>NC_140996.1:149490826-150126285 GCF_052327205.1 Somniosus microcephalus
CGCTCTCTCTCTTCCCCCCCAGTCGCTCTCTCTCTTCCCCCCCAGTCGCTCTCTCTCTTCCCCCCCAGCCGCTCTCTCTCTTCCCCCCCAGTCGCTCTCTCCCTTCCCCCCTGTCGCTCTCTCTCTTCCCCCCAGTCGCTCTCTCTCTTCCCCCCCAGTCGCTCTCTCTCTTCCCCCCCAGTCGCTCTCTCTCTTCCCCCCAGTCGCTCTCTCTCTTCCCCCCCAGTCGCTCTCTCTCTTCCCCCCCAGTCGCTCTCTCTCTTCCCCCCCCTCAGTCGCTCTCTCTCTTCCCCCCCCCAGTCGCTCTCTCTCTTCCCCCAGTCACTCTCTCTCTTCCCCCCCAGTCGCTCTCTCTCTTCCCCCCAGTCGCTCTCTCTCTTCCCCCCAGTTGCTCTCTCTCTCTCTCTCTTCCAACAACAACATGCCCTCGAAAAAGCCTCGGCACCGCCGGGCACTCCAGCTAGTCTATATATATAAACGGATACTTCTTTCTGTCTGTCTATCTGTCTGTCCTTCTGTCTGTCCTCACGTGTGCGTCTGTCCGGCTATGCGCTCGAAAGTTATAGAGCGTACCTACGCGCGCGTTACCTCCGAAGAAAGCTTATGCTTCCGGGACGCTCGTAAGCATATTTACTTTTCGGTCGGATGAAAATTGTTCGCGCCTTATGCAAAAAACCTTCAAAATTAAACTCATTATCTGCTACTTAGCATTGATTGACTGACGTCAAGGTTCGACCAATCCTGTGCCGTCACGATTGACCAATCCTACAGTACAGTCCCCTGATGGTTGGCCAATCGGTGTGTGTGTGTGTGGGCGGGACTAATCGTTTTCATCTCAGGGATCTGGCAGCCATTGTTTCACTGCCATTACTTCAGCTTCCAGCTCAAACTACTTTGATCATCCAGCTTTGAAAAAGTTTGTATCTCTTTCAAAAATAACATAAGATTTACCAAAAACGTTTTATAAGTACTTTCACTTTCACCTTTCAAGGTATTTAAAGGTAGAAATGTTGCCCGGCAGCAGATTCACAAAGGGACACAGACAGGGCCCAAAAGCCTGGGACTCGATTTAAAATGTTGCCTGGCACCAGATTCACAGAGGGACACAGAGAGGCCCCAAAGCCTGGCACTCGATTTAAACCGCCCGGCCCAAAACAGCCCTGGCAAAGCCGGGCTCCCCCCAGCTAGTTTATATATATATCAGTGTTGAGATCACATTTGGAATACAGGAAACTCTCGTTTAAACGGCACCTAAATATCCGGAATTCTCTAATAACTGGCAAAATTCATACTCCAAAAACAGCACCTCAATTACCGGAAATGTCGCCGAGACCAAGTCTGAGTCTCCCGCAGTGGCTGAGTTAGTCAGTGGGGGTAGTTCTTCAAACTGCCACTACTCAGCTTCTTGGCGCTGTCGGAAGTCTCTTCCGATCCGAACACCTCAATAACAGGAGTCTGACTCTCCCGCGCTGCCAGTAGTCTCTTCCGATCCGAACACCTCAATAACAGGGGTCTGACTCTCCCGCGCTGAAAAGTTATGGATTACCCTCAACTGGCAGTACTGTACTTAATCAAGCATCTTCCACCACCCATTTAACACAACATTCTGTGGGGACCCAATAATACTGCACATTTCTTGATTTTTTAATTTTTGTTTGTTAAAAATAGCCTCGGTAGATATACCTCTCCGTTATCCGGAATTTTTAATCAACCGACGCCATTCCGGTCCCGCCGGTGCCGGATACCAAAGAGTTTCCTGTAATATGTGCAGTAATGACACCCTATTTTACAAGGACTTTTGGTATTTTTTTTTGCTCTGATCACTTGTGTAAGTAAAAAAGTTGGTGTGAGTATAAAATGCATTTCCCTTATTAATTTTAATAAAGCAAGCTTTTTTCTAAACAGCAAATAGATTAATAAAGCAATAACCCATAACGGAGCTTCAATCCAGACAGAAGGAGTGCAGAAAGGATTCTATGAAATGGAGAGAAAATATAATATGCAAGGAGAGTGGATCAATAGTTCAAGGTAATTGGGGTAAAATCTTCACTGACAGGGAGCAAATACTTTTGGCATATTTTTGTGTTCACTTCTGAATTTCACCCTGAGTAAACTTGACTTATCATGTTCTGAAATATAAGGTATTTCAAATAATAAGATACATGGGCCTAGAAATTCAGTTGCGTTCGCCAGCCGTTAACGCCATAAGAGGGGTATATTTCCAGCGCTAGGCACTTAGCGCCCGGGCGCAGACCGATCTGCGCCCACGCCCAAATTCAGTTGACATTTAGCGCCGGCGCAAAGTGTTTGCGCCCGCTCAGCTGCGCGCGCAGCTTATGACGTCATTTCGTCGTGCAACGCTGTTTGTGCGCCCCAAACCGGAAATTCAGTGGCACCCGCCCAATGTGGGTGTGGCGCTGTTAAGAACTGTGAAGTGGAATGCAACAGAGGCCCTGTGGGCCTCGGGGAGCGCTAATTAAAGGGCACTTACACTGACCTATAAAGCCCAGCCATTTTGCTGCAATGACTTTACTGCTTTGGATTTCTGGACAGAGACCAAGGAACAGAGCTTACTGATTTGGGACAACATAGGAGAGGTATTTTTGGCTTCTGGCCAGTGCTTTGACATTTGATTCATTGTGATTTATCTGTTCTCAACTTTATTATGGGGGCTGTATGGGGGGCCAACCCTCAGTTGCAGCATTATGTGCGAAGGGCTCAGAGACGCTGTGAGAGAGGGCCAGCCATGCCTAGACGCAGAGGGGCCATCAGGCGTCGGCAACGTAGGCCTTACCCACTCAGGCAATACCGGCAGCAGGTGTCCTATCTCACCATGACTGCGGCGCATTGTGTGAAGAGGCTGCGCTTCAGAAGGGAGGTGGTTGCAGAGATCTGCCAGCTGCTTCACACAGATCTGCGTCCACAGCTGATGTGCAGGACGTCTCTCTCGGTGGAAGTGAAGGTCACGGTGGCTCTGAACTTTTATGCAAGCGGCTCCTTCCAAGCCGCTGCTGCGGACATAGCGAACATCTCCCAGTTCGCCGCATATCGCTGCATCCGGCAGGTCACCGATGCACTTTACGCGAGGAGACACCAATTCATCTCCTTCCCCATGACCTGACAGAGGCAGGAGCAGCGTGCAGTCGGATTTGGCAGGATCGCGGGCTTCCCCATGGTGCAGGGCGCCATTGACTGCACGCATGTGGCTATGCGGGCACCTATCCACAATGCCGAGGATTACCGCAACCGGAAGGGCTACCATTCCCTAAATGTACAGCTGGTGTGTGACCACAGGCAGCGCATCCTAGCTGTCAATGCCCGCTTCCCAGGAAGCAGCCACGATGCATTTATCCTGCGCCAGACTACTGTGGCTGACATGTTCGAGGCACAGCCTCCACCAAGGGGATGGCTTATCGGGGACAAGGGCTACCCTTTGTGTACATGGCTCATGACCCCGCTCCGCGCGCCCAGGACTGCAGCGGAGGAGGCATACAATGAAAGCCATCAAGCCACAAGGAACATCATCGAGCAAACGATAGGCGTCCTCAAGCAACGGTTCCGCTGCCTGGATTGTTCCGGAGGATCTCTTCAGTATTCGCCGGATAGAGTCTCCCAGTTCGTCGTCGTGTGCTGCATGCTGCACAACCTGGCTATCCGCAGGACTCAGGCACTGCCACCTGGCATTGCACCACCACCTCAGGAGGACGAGCAAGAGGAGGAGGAGGAGGAGGAGGATCAGCCCAGGAGGGAGCGACAAGGGCCAAGGGCCGTCCGCCGGGGGCTTATTGATCGACACTTCTAGGCCCCCTGTCAGGGAATGGCCTGTGGCAATGAACGCACCTGAGGCAGCCGCTCCGCAAGCCCTCAGCCGGTTAACGCAACAACCACTTCAAACATGACACCTGGACATGCTGAATAAATAAAAAGCTTTATTTCACAAACTCAGGGCCCTTCCCACATGAAACAGAAAAACAGACAAGACCCCCAAAAAACAGTCAAAAACATCTGTCACTCCCAAAACCTGGGGAGGACTAACAAAACTTGCCCATCCAATAGGCCTTCAACAGCGGCCTTATAAAAATAAGCCCCCCCCACAACAGAGACACCCCCATGAAAACAAAAAATGCCTTGATCCTCGGCCTTAACAAAATAATGCCCCCCACAACACAAGCCCCCCAATATAAAAGAAACCGCTCTCACAACACTCTAATGGGTGTGCCAAGAGGGCGAGTCCTTAGACAGGCTTCTCCGGCCCCTGGCCGACCTGCTGCTCCGCCTCAACCTGGGCCCTGCGGGTGTGGCGAGGCTGGGGGAAGGCTCATGAGGGCCACAAAGCGTGTCGGCAGATGCCCTTGGGGGTCGGCCTAGACGAGGCCTGGCCCGGGAGGGGCCGGCTGCTGACTGCTGTGGCTGGGCAGCATCAGTCTTAGCAGCAGCTCGTCGCACCTTGGCTGGGGGAGTGGCAGTGTCGGCAGCACCATTGGGGGCAAGCTGGCTGATGGCAGGTGCGCGCTGCTCGCCAGAGACACTGGCACTCGGCCGGGCTGGCAGTGTAGCAAGTGCAGCAATCTGGGGGAGGCCAGACCGCTGTGCTGCAGCAGGGCGGCGGGTGCCATGGCGATGCCTCCGTGCCACAGTGAGTGTGGCAGAAGTGAGTGCCCGAACTGCCCTGGTATGTGCCCGCATCAGCTGTGCCAGTGTCTGGACGGCACCACTCATCTCGCGAGTCGCGTCCTGCGCTGCCGCCAGTTGCTGCACACCCGCGTCCTGCGCTGCCGCGAGTTGCTGCACACCCCTGTCGTGCGCTGCGGCCAGTTGCTGGACACCCCTGTCGTGCGCTGCAGTGAGTTGTTCGAACCCCCTGGCCTGTGATTCCCCGAAAGCCACCACACTCTGAGCCAGGGACTCAATGGCGTGAGGCATCTGTTCGACCACCCCCATGAACTCCTGGTGGCGCCGCTCAGACGCCGCCAACATCTCATCGAGGACGCGCACCTCCTGGGCGAGGACCGTGTCCGGACTGGAGGGCGGACTCTCCCTCCGGGGAGAAGGCCGCCGAGCTGGCCGACCCTTCCCGCGTGCGTCGACCCCACTTGGGCCAGGTTCTGCCCTCCCCACCAACACCTCCCCCCTCTGGGCAGAAGGCCGGCGTGCTGCCGGAGCCTTCCCGCGTGCGTCCACCCTACTGGGACCAGCTTCGGCCCTCCCCTCCAGCACCTCCCCCTGGCTCTCCTGCAGGCCAGACGTCTCCCCTCCATTGCCATCCCCTGGCGCGGAGGAGGGTTCCCCCGATGTGCCGCCTTCCTCCTGGTCCTCGGCGTCCTCCTCCTCCAAGGGCCTGGCTCTCTGCGCTTCAGGGACCACCTCCTCCTCACCAGCTGAAAGCAGGAAGGCACAAGAGTAGCTTTAGAGTGAGGACAGGCCGTCAGCGAGGGCGGCCTGAGTGGTGCATTATGCGCATTTGTCGGTCAGTGGGAAAGGATGTAGATCTGAAGCGCGAGGGCAACGAGAGAGGTGCAACCAGTCATGTCCTTACCAGTGGGTCCCAGTACAGGGTCCGCCTCGCCGATCGCGACAGGGCCAGTCACCCGGCCACGCATGAGTCGTGCCACGCTCTCCTCCAGATCAGTGAGCGCCTGGTACTCGGGACGGCCTCCACCAGTGACAGCCTGGCTCCTTACATTGCTCGCCAGCTTGGCCTGCAAGAGAAAGGACGGCCTCTAAGTACAGTGTGGTGCCCTGCCGCTGTGTGCACTGCCTCCCATGGTCGAATAGCTTGGCCAGTGTGGTGCCCTGTTGCTGGGTGCACTGCCTCCCATGGTCGAATAGCTTGGCCAGTGTGGTGCCTGTTGCTGGGTGCACTGCCTCCCATGGTCGAATAGCTTGGCCAGTGTGTTAAGTGCAGAAAGTGCTATTGATGAACATGCAAGTGCCATTGCTGCGGGAGGAGGGCTGCCCATTAGGCCTTTGAGGTCCCTTTGCCCATAATGTGAGGTGCACTTGCAAGGATGAGGGGGACACTGGAAAGGGTACTCACCTTCACCATCCGAGTGAGGTCGTTGTACTTCTTGCGGCATTGGTCCGCACTCCTGGGGACATCACAGGTGGATGACACCCTGCGGGCGATTTTGCCCCAGGCTCTCCTGTACTGGCTCCTGGGAGCCTTCCTGCCACTGTCCGGGCACAGGATCTCTCTTCTCTTCTCCACCCCATGAATGAGCACACTCAGAGCATGCTCTGAAAAGTGTTGCGCTCGCTCACGGGCCCTCTCCATTGCTCCAGGCGCTATTTTGACACACCAGTAGTGCTGAGGCCTAGCTGCAGGGCTCCAGTATGCAGGGCGTGGCAGCAGTCAAAGTTGACCCTTCCCCCTTTAAGAGCAGGCCGGCGTCAGGGTGTCTGCTGTCAATCAAAACATGACCGCACCTGCGCTGCGCCCGGCTTCGGCGTTATTAGGCCGATCGCTGGCTTAGCGCCGGAACACAGCATTTCAACGCCAGTTTCAGCGCTCGGCCAAACTTAGGGCCAACTCTACTGAATTTCGGCGATGTGGCCTACACTTTCCGGCGGGCGCTAACTTTAGCGAGCGCCCGACTTTAGTGCCCCAAAAGTGTCCAAACTGAATTTCTAGGCCATGAGATTTTACAAAGAATTTTACACAACAGAAACTGGCCAATTGGCCTAACTGGTCTGTGCTGGTGTTTATGCACCACACGAGCCTTCTCCCACCTTACTTCATCTCACCCTATCAACATATCCTTCTATTCCTTTCTTCCTCGTGTATTTATCTAGCTTCCCCTTAAATGCATTGATGCTATGCACCTCAACCACTCCCTGTGGTAGCGAGTTCCACATTCTCACAGAAGTTTCTCCTGAATTTCTTCTTAGATTTATTAGTACCTGTCTTATATTTATGGCCCCAAGTTTTGGACTCGCATACAAGTGGAAACATCTTCTCTACACCTATTCTATCATTCATAATTTTAAACACCTCTATTAGGCCATCTCTCAGTCTTCTCTTTCCACAGAAGAGAGCTCCAGCCTGTTCAATATTTCCTGATAGTTGTATCCTCTCAGTTCTGGGATCATCCTTGTAAATCCTTTTAGCACTTTCTCCAGTGCTTCTATATCCTTTTTGTAATATGGAGACCAGAGCTAAATGTGGTCTAACCAAGGTTCTATATAAGTTTAACATAACTTCTCTGCTTTTGAATTTGATTCTTCTAGAAATGAACCCCAGTGCTTTGTTTGCATTTTTCTGGCTTTGCTAACCTGTGTTGCTACTTTTAATAATTTGTGAATCTGTATCCCTAGATCCCTTTGCACCTCCTTATTCCTCCTACAAAATGCACCACCTTACACTTATTTATATTGGAAATTCATTTGCCATATACATGCCGTTTCTGCAAGCTTGTTAGGAGGCGAAATTGGGGTCTGTAGCCCTCGTTTTTTGGGCACTACAAGGCTTTTTAAACTACCAAAATGGCATCTCTGACGCGTGTGTACACTTCCAATGGGAAGTGCACTGGACGCCATATTTGTAAAGGAGATTGCACGTGCATACCTAATGACCACCGGCAGCATGCAGTGCAAGCAGATCATGACATCAATCAGTGTGCAATGCTGATTTGATGCCAGCGCTGCCATTTTGGAGCTCCACACTCCAGCCTATACCCTCTCTTAACCTCCCACAGCTGAACACGTGTTCAACGGCTTGAAGAATCACCCCCGGCCCCGCCCAATGCTATTTAAAGAGATCATCAACTAGTTGCAGATTAGTTGTTGGGTTATTTCTTCTGGATGTTACTGCAATTCTACACGTTTTCGGTGCTTTATCATACTGTTTAAAGTTGCAATAGTCTACAGGGATTGGTCTGGATTGCACAATTGCACAAACCAATTGCTTCCAGACATGGGTGGCCAAGTAGGGCTTCCTCTTGGCATTGAGCATTACTGGGAGAATGTGCAGAGCCCACGTGGAGCAGGACAAGCTGCTAGGAGAGGGAAGAGGAGGAGAGAGAAAAGGGCACTCAGCAATGCCGCTTCCCATAATGGCCAGCACTGTCTCCTCCATGGGGGTTAAAACATGCAGGTGTGCCTCTCCCCCTCCCATAAATTTCTGCTGCCTCCTGTTAAGCACTACCTTCTTCTGCAAAAAAGAGGGAAGTGTGTCAACGAGTATCATGCAATATGTTTGGGTGATGTGGCTGCCATGGTAAAATAGCTGCCAGTGTGTACAAGCTGTGAGATGTGGGTGTGAGGCTTGCAACAGTGCTAAGTGTGTAAGGGTGAGGTAAAGCATATGGATGTTAGGTATGAGTCCTGATTGATAGAGATTGTTGGTAGGTGAATGGTGGGGGGTGTAGTGAATTGAGCAGCGGATGAGGCCAGTGGTGCAGTTAGTAGGATATAGCATTTGAAGAGTCACTCCTGACCTTGAGAGCTCGTTTGAGATCATTAAACTTCTTCCTGCACTGCATTCAGGTCCTTGGGGCTACACTCCTGGTATTGACCTCCGCTGCTATCTCTTGCCACTGCCTTCTGAGCATGTGTCTGAAGGGCCTCCGGTCCTCCTGAGTGATACAGGACATCTCTCCTTCTTTCTACCTCTTCCACCAACAATGCAGTGTCCGAAAACCTTGGTGCACGTTCTCTCCCATGTTCAGCCATTGTTGAATCTGCCACAGCATAATATTCACAATGATCTCAGCACCACCACCAGCCACAATGCACCTCCCCTTTTAGAGGTGCAGGCTAGCTTCAAGTAGTGCTGGCACTCATAGAAACATAGAAGATAGGAGCAGGAGTAGGCCATTCGGCCCCTCGAGCCTGCTCCGCCATTCAATGTGATCATGGCTGATCATCCAAATTCAGTACCCGGTCCCTGCTTTCTCCCCATACCCCTTGATCCCTTTAGCCTTAAGAAATATATCCAACTCCTTCTTGAATATATTTAATGAATTGGCCTCTACTGCCTTCTGTGGTAGGGAATTCCATAGGTTCACCACTCTCTGGGTGAAGAAATTCCTCCTCATTTCTGTCCTAAATGGCACACCCTTTATCCTTAGACTGTGACCCCTGGTTCTGGACTCCCCGACCATCGGGAACATCCTTCCTGCATCTAGTCTGTCCAGTCCTGTCAGAATTTTATAAGTTTCAATGAGATCCCCTCTCATTCTTCTAAACTCCAGCGAGTACAAGCCCAATCGACCCAATCTCTCCTCATACGTCATTCCTGCCATCCCAGGTATCAGCCTGGTGAATCTTCGCTGAACTTCTTCCATGGCAAGAACATCCTTCCTCAGATAAGGCAACCAAAACTGCACACAATACTCAAGATGTGGTCTCACCAAGGCCCTGTACAACTGCAGCAAGACATCCTTGTTCCTGTACTCAAAGCTTCTCGCCACGAAGGCCAACATACCATTTGCCTTCTTAACCGCCTGCTGCACCTGCATGCTTACCTTCAGCGACTGTTGCACAAGGACACCCAGGTCTCGTTGCACTTCCCCTTCGCCCAATCTATTGCCATTCAGATAATAATCTGCCTTCCTGTTTTTGCCACCAAAGTGGACAACCTCACATTTATCCATGTTATATTGCATCTGCCATGCTTCTGCCCAATCACCCAACCTGTCCAAATCATCCTGGAGTTTCTCGGCTTCCTCCTCACAGCACACACGCCCACCTAGCTTTGTGTCATCTGCAAATTTGGAGATATTACATCTAGTTCCCTCGTCTAGATCATTAATATATATTGCGAATAGCTGGGGTCCAAGGACCGATCCCTGTGGTACCCCAATAGTCACTGCCTGCCACTCGGAAAAAGACCTGTTTATTCCAACTCTTTGCTTTCTGTCTGCCAACCAGTTTTCTATCCAAGTCAATACCTTGCCCCCAATCCCATGTGCCTTAACTTTACATGCTAACCTCTTATGCGGGACCTTATCGAAAGCCTTCTGAAAGTCCAAATAGACCACATCCACTGGTTCTCCCTTATCTATTTTACCAGTTACATCCTCAAAAAATTCCAGTAGATTAGTCAAGCACGATTTACCTTTTGTAAATCCATGTTGACTTTGTCCAATCTTGTCACTGTTTTCCAAGTGCTCAGCTATTACATCCTTTATAATGGACTCTAGCATTTTCGCCACTACCGATGTCAGGCTTACCGGTCTGTAATTCCCCGTTTTCTCCCTACCACCTTTTTTGAATAGTGGGGTAACATTAGCTACCCTCCAATCCATGGGTACTGTTCCAGATTCCATCGAATGTTGGAAGATGATCAGCAATGCATCTACTATTTCTAGGGCCACTTCCTTAAGTACCCTAGGATGTAGATTATCAGGCCCTGGGGATTTATCAGCCTTCAGTCCCATTAATTTCCTTAACACCATTTCCTTACAAATACTGATTTCTTTCAGTTCCTCCCCTTCTTCAGACCCTATGTTCCCCGACATCTCTGGGAGGTTATTTGTGTCCTCCTTTGTGAAGACAGAACCAAAATATGTATTTAATTGGTCTGCCATTTCTTTGTTACCCATTATAAATTCCCCTGATTCTGACTGCAAGGGACCTACGTTTGACTTCACCAATCTTTTTCTCTTCACATATCTATAAAAGTTTTTACAGTCAGTTTTTATGTTCCCTGCAAGCTTACTCTAATATTCTATTTTCCCCTTCTTAATTCATCCCTTTGTCCTCCTTTGTTGAATCCTAAACTGCTCCCAATCCTCAGGTTTACTGCTTTTTCTGGCCAATTTATATGTCCTCTCCTTGGATCTTATGCTATCCCTAATTTCCCTTGTTAGCCACGGTTGAGTCACCTTTTTTGTTTTATTTTTATGCCATACTGGGATGAACAATTTCTGTAGTTCATCCGAGCAGTCTTTGAATGCTTGCCATTGCCTATCCAACGTCAACCCTTTGAGTGACATTCCCCAATTAATCCTACCCAACTCACGCCTCAGACCATCATAGTTTCCTCACAATATTGGGCCCCCTGCTGATGCATACAGCCAATCAACAGTGCGGGGAGCGCTGGCTGCACGTAGCTATCATGGAAATGAGCAGGCAGCACGAAGTTGGTGTCCTGCCTGCAGTGCAATCAACGGATGCGAGTTAATCGTGCATCGAGATTCCTGCACCTGTTTTTAGGGGTTATCCAATTTAACCCTCTTAATGTCATCTTGTATTTTGTCACAGTCTTCCTCAGTATTAACTGTATCCCCCAATTTGGTGTCAACCACAAATTTTGATATTGTACCTCTGATTCCCGAATCCAAGTCATTTATGTAAATGTTGAACAACAGTAGTCCCAGGACTAATCCTGTTAGAAAACCACTTCCCACCTTCTGCCAGTCTGAGTAACTACCTTTAACCCCTACTCTCTGTTTTCTGTTTTGTAGCCAGTCTATCACTTTCTCTTGAGTACAATATCTGGCCACTGTATGAACAGTCATATGTACATCCTCCCTGCCTTCCGATCACTAACATACCATCATTTATGCGACCTTTGTGCTGCAAATTACACAATTTCTATTCATTCCATCAGATGAAAGCAACTTTACATGCTCAACAAATGTTAGTGCCATCAAACTTCTACTATAATCTCTTGTGTGACTACCTACTACTTTCTTTTACCTAAGCTTCCCCTTGGATATGTGTGATATGTAACTTCTAGGTGTTACCTGAGTGGCAGTAGCACATGCAGGACTGCCTGGCGTGGCAATATGAGCCTCTTAAGTTAGCAGTATCAGGTCAGCACATGCCTGCCATCATCCGCTTTGGATCTAGGTAAATGTAGCAAGACCTAGGGATTGAATAGAGAACGTGTCACTGTTTTGGGTTCTATTTTTCTATATGTTTTACTGAGCTGAGGCAAATAATGCTGTTACATTTTTATCTGAATTGCAGGATGATTGTAATGCTCTGGGCGTTTTTGTTAACATTCACCATATCTGAATCGATGAATGGATATATTGCCAAAGGTAAGATAACCCTAGATTATCTTTTCATGTACCTAAACTGCATGTAAAGTGTGTCTCAGATTTTGTTTACACTGCTTGCTAAACTACTCGTTTAATTTTGTTCTTTCCTTCAGCTTTTGGTGATTATGATTGACTTGGATTTTCTTTGACAGAAAATAGTCTAAGTTTTATGTTTTGCTAAAAAAGTCTTTGGCTTAAAATTTTGAACTTTAAAAACAAGGGAGTGTACGTGAACAGAAAAGACCATTGCAGTCAATCCTTCTCATACCCTCTAATACCGTGTTTCTCAAGCTGGGGTCCACAGATCCCTGGGGGTCTGTAGAAACTTTCCAGGGGGTCCGCAACCGGAGGCGGCCGGAGGTCATTTCAAGCCTTTTCCTCTTTATAAAACCGATGCTGATGCAGTTCTTGTGAATTATTCTCAACGGCTGGGCCCGCCTCCTCACAGAGGCCCACAGCTCTCACTCATTTTGCAACGAGCACTCCCTGCCAGTTGAGCCAATTCCTCTCCCTGGCGCCGCAACCCTGTACCATCTTCCCGACACGTGATCAGAGCACCTGCAGGGCCCTTCAAACATGTGCCTGAACATGTTCACGCAAACACGTACAATACCACAGTACAGCTGCTACAGAACATGCCAGTGGGACAGTATGGCGGGGAGTCATGCTTCCAGCTAATCCCAGCATGTGTGTGGGTGCTCGTGCCCTCACTCACCTTGGCCAGCCTGCTAATGGCTTTAAAAATTGTCCGGCAGTAAGTGGCTAATAATGGCCATGTGTTGCTGTGGAGTGCCCAGAACTAATGTGAGAAGCAGGCACACCCATCTCACTGATATCTGTAATTAAATATCTGTTTTCATAAAAGCATTATTAAACACTCTTTACATGCAGCACTTTCATATTATGAGTATTATATAGTATTAGAATTTAGATGGGGGGGCCCGTGATTACTAATCCATTTGAAAAGGGGTCCTTCAACCAAAAACTTTGAGAACCACTGTTCTAATAAAACTTTTTTTCAGGCACTTATCCAACTCTCTGGCCTAGAAATTGAGTTGACGCCGCGCCAGGGCTTTAGCGCCGGAAATTTAGCGCCGGCGCTAATTCCCTTGCGCGCGCCAAAAATTCAGTAGCGCCGCGCCCAGACGGCTGCCGGCGCTACTGGCGGGCGTGAGTGCCTCCCAATGGGCGCTGAGTGCCGCATTGCGGCGCTAATCCGGCGCTGCGGCACCCGATGCGGTGCGGCAGGCTGGGGAAGTGCAGGCCTCCTCCTCCCGTTAAGGAGGCGCTGCCTTCACCCGATCGCTGGCCGTTTGATTTTTTCAAAAATGAGCCCGGCACCTCGGACAAGTGCCGGGCTTGCAGGCCAGATGCATCTGTTCCGCGGGGGGGGGGGGGTGGAGGAGTCCGGGGAGGGAGGTGCGGGCAGGCGGCCGGCGGGAAAGCGGCCGGCCGCCGCGCGACCTTAATGCGCCAGCGCTAACTTGTGTAAGACTCGGTTGCCAGAGTCTTAGTTGCGGCTGCCACGGGCGAGGCGGCCGCAACTGAATTTCGGCGTTCGGGCGCGTTGCCACGGCAACCGGGACGCTGCGCACACCGATGACGTCATCGGTGCCGGCGCAGCGCAACCGGCTAACGCCGATGGCAGCGCCGAAGTGAATTTCAGAAACGGCTATCATTGTGGCGCTAGGCCCTCTAGCGCCGCAAAATGGGCGCTAACCCTACTGAATTTTCAGCCCTCTGAGTTTTAAACTGCTAGCTGTCTGTTCCTGTCTGAAATACAGGCGACTGGCAGTTCAAAATCACTGCTCATCTTTCCTGCAACTTCATGTTAGAATCTCTCCAATCAGGTTTCCACCCTGCCTCAGTGGTGAAATGGCCCTTACTAAATTCACAATTGACATCCTCTGTGACTGTGACTGGTGCATTTTTTGTCCTCCTCACCCTCTGAACAGCCTTTGACACAGTTGACAACACTATCCTACTCCAGTACCTCACCTCCATTGATCAGCTTATTGGAACTGCCCTTGATTGGTTCCACTCTTGCCCATGAAATTATAGCCAGAGCATCTCCAGCAATGGCTTCTTTTCCTGCCCTGTGCTGCTACCTCTGGAAGACTTCAAGGGTTTCTTTTCAGTCCCCTCCTCTTCTTCATCTACATGCTGCCCCTTGGCAATATCATTCGAAGACATACGCTGATGACACCTTGTTCTACTTCTCCACGACCTCTCTCGACCTAGCCACTCTCTGTGTTCTCAGACTGCTTGCCCGACATCTAGTCTTGGATGAGCCACAATTCCCTCCAGTTAAACATTGGTAGGAACAAAGCATTTTCAGATTCCGCCGCAAACTCTGTACCCTTGCCACTGATTCCCTTCCCTTCCATGGCCACTGTCTCCAGTTGAACTAACCTGTTTACAATCTCAGCATCCTGTTTGACCCTGAGGTGAACTTCTGACCCCATATCCTTTCCATCACACAGACTGCCTACTTCCCCTGTTGTAAATTGCATGCCTCCACTGCTGCCTCATTCCATCTGCTGCTGAAACTCTCATCCATATCTTTGTCACCTCCAGACTCATCTATTCCAATGCTTTCTTCCCATTCTCCACCCTCTATAAAGTCTAGCTCATCCAAAACTCTGCTGCCCTTAACCTGTCCTGCACCATGTCCTGCTTACCCATCACCCCTAGATGGCTGACATTTTCTCCCAGTCTATCAAAGCCTCAAATTTAAAATTCTCACCTTTGTGTTCAAATCTATTCAAGGCCACATCTCTCCCTATCTCAGTAACCTTCTCATGCCCTACAACCATCTGAGAACACTGCATTTCTCCAACTCTGGCCTCCTTTGCATTCCCCAGTACCTTCACCCCACCATTATCAGCCATCTAGACCCTAAGCTCCAGAATTTCTTCTCTAACCCTTTTCACCTCTCTCTCCTCCTTTAAGACCATCCTTAAAACCCACCTCTTTGACTAAGATTTTAGTTACTCATCCTATTATCTCCTTCTTTGTCTCAACTTTTGTCTACTTATTCCTCTATCAAATGCCTTGGGACTTTTTTCTACATTAAAGGTGCTATATAAATATAAGTTATTGTTTTAATCTGCTGAATTTCTATCTCTTACAGTATCATTTTGTCTTATGGGGTAAAGTGCTGCTGTATTCTAAAAATTATGCTATATTTTTAGGAAATCAGATTAGCAGATGTCTTCCATATAGGTCTACAGTCTTTGCCCTTGAAGGGGAGCATGCCCGTTTAAGGTGTAGACTGTACAATGCTTCCACTCCACTTGTTATGAGCGACCTTCAAAGACATGGATTTACAGTCTCCTGGTTTAAAGACACTTACGAAAATGGTCTTGTGGAACTTTTGGGCAAAACAGGCAGAATTGCTGTTGATGGATTCTTATTGGAATTTTGGCCTGCAACCGTCAACGACACTGGAATATATTCTTGTTCTTTCTTGTAAGTAGCAATGAGGGCAATTAACCATACTAGGGGTGGGGGTAGACTTTTGGATTGGGTGCGCTATCGGCATTGTGCTGAAAACCAGCAAAAGCTGACACAGCCACTAAAAAGCTGACAACTCAAGAACTCTCCTAGCAATTAATTATCTGGGCTTTTTAACTTAAGCTGTAGGTGTACACAATATTCCTTCACTCGAAGGAGCAAAAATAAAAGCCTGAAGGGGAAATGCAGATGTTGAAGGCACAGAATTGTTAGTGCATTTCTAGGAGGGTTAGGGGGTATGCTGCTATGGAAAATGTTGACATTTTGCATTGTAGATGGTGAAGAGGCTTTAAGGGGTTGGGAGTTGAGCCATTAGTGGCAGAGTAACCAGCATTTACCCTGCTCTTGTATTTGTTATGTTGATATGACTGGTCCAATTCATCTTCTGGATAATGGTATGAGACTACCTCCTTTACTTTGTCTCACCAAACTAAAAAACATTGAATCAAATTACATTTGGCAAATTTATGGTATATTTATATTACTCATCTTGTGACAGTGCTGCGGAAAACTGCTTTGCACTGACATAGAGAGCAGTTTAAACAGCCTGTTAAATATATGTTGCATAAACAAAGCACCATGGTATCAATGGAGTGTGTGCGCCTTTTGCTTCATTATAATGAATAATAATGAAGCCTGTACAAAACTCTATTTTAAGGAACAAGGTTATAAGAGGGGGAAAAACACAGTTCTAATCTGGAACTGGCTGAGAAATCAGCTCTGGTTATTTATTTTTCCAGATTTATGTTTAATACAACTTGTTCTAATCTATTTTCTGCTTAATAGCAATGGAACTCACAATATTACAGGTCCAAACAAGTGTTTGGATGTTGCACCAATCAATGAAGGATGTTACAGTGAAGAAACAGTGTATAGCCGGAATGGAGTCATTGGATCATCTACGGAATTGCATTGTCCACGCATAGAAGAGTACGAGAATAATAAAGAAGCTCTGAAATGGTATAAGGTAATTATATTCTGCACAGTCACTTTCTTATCAAGCTTGGAACTCACACTTTTACTTTAAGGGGGAGGAGTGGAACATCGAGAGTCAAAGGAAGCCCCAGTTTACAGCAGCAGGCAAAGTTTTTGCAGCACCTGAAGCAGCAAGGACATTAAATCTGAAAGCCTTTAATGCTGAAAACTAGCAACTGCAAAAATTTGTGACCCAAACCTGCTTCTAGCTTTCACTGACTGCAGTTGAGGATCCTTTAATGAACACTCAAAATGGCCACCTCCCAACTTCTACCTCCCATGTTTGGTGCATGGGAGCAGGAACCAACGGTAATCCGGTGGGCAGAGACGAAAGTTGAGTTGGGGTTATCATTTGACCGCGATTACCAGGTATCCATGAGGCAGCAGCTCGGGCTAGTGGGACCGAGGTCAGCCTGCAAATTGGAAAGGGCGGGAACTCGGCGCTAAGTCGGTGCTTCTGTTTCCCTAACTATTTTGGCCCCAATATCACCCTGTTTTAAGCACAAATGGGACAGTAGGGACACACGAGTCGCCCCAGTGATTCTGCCATAAATTAGGTGGTGACAGAAACAGGTGATAATAAGGCTGAGTCCCCTGTAATTGAGTCAATGAGGTGGTGTTAGACAGCCTGGAGATTCTGCAATGGAGTTTTGGACAAGTTGGAGTATACGGAAAAAAATTGATGTTCATTGGGGGCAATGGAGAGGAGCTAATGTGTTAAAGGACCCCTTTGAGAAATTAATGACCATTGATCTGTCATTTCATTTTATTTAATCTGAATAAAATTCTACTTAAAAAGTATTTGAAACAAGAACAACAATGTTAAGATATATTCCAGAAGCCATTTATTTGTCATATCTGCACAGCAGTGAAGTTTCAGAAAATTGAAATGTTAATGATTGCACCACATTAGTCATGATAGACCATAAATTCAAAAAATGTCTTCATAGAAGGAGTAATTTCATATTACTAAATATTTTCCTTGATGGCAGGTGAAATACAATTAAAAACTGCATGGAAACTAAAACCTCGATAAGAATTAGTTTATTTGTTTTTAATAACAATGTTACAGGTTTTTGACTGTGCTTGTTTGAATATTAGTGACAATTGGTTGAATATGTCTTACAGGATTGTCTGAAGAATGTTCACACAGGGTCATCACTGCTCTTTAAGAAGCTAGAAAAAGAAAATGCTGGATATTACACTTGTAAACTTTCTTTTGAACATTCTGGACTACAATATAATATTACAAGGACATTGAAGTTGACACTGAAAGGTAGTTTTTCTTTTACTAAAATCTTGGTGGCAGGCATAGAGGAGGCCTTGGCAAACTGGAGGCCTGTGACGCAAGAGTGCCGATATCATCCTTGGACCTGTTCGAAAGCATTGCTAGATTGCTTGTGGAATATATATCTTTATTATTAAATGCCAGGTCAACAAGCATTTTGGTCACCACATGGTCACAAGGAACAACCACACACTTTTTAGTGGATATCTTCAAGAAGATACTCTGCAGAATATCAGCCTTTGAGCCGTGCCTTAACACCAAATCTATGTAATACTATTGCAACATAATCCTAAAATATGTGGGAGTTAGGAAATGAGGAAGTATAACTACCTATTTTGAGATCCTTTTTATTCTTGCAGTAGAGTTTATTCTCCTCCCCACTGGTTCTAATTCTTAATTGTGTGTAAGGATCTTATACAAGGCTGAGCTGGTGCGCCTGTCTAGCAAGTGCTTCTCGCTATTACCCCAGTAGTCAATCCTGGAAAGGATCCATTTCACAGAATCAATATGCAAATGCAGAAAGTAATGCTGGCAATATTAGCAATGTGTTTGTATAACATTCCTTTTTTCTTCTATTTTAATAGAGCATTTTAAATAGGTTAATTCCTCTATTAAATGACTTTTTTCCAACTATTTACCTCTACCCTCCTTCTCAAAACCTACCTCTTTGATCATGCTTTTGATCATCACTACTTACCCTTGTAGCACAGGTTATTTTAACCTCTGTGAAGTACTTGGAGACATTTTATTACATTAAAGGTGCTGTATAAATGCAGGTTATTGTTGTAGTTAAATTAATTCATGAAATTGGAGAACTTACTTTCACTTTCTCTTTGAAAAAATTTCCATTTAAGAACCTCCCGTGGAACCGAAATTGATTTACCCACATCAAGAACGTGTTGAAGTTGTTCTAGGTGGGTATAGTTTACATTATATTCTATTTCTATTTGATTTCTTACCAGTGTGGATTATCAGAATAGCTCATAATGAATACAAACAGAAGAAATGGAAGTGCAGGGGACTTGAAAAGAAGCACAAAATGGTTTCTCAATTGGACATAGATAAATTAGACTTGGTTTAGTTGAAACATTTTTGACAAAGGTCTCTAGTGCACTACAATAATAAACATAACAATTTTCAGGTAGGAATATACCATTGTTCCATCTCACCTATTCATCCAGTTTCCCACAAAATTACTTTGATGTATTCCTAAATCTAGTAACAGTGAATCCTCTTTGCTGATATGAACTTGTCTAGCCCCTTTTTGAACTCCGTCATAGTTTCTTGGTTCACCATCTCCTTGAATTTACAGCTTTCTTTTGTTGTCCTTCATCTGACTCTAGTTCTTGAATACAATACACAGAAAATGCAATACACAGAAAAATTTATCACATTCCACATTCTCTAAACCGCTCATAATCTTTAACACTTTTAATGGTCAGAAAATTGCTGTCTAAATAATGGCAAGGCTAATGGTGCTCGCCATTATTCATATGCAAATGTAACAGCAACTTCAGGCGAGGGCAGAAGTGCGATTAAACATAGAAATCCAAATGTTGCTGTCCAAGATGCACCACTCCACCGTTAGCTTCACTAAAATGGCATCTCCCTGTCTGGCTCCCCATTCAAATGCATTGTGTGGCGTGAAGCTCCTGTACTTGCACGGTAGATACAAACTAAACTCGCCACAGAAAGTTAGGGCTTTCCAATTTCCATCTAAGTACTCTTTTAATGGTGCGATAAGTGCTAATTAATGCCGATCAACCTCTCTGGCACTGAAAATGAGCTATTACAGGTGTGGCATCTCATCCCTTCAGGTTTTAATTGTTGTTGGAGATTTAAAAAAATATATATATTTAAAATTAAAATACATTTTTTACTTTTTCTTTCTGTCTCTTTTTTCTCTCTCTTTCAATCCAATCTTTCTTTCCCTCTCTTTATTTCTCTTTCTGTACCTGGTTTGACACCGAATTCAACATTCTAACTTACACTTCCTTGTTCAGTCCTTGCACTGTTCATTTCACAATCCTTCAATCTGATTAAGGGAATACACAGGTGCTTGCCGTGTTCACGCAGATCCCAGATACTCATTTCCATCTCGTACTTCCAGCAACTTGCAGGGCAAAATATCGTCAACAATAAACGGGCAAGAACAAGTCATAAATCTTTGGAATTCTCTCCCAGAGGGCTGTGGATGCTCAGTCGTTGAATATATTCAAGACTGAGATCGATAGATTTTTGGGTTTTTGGGCACTAGGGGAATCAAGGGATATGGGTATACAACAGGAAAGTGGAGTTGATGTAGAAGATCAGCCATGATCTTATTGAATGCCGGAGCAGGCTCAAGGGGCCTTATGGCCTACTCCTGCTCCTATTTCTTATGTTCTTATGGTCTTAAGTCTAACTAACAGCGGGTGTCGTTCATTGGCCTGCCACAGCAATTTTTGGGCCAACATATCTATACTGGGTACTGTACAGCAGAAAAGATAAGATAGATTCTCCTATCCCCTTATCCTCAATCCACCCCAGTGCTAGACAGGAGCAGCGTACCCAAAGTGTGCTGCGCCTATGCAGTCCCAGGTTCACTGGCATTTCCTGTGCTCAGCCCTTTACATGGCCTGAGGGCACCCCCAATGCAGGCCCTCCCATTGGCAAGGCTCAGTGGTGTTGAAAGGGATAGGAGAATGAGGTAAAGCATCATATCGGGCCCAGGATAAAGTAATGAATACCTATATTTAATGAATACCTCAGGAAATTATATCTGCCTGCACAATCTCAATTTTAGATTTGGCACACAGGTGGTTTCTATGCAACTTGTATCATGTGACAGGAAGATTGGGTACTTTTGTTCACAATATCAGAATAATGTTATAAATGGCTGAGCTGACAATAGAGCTTTTACTGAGAAATAGTACACCACTTTATAAAGGAATAATGCTCTTGTATCATATTGAAATTAGTAATATTCTAATTGTTGCAGCAATTCATTAAGAAAAATAAATCAGTCACTAAGCACTTTATTTAATGTTTTAAAATACTTAATTTAGTTAGCAAAAGCTTAAACAAAAAATGAAATTATAGACTGTTATATGTAATTACATCAACAATGCATGGCGATTTAACACAATTTTTTTCAATGTTGGGTTAAATTGGCTCCGATTTTGTGTCGGGATTCTACCAATCACCGACCAAACATTTGGCAAGAGATTGGGACAACCACTGAAGAAATTCAGGGCTATTGTGTTTAGTGAGTGTCCTCTGCTTGTGTGTTAATGGCAATGTGAGTTAATGCGAAAGAAAGAATTTTTAAAAAATCCATAGGTCTAAAGTTAAATCAAATCTGACCACAAAGCGATCACAGAGAAAAGTATAGCCCATCCTTCCATAGAAACTTACAGACCCTAGCCATCACAGCAGCTGCCACTTCAGTGACTCCACACTTTTTCCCTCCATTATGCTACCTGGAAGACCATTCCAGGTATTAATCACTCTGTGTGAAGAAGTGCTTCCTGGCATCCGTTCTGGAACTTGCCTTTATGAGCATGCATCCACGTTCCTTGTTATGCAGTCGTAATTTAACTTGAAATGGTGTTCAGGGTTAAACCTTTGCCATTCAATTAGTATTTTATTTACCTAAATAAGGTCACTTCTCATACATGTTCTTTCAATGCTTTCCTCATAATTCAGCCCCTGAAATCAAGGAATCAGCCACAATACCCTTCCCCTCGCTTCCATCTTTCCCTTTCATTTTGGTGACCAGAACTGAAAGTAGTGGTGTGGCCTAACCAGATTTTTACACAGCTTTAGCAATGATGGCCTCAGACTTAAACTCTACTGGGTTGGCAACATTGCTCTGCAGTCGGTTTGATTGCTAATTGTTGCTCTGCAAAGACTGGACGCAGTCAGTGGAGAATCTACGAGCATTCTCAGGTCTCTTTCAGCCTCTCCCTATGCTAGTTGGACGCCATTCATTAAGTACATTACCCAGTTTTTTTCTTCCAGTTGTAAGACCTTGCACTTGTCTGTGTTGAACATCATTTGCCGTAGTTCTGACCACTCACAAATATTGTCTAGTTTCTTTTGTATTTCATAGAATCATAGAATCATAGAAAGTTACAGCACGGAAGGAGGCCATTTCGGCCCATCGTGTCCATGGTGGCCAACAAAGAGCTATCCAGCCTAATCCCACTTCCCAGCTCTTGGTCCATAGCCCTGCAGGTTACAACGTCCCAAGTGCACATCCAAGTACTTTTTAAATGTGGTTAGGGTCCCTGCCTCTACCACCCTTTTGGGCAGTGAGTTCCAGGCCCCCACAACCCTCTGGGTGAAGAAATTTCCCCTCAAATCCCTTCTAAACCTTCCACCAATTACTTTAAATCTGTGCCCCCTGGTTTTTGACCCCTCTACTAAGGGAAACAGGTCCTTTCTATCCACTTTATCTATACCCCTCATAATTTTATACACCTCAATAAGGTCTCCCCTCAGCCTCCTCTGTTCCAAGGAAAACAGACCCAGCCTATCCAGTCTTTCCTCATAGCTAAGATTCTCTACTCCCGGCAACATGCTTGTAAATCTCCTCTGTACCGTCTCTAGTGCAATCACATCTTTCCTGTAATGTGGTGACCAGAACTGCATGCAGTACTCTAGCTGAGGCCTAACTAGTGCTTTATACAGTTGAAGCATAACCCCCCTGCTCTTGTATTCTATGCCACAGCTAATAAAGGCAAGCATTCCGTATGCCTTCTTGTCTACTTGGCCTGCTACCTTCAGGGATCTGTGGACATGCACTCCAAGGTCCCTTTGTTCCTCGGCACTGCTCAGTGTCCTACCATTTAATGTGTATTCCCTTTCCTTGTTAGCCCTCCCCAAATGCATTACCTCACACTTCTCCGGATTGAATTCTATTTGCCACTGTTCTGCCCACCTGACCAATTTATTGATATCTTCCTGCAGTCTACAGCTTCCTTCTTCAGTATCAACCACACAGCCAATTTTAGTATCATCTGCAAACTTCTTAATCATACCCCCTATATTCAAGTCTAGATAATTGATATATACCACAAAAAGCAAGGGACCTAGTACTGAGCCCTGCGGAACCCCACTGGAAACAGCCTTCCAGTCACAAAAACACCCATCAACCATTACCCTCTGCTTCCTGTTTCTGAACCAGTTTTGAATCCAACTTGACACTTTGCCCTGGATCCCATGGGCTTTTAACTTTGTGACCAGTCTGCCATGTGGAACCTTATCAAAAACCTTGCTGAAGTCCATATAAACTACATCAAATGCACTACCCTCATCTACCCTCCTTGTTACCTCCTCAAAAAATTCTATAAAGTTTGTCAGACATGACCCCTTAACACAGCTTCAGCAGTCTCCACCCCCTTCCTCCCATCCAAACCACCACCACATTTGTATTATCAGCAAATTTAATCAACTTACATTGAGTTTCTGAATCACATCTGCAATTTACGTTGATTGGAAATGGTAAGGGCTCCAGCACAACACTCAGTACAACTCCTCAGCACAACATGACTTCCCTAATGAATACTTCATTTTCAGAATATTTTATACGTAATTACTAGGGTAATGATCTGAATAAAATGTAAAAAGCAGCAACCCAAGTATAAGAAAAGTACTGCGATCTCTTCAGATAACTCAATTGAATGCAAGATCTTCAAGAGGTATGCAACTGCTTCTAATATCTACTGATGTCTGATTATTTAAACATTTAGGTGAAAATAGAACAATTAATTGCAAAGTTGTTGCTGGCAATGAAAAGAAACCAGAGGTGCAGTTAAGTTGGTTTTTTAATAATTCCTATGTGACTAACTGTAATCAAGGGCAGCCAGTATGTAAAGCTTCTAGGAGGTAAGTGATAATTTTTTATTGTATTACTATTTGCCTACATAACAACACTCATTATACTTCAAAATAATTCAGTGTCTATGAAGCACTTTGCGATGTTTCTGAGATATGATGAGGTGGTATATATTTTTTCTTACACATTTGTGATGGTAATATGCACATTTGCAGTGAGACTGCTTTATATTGTGCTAGCATTTAATAGAACCAGTGGAACCTACTTGTGGAATATTACCTTAGCTTTGGATTTCTTTTTCTTCAAATTACGCTGCTTGGGTTTTTAACACTTAAGTCTATGGATTAATTTTCATTCCCTTTCCTGTCCTTAGGCAGATGTCAGGTGGAGTGCACCCAAAATACCTCACATGACCTGAGCTCACATTATTATTTCTGAGTTCAGGTCATCACCCTATGTTCCCTGGTGCAGACCCCCTCCAAAGAAGGGCCTTGCCCCTAGAAGGAGGGACAATGCCAACTGCTGCTGTTGGTCTGAGAGGCCTGAGGTAGCATTAATAGCTGCCAGCTGCAAAGCTTTCTGGTTACTGTCCCAAAATAGCACCCAGACCTGAAATGTTAACTCTGTTTCTCTCTCCATGGATGCTGCCTGGCCTGCTGAGTATTTCCAGCATTTTCTGTTGTTATTTCAGATTTCCAGCATCCGCAGTATTTTGCTATTGTAGCTGTCTAAGGAGATGATTACTGACCAGTGCCACCTCCTGGTAATCAGCTGTAGGACATCTTCAGTTAGCACTGTCTTCCCTGTGAAAGCTCTCGGGGTGAATTTCAGTTGGCCAGCGCCTCCTGTTAGCGCCTGGGGGGGGCGTGCTAATGGGGTGCTAAAGGGTTAGCGACCGGGCGCGGCAAATGCAGCGACGCCCACGAACTTCAGTGCCTGTTTAGCACTCGCGCTAACTGTTAACGCCTGGGCCTCTAGCGCCTCGCAGATCGTGACATCATAAAGTGCGCAGCGCCCTGTTATCGCCACAGATGTGAAATTGCCTCCCGGCCCCTGCTGTATCGCCGGGTGTGAACAACGGTAGGAAGAGGCGGCAGCACCAACTTAGCTGGCTGCTTGGGGAGCGCTAATTAAAGGGAATGGTTTTCAGGTAGGCCGACCTTTATTATTAGCACCAGTCTGATGCCTGCGCAAAGTTTTTGATGTTTCATTGCTGCAAGATGTCCAAGCCCTCCATATTGTGAGAGTGTTTGGGGCTGTAATGGCAGTCGCGCAACGCAGAACTGCTAACAAGTAGGTTGTGCACCATCATTGGTCCTTCCCATTAAGCGAGGGAAGCAGCCTCTGATGCCATTAGCAATACACTCCAAATTGTTCAGCGTTCTGTCACTACCGCCCTGCTCTCGGACGTTAGCGTTCTAAGAGAAGTGCTTAGTGCTTGATTTAGCACTCCACTTCCCTCTTGGAGCGCTACAGCTGAATTTCCCAGCAGGAGAGAATCATTAGCGCCTGGCGCTACTTTTTCTACTTTTTAAAAGTTAGCGACGGAATTTCTAGCCCTCATCAATATCTATGCCAGTGGGAGCTTACAAGACCCAAAAGTGACATCACAGCGGTAAACTGCTGTTTGGTCCATGGAGCATTTAATCAGGTGATGGTGCACTGTTTGGCCATGCCCACTAGTACATTAACTTTGGTGTAGAACAGCACCTGAAATCCCAATGGCAAAAGGATTTCTACCAGCTTGTGCAGTTCCTGGGGCTCAGGGAATAATTGTTTACATACATGCTGTTATTTGGCCACCACCTGGGAATGCCATGATATACATAAATCAAAAGGAGTTTAACTTCCTTAGCTTACAGAGGGCATGGGGGGTAGCACTTGAAGTAATGAGGTACACTAGTCTCAAATGGGTATAATTATTGTATCTTTATATTCTTCAGCAAAATATAAATTTTCATAATTTCCATAGTTGATACATTTTCAAAAAGGAAAACCATAGAATCATAGAATGGTTGCAGAAGAAGGCCATTCGGCCCGTCGAGCCTGCGCCGGCTCACTGCAAGAGCACTTCAGTTAGTCTCACTCCCCCGCCCTTTCCCCGTAACCCTGCAAATTTTTTCCTTCACGTACTTATCCAATTCCTTTTTGAAAGCCACGATTGAATCTGCCTCCACCACCATTCCAGATCATAACCACTTGCTGTGTAAAGAAGTTTTTCTTCATGTCGCCTTTGGTTCTTTTGCCAATCATCTTAAATCTATAATAACAACAGAAAATGCTGGAAAAACTCAGCAGGCCAGGCAACATCCGTGGAGAGAAAATAGAGTCAACGTTTCGGGTGAAAACCCTTTGTCAAGACTAAAGAAGCACAGGAAATGAAATAGATTAAGAGGCCAGGCTGGGAGAGAACAAAAGAGAAGAAGAGACATTAAGAGGTATTCAAAACGAGACGAGATGGTGATAGGACTAGTGGAGACAAAAGACGGCTCTAGATTAGGTGTGAAATGCGCTGGCAGAATGGGAGACAGCTGCCATGTGGGAGAGAGAAAAAATAGAAAGGTGGGGGGGAAAGGCCAAAACAAAGGTGTGGATAAAAAATATAAGTAAAAATGTAATAGGGGCCGAGGTTATGATCTGAAATTGTTGAACTCGATATTGAGTCCAGAAGGCTGTAAAGTGCCTAATCGGAAGATGAGGTGCTGTTCCTCGAGTTTACGGTGAGCTTCTGTGGAACAATGCAAGAGGCCGAGGACGGTGAGGTCCGAGTGGGAATGGGGCAGAGAATTAAAATGACAGGCGACCGGAAGCTCGGGGTCACCCTTGCGGACTGAACAGAGGTGTTCTGCAAAGCGGTCACCCAATCTGCGTTTGGTCTCCCCAATGTAGAGGAGACCACATCGTGAGCAGCGAATACAGTATACTAGATTGCAAGAAGTACAAGTAAATCTAAGTCCTCTGGTTCTTGACCCTTCTGTCAATGGGAACAATTTCTCTCTTTCTACTCAGTCTAGACCCCTCATGATTTTGAACACCTCTATCAAATCTCCTCTCAACCTTCTCTGCTCTAAGGAGAACAACCCCAGCTTCTCTAGTCTATCCACGTAACTGAAGACCCTCATCCCTAGAATCATTCTTTTAAATCTTTTCTGCACCCTCTCTAGGGCCTTCATATCCTTCCTAAAGTGCGGTGCCCAGAATTGGACACAATACTCCAGTTGAGGTCGGACCAGTGTTTTATAAAGGTTCATCATAACTTCCTTGCTTTTGTACTCTATGCCTCTATTTATAAAGCCCAGGATCCCGTATGCTTTTTTAACCGCTTTCTCAACCTGCCCTGCCACCTTCAATGATTTGTGCACATATACCGCTGGTCTCTCTGTTCTTGCACCCCCTTTAGAATTGTACCCTTTAGTTTATATTGCCTCTCCTTGTTCGTCCTACCAAAATGTGTCATTTCGCACTTTTCTGCATTAAATTTCATCTGCCACATTTATCACTTTCCTGCTAAATCTAAACAAAGCAAACTACATAGGTATGAGGGGTGAGTTGGCTAAGGTAGATTGGGAAACTACATTAAAAGGTATGACAGTGGATGAGCAATGGCTAGCATTTAAAGAATTAATACATAATTTACAACAAATACACATTCCTTTAAGGCACAAAACCCCCACAGGAAAAGTGGTCCAACTGTGGCTAACAAGAGAAGTTAAAGATAGTATTAGATCAAAGGAAGAGGCTTATAATGCTGCCAAAAAGAATAGCAAGCCTGTGGATTGGGAGGATTTTAGAATTCCGCAGAGGAGCACCAAGAAATTGATAAAGAAAGGGAAAATAGAATATGAGAATAAACTAGCGAGAGACATAAAAACAGATTGTCAAAGCTTCTATAGGTGTGTAAAAAGGAACAGATTAGCGAAAATAAATGTGGGTTCCTTACAGGCTGAGACAGGAGAAATTATAATGGGGAATAAGGAAATGGCAGAGAAATTAAACAAATACTTTGTATCTGTCTTCACAGAAGAAGACGCAAAAAACTTCCCGGAAATAGTGGAGAACCAAGGGTCTAGCGAGAATGAGGAACTGAAAGAAATTAGTATTAGTAAAAAAGTAGTATTGGAGAAATTAATGGGACTAAAAGCTAATAAATCCCCTGGACCTGACAGCCTACATCCTAGGGTTTTGAAAGAGTTGGCTATAGAGATAGTGGATGCATTGGTTGTCATTTTCCAAAATTCCATAGATTCCTGTAGATTGGAGTGTAGCAAATGTAACTCCACTATTTAAGAAAGGAGGGGGAGAGAAAATGGGGAACTACAGACCAGTTAGCCTGACATCAGTTGTACGGAAAATGCTAGAATCTATTATTAAGGACATGGCAACAGGGCACTTAGAAAATAATAATAGGATTTGGCAGAGTCAACACGGATTTATGAAAGGGAAATCGTGTTTGACAAATCAACTAGAGTTTTTTAAGGTTGTAATTAGCAGAATAGATAAGGGGGAACCAGTGGGAGGATGTTTCTCCTGGCTGGGGAGTCTAGAACCAGGGGTCACAGTCTCAGAATAAGGGGTCGGCCATTTAGGACTGAGATGAGGAGAAATTTCTTCACTCAGAGGGTGGTGAATCTTTGGAATTCTCTACCCCAGAGGGCTGTGGAGGCTGTCGTTGAGTATATTCAAGATAGAGATTGATAGATTTTTGAATATTAAGGGAATCAAGGGATATGGGAATAGTTCAGGAAAGTGGAGATGAGATAGAAGATCAGCCATGATCTTACTGAATGGCGGAGCAGGCTCAAAGGGCCAAATGGCCTACTCCTGCTCCTATTTCTTATGTTCTTGTCACTGTTCACTATACTTCCAAGTTTTGTTTCATCTGCATATTTTGAAATTGTGCCCCTGTACACCCAAGTCCAAGTCATTCATATATAATAACTATTATGTCCGTGTATAATTGAGACACGGACTGCAGGAGTTGGTTATAACAGGTCTTTACTGAATGGAGGCAACCTGGAACTACTATGCAAATGTTACTGCACAGGCTTATATACAGGGGTGGTCACTACTGGTACTGCAGTATACAGGGGCTGCAGAATATAGTTCCTTCTGCAAAGTACATACACTACAATTCCTCCCCTTTTAGCTAAACAGTACATAACATTCGATTAACAATGAAATAACATATTTACAATTACAGTTGCTAGATACATTAGTTGAAGTTAAGCAATTATAAGTTCAGTCTTTGAGGAGGCTTCCTGATTCTGTCTGGATAACGCCTCTTTGGGGTATCAGGTTCTTCTGGCAATGTTGAGTCGGGATCAATGTCATTGTTTGGTTCGTCTGCTTCCAATATCACCGATTCTGAGGTAGATGCAATTGGTACTTCGGTTTCATCTCCAGGTGTATCAGATCGTGGTGTGGAGTTGATGTTTCCCAGTGACTCTAGAATCTGGTCAGCATGGCATCTTACAATGCTCTCTCCAACGTCCACGGTATACATTAGAGGTCCTTGCCGTGTACAGATCGTTCCTGGCTGCCATTTCTCTGTGCGGTAGTCCCGGGCCAAAACTGGTTGACCAATCTTAAAACTCCTGGTCGGCCTTTCATTCATATTCTGAAACTGCCTGTTCTCCACATCTCTTCTGATGTTTGGCTTAACCAAATCCAAGTGGCATCGTAGTCTTCGATTGAAGAACATCATGGCTGGAGTTTGGTTGGTAACCGCATGTGTCGTATTCCGGTAGGCAAACAAGAAGTTATCCACCTTGTGCTGTAGGGGTATATCTTCATTACACATTGCCTTGATAGCCTTCTTGAATGTTTGAACGAACCTCTCGGCCAATCCATTAGTGGCTGGATGATATGGGGCGGATGTGTAATGCTTAACACCATTTTTCTTTAAGAACCTCCGGAACTCTTCAGACACAAACTGTGGTCCATTGTCGGAGCAAATCTGTTCAGGCAGCCCATTCCTGGTGAATACGGTTCGTAAGACTGTGATCGTTTTTTTCTGTGGTGGTTGAGGACATTTTTATTACCTCTGGCCACTTTGAATGTGCATCCACCGCAATTAAAAACATCGAGTCCATAAATGGACCAGCAAAATCAATGTGCACCCTTTGCCATGGAGATGAGGGCCACTCCCATGGATGTAGAGGGGCTTGTGGTGGGGCGTTTTGGACCTTCTGGCATCCTGTACAGCTCTTGGTCATCTCTTCGATTTCTCTATCGATTCCTGGCCACCACACAAACGCTCTGGCTAAGTTCTTCATTTGTACCCCTCCCAGATGACCCTCATGAAGCTCATTGAGCACTCTATCCTTCAATTTGGGTGGAATTACTACTCTGGATCCACACATCAAGGTTCCTCTGCACACTGACAGCTGTTCTCAGCGAGAATGCTGGCAGCAGTGGTTCGCCATGTGCTGGCCAACCCTTCACCGTTAAATCATAGACCCAGGAGAGTGTCGGGTCATTTCGTGTTTCCTTTTCTATGTTTGCATTCATCACAGGGAGACATTCGACTATGGTCGAGTGGAATATCTCCACTGGATCCACTGCAAGTTCTTCTTCCACCGTCGGCAACGGTAGGCGTGACAATCCATCAGCATTCCCATGCTGTTTAGTTCCTTTGTACTCGATGTAATATTGGTGTGCCCCTAGGAAAAGGGACCACCTCTGTAGCCGTTGTGCTGTCATTATCGGTACGCCCTTCTGAGGGTTGAAAATGGAGACAAGAGGTTGATGATCAGTAAGTAGAGTAAATTTCTGACCGTGCAGGTAGTGATTGAACTTCTTCACCCCCCACACCAGGCTGAGGGCCTCTCTGTCAATCTGGGCATAGTTACGCTCGGCTGAAGTTAACGAGCGTGACGCAAAAGCTATCGGCCTCTCTGAACCATCAAGGAATTTATGTGACAGTACTGCCTCAATGCCGTAGGGAGACGCATCATATGCCAGTCTTATCGGTAGTGATGGGTTGTAGTGAGCCAATACTTCTCTTGAAGTGATTAGGTCCTTACTCTTCTGAAAGGCCCGCTTACATTCATCGCTCCATTTCCATGCTACTCCCGTTTGTAGTAGGGCATTCAGTGGGTGCAGAATTGTGGACAAATTCGGCAAAAACTTATGGTAGTAATTCACCAATCCGAGGAATGACCTCAGTTACGACACATTTTCAGGCGCTGGAGCCTTAACTACCACTTCAATTTTGTCAGGGGACTTATGTAACCCCTCTTCATCAATCACGTGGCCACAATACGATATCTGTTTCTTAAAAAACTCGCACTTGGGGCGATTGGCCCATAGCCCAGGTTCACGTAGTCTAGTGAGCACCTGCTCTAGGTTGGCAAGGTGTTCACTGTCATCTTCACCTGTCACTAGGATGTCGTCCAAGTAACACTGAGTCCCCGGAATTCCTTGCAGGACTTGTTCCATCGCTCTTTGCCATATCGCCGGAGCTGATGCTACTCCGAATACCAGTCGATTATACTGGTAAAGACCTTTGTGAGTGTTTATCGTGAGATACTTCCCAGAGGATTCCTCAACCTCCATCTGCAAATATGCTTGTGCTAGGTCAATTTTTGTAAAACGCTTCCCTCCAGATAGTGAGGCGAAGATATCTTCTATCCTTGGAAGAGGATATTGTACTGTGTGAAGGACTGGGTTCACCGTCACCTTGAAGTCCCCACAGATGCGAACCTTCCTTGGCTCCTCAGACTTATTGTTTAACGTTTTCTTCATGACAGGAGCGATGGGTGTTGCCCACTCACTCCAGTCTACCTTAGATAACACGCCTGCATTCTCCAGATTCTCCAGCTCTGACTCGACGGCTGGGCGAATTGCATATGGTACCGGTCTTGCTTTGAAAAACTTGGGAATTGCATTCTCTTCTATTTTTATCGAGGCGGTTACGCCTTTAAGTGTTCCCAGTTCTTGTTGAAATACCTCTTTGGCGTTAGCTAAGATTGTTGACAATCGTCCAGGAGTGACGTCGTCATCCTTTTTACCAGCCACCGTCAGTGCCTGAATGGAGTGCCAGTCTAAACTTATCTTTCTGATCCATTCACGTCCCAATAACGGTGGTCCACCATCTTGCAGTATGTACAGATACAATTTCTGTCTTTCCTTGCCGTTGTATTCGACAGGCACCCTTATTTTTCCTCTGGGGTATACTTTTTGCCCCGTATACGTCGTCAAGACAATGGATGTCTCTTTCAAGGGTATGTGTGAGAATAGCCGCTCGTAGTCTCGTCGAATCATGATGGTTAGAGCTGATCCTGTATCCAATTCCATTTTGACTTGGGACCCTGCTATCGTGAGGGTGACCCAAATGGTTCGGTGATCCTCTTTTGCGATTACGTTGTGAAGTTTGAGACAGCTTAGTCTCTTGTTCCCGGATTCACTATCGCTCATCTGGTCTTCGGAACTACTGTCCGTCATCTTTTGTACTTTCCTGTACGGTTCCTTAGTAGCCTTTTTGTTGTCGTTGGTCTTCTTCCCAGACCTGCAAACTCGTGCAATGTGTCCCATCTTTCCGCATTGCCTGCATATTTTGTCCTTGGACCAGCAGTCCATCTGGTCATGGGTTGTTCTGCTGCAGCGATAACATTTTGCAAATCCCCATGTCATTTCGTGGGTGCCGTATTCCTGTGGCTTTTGCTGTATTTCCGCAGCTCCCCTTGCTGCTGTTTCGTATGATACTGCCACGCTGAAAGCCTTATCTAGCGTCAGCTCTTTCTCTGAGAGTAACTTCTTCTGGGTTCCTTCACTCAGGAGTCCACAGACAAATTTGTCCCGTAAGGTATCTGCCAGTCCTGCTCCGAACTGGCAGTGCTTTGATAGCTTGCGTAGTTCCGTAAGGTAATCAGCATTGCTCTCATCTTTATGCTGATTTCTCCTGTGGAATTTAAATCTTTCTGCTATCAGCAGCGGTGTAGGATTCAGGTGTTCCTGTAGGATAGCAACAATTTCGTTAAAACTCTTCGCCTTCGGTTTGGCTGGAGTATCAGGTCCCGCAATAGGCCATACGTTCTTGCGCCCATTAAGTTTAGCAGTACCAATGCCTTTTTCTCATCGGCTATTTCGTTTGCCTCGCAATATACCTCGACTCTTTCCACCTACGTGGTCCAGTCTTCTATTGCATTATCGAAGGTAGTGATATTGCCAGTCTTCGGCATCTTGGAAATCTAAGATGGCGCCTCCCGCGCTTTGCCTTCTTCCCCGATTTAACAAAATGGCGCCTCCCGCGCTTTGCCTTCTGCCCCGCTGGATTAAGATGGTGCCTCCCGCGCTTTCTGTCTTCTCCGCTGTTGCTAGCGCTGTTGCTGGCGTTTTATGCCTTGATGGCAACGCCCTATGGTCTTCGCGCACTTCCCCCCGCGCTGCTGCTAACGCCGCTCTCCGCGGTTCCCGTGGCAAACTGCAGCTCCTCGCGGCTTTCTGCGCGTTTAATTTTTATTATTTCCCCGTCGTCGGAACAACCCTGCGGGACTCTTGCCTCCCTCTTCTCGGGTCTGTACGCTGCCCCGCTTCGTAGCACCAGCCGCGCCCTGTGTGCTCCACCCTCTCTCTCTCCTCTTCCTGACAACGCTGCTCGGCCCCGTTGCAAAGCCACCCGCTCGAGCTCTAGACCGCCGCAGCCCAGGAAGAATCAGTGTACTACCTGCCACCAGCCCGATTAGCTGAAGCACCATCGACAGGATAACCAAGCCCCGCTCTCGACAGCCTCTCCTGCAAATCTTCTACTCTGCTGACTCAGAGACGGATGCCCACGGTCGACGCCCGTTTCTTCTGTTTCTTTCTTCCTTCTGGCCTCGACCTCTGATAACTTCGCTTCAGGGATGGATCCCCATGAGGTGGTGCAGACTGTAGGTAAGTTCGTATCTGCTCATCGCCAGTATTATGTCCGTGTATAATTGAGACACGGACTGCAGGAGTTGGTTATAACAGGTCTTTACTGAATGGAGGCAATCTGGAACTACTATGCAAATGTTACTACACAGGCTTATATACAGGGGTGGTCACTACTGGTACTGCAGTATACAGGGGCTGCAGAATATAGTTCCTTCTGCAAAGTACATACACTACAATAACAAGAAAAGCAGTGGTCCTAGTACCGACCCCTGGGGAACACCACTGTATACCTTTCTCCAGTCCGAAAAACAACCGTTCACCACTTCTCTCTGTTTCCTGTCACTTAGCCAATTTCGTCTCCATGCTGCCATTGTCCCTTTTATTCCATGGGCTTCAACTTTGCTACCAAGCCTATTGTGCAACACTTTATCAAACACCTTTTTCGAAGTCCATGTACACCACGTCAACCACATTGCCCTCATCAACCCTCTCTGTTACCTCATGAAAAAACTCAATCAAGTTAGTTAAACACGATTTGCTTTTAACAATCTGTGCTGGCTTTCCTTAATTAATCCACACTTGTCCAAGTGACTATTAATTTTGTCTCAGATTATCATTTCTAAAAGCTTCCCCACCACCAAGGCTAAACTGACTGGCCTATAGTTGCTGGGTTTATCCTTACACCTATTTTGAACAAGGGTGTAATATTTGGAATTCTCCAGTCCTCTGGCACCACTCCCGTATCTAAAGTAGATTGGAAGATTATGGCCAGCAGCTGTGCAATTTCCAACTTTACTTCCCTCAGCATCCTCGAATGCATCCCATCTGGTCCTGGTGACTTATCTACTTTAAGTACAGCCAGCCTTTCTAGTACCTCCTCTTTATCAATTTTTAGCCCATCCAGTATCTCAACTACCTCCTCTTTCACTATGGCTTTGGCAGCATCTTCTTCCTTGGTAAAGACAGATGCAAAGTACTCATTTAGTACCTCAGCCATACCCTCTGCCTCTGTGCGTCGGTCTCCTTTTTCGTCCCTAATTGGCCCCACCCCTCCTCTTACTACCCGTTTACTATTTATATGCCTATAGAAAACTTTTGGATTCCCTTTTATGTTAGCTGCCAGTCTATTCTCATACCCTCTCTTTGCCCCTCTTATTTCCTTTTTCACTTCCCTTCTGAACTATCTATATTCAGCCTGGTTCTCACTTGTATTCTCAACCTGACACCTGTCATACATCCCCTTTTTCTGCTTCATCTTACTCGCTATCTCTTTCACCATTCAGAGAGCTCTGGCTTTGGTTGCCCTACCTTTTCCCCTCGTGGAAATTTACCTCGACTGTATCCGAATGATCTCCTCTTTAAAGGCAGCCATTGTTCGATTACTGATCCGTTCTCAACCCACTGAAATTGGCCCTCCTCCAATTAAGTATTTTTACTCTAGGTTGCTCCCTGTCCTTTTCCATAGCTAATCTAAACCTTATGATACTATGATCACTGTTTCCTAAATGTTCCCCTATTGACACTTGCTCCACTTGACTCACCTCATTCCCCAGAATTAGTTCCAGCATTGCCTCCTTCCTTGTTGGGCTCAGAAACATACTGATCAAGAAAGTTCTCCTGAACACACTTCAGAAATTATTCCCCCTCTCTGCCCTTTACACTATTACTACCCCAGTCTATATTAGGATAATTGAAGTCATCCATTATCACTACCCTATAGTTCTTGCACCTCTCTGTAATTTCCCTGCAAATTTGCTCCTCTATATCCTTCCCACTAGTTGGTGGCCTATAGAATACACCTAGTGGTGTAATGGCACCTCTATTGTTTCTTAACTCTAAGCAAATAGATTCTGTCCTTGAACCCTCCAGGACATCCTCTCTCTCCAGCACTGTAATATTCTCCTTAATCAATACTGCCACCCCACCTCCTTTCTTTCCTGCTCTATCTTTCCTGAACACCTTATAGCCAGGAATATTTAGTACCTAATCCTGCCCTTTTTTGAGCCAGGTCTTCGTTATCCCAACGACATCATATTCCCATGTGGCTATTTGCACCTGCAGCTCACCAACCTTATTTACCACACATCGAACGTTTACACACATGCACTGTAAACCTATCTTAGACCTTCTTGTATTTTCTGTTAGTCTGACCCCAGTCTGACCCCGTACTATTTCTTACTCTAGTGCTATCTGTCTCTCCCAATCCTTTTGCACCTTGTTTCTTCTTTCTAACATCTTGGTGCCCGTCTCTCTGCCAAATTAGTTTAAACCCTCCCCAACAGCACTAGAAATCTCCCCCCCACACCCCCCGACCCACCCCGCGAGGATATTGGTCCGGGCTCTGTTGAGGTGCAACCCATCGAGCTTGTACAGGTCCCACCTCTCCCAGAACCAGTCTCAATGTCCCAGGAATCTTAAGCCCTCCTTCCTTCACCATCTCTCCAGCCACGCATTCATCTACTCTAACCTCCTATTTCTATACTCACTAGCTCGTGTCACCGGGAGCAATCCAGAGATTACTACCTTTGAGGTCCTGCTGATTAACCTATTTCCTAGCTCCTTAAATTCTGCTTGCAGGACCTCATCCATCTTTCTACCTATGTCATTGATACCGATATGGACCACGACCTCTGGCTGTTCACCCTCCCCCCTCAGAATGTCCTGCAGCCGCTCAGTGACATCCTTGACCCTGGCATCAGGGAGGCAATATACCATCCTGGAGTCATGTCTGCAGCCGCAGAAACGCCTGTCTGTTCCCCTACTTATTGAATCCCCTACCACTATTGCTTTCCCGATCTTCCTCCTCCCTCCCCTGTACAGCTGAACCACCCGTAGTGCCATGGACTTGGCTCTGGCTGTACTCCCCAGAGGAACCAACGCCCTCACCAGTATTTAGAACTGAATACCAGTTAGAGAGTGAGATGCACTCACAGGATTCCTACACTACCTGTCTGCTCATTCTTGGCTGTCTGGTGGAATAAATTAAAGCCTGAGTAAAGGGAACCATTTACAACATTGGCTAGTATTGGGGTCAGGAACGGAAGCTGGGTGAACATTTGATGGAACTAGGATTGAGGGAACAGGAAATATGGTCTCATGGATGAAATGAGCTTGAAGAGTGTGGAGAAAAATAGGTGATAAACTAGAGAGAGAGAGTTCACGGCTGAGGTATGGAGGAATGGGGAGAGATTTGGTATACTGGCCAATGAGGAGGGAGAAGCAGCAGAGGCAGCTGAATGGATGATCTCTACTTTGGAGCTCCATGAGCTCCTCACACTTGTTGTTAGAAGTGAGGGTGAGGGCAATGGATATGGGTGTGAGGAGCCGAGAAATAGAGAAAAAAGGAACCTTGGGTTATCTATACCATTCACAATGACCCTAGTGTAGTGAGTAGTTTTGATGAGGAGAGTGAGTCCTGGTAAAGCTTGATGAGATCAAGCTAGGTCTACCAGTGGATGGCAGTTAATGCCCCTTGGACTTAAGGGGCCAAAGATGGGAGCTGCACCAAACGGGATGGGAGGCAGTGAAGGCTTCGCTAGGGACAACGGCCTGGTAGTTCAATGTGAGGGAGTGGTTGAGCTGCAGTGGTATCGTGGCCAATGGAGGATCATAAGGAGCTTGAAAGGCTGCTATCCAGTGTAATATTTTTGATTTACCTTTGCAAAAGGAACCCAAATGAAAATCTGCATTTTATATATAAACAAATTCTGGGATAGAAATGAGCCTGGTCTGTTTTCGGGCGTTTGGAGCGGACATTGGGCGGGGTGGGGGGGGGGGACGTGGGGGGGGGCTGGTGGTGGGGGCGTGATCGTGACGACTGTGGAGTTTGGGGGAGAAATCCTGTTCCTCTTAACTTCACAGGAAGGTTTTTAAAATTTCAAATTGACAAATACCTTTCATTGGTGGCCGTAGGTGCTGCTGAAGAATTGTAAGTGGGGCAGACCCGACACCTGCTCCGCTCAACGTACAATAATTTTACAGAGAGGTCTTTCAACAGGTGCTAGGCCACTAATTAACATATGGCTCACAAACGTTAACTTTTTTCCTTTCTCTGCAGATGTGCTGAGTGTTTCCAGTATTTTCTGTTTTTGTGTTGTTGTCTACCAAATCCATACCCATCTTTCTTACATCTCCCTAATTGAAGAGATTCAAATAGGGAGATGTAATAAAGATGGGAATGAATCCCTTCAATTAGATTTCTGCCCCCCTACAGTATTGAAACAGTTCTAACTAAAGTCACAAATGACATTCCCTGTGACTCTGACTGTGACCACGGTGCATTTTCCTCCTTGTCCTCCTTCACTTATCTGGAGTCTTTGATATGGTTAATCGCACCAGCTTCCTGCAAAGCCCCTCCTCCATTGTTTAGCTCAGTAAAATGACACTTGCTTGGTTGCGATCCTACCTATCCGATCATAGCCGGAGCATCTCTACCATTGTCTTCTCATTCCATTCCAAAATGGTCAACTCTGGAATCTCCCAAAGATCCCTCTTTGGACCCATCCTCTTCCTGCTCTATATGCTACCCCTGAGTGACATCACCAACTTTCTTAACCAAGCTTTTAGTTACCCATTCGAATCGCTCCTTTTTTGGCTTGACATCTGTTTTTTTCCTCACTCCTTTATGAATCATGCTTAGATATTTTTCTATGTTAAAGGCACTAAATAAATGCAAGTTATTGATTTAATTTTTATATTGTTTTTATGGCTCTGCAAAGGAATGAACTTCAAAGCAAGTGATTTTTATATTTTATTGATATTATTTTGTCAAAGTAAAATTCATTGTACATTTCAGAGAGATAACCGAAAAGAACAGAACATATGTTGTAAGTCCGCTGGTATTTAATCTAATTAAAGAAGAGCATCTGAATCAATACTTTAACTGTGTTTTACGAACTTCAAAACAGAAGACATCTGGATACATCATTCTCCAAGTGAAAGGTACTGTCCTATACCTTTAGTTCTCTGTTAACATGGGTGGCAAGCAGCTGTCAGCTTCTGGAAAATTGGGAAACCCTTGGCCACACGCCACTCACCACTCCAGCTCCTCCTGGTCCTGCAAAGGAAAAACCTTCTGGAGAACCATTTCAGCTTCCCGATCCTCTTCATATTGGCCTTCACTGGTGTAATATATGTGGGTAGAACAAATGAAGGACAGAGACAGGATGAGTTGCTAGTCCATAAATGGACTCGATTTTAATAGCCCTGAGGCGGCGGGTTTGGAGGCAGGCCAGTTACGAAAATCAGAAAAAAAGGTTTCAGACACCCAACCCGCCCCCACCTGATTTTCGTGAGTGTCTGTTTAGCCGCTCCCAAACTGACCCACCTGGAACCGGTGGGACAGGTAGTTAAGGCAGTTAACAGCCTGTAAACTGCCTTGCTAATCCTATTTTGATAGTGGTTTCCCATTTTCGTGCTTCTGGCTCCTGTTTCCCGACTTGTCAGAAATAGACCAGGTTCAAGGAGACGAGTTGCTGGATTTTTATGCATTGGTGGAGCACTTTAAAAGCACCCCTGAAACTTGGCTGACATTCAAATGCAACAACTTTGCTGTTGTAGGTATGGGATAACATTTTGCACATCGACTGACCTTCTGACTGTTCAAGCTGACACGCATCTGCAGTGTGGCATGAAATGAATAATTTCAGGCCACTTCGACTGTGTGCTTGCAAGCTTGTTGCCTCAAATGAAATCTATAGCAAGGGGATGGGAAACATTTATGTCCTCTCATCCTGGTCTTCATAATCGGGAGAGTAGCAGCCACATGGCTCAGCGCAGATCTTCCTGGGAAAAGGAGTAGGAGAAGGACGAGGGGCGCCTTGCATGTCCTGTTGTGACCAATGCAGCATCCCTCCAGTTCACTGCTGCCTGTCAACCAGGATATGAACACTGCCATGCAACATTAGCATAAGCTTACTCTTCAACCATAGGTGGCTACCATATAGCTCTGTAATTGCAGGCGACACTTGTCCAACGTCATACTTCATCTCTGCTATACCCTGTTATTTCCTATCACTTTTACCATCAGCATTACAAAAGCAAGTCACCCTGAACCCTCAATGTGCTTTTGCCATTTCCCATAACACATAGGCCACACAATCAACTGTTTGACATCATTTATCTTTAACACATGACAAAAGGATAATAAACCAGCAAGAGCCAGAAAAAAAGAAACATCACCCAAGTGACTCCCCTTGTGACTATAGGTGCTTAATCTTTCTCTTACGTGTGCTTCTATGTGGTGCTTCCCATGTGGCTTCAGCAGATGTAGAGGCATCTTGCTGACTAGGATGCTGCACCTGCTTAGATGCCTTTGGCAGGCATCTTCTGGGTTTGGGAGCCTGGGAGGGCTCTTCAACAGTCTGCTCTTCCTGCGGCTGTGCAGGGGCTGAAACAGCCATCTCAGTTGTCTCTGCAAATTGGGTCTCTGACCGAGGGCTCCACAGTGGCATGGTCGTGTGAGCGCTTTGAGAGGAGCGCACACTTCCTTGTGTCCTGCCACAACATCCCTCTCATGGGTCAGCCACACCTCAGTGCTGGCAAGTGGCAGGAGAGCACCTTGCTGCACTTCAGGGGGACCACGAGGACCCGTATCTGCACTGGCAGGTGTCCATGAAGCTCTGGTCTCTCTGCTCAATATCTGCCCATCTCTGCTCCAGAGATGTCATTCTATTCTGAACAGTCACCATGTTTCCCTGACTCTGGTGACTTATTTCACCACTGAGGTAGCCAGCCTTTCCACGGAGGTTGCCATCCTATCCATGGTGGTGCATTCATGCGCCATTGCCTCCACCACGGCAGTGCTGATGTTAAAGATGGACTCCTCCATTCTCTCCACACTCGCACTAACCCTGGAGGCAAACCCTTCCAGAGACACCTGCACCTGTTCCTGTATTTCCCAAACCGCTCTTTTTTTGGATGGCCCCAGAGGCACAGCATCTGCATGCAGCTCAGCAGAGCTAGGAGAGTCCTGAGACCTCTGCCGAGGACTCTCCACTGCTGTCGCTGTCTCCACCATCTGCTGATGCTCACTTGTGCGCTGTGTTAGACCAGGTGGCAACACTACTCTAACTCGCGAGGGCCCCACCGAGGTGAGCGTTGCTGCGCTGGTGCTGGGTGTGCTGAGTCCTGGTGACGCTGCTCCCTCAGAGGCTTCAGGTTCCTCTGAGGAGTCGTCCAGGTCTTCATCCTGGATCGTGGGGAGGGGGGTGCTCGATGGTCCTGTGTGAGAGTAAAGGCATGATTTAGACATCTGATATTGATGTAGCAGATTCATCCTTTTGAGCAGATGATACAATGCGATTCTCTATGAGCATCATATGCCATTGCTTTCTGAGAGGGATGAAACTCTATTATGTCACCAGCTTCCTCTTGTGTGCCCGTCTCTCCATCGCCCACTTCCAGGTCCTCGCCACCTCAAACAATCTCGTTAGCAGCCTCCTCAGCACTGGTCAATGTTGCTAGGGTAGGTGTTCCTCCTCCAGTCATTGTTCTCTCCCTCTTATTGTGGGCTATCTTTTCCTGCAAATAGGGACACAAGCAGTGTTTCAGCCACAATGATAGAGTGAGTGTGAATAATCCCTACCATAGAAATTTTGAGTGATACGAAAATGGTGTAAGGTGCCAAGAGGAAGGTAGCTCCCTGTGCATTGTTAGGTGTTGTCTGGAGGTCGCACTCCAAACCATCGTCAACACCTTCACCAAAGCGTACAAGAGCATGGGCCTTACACTAAACATCAGTAAGACAAAGGTCCTTTACCAACCTGCCCCCACCACACAGTACTGCCCCCCGATTACCAAAATCTATGACAAGGCCTTGGACAACTTGGACCACTTTCTATACCTCTGGAGTATACTGTCAACAAGGGCAGACGTCGACGACGAAGTCCAACACCGCCTTCAGTGTGCCAGTGCAGCCTTCGGTCACCTGAGGAAGAGAGTGTTTGAAGACCAGGAACTCAAACCCGGCACTAAGCTCATGGTCTACAGAGCAGCAGTGATACCCGCCCTGCTGTATGCCTCAGAGACATGGACCATGTACAGCAGGCACCTCAAAGCACTGGAGAGGTACCACTAACGCTGCCTCCACAAGATCCTGCAAATCCATTGGCAGGATAGGCGCACCAACGTCAGTGTTCTTGCTCAGGCCAACACCCCCAGCATCGAAGCTTTGACCATGCTCGATCAGCTCCGATGGATGGGTCACATTGTCCGCATGCCCGATATGAGACTCCCAAAACAAGCGCTCTACTCAGAGCTCCGGCACGGCAAGAGAGCCCCAGGTGGGCAGAGGAAATGCTTCAAGGACACCCTCAAAGCCTCCTTGAAAAAGTGTAACATCCCCACCGACACCTGGGAATCCCTGGCCCAAGACCGCACAAAGTGGAGGAGAAGCATCCGGGAAGGCGCCGAACACCTCGAGTTTCTTCGCCGGGAGCAAGCGGAAGCCAAGCGCAGGCAGCGCAAGGAGCACACGTCAACCCAAACACCCCACCCACCCGCCCCTTCAACAACCGTCTGCCCCACCTGTGACAGAGACTGTAGGTCCCGCATTGGACTCATCAGTCACCTGTGAACTCATTTTTAATGTGGTAGCAAGTCATCCTCGGTTCCGAGGGGCTGCCTAAGAAGAAGAAGAAGAAGTTAGTTGTTGTCACTGCATAACAGTGAGAGCGAGTCTAAGGGGTGCATAGGCAGGATGCTGAAGTGATTCAGTGCAGAGACAGAGATGAATAGGTAAGGGTGCAAAGGAAGCAAGAGTAAGATGGGATGTGAAGGAGGAGGCTTACAACACAGAGTGCTGGTGATGAGAAGAGAAGGGAAGCAGAGTGAAGGCAAGTGAGAGAGGATACTCACTTTTGATGTTCGCACAAGATCATTAAACCTTTTTCGGCACTGGATCCATGACTGTGCATAAATGGACCTTGCGCTCACCTCCTGAGCAATGCACAGCCAGGCTGCTTTGGTCTGCTGAGGAAGCTTCCTCCGGCCATCAGGAGGGAAGAGAATCTCCCTGCACCCTCTGACAGCATCCACAAGAACTTGGAGGGACTCATCATTAAAATGAGGAGCTGCCTTGCCTCTGGAAGAAGTCATAGGCCTAGAAATTGGGTTGGGGCGCCAAAGTGGCGCAAAAGTTGCCTGAGCGCAGGATTTAGCGCAGCGATCGGAGTTATACCGATCGCCAGAAATTCAGTTTCAGTGCTCCTCGAGGGACACAGGGCGAGGCTCGAGGCGCTCCGCGTCCCTCTTAGGGCGCTGAAACTGATTATCGCAGCGCAACGTTCCGCAGCGCCACACGCTGCAGCACGGCACGCTGCGGTACTGCAGGCCTTCCTCCCACTGTTAAGGGGGTGGTGCCTGCAACAGCGCGATCCCCGCTCGCGAGTGCCGGCAAATGAGCCCGGCACCAAGGAGAAGTGCCGGGCTTTCGGGAAACAGCCGGCAATGCCGCGGGGGGGGGGGTGGGGTTAGGAGGCCGGGGACGGAGGTGCTGGCAGGCGGCCGCCGAAAAAGCGGCCACCCCGCACCTCCACCTTAACTTGCGCCGCTGCCGGCACAGTAAGGCCCCGTGAACCGGGCGCGGGTAGCGAACGGCGCAACTGCGGCGTTCGCTACCAAATATCGCGAATGGGGCACGAATGGGGCGCTGTGCACACCGATGACGTCATTGGTGGCGGCGCAGCGCAACAGGCTAACGCCACCATTAGCGTCCCTCCTGAATATCACGGGAGGCGCAGCCAGTGGCGCTACAGCCACTGCCTGCCTCTTTAGGCGCTAACAGGTGGTACTACTCACCCAATTTCTCCCCCAAAGTGTTTAAATCAAGTGCAGGGAACCACAAGAGAAAGGCTTAGGCTGGATGGCTGCTTTAAAAGCAGCTGCTATTATGACATCATCAGAGGATGCCAGCCGACCCGATCGCACTGATTGGACCGGCCAGCGCGCCTCCTTGAAATTAACAAACTCATTGAATCAAAATTGGACATCAGCAGGTGATCCCGCCGGAAGCGGCTCCGGAACCCACCCACCATGCAACCCGACTCCAACCCGCCTCGGGAATTAAAATCGAGCCCCATGTGTTTGCTTTACTAGGCCAGAGCGAACTGAGCATGATCATACTAAACCATGTGATAAACCATGTGATAATACATTACACTACTTTCCCCTTAAAAAAAAATGTATGTATTCCCCTCTCAAATACAACAAAACTATGGTCCCACCTTTCCCAGCATTACATGTACCACATAACAAAAACTCCTGGCTTTTTTTAAAAATGAACTACAAATTCAGTTTAGTAACAGGTTTGCGAACCCTTCCTGATCTCCTTACAAAAGGTTTTGGTGTTGAACCAATTTTTGGGCTGTTTTGTTTTGCTTCTGAACTCAAAGTTGATCCTGTTTCTATCTTGGACTTGTTTGAACCTGGTACTTCAGTTACTGAGGTCTGAACTGAGTCAAATTCATGTATGAGTTCATGATCAAGTGGTTCAAGATCACTGTCCAATCCAGGCGAGTAAACAAAGCTTCTTGCAATTGATTTCATACTGACGATCTCTGGATGTTCAGTATGAAGTTCGGCCAGAATTTTATCTCTCAGTGAAGTAGGTACCACCACTCTGGTTTCTCTTGGCCATCATCCATTACGTGGCTTATGACAGCTCCCACACCATAGTTAGAAGCATCACACGTTAACTTAAGCTCACGCTCTGTGTCGTAGTGCACAAATAGAGCATCGCTAGAGAGACTTCTCTTACAAGCGTCGTAAGCTTCCTATTACATTTTCATCCACTTCCACTGGACATCCTTCTTGAGGAGCTTGTGCAATGGAGCTAACATGGTCACTAACTCAGGTAAGAAACATGTGTAGTACTGGACCATTCCAAGGAAAAATCTTAACTCAGACACGTTCTGTGGCTTTGGAGCATTGATGACAGCATCAACCTTTTCCTTAATTGGTTGCAAGCCATTTGCATCAACTTTCAGACCAACATACACAACCTCGGGCTGCACAAAAGCACATATGCTCCTTTTCAATTTGACATTGTGGGAATTCAACCTCTGAAACACTAAATCTAGCACTTCTATATGTTCTTCCTCGCTGCTTGTTGCGATCAGCACATCGTCTTGATTGCATAAACAATTTGGAACTCCTTGCCAAATCTTATCCATCATAGCCTGGAAGATTTGGAGAGAGTACTCTACACCATACGGCAGCTTGGTGTATGAGTACAGTCCCTTGTGTGTGTTGATGGTGAGATACTGTTGACTCTTTCTCAACATTCAGCTGAGCATAAGTGTGCGACAGGCCAAGCTTGGAGAAAACCTTTGACCCAGAGAGTACTGCATACAAATCTTGTGATGTAGGTAATGGGAACTGCTCATCATCAACTGCTTGGTTGATAGTAACTTTGTAGTCGCTGCACAAGCGTACAGTTTTGTCTGCTTTGGGCTCTACCATGATCTGGGTAGCCCATTTACTTTTGTCAGTTTTTACTAGCACTCCGTTCTCTCTGAGTTTCTCTAACTCTTCCTCCACCTGACTTTTCAACGCATAGGGGACTGGCCTTGCCTTACAATAGACAGGCTTTGCATTGGACTTGATGCGGATATGCGTGTCATACCCAGTGATGCCCTCATAACTGTCTGTGAACATGCTTTCATACTTGTTCAACATTGTGTGGAATCGCTTCTTTGAAGCATCTAGACTGAAGACGTTTTTCCAGTCAAGTTTTAACTTTCTCAACCAATCTTTGCCCATGAGGGTTGGCCTGTTGTTGTAGCTCGCTACAATGATAGGCAGCTTTACTGACTGGCCATTGTGTTGAACTGTACATTCCATTTGTCCACATGTCTCTAGGATTTCTCCGGAGTAGGTTTTTAACTCTACGGTACTCTTTGTAAGTGGTATTTGATTAAACTTACTCTCATATGTGTCCTTACTCATGATGGAGCAGTCCGCCACTGTGTCGATACACATATCAATATATTGCTCGCTGATCAAAAATTTTGTACGGAAGTCTTTCTCATGACTGCTGGTGTTGCCGCTAGTGGCATAGATACTGCAGATGCCTAGTTCTTCAACATCAGGTATGTTCACTTCAATATTGTGGATTCCCCCCTTTTGTTGTCGCTGCTTTGCATTGCCACTAGAATGGTTCTTACTTCCTGCTTTAGATTTAGCTCTGCAAGCTGTTGAAATATGGCCTTGCTTCTGGCAGTGAAAACACTTCACATTTCTGTATGGGCAGGACTGTGATGAGTAATTTCCATTGCAGCGATAACATTTCACTGAACTGCTCTCACCGGCTTTTGACTTGGTCTTACAACTTTAGGTTTGACGGTGGCTTTGTGACTGTAGACCTCAGTTGCACTAGTCACTTGAGTTGGACAGAGATCCCTAGCATTCTTAGATGCCATCTCCATAGATAGGCCAACTTTGCATGCTATGTCAAACGTTAGGTTCGGAGTGTTTAGTAACTTGGACTGTGTGCGCTCTTCCACCAGTCCACACACAAACTTATGTTGCAATGCACGATCCAAAAATGTGCTGATGTTACAATGCAAAGATAGGTTCTTAAGAGCTACAATGTACTCACTGATGGTTTCACTTTGCTTTTGGGTTCTGGTACCAAACTTATAGCTCTCTGCTATTTTTAAGGGCTTTGGGTCGAATTGGTCCTCAAGTTTCTCGTCAATGTCTTCAAACAGCGCATCCTTCACTTTCCCTGGCGCAAGTAGGTTTGTCAACGTTCCGTAGACATCTGGCCCGATCTCTGTTAGAAAAATTGCTTTTTTACGTTCACGAATTACTTTATTTTGAGCTTGAACATTCTCATCTACACCTTCGGCCTCAATAATGTTATTGGCCTTAAAAAACATCTCCATACGCTCAATGTAAGAACTGAATGGTTCACGAGCTCTGTCATACATGCCGAGACTTCCGATGAATCCCGTAGACATGGCCATGATTGTCCCGATCCTGTCGAACAGTAACTCAGCACGATACCTGTGTACTTGTGTGAATCAACAGGGCTGTTGCTGTGTATACATACACGTGAAGGTGAAGCACAGGCAATTCTGCATGAGCATTAACAGTAAAATATCGCAAAATTCAGTTTAGGTGTCACAAATTCACCTTAAACTTTTCCACTCGAAGGTTGAACACTGTGTCCTTTCATGATCCCTAAAAATGGCTGTGGGATCCCATTATCATAGCCAAAAATGTAATATATGTGGGTAGAACAAATGAAGGACAGAGACAGGATAAGTTGCTAGTCCATGTGCTTGTTGCCAGAGCGAACTGAGCATGCTCATACTAAACCATGTGACAAATGTGATAATACATTATAACGGGCTTTCCCACTCAGGCCAAAGTTAAAATTGCAGTCAGGACTCAATCAGACCCTGATTAGCATACATGAATTAGGACCCCACTGGCTTTGGGCTTGTGGCTTAGATGTTTTAGTTTTCATGGAAAGCAGATAGAATTGTAGAATCAAAAGCTAGGCAAAATTTCTGGAATCTCGTGATAAAAACAGCATTTAACTCATTCAGTCAATGTAAACTAGTGGCCCTAACTATAACCTGTAACATGTCTGTTGAAACATTACAATCAAGCATAGATTTCGCTTTGCTACGTTTTAAACTACTTGTTAAATATTCACCTTATTTTGCACATATGATATGGCTGTAAAGCAAAACCCAATCTTGGAATATTCATACATATTTGTGGCTTAGTAATCCTTTAAAATATAAGCGCATGTGTCAGACTAAAAACACTTTTTGTTCTTAACGATAATCTTTAACTGAATTAGTTCATGCCATCTACTCAGACACCATCAAAGATGTGTTTGTAAAAATTTCAGCTACAGCAGCAAACTGTATTAATTATAAGTGTTTTTTTCTCTCATAGGCAAGAGTAATGATCATGGAATTGTGAAATCACTACTTTCCATTATTGTTGTGCTCATTGTTGTGGCAATTGTATGTGCACAATTCAATGTACAAATTGTCCTTTGCTTCAGGGACCTCACTGGTAGAGATGAAACTCTTGGAGGTAAGAATATGAAAAAGCTCTGAATTTTCACACAAAAACCACAGCTCTTTTACTTAAAAGCAGTAATTGTGCATTTTGCAACAGTGACCACACGTCAAAAGTAATTAATTGGCGATAAAGCCAATTTGGGAAGCCCTGAGCATGTGAAAGGCACTAAATACATGCAAGTTAATTCTTCTTTCTTTCTTATGGGCGCACCATAACCTACAAGTTCCCCTCCAAGTCACTCATCCATCCTAATTTGGACATATATCACCATTCCTTCATCTTGTCAAAATCCTGCAATACTCAATCTAACACCACTGTGGGAGCACCACAAGAACTATAGTACTATAGGAGAAAGCCCACCAACACATTCTCAGGGCAAAGGGGATGGGCATTAAATGCAGCCTTTCCTGCATTGCCTACATCCTGATAACAAATAAGAAAAAACTTTAATGTTTAGTTGTTGTTGTATCTGTAAATAGGCCCACCGTTGTGTTCTGCCCTAGGGTAGATCCTAACTCAACTCTCTCACATGAAATTTATGAGCCATTTACCAGAGACCAGTAACTGAGGTCGTTTCTAACATAAGAACATAAGAAACAGGAGCAGGAGTAGGCCAATCGGCCCCTCGAGCCTGCCCCACCATTCAATAAGATCATGGCTGAGCCAATCTTGTCCTCAACACCACTTTCCCGCTCTCTCCCCATACCCCTTGACTCCCTTGTAGTTCAAATGTCTGTCAATCTCCAGCTTGAATATATTTAATGACTCCGCCTCCACAGCTCTCCAAGGTAGAGAATTCCAAAGATTCACAACCCTCTGAGAGAAGAAATCCCTTCTCATCTCCGTCTTAAATGGGCGACCCCTTATTCTGAAACTATGCCCCCTAGTTCTAGATACCCCCAATAGGGGAAACATCCTCTCAGCATTCACCCTGTCAATCCCCCTCAGAATCTTATATGTTTCAATAAGATCACCTCTCATTCTTCTAAATTCCAATGAGTATAGGCCCAACCTGCTCAACCTTTCATCATACGTCAACCCCTTCTTCCTAGGAATCAACCTAGTGAACCTTCTCTGTACTGCCTCCAATGCAAGTATATCCTTCCTTAATTATGGAGACCACAATTGTATGCAGTACTCCAGGTGCAGTCTCACCAGCGCCCTGTAAAGTTGCATCAAAACTTCCCTACTTTTATACTCCATACCCCTTGCAATAAAGGCCAACATTCCATTAGCCTTCCTAATTACTTGCTGTACCTGTATGCTAAGTTTTTGTGTTTCATGCACTAGGACCCCCAGATCCCTTTGTACCGCAGCATTTTGTAGTCTCACTCCATTTAAATAATAATTTGCTTTTTCATTCTTCCTTCCAAAGTGGCTAACCTCACATTTTCCCACATTGTACTCCATCTGCCAAATTCTTGCCCACTCACTTAACCTATCTATATCCCTTTGCAGACTCTTTGGGCTGGATTTTGTCAATAGGGACATGATGGAGGCGGGACTCCCACTTTTTGGGTTGTAGTCCCGCCTCCATCGATTTGTGGCCAACCCATGCGATATTTCCTTGATTGACCTTGTTGAGCCCGCCCAACCTGACATTTGGTTGACATTTCATCTGTCAAGAGCTTTTGACAGATGAAATATCAGCATTTGACAGCTCTGAAAGGTGTCAAACACTGACAATCTGACTTCTAACTTGAGTCCTTCTCCACAGACTCAGTTAGAAATCTCACCGGCACAGAAAGCAGAATGCTGCAACTTTTGACAGCTCATGGCCATTCTGCTTTCTGTGCTGGTGAGATGAGGGACTCCCAAGACCTGAAGGAAGGAAGCCTGCATTATTAAGTAAAGGTAAGTAAAACTTATTTAAACACTTTACACACACCAAACACACTTACCTCTGCACTCATGCACCCATCACTCACCTGAACACCAGACATCTCGAACCCTTCAAGCCCTTCAGCCCAACGGTCTGCCTCGCTAACTTGGTGTGGTTTGGAGCCGTCAGGCAGCCCACACTTCAGGGCTAAAAATAGGGATTAGGCTAAACTGCCTGTTAACTACCTGTTAACAGGCAGTTAATTGGCAGTAATCCCCTTCCCGCCTCGGGGAGGCGGCTCCCAGCACAGGTCGGGTACCCGCCTCCTGGAAAATGGGCATGGAGGCGGGTTGGGGGGCGGGAAGGGTTCATGCCCCCCGATTCAGCAATTTTCCCCCCACTCCCGCCGCCAAACCCACCTCCACGGGGCTTGGAAATTCGAGCCCTTTGTGTCCTCCTCACAACTTGCTAACCCACCTATCTTTGTATCATCAGCAAATTTGGCTATAGTACGCTCGGTCCCTTCATCTAAATCATTAATATAGATTGTAAATAGTTGAGGCCCCAGCACTGATCCTTGTGGCACCCCACTAGTTACTGGTTGCCAACCGGAAAATGACCCATTTATCCTGACTCTCTGTTTTCTGTTAGTTAGCCAATCCCCTATCCAAGCCAAAATATTACCCCCAACCCAGTGAGCGCTTATCTTGTGCAGCAACCTTTTATGTGGCACCTTACCGAATGCCTTCTGGAAATTCAAATACACCACATCCACTGGTTCCCCTTTATCCACCCTGCTCATTACATCCTCAAAGAACTCTAGCAAATTTGTCAAGTACGATTTCCCTTTCATAAAACCATGTTGACTCTGCTTGATTGTCTTATGATTTTCTAAATATCCTGCTATTACCTCCTTAATAATGGATTCCAGCATTTTCCCAATGACAGATGTTAGGTTAACTGGCCTATAGTTTCCTGCTTTCTGTCTCCCTCCTTTCTTTAATAGTGGCATTACATTTGCAGTTTTCCAATCTGCTGGAACCTCTCCATAATCCAGGGAATTTTGGTAGGTTACAACCAACGCATCCACTATCTCTGCAGCCACTTCTTTTAAGACTCTATGATGCAGGCCATAAGGTCCAGGGGACTTGTCGGCCTTTAGCCCCATTAGTTTGCCTAGTACTTTTTCTCTAGTGATAGAGATTGTTTTAAGTTCCTCCCTCCACATAGCCCTTTGATTACAGGAAACTTTGTGTTATCCGAAGGCTAAGTGTCCGGCAAGCTCGAGGCACTGGCAAAAATCAGGAGCCGTTTTGTTAGGTTTTTTTTCTTCTTGTGGCTTTTTTTTCAACAGTCAGGCTCTGGAAAGTCGCTCTGAAGCTGTTGCTAAGCTACAGAGACGCTTCCAAGGTACGGGCCGACTGTTTAGAAGCTGTTGCTAAGCAACAGTGTTTGTTGTCAGATACGGAGATGAAAAGCTCCGTATGCTTCAACATTAACGCTGGTGTGTCCGGCAGTTTTGAGGGAACGGCAACAGCTCGGTCCCGTCGGTGCCGGATAGCACAAAGTTTCCTGTATCTATTATTATTCTCATTGCCTTCCTCACAGTTTTTATCTTTTGAGTACATTCTCCTAAGTGGGATGCAACCAAGGCTAAAGAACTCCACGAACCCTTAATGATAGTGGGGTGGGAGGAGGCCTTCCACACCCAAGTACCCCCGCTGTACATCAATTTAGTATTCAGAGCTGACGCTCTGGTCTCTCCTTGGAGTGCGGACCGAACCCAACCCTTCTGACTGAGCCAGTCAGTACTCTCTCCGGACGCGAGTTGGATATCAATCTGTATATAGAGACCATATTCTAGTTTTCACTTGCTGTCTGGAATGGGGCTCAAACCCTTCACCTTCTGACTAAGAGGCCGGAACTCTACCACTAAGCCAAAGGCTCACTCCCTGTAAATAAGTAACAAACCTGATAGAAGCCATGAATAAACTGAGAGACCACATACAGTACGTCATTGCCAGATCATGTTAATTGTAGAAGTCTCGCTCATCTAATAAAGTGTATACTGAGGCATGATCTGTGCAGATGGAAAAAATTATCACTAATTTTTTTTGAGGGGGGAATTTGTGGGATGGTTCCCTTTTGTTTTGTTATATTTAAAACCTCACAGTGCACAAATAGCACTACTTCCCAGATGTTGCAATTTTTTTATTTTTCCGAATATTATATGACATTTCAACATGCACATTGGGCTTCCACAAGACATACTAAAACCTGAACTTCCAGACCAGTGCTACATGCCTATGTATAAAGTTGAAACAATTAAGGCTTGTATAAGCTTTAAACAAAAAATAAGGCATGTTTAGCTATGCTGATTGCTGCTGATGCCTTGGATTTAATTTTCAGACAGTAAGGAATATGACGCATATGTGTTGCTCCTTAAGAGTGATGACACTCTCCTCAGTGCTGAGGAAGAACAACAATTTGCTTTGGAAGTGTTACCTGCAATTCTAGAAGAACAATTTGGTTATCGATTGTGTATATTTGAACGTGATGTTTCTCCAGGAGGAGGTAAGTTGGACTCATTCTTCATTTAAATGTTCCTTTATTCTACTAACACTAGTATGGAAAAGTGGGTTCTGCTCTATTTTTATTGTATGTTCAGTGTATTTGGAGATAAAGAGAAACCTGTTTAATAATAAACCTGTAGAATAAAAAAGCACAGACCTTTTACTTATGGTTATTAGCATTAACATCAAAGTTACTGACTTACACTCATATAAATGGATTTCTGTTCATATCATGGGTGGCACTTTGAGTCAACATCAAAGTAACTTGCACACTGGCTACCGAACTGTTGCTGATGCTAACCATCACCAGCACTGAATAGAGCAAGCAATGAAAATTAGACCTATCACTGTTCAAAGGATGGAAGATGGCCATCAGCAGTAGCAGATGCAATTTTGTAAAATAAAAAGTAATATACTTCCTTTCGCTTTTACCTGAAATATCTTTTAAAAGAGGGATCAACACTGTTTGATAAAATAGCAGATTATAATCAGAAATCTATTGCCAATGAATACTAATACTAATTATAATTACTAAAATGTGGTTAGGTTTCCTGAAATGAAGGACTACCTGTGAGCAATACCACGGGAAATCGACAAGTGATATATTTAAAAGCTTGCCCTCTAGTTTCTGCCAATTTCAAATCAGTAATGTATGATGTAAAGTTTTCACATTACAAAAATAATTTCTTGGTAAAAAATATAGAATAGCTGCATAAAGTAGAATGGACTGTTGGGAATATCATTCAGCATTACTCTCAGACCCTGAAATAGTCCTAAAATACAGAGCAAAAGTGAAATTTTCACAAAATTCGAATTCCACGCAATCCCAAATACAGTGATTTGACATTAGTCTCACTCTTTGAACCCGTTATACACATGAGATTTAGGGGTCAATTTTAACTCAGGTGCGGGGAATTGTCGGGTTCCCTGAATTTGGTGTTTCCCACACGAATCTAAATGGGTCTGTGAGATTGATGCAATTTTAACTCAATTGGCCAAATGATTTCCAACGTGTGGGAAGCCTTGGCAATTGAATATTTCCAGTCAGAAAGTCACAGAATATGACGTCATCATTGCTGCTGCTTTTTAGGTCCACAGCAAGCCTTGCTTCTTCTGCAGGCTTCCAAACTTTACCACTGAGATGGCACAGGAGCCTGCAGGAGCAACGGCCAGCGGGAGGGCAAGAGCTGCCCCAAAATTTGATGAGGCTTCACTCCAGGCATTGCTGGATGGTGCTAGGGCCCACAGGGAGGTCCTGCTCCCTTCTTCAGGGAGGAAGAGGCCTCCCAGTCAGACCAAGGCTGTGTGGCTACAAGTGGCTGGGGAAGTCAACTCCTTGGGGCTCACACGGCGCACCAGGATGCAGTGCAGGAAAAGATTCCATGACCTTCATCGCACTGGAAAAGTAAGTACTGTATGAAGTTTCCATCACCCTCAATCTGATCCCCATTGCCTTTCCTCACCAGCACTCAGCTTTAGCAATCTCTTCCTCCACATCCCACTTGACACTCACATCCATGCACCCTTACCCATTCCCTCTCTCCCTATGCTCACATTCACATAACTATTCCACCATGCAGCCCTCACACTCCCTCTCACTCTGATGCTTTGAACACAACTGACAACACACAGGGAGGGCCCTTGGTCTTGCAACCTCACTCCATCTTTGTCTCCTTCGAAGCATCTATGCTATGCAATCTCTGCACTCCTTCATTCTCACTCAACCTCCACTTGTCTCCCTCATTGCAGGAAAAGAGAGCTCACAACAGGAGAGAGCGAGCCAGGACAGGAGGAGGGCAACCCTCATTAGCCCAGCTCACCCCCTGGGAGGAAGCCGTCCTGGAGATTGTCGGGGCTGACAGAGATGTGGCAGTTGGGGAAGGACAGACAGGTGCATCCCTGCAAGCTGGTGACAGAATAGTTTTCCATCTCTCTCATTGGCATTGCATGAGTCGCTGATAATGATTCTGAAGCTACATCATATGGACTTATGATCATCTGCAAAATGCAATGTGCATGTAACCTTGGCATCACATCTCTAACTTTTTCCTTGACTCCCCCACAGGACCATCGCGAGCCCCCGTCCCCAGTGTGCAGGAGGAAGAGCCTGAGATGCCAGACTCCTCAGAGGAATCTGCAATCTCTGAGGGCGCAGCGTCAGCAGAAATAAGCACACCCAGCACCAGCGCAGACACTCACACCTCGGTGGGATCTTCGGGGCATAGAGTAGAGTTGTCACCTGGTGTATCACAGCTCACAAGTGAGCATCAGCAGATTGTGGAGACAGGGACAGCAGTGGCGAGTCCTCAACGGAGGGCGCAGGACTCTGCCAGCTCGGCTCAGCTGCATGTCGACCCTCTGCCTCTGGGTCCATCCGTAAGATCAGAGGTGATGGAACTCCATGCACAGATGCAGGAGTCTCTGGCAGGTTTTGTCTCCAGGGTCGCTGCGAGTGTGGAGCGAATGGAGGAGTCCATAGCGAACATGAGCAGAGCCTTTGTGGAGTCAGTGGCGTATGAACGCATCAACACGGAAAGGATGGCTACCTACGTGGAAATGATTGCTGCCTCCATGGTAAGGCTGACTACCATAGAGGAGAGGATGGCTATGGTATGGAAAACATGGTGAGTGTTCAGAATAGAATGACATCTCTTGAGGAGCGATGGGCATCTATTAAACAGAGAAACCAGACCTTCATGGAAGTCCTTCTGAGTAGGATTGCCATTACAGATACGGGTCCCCATGGCCCCCCTGATGTGCAGCAAGGTGCTCTCAAGCCACTTGCAGGCACTGAGGGGGACCTGACCCATGAGAGGGAGGTTGGTGGCAGACCTCAAGGAAGTGGGGACTCCTCTCCAAGCGCTCACACTTCCATGCCACTGCAGAGCCCTCGGTCAGAGCCCCGCCGGAGTCCACACCCAACTGAGATAGACGTCTCAACCCCTGCACAGGCGCAGGAGCAGCAGACTGCTGATGAGCCCTCACAGGCTCACCACCCCAGAGGACGCCCGCCAAAGGTGTCAAGACAGGAGCAGCAGGAAAGTGAGCAAGGGGCCTCCAAATCTGCTGAAGCCACAGGGGAACCACTACGTAGGAGCACGCGTAAGAGGAAAATAAAGCACAAATAGTCACAAGGGTAGTCACTTGGGTGAAATGTGTATTTTGTAAAAATGCCATCAGTTGTTTGTTTTGCATTAAAATTCTGATGGCAACTGCTGCAGTTCTGGCGTGTGTCATTTCGCGAATGGGGCTTTCACATTGAGGGCTTAGAATTACTTGCAGTTGTCAGGATGCTGGTCAAATAGCTCGGACTCCGCAGGGTTTGGCCATTGTTGATGCTCAGGTAAGAAGCTGCGAGGCAAAAGAGTTTGATTTACTAGGCTAAGCAAATCTGGCCAGGATGAGTGTGTTCCTTGCATCCCGGGCAGCAATGTTCTCGCGTAATGCTGTCGCTGGTTGATGGGCCTCTGCAGGATGCTCATTCTCGCCCTCCTCCTCCTCCTCATCATCATCATCATCATCATCTGAGGAGGGTATGCGAGGAGCCACTTGGTCCTCAGGAATCTGCAAGCCACGACGCTGTGCCATGTTGTGACGTGCACAGCAAACCACAAAGATTCTGGAGACCCTGGCTGCTGAGTACTGTAGGGCTCCACCTGATCTATCCAGGCATCTGAAGCGCATCTTCAGCAAGCCAATGGCTTGCTCGATTACGGATCTAGTGGAAATGTGGCTGGAGTTGTAGCGCCCCTCAGCTTCGTTGGCTGGTCTCCTCAATGGCGTCATTAGCCAAGTTCTCAGGGGATAGCCCTTGTCTCCAAGCAGCCATCCGTGAAGTTGGTCTGGCGGACTGAATAGCGGAGGCACACTAGACTGGCGCAGTATGAAGGAGTCATGGCAACTGCCAGGGTACTTGGCACAAACATGCAAAATCTCCTTCTTGTGGTCACACACCAGCTGAACGTTAAGGGAGTGGAAGCCCTTGCGGTTGACAAAAATACCTGGATTGCAATGGGGTGCCCTAAGGGCCACATGTGTGCAGTCAATGACGCCCTGCACCCTTGGAAAGTCTGCCAGATGAGCTAATACAACCGCTCACGCCGTCACATTTGCGCGATCCCTGGTGAAATGGATGTGATTGTGCGCGAGGGCAAAGAGGGCATCGGTTACCTGCATGATGCAAGTGTGTGCGGCCGACTGGGAGATGCCGCTGATGTCTGCTGCTGATCCTTGGAATGAGCCTGAGGCAAAAAAGTTGAGTGCGGTGGTGACTTTGATGGCCACTGGTAAGGAGTGTCCACCTGGTCCTCTGGGCAGCAGGTCTTGCTGTATCATTGCGCAGATGTCAGTCACTACCTGTCGTGAAAGTCGGAGCCGCCTTTGGCACTGCTGCTCAGTCATGTTGAGGTAGCTGACCCTGTGAAATGGATGTGACCCTGTTTGGGGGTATCTCCTGCGCCGACGGGCTCCCATGAGTATGCAACTGGTAAAATAGATAAGGGAGAACCAGTGGATGTGGTGTATTTGGACTTTCAGAAGGCTTTCGATAAGGTCCCGCATAAGAGATTATCTTGCAAAATTAAGGCACATGGGATTGGCGGCAAGGTATTGACTTGGATAGAGAACTGGTTGGCAGATAGAAAGCAAAGAGTTAGAATAAACGGGTCGTTGTCCGAGTGGCAGGCAGTGACTAGTGGGGTACCGCAAGGATCAGTCCTAGGACCCCAGCTGTTCACAATATATATTAATGATCTGGACGAGGGAATTGGATGTAGTATCTCCAAATTTGCAGACGACAGAAAGCTGGGTGGGAGGGTATGCTGTGAGGAGGATGTCATGAAACTCCAGTACGATTTGCACAGGTTGGGTGATTGGGCAGAAACATGGCAAATGCACTATAATGTGGATAAATGTGAGGTTATCCACTTTGGTGGCAAAAACAGGAAGGCAGATTATTATTTGAATGGCAATAGATTGGGAGAAGGGGAAGTGCAAAGAGACCTGGGTGTTCTTGTGCACCAGTCGCTGAAGGTAAGCATTCAGGTGCAGCAGGTGGTTAAGAAAGCAAATGGTATGTTGGCCTTCATAGCGAGAGGGTTTGAGTACAGGAACAAGGATGTCTTGCTGCAGTTGTACAGGGCCTTGGTGAGACCGCACCTTGAGTATTGTGTGCAGTTTTGGTTGCCTTATCTGAGGAAGGATGTTCTTGCCATGGAAGGAGTGTAGCGAAGATTCACCAGGCTGATTCCTGGGATGGCAGGAATGACGTATGAGGAGAGATTGTGTCGATTGGGCTTGTGCTCACTGGAGTTTAGAAGATTGAGAGGGGATCTCATCGAAACCTATAAAATTCTGTCAGGCCTGGACAGACTAGATGCAGGAAGGGTGTTCCTGATGGCCGGGGAGTCCAGAACTAGGGGTCATAGTCTAAGGATAAGGGGTATGCCATTTAGGACTGAGATGAGGAGGAATTTCTTCACCCAGAGAGTGGTGAACCTGTGGAATTCTCTGCCACAGAGGGCGGTGGAGGCCAGTTCATTAACTATAACCAAGAAGGAGTTGGATATATTTCTTAAGGCTAAGGGGATCAAGGGATATGGGGAGAAGGCAGGGACAGGGTACTGAATTTGGATGATCAGCCATGATCTCATTGAATGGCGGAGCAGGCTCGAGGGGCCGAATGGCCTACTCCTGCTCCTATCTTCTATGTTTTTATGTTTCTATGCGCTGGCCCCTTCTGGCCTGTGCTGCCTCAGGTGGGTGAGCAGCAGCCTGTCGCTCCTGCTCCTGCTGCTGCTGCTGTTGCTGGTGCTGCTGTTGTTCCTGGTTCTGCTGCTGACGCACCTGGTGCTGGAGGTCCTCTAATGCCAAGAAGGGAAGGAAAAAAAGGCCTCCCATGCTTCTGGTAGATGCCTCAGTTGAGGAAGCGCTGAGTGAGGGTGGCGAGAGGGGTTTCGCAGGAGGTCACACTGGAGAAGTGTTTGAGGCTCCAACCTTCCACAGGTGTGGTTAAGCCTGGTAAAAGTTGCCCCAGGCCTGAGACAACAAAGTCCTGCCACCTGCAAATGATGACTGATCAAATCTCCTCTTTAATGGTTGACCTGCAGCTGATAGTCAGCAAGCCAATAGTGCTCACGCCAGGTTTCACAGGCGTGATCCCCACCAGGCGTGTTTTACGTGGGAAAAGGGTTAAACAGGCAAGGGCCTGTTAAAATGGGATTATAAAGGCCAATGAGTGCTGTTTAAGGGCCCTAAAGACCAATCCCGCCTGTTGCAGGCGGGACTGATTCGGGACCATCAGACACGCCTGGGTTAAAATGGCTAGTTGTCGGGAACCAGGCGGGGGGGGGGGTCCCGACCCCCAGGTTTTGCGATTTTAACCTCCCACATGCCTCAAAGCCCGCCTGATGGCTGAGTTAAATTTGAACCCTTAGGCCTAGAAATTCACTATGGCCCCGCCAGCTGGCTAGCGCCCAAAAGTTAGCGCTGGGCGGGAAGCCTATAGCGATTGCCAGATATACATTGTTAGCGCCCCAATTCGGAAGCGGGCGCTATACCAGGGTGTGCCCGCCTCCGCTTGGTGCACTGACACTGAATATCACCGCACTTGGCGCCGCTGCGCCAGGCGCTGCGCAGCGGCAGGCTGCGGCACTGCAGGCCTCCTCCTTTTCTTAAGGGGGAGCTGCCTGCAATGGGGAGATCGCTGCTGGATAGTGCCGGCAAATGAGCCCGGCACCACGGAGAAGTGCCGGGCTCGCGGAAAGCAGCCGGCAATGCCGCGGGGGGGGTGGTGGAGGAGGCTGGGGAAGGAGGTGCGGGCAGGCTGCCGCCGCAAAAGCGGCCGGCCGCACCTTCCGCTTTAAAGCGCCCCACTAAGGCAGCAGGACGGCCCCGTTTTCTGGTCGCTGTTTGCGGCCGCTTCGGAGGAGGCGGCCGCAACTAACTATGGGGATCGGCGCGGTTTCGGGGCGGAACCGGGGCACTGCGCACACCGATGACGTCATCGGTGCCGGCGCAGCGCTAACGGCTACCGCCGCCAATACCGCTGCGCTGAATATCTGCGCAAACTCATTTTTGGCGCAAACTCACCCTTTAGGCGTTAACTGGGCGCAAAGCTGGCAGCGCCTTAATGAATTTCTAGGCCTTAATCTTTGACAATTTTAGACTGGGTGCTTAAAGTGCCACATAGTGGTTACCTGTGGTAATGGTCTTATGCAATATACATTCACCAGGCAAAATGGAGTGGGCCTTTGGCGTAGCGGTAGCATCCCCGCCGCTGGGCCAGAAGGTGTAGCATTTCTAACCCCGCTCCAGACAGTCCCGGCAAGTGGAGTCGGAGCCCCGGCTCTACAATTCTGGGTTGACATCCAGCGGGATACTTGTGTCCGTGGGTGTGGGTGGCCCCCCCCCCTCGTATGGGTTGTGGGAGCCCGTAAAACCCTCCCGCCATAGGACTAACCACCCTAATGGCTGGTATGAAGATGGTTACAGTCACGGAAGGAGTGTTAACGTGGCCAGAAATCCTTCCACCACTTCATACAGTTCCCCAAAGGGAACAGTGTGAAGACACGTACGACGACGACCAGGCAAAATGGGGATGGAAATAAGCCTTAAGGGCCCGGAATTTGTGGTCAGCAGCAAAGCAAAGATGTTCGCTGCTGGCCCCGAAGTAAGCTTTGCACAAAGATCTCGCGATCTCCGTTTCAAGAAGTTCAGGTTTTCCGACGCATGATTCAAATCAACGGAGTATAGTGGGAATCCCAAACTGTCTTATTTATTCTATTGTATTTCTGAATAGTCCAGTATAAGTAGTTAAATTTCATGAGGAAATATATTAAATTGCCCCCCAAAATTATGTTGGTACTCCTATTAAAAGTTAAAGATTCTGTTTTCTAGACTTCACGCATGTAGACATACCCACAATGTACAATGGGGATATACTTTCTTCCATTCCACGCCAAGCTGTTTATAGTTGCTTTCTCCTTTATATTATTTACAAACATGGGCATCAGCAAGAATCTCCGATAACCACCCCTTAGTTTAATAGTTAAAAGAACCATTTGTATTTCTTTCCAATGTTGACATTCTTGGTCTCACGTTCACCTCTGATCTCAAATGGAATTTCTGTATTTTCTCCATTGCTAAAATTGCAGGCGCAAGCTTAATTTCCTCTTCGGCGCCAACACTTCTTTTCTACTTAGCAGCTATTGGCTTGCTATACAGCCTTTTCAAACTTAAATACCCATATCTTGGGAGGATCTTATAGCACATCTTCTGGACAGAATAATAGGTAATTCCTCTCACCTCGAGTCTGATAAGTAATTCCTCTCATCTCAAGCCTTTCATGTCTCTCTATACTTTAACAATGCTACTACGGTCAATGTTCCTCTGAACTTTCCTCTTTCCTGATAAGCTCCAAATATTCTCTCTTACACATTGGTCTCCCTGCGTCCTCACTGTGTTGAAATCAAAAGGTTGAATCAGAGAGGCGAGCTCGTACTCTGAGAACGTAGTTCACTGAGTCGATTGCATAAGCTCAGCTGCCCAGGTGTGATTTAGATTGCAGTGTTACTTTTGGAATTAAAGCAATCTTGCAAAGGGGTAAACTCCAACTTGCAGCTAGATGTGGAGTGAAATGCAGGTGTGCAGTCAAGCCAGTTGAGCCAAGCATTGAAGTTGTTATCCGTAACGTTCTGAAACAATGGAGGTCGGTAAGACACCCCTCCCATTCAGGCTCATTGGGCTGAATTTTTACCTTGCCATTGGGATGGGTGTGGTGGGGGGTGGGAAGTGGGGGTGGTTCAGGTTGGAAACCCTGACGTTGAAGTGGTCCGTCTTGCAGTAGCTTTTTAACTCAGCCACTGCAATTGAATCAGACTTCCGGGTTTCCCGACCAATTAACTGGAGTGGGTCTGATGACATCACGGATGACTCGACTTCAACTCAGCTACTTAAAGGAGCGATGCACAGAAGACAGTTGAGGGTTGGTGGAGGTGCAGGAGAGGTTGATGGGGGAGACAGTGCATTGTTGACAGAGTAAGCTCATTGTTATATAAAGTTATACGGATTGATAAGCAAAAATGCAGGCTCAGCGCCAAAAGGCTGCCCCCAGATTTAGTGATGCCTCCCTGGAAATCCTGCTACAGGGAGTGAGAGCCTGCAGGGAGGTCCTCTTCCCTGGTGATGGGAGGAAGAGGCCAGCAGCCAAGGCAAAAAGGGCATGGCTGGAGATCGCGGAAGAAGTGAACAACGGGAATGTGATTCCCAGGTTGTGGATACAGTGCAGGAAGCGATTTAATGACCTCATGAGGTCAGGAAAGGTGAGTGCAATGCCACATTCAATTACATCCCGCTGTGACTGTCACCCCAACCCCCTCACTCTGCCTTCCCAAGCCCAGTCCTGCACATCACTCCTTACACCAACCTACCTTGCAGGTGCACCCATCCCTCACTGTATGCACCTACTCACATCTCCATCTGACTACCCAGTACTGACACTCACTCTCATCCTAATGCAATCATAGAAATTAACGCCACAGAAGGTGGCCATTCGGCAATGTCATGCCACTCCCTCATAGTCACCCTCTACAGAAGTACCCATCCATCCCTTACCCTCATTCCATGACTCTCACTCAAAGGTCTCTTGTTTCCCTCCTTGCAGGAGAAGAGAGCACAGGACACGCAGGAGAGGCAGAAAACTGGAGGTGGCCCTCCTAAACAACGCCATTGACTGCAGTAGAGGAGGAGATGCTGGACATCAGTGGAGTTGTGGAGCTGCTATCGGTGGAAGATGGAGAGAGGGGGACCTCCCGACTACCTGGTGACAGAATTAAATCTCATACAGCCACATGGCATACAAAAGGCACTCATGGTGACTTGATGTCAGCAGCCAGTGAAATATGATCATGTGCATAATGGTAACTTCAAACGTTCTTATCATAACCGTTCTAATTCATGTCTTTGCTCTCCCACAGGCCCACCAAGTGCCCCCCATATCGTCCAGCCGGAGGAGGAAGACGACTCCTCAGAGGAGGCCATGGTGTCTGAGGTTGCACTGTCACACGACCCATGCACACCCAGCACCAGTGCAGATACTCACACTTCGGTGGATCCAGCGAGACATAGAGTACTGTTGTCGCCTGGTGTCTCACAGATCACATGTAGCAAGAGCAGATGGTGGAGACAGGGACAGTAGTGGAGAGTCTTCGCTGGAGGGCGCAGGATGCTCCAAGCTCTGCTCAGCTGGATGAAGACACTAAGCCTCGGGGGACAAAGAGGATGATTTTTGAGGAGCAGCAAAAAATGTGTGAGACTCTGTCAGCTTTTCCAGCCAAGATGTGCTCGATTGTAGAGAGAATGGAGGAGTCCATCTCCAACATGAGCAGCACCATGTTGCAGGCGATGGCGACGATGCACTCTTCCATGGAAAGGATGGCCACCTGCATGGAGCATCAAATGCGGCAGTCGAACGAGTGCATGCTTGCTGTGAACAACAGCTTGCAGACTCTAATTGCAGCCATATCCAGGATGGATAGAAACCTAGAGTTGGCCTGTAATCACTCCACTGATGTGCAGTAAAGTGCTCTCCAGCTCCTTGCTAGCAGGGAAGTGCAGGTGAACCATGAGAGGGATGGTGGTGAGAGGGGAAATGGAAGTAGGGGCTCTTCTCAAAGCATTTCCGCTTCTCCTCCATTGCCTCCCCCTCAGTCAGAGCCCCACGTGCTGCCTCGGATCCCGATGGCTGAGTCTGCGCCTGCACAGGTACAGGAGGAGCAGTCTTTAGCAGGCCCCTCACAGGCTCCAAAACCCAGAGGATGTCCGCCAAAAGTGTCTAAGCAGTCTGAGCAGGGATGTGAGCAGCCTGCCTCCACCTCTGCTGAAGCTACAGGGGGCGCACCTCATTGAAGTCGTAGAAAAAGAAAAAGGACATCATTATAGATGCACAAGGGGATGCACATGGGTGTGTTCCAAAATGTTAGAGGGTTAAGTTTCTGTTGAAGTTATGAGCCACATAAATTTATTTCTTTGCACCACTTTCCCGTCTTGTCCATTTTTGCCTGCTACCTGGAAAGTGGCCTTGTCAGTTGGAGTGAATGATAAGATATTACTTAACTTCCAGCATTGGGTGCCTGAGACAGGAATGGTTTGGTCATTTTAGGACTGCTTTGTGGTGGTGGTGGTGGTGGGGGGAGTTGGTTCAGCATCTGGGTGCCATATAGGTGCACTGGTGCAATTTAACTAAATTGTGCCATTATGAGGCCATCCGGCAATATGTTGCCATGTCCATTTCCGGTTGCTCCTCCTCCTCCTCATTTTCCTTCTGCTCCTCCTCCCCCTCCTCATCCTCCTTTGAAGAGGCTCTGCGCCTTGCTCCTCCTGCAGCTCCAATCCTTGCTGCTGCACTATGTTGTGCACAGCGCAGCATACGATGATCATTCTGGAATCCCTGGCTGGTGGATATTGAAGGGCTCCTCCAGATCTGTCCACGCATCTGAAGTGCATCTTCAGCATCCCGATTGCTTGCTCTATGACACACCTCATCATCATGTGGCTTTGATTATTGTGCTTTTCTGCCTCATTGCTTGGCCTCCTCAAGGGTGTCATCAGCCATGTCTTCAGCAGATATCCCTTGTCTCCAAGCAGCCAGCCAGTAGATCTGGTCGGAGGTGTGAGGAACTGAGGGAAGGTGGACTGTCGCAGAATGAATGGGTGATGACAACTCCCTGGGAATCTGGCACACACACGTAGGATGATCTTTTTGTGGTTGCAGACGAGCTGCACATTGAGGGAGTGGAAGCCCCTTACGGTTCACAAACACTCCTGAGTGATCTGGGGGTGCCTTGATGGGCACATATGTGCAGTTGATGACGCCCTGCACCTGTGGGAAGCCAGCCAGAGCCGCAAAGCTGAGCACTCGCTCAGTAACACTGGCTTCATCAGTGGCAAAGTGTACATAAGTGCCTGACTTGTCAAACATGGCATCGGTCACCTGGGTGATGCATTTGTGGTCGGCCGACTGCGAGATCCTGCAAATGTCTGCTGCAGATCCCAGGAAGGAGCCTGAGGCAAAGAAGTTGAGGGCGGTGGTGAGTTTGACAGCCACTGGTAAGGAGTGTCCACCAGGACCTCTGGGAAGCAGGTCTTCTTCCAGCAAGCTACAAAAGTCTGTCATGACCTGGCGCAAAAGCCTGAGCCTCCTGAGGCACTGGTGTTCAGTTATGTTCCGAAAGAAGCTGATCCTTTGCCCTTCTACCCTGTGCTGGGGTATTGCCTCCTGCGAGGTGTACCCCTGTGCTCATCCCCTCTCTCCTGTGGAGTGGCAGGTTGGTGAGGAGAAGGCTGCTGCGGCTGCTCGTGTTGCTGATGTTGCTGGTCTTGTTGCTGCTGGGGCTCATCTTGGTCCAAATCTGAGGTCCAAGGTGAAACAGCATAACTGGCATCCATGCTGATCTGATAGATGGCAGCTAAAGTGGAAATCAGAGGCACAAACCTCCAATGTACTGAGAGTGACTTCCGAAGTGGTAGAAATCACCTGCAAACTCCTGAAAGCAAACTCAGCACTATGGTGTCAGCAAGCGCCTTTCCCTTCGGCAAGGAAGCAGGTGTGAGCTGTGACCATTTATGTGATTTTTTTTTAACTATCATTTTTTTCAACTCCCACAATGGCCACACTGCTCTCGCCGTGCTTTCATTGACGAGCTTCAGCAAGCCTGTGAATCCCGTGGACAGCCAGTAAAAGCTCCAACATCAGGTTGAAAAGGCTGTTAATAGCCTCTTGATGAGCTCTCAACTACATTAAGTAGGTCACCCGCCTCTCCCGAGCAGGTCTCTGGCGTGCTGACTAACACACCCGAGTTAAAGGCGGAAGCCGGCGGGTTGAAGCCAGCTTCTCGATGCGCTGTCAATTTCAGTACTTTTAACTGCCCATCCGCTCGCAAACCTGCACTCTCTTCAAAGTAAAAATTCCAGCCAATGTGTTAGGCTAACAATATCTATTATGAATAAAGCAGGAGTTCATTGTCAAGGATCCCACATATGGGAGGTGAGGGGTGGGGGTGGTATTATCCTTTTCCTGCAAAACTGGTCTCCAAATCTCCATGCCTGTGATCACCATCATGACAGGTTGAAGCTGTGATATAGCATTTGTCATAAGTCTAAGGATTGCAGAGGGGTTTAAAATAAGCTATTTTCCCCTGGTTTGCAAAAAGCCATGTGGCAATCTAACCAAAATTGGTCAGTCACCTTTATGTGTCGAAAGACCAATTTGCAAATAAATTCCAGTGTCATACATCCCTGAAAAGTAAATCAGAATCTCTAATAAAATAGTGTTTACATTTGACTTACTGCTTGGCTTCTTAGGAAAACAGTTTGAATCTGCAGAATATCTGATCATTTCTAGGTTAAGATTTATATGTAGAATATTGGAGATTCTATCCCCATGTGGTATTAATACAGCAGTACTTAATTTGTTTTACAGCTTCTGCAGATAATATACTTTTTTATATTAACAAATGCCGAAGATTGATTATAATACTCAGTAAAGAATATGTGGATAATGAGGACAGCTCTACGTATGAACTGATGACTGGGCTGCATCAAGTATTGGTTGAAAGAAAAATAAAACCAATACTTATTGAATTTAAGCCTATAAACAGCACTAGGTCATTACCAGAATCACTTCAGCTTGTTCTGAAGTCAAAAAGAACTGTGAAATGGAAAGGGCATAAATCTGTCCTCAAACATTCATATTTTTGGAAGAAGATGCGATACTTGATGCCAGCAAAAGGTGGCCAATTGCCGAAAGATTCCCAACATGAATCAGTGACTTACGTGGTTTTGAAAAACAACATCTGACTCCAACAAGTAAGTACAGGCTTGCTGTCATTTTATCTTCCCTACCATTGATTCAAACTGCGTTTGTGCCAGTTTGGCCAAAATAAGTTTCTGCATCAGTGATAACGTGCTATTAGATTCCAGCAGCTTGTATTGCAGTGGGATTTAGAAGAAAACCAATGCAAAAGAAGTACCATAAAACCGAGATTACTCCCAGCAGTTTGTGCATTTATTTATGTTCATTAAATTAATCTGCTTTTTGTATGTTTAGCAGGAAACTACTGAAAGTTTGTAATGTTTAATAGAGGCATATTCGAAATGTGGATAGCTGCAAGAAGAGTAGTATGATTCTGGTGCAGCTGCGAGTCAGTTACATAGCTATTGCTCAGTGTGACAAATTCCATGGTATTGTTACTGTATATAGGTAGATAGAGGCACAAAAGTTAAGTTTCCTGAAGGTGTCTTTTGCTTTTGACTTTCATAGAGTATTAATGTGCTGCTTAAGCCATGTTGACCTTATCTGGATGATTTAAACAGCACACGTCTGTGGGCCTTTCAACTTGGAAATGAGACTGTCAGAGGAAACATTAATCTATTAATACACAGGCAGTTCAAAGGCTAATGGATCATTTTAAACTGTGGCCTGAGAGAGAGAGATAAAGAGAGTGTGAGAGAGAGAGATTGAGAGAGATTTTTGTTGCTCAGTTGAGTGCCTGACACACAGAAATCCATCACCACGTTTAACAGTCTTCAAATCAATCTATTGAGAAATCTACACCCACCACTCCACCTCCTCCCTCCCCACCTCACCACAAAAATGTTTCTCACTATAGAGAAACATTCCACATATACATTTCAGAAATCTAAAGCACAGGTTGGCAGAGCCGAGGCTTAGAGACTCTCAAGTGTGTACAGGAGTACTGCTAGGGTTTGGCCAGCTTAAATCGGGCAGCTTACAAGAGCTGCTTGTCCAGCTAGGGCCGCCCTACCTGTTAGTGCATTGCCTTGGAGGGTTATCAGGAGCTGAGTGAGAAGAATTCCAACCTCAAGTGATAGATCTACTCAAACAGGTTCAATTTGTGAGTCAGATTGGGTTCATAAGGAATACAAAGTCCGCTTAAGGGAAGTACAGCGAGACCGTGCAAAGTATTCTTTAAAATACCCTAACATTACATCACACTGGAAGCAGTGTGTTGTGAGAGAAAACTATCCAGTCACATTAATTGTAAACTTTTTTTATGGTTGGGTAATAAGCAATCTTTTTAACATACCTTAATAACTCTGAGATCTGACAACCTTTGAACTGTTAAATTACAACAGTGAAAGAAAAATCTGATTGAATTCATCAGGCCTTGAAAATGTTTGATGATTTCCCATTTTAGTATAGCAGTTATTAATGGACATAAGGCATATTCTCCGGTTGGTGGGATTAATCCAGCTGATGTGAAATGTGTGTTACTAGTGGAGTGAGCAGCCTTCCGACCAGCCTGAGCTGCTCTTGCACGAGACGTTTGAGACCTTCATTTAAGCATTTTATATGTTGTAAGATGTTAATAGCACTTTGCATATTTGTCTACAACAGTTGTGTACTGTGCTTTTGGTGGGGCAGGAAGTGAAGCTCCATATTAGATTATTTTTATTTCTAAAAGAGTCCAAAAAAATGAGAGTAAAAGGGGGAAAAATTCAGTTGTTTGTGCCTTCCGTTAGCGCCTTAAGAGGGCGCTAATGGGGCGCAAAGCAACTAGCACCCGAGCGCAGCGATGTTTGCGCCGCGCGCGAAATTAACTAGACATTTTGCGGCAGCACTAAACACTACCGCCACGATCTCCTGCGCCGGCAGATCGTGACGTCAGTCGAGCGTGCAATGCCCCGGTAGCGCCCCGGACCGGATATTGAGTGGCGCCCCCTGCCTTACCACCTGCCGCTAGCAACGACAAGTTGAGGGGAGCGTTTTGCAGTCAGAAAGGGACTGGGGGAGCGCTATTTAAAGGTGACCGCTTCCTGCCTTTTTTTGTTGGTGACATTTTTGCACCACGCATTCTGAGAGAGAGAGAGAGAGACTTCTGAAGAGATTCATCGCTGTGTGAAGGAGTTTTGGGTACTGAGCAGCACTTTGCAGGTTCATTTTGATTTGCCCTTCCTTGTATCGATTTAGAAGAGACTGTGGGGGCTGCACTCTGAGCTCTTTCCCTGGGACTCTCCATTGATGTACAGGTCTCTCCAGGCCAAGATTCAAGGCTGCAATGAGCAGGATGTGGATGGAGAGCAAAATCAACCCTTCCCTTTAAGATAAAAACAGAAAATGCTGGAGAAACTCAGCAGATCAAGCAGCATCTGTGAAGAGAGAAACAGAGTTAATGTTTCAGGTCGAAGACCTTTTGTCAGAACTCCCCTTTAAGAACTGGCCGGAGCCAGTGTGTCTGTGTTCCATTGCTGACTGACATCACATGAGCTTTGCTAGCGCTCTGAGGCAGCGCCTCGCTCCTCGGCCTTTGTGCCTTAAGACAGGTGTGTAGTGCCTGATTTAGTGCTCCAATCACCTCAGGGGTGATAGAAGCCAAGTTTGCTGTCGGAGGTGATAATTAGCACCAGACGCTAAACTTTGTGCACGGCTAATAATGGCGCCCCAAACGGGGCGATACCGAATTTCTTCCCCCAAAGAATATTAAAATGGGAGCTTTTAAAGGGTAGGTGCTATTTTGTATTTTTATTTTCATTTTCTCAGAGCCTTTTTGATGCTGGTTTTTGTTTCTACTTTGGTGGTGGAGAGGTTTCTCTGACTTTTCTTTGTGGGTGATGTTTGTGTGGTTGTGTCAGTACATGAAAAGGTGGACAAGACTTTAACAAGAGCACGATGGTACTAGCCCCGAGCTTGAGGAAGGCCCAAGGCTCCACGTTCCCCATCTCCATTGGTGTTCTTATAGCCAAGGAAGTACAGGACAGCCTCCTCCAGGGGAGTCATGGGTTTGTAATTCCTGGGTCCTCTTCCAATTTGGGTCTATTCCCTTGTATTCAATGCCAACTTGTCATGCAAGCAGATAACTTTTGAGATATTTATTGAAGGAATGGTGATAATATGTTTAAACATGTCATGGGCCTAACAGCTTAGAATCATAGAAATTTACGGCATAGAAGGAGGTCATTCAGCCCATTGTGTCTGTGCCAGCGGAAAAAGAGCTACCCAGCCTAACCCTGCTTTCCTGCTCTTGGTCCGTAGCCCTGTAGGTTACGGCACTTCAAGCGCAAAGCCAAGTACTTTTTAAATGCGATGAGGGTTTCTGACCCTTTCAGACAGTGTATTTCAGACCCCCACCACCCTCTGGGTGAAATAATTTCTCTTCAACTCCCCTCTAATCCTTCTACCAATTACTTTAAAGCTATGCCCCCTGGTTATTGACCTCTCTGTTAAGGGAAATAGCTTCTTCACAACTTCATTACTTGTGTGACCAGGTCAACTCATTATTTATTTTTTACTCATATTTTGACCTGTGTGGAATCCTCTGTGTATACTGTATACTGCTACATTTGTATTATGCAGTGATTGATTAAAAAGTGTGAATGACTACTTCTTTGTTGAAAACAAATGTACCAAACTTGTTTCGGTTCTGTGTTCCCTTTCCCAACCACCTTTCCACTAAGAAAGCATAGTTAAAAAACAATCTTTAAAATGTTCTTCTGTTTTCAGGCCTCCACCATGTACCATGAATTTACAACTGAAGCTAGCACCAAATGGAAGAAGCCTTACACTTGGGGTTCTGGTACATGCCTGAGTAACATTGGAGTGCTGGTATGCAGTGTCTGCCACCTGTTACATGTACGATTACACCTAACCTGTAATTTTAATTTGCTATTACTGTTGTTTGTGAATCCCTAAATGTCAATCTGAATAGATCCTCCTTTCTCTAAAATGTTTCCGATGTCCTCCATGCAAAAGGAAAAGCACATGTTCATCGCATCAGTGGGCACCACACACTGGTGGGAAATCTAACTCCTGACAGAAATGGGCATAGATTTTTAAAAAATAAACAATTTTTTTTTACTTTACTGGTGTTTACGACTGGTAAAAATAAAATTTTACTTCATTGTTTGTTATTCCTATTAATTGTTCCTTTTTTCATACAATTCATTTTTACAGGAGAAAACAGCAACAAAACTGTAGTGTTCCATTAGATTCTTTTTGACATTGATAGCTTAAAGCCTGCCAATGTGTGTTGACTTCATTTTCTATAGTATTGTTAACATGTCGATTTCCTTTCTTTAGGCCTTTTTATCTTGTTGAAAAGAGTCCAGCATTGTCTTACTTTTACTGTATTAAAAAAAACCATTTTGATTAAGATATTTTATACAAAGTTTACAGTTTCTGCATTAATCTTGCCTTGTTATTGCTCATAATTTGTCAGCTTTCATTAAACAATAAATATATATGAAACAGAATTGCTGATAATTATTTTAACAAGAAATATCAAACAAATAGTTACTAATGCAATCAGCAGGAGATTCAAAATGTCAGATAAGTAGATATAAACAATGGAATCCATAATATATTATGGTACTGATGTCATTGAAAGCTCAGTTACAGTTAAGATTTGATATGGTTATAAATAGCAGTTGCACTGTTTTTTCTTTCCCCTCATCTCTAATATATTAAAGCCCCAATTTTGTGATCCGAGCAAAACTGGGGCTGCAGACAGCTGTGGATGACAAGTTTTGCTATCTAAGATTGCTGGTTGCTGGTCTTGGTGGGCACGGATGGGGGTCATGGTGTTCCTAAGTATGGGACAGGCCTGGTGAACCATCTAGTCTTTCCCTGTCCATCGTATTTTCATAATAAGCTACAAGCACAGGAAAAGCTTGTCCAAAGAGCTTGGTCTATCCCACAGTTGTCTGGGAGTGCGAAATCTGCTGAGACGGCAGAGATGTATAGGCATCACTGATCTCTTTGATTCTGAAGAGCTGGCGATCCAGCTGCAGGATATATACCAAAGGAGAGTGGACTATTTTGGGCTGAAGGCCAACCAATAAGAGCGCAGATGCCAACTGAATGAGGGAGGTCGCTGACCTGAGGGTAATACAGTAATCATGGGGGACTTTAATCTACATTTAGACTGGGCAAACCAAATTTGCAGTAATAGTGTGGAGGACAAATTCATGGAATGTATGGAAGATAGTTTTCTGATCAGTATGTTGAGGAACCAACTAGGGAACAGGTTATTTTAGATCTAGTATTGTGCAATGAGAAAGGGTTAATTAATAGCCTTGTAGTAAAGGGACCTTTAGTGAAGAGTGACCATAATATGATAGAATTTTATATTGAGTTTGAAAGTGACTCAGTTAAATCCGAAACTAGGGTCTTAAATCTAAATAAAGCAAACTACGTAGGTATGAGGGGCGAGTTGGCTAAGGTAAATTGGGAAACTACATTAAAAGATATAACAGTGGACAAGCAATGGCTAACATTTATAGAATTAGTACATAAATTACAACAAATATATATTCCTTTAAGGCACAAAAACCCCACAGGAAAAGTGGTTCAACCGTGGCTAACAAGAGAAGTTAAAGATAGTATTAGATCAAAGGAAGAGGCTTATAATGCTGCCAAAAAGAGCAGTAAGCCAGAGGATTGGGAGGATTTTAGAATTCAGCAAAGCAGGACCAAGAAATTGATAAAGAAAGGGAAAATAGAATGAGAGTAAACTAGCGAGAGACATAGGGCAGGATTTTCATTGTGCCATGGAGTCGGGATTGGAGGCGTGGGGGGGGGGTTCAAATCCCTAAATCAGGGGTCCCAACCCCTTCCCGCACCCAAACCTGCCTCCATGCCAGTTTCAAAGGAGGCGGGTACCCGCCTCGCACTGGGACCCGCCTACCTTAGGCGGGAAGGGATTAGTGCCAATTAACTGCCTGTTAACAGGTAGTTAACAGGCAGTTTTTAGCCTAATCCCTATTTTTGATGTTGAAGTGTGGGATTCCCAACGGCTCCAAACCACGCCAAGTTAGAGGAGGTGGCCCGTCGGGTTGAAGGACTTGGAGGGGTCGAGATGTCGGTGTTCAGGTGAGTGATGTGTGCATGAGTGCAAAGGTAAGTGTGTTTGGTGTGTCCAAAGTGATTAAATAAGTTTTACATACCTTTTCTTACCTTTTCAGTCTTCCTTCCTTTAGGTTCCAGGAGTCCCTTATCTCACCAGCACAGAAAGCAGAATGGCTGCGAACTGTCAAAAGTGACAGCCTGCAGCTTACTGTGCAGGAGAGATTTCTAACTGAGTCTGTGGAGAAGGATTCAGGTTAGAAGTAAGACTGTCAGTGTTTGACAGCTTCAAACAGCTGTGAAACACTGATATTTCATCTGTCAAAAGCTCTTGACAGATGAAATTTCAGTCTGTGACGTCACCTGTTGCCGGGTGGCCCTTAATTGGCCTGCTGAGCCCACTGGGTGGGCTCAACAAGGTCAATCAAGTTAAAATCGCGTGTATTGGTCGCATCTCGATGGAGGCGGGACTACAACCCCGAAAGTAGTAGTCCCGCCTCCAACCCGACTCCTGAGTTAAATTCCTGCCCATAAAAACAGATTGTAAAAGCTTCTATAGGTGTGTAAAAAGGAAAAGATTAATGAAAATGTGGGTCCTTATAAACTGAGATATGAGAAATTATAATGGGGAATAAGGAAATGGCAGAGAAATTAAACAAATATTTTGTGTCTGCCTTCACGGAAGAAAGACACAAAAATTTCCCGGAAATAGTGGAGAGAACCAAGGGTCTAGCAAGAATGAGGAACTGAAAAAAATTAGTATTAGTAAAAAAGTAGTACTGGAGAAATTAATGGGGCTGAAAGCTGATAAATCCCCTGGACCTGATGGCCTACATCCTAGAGTTTTGAAAGAGTTGCCTATAGAGATAGTGGCTGCATTAGTTGTCATTTTCCAAAATTCCATAGATTCTAGAACAGTGCTTGTGGATTGGAAGGTAGCAAATGTAACCCCACTATTTAAGAAAGGAGGGAGAGAGAAAATGGTGAACTATAGAACAGAAATGTTAGGTTATCCACTTTGGTGGGAAAAGTAGAAAAGCAGAGTATTTTTTAAATGGTTAAAGATTGGAAAATGTTAGTGTTCAGAGGGACCTGGGTGTCCTCATACACGAATCACTGAAAGTTAACATGCAGGTACAGCAAGCAATTAGGAAAGCAAATGGTATGTTGGCCTTTATTACAAGAGGATTTGAGTACAAGAGTAAAGACGTCTTACTGCAATTATATAGGGCCCTGGTGAGACCACACCTGGAGTATTGTCTACAGTTTTGGCCTCCTTACCTAAGGAAGGATATACTTGCCATAGAGGGAGTGCAACAAAGCTTCACTAGACTGGTTCCTGTACATCATATGAGGACAGATTGAGTATACTAGGCCTATATTCTCTAGAGTTTAGAAGAATGAAAGGTGATCTCATTGAAACATACAAAATTCTTACAGGGCTTGAGAGGGTAGATGCAGGGAGGATGATTCCCCTAGCTGGGGAGTCTAGAACCAGGGGTCACAGTCTCAGAATAAGGGGTCGGCCATTTAGGACTGAGATGAGGAAAAATTTCATCACTCAGAGGGTGTTGAATCTTTGGACTTCTCTATCCCAGAGGGCTGTGGAGGCTCAGTCGTTGAGTATATTCAAGATCGATAGATTTTTGAATATTAAGGGAATCAGGGGATATGGGGATAGTGCAGGAAAGTGGAGATGAGATAGAAGATCAGCCATGATCTTATTGAATGGTGGAGCAGGCTCGAAGGGCCAAATGGCCTACGCCTGCTCCTATTTCTTATGTTCTTATGAGTCAACTCAGTCACCCAGCTCCCTCATACCTGGCTGCAAATGAGGAAGAAGCATGCTGGTGTCAGGAGCAAGGCAAAGCTGGCACACATTTCTTATGGGCCCAGCAAGTATAACACAAACCCAAGTTAGAAACTGCAACATGCTCTGGTAGGTACCATTTCAGTATCGTGCACAAGCATTGTTGATTTGAACAAACACCTTCATTGTGCATAAGCTGTATGGCAGGCTTTTCTTGAAGATTTAAGTGGCAGCCAATGAACAGCAAACAGATGCTGAAGCATCTAGGGCAATGTGCTTCTTTGCAGTTACAGGGTTTCTCAGTGGGGTAAGGAGCCATGGATGCAGAGGATAGCCCTGTTCTCCTAACAATCATCTAGGTATTCCTTCTTCTTCAAATAATTCGGGCACCATGGAATGCACACAATAAAGGCATCGCCCTGGATATTAGTCATTGCCGATGTTTCTGTTGTCCGATACTACCTGAATGTAACCCTTCCTCCATGAAGACCATGGGGTTGATATAAAGGTCACTGATGCCCATATGGGTACCATGTGTGACTCTTTCCACTCAGGAGAACCCTATTACCCAGTGAAACCTGTGCATTTGGTCTAGCTGATGCCTCCTTTCCACAAGAAAAGTGGTGGTTGTCACTTGCTTGATATATGTGTGCACTGCTGACCACCTGATGTGACTGATGCCTCCTTGATGGCTTGAAAAGGTCTGGTGGCATTAATGCTTCATGCTGTGGTATCCTTCACTTCACAGGCAGCGTCATCCCTGGTCCAGACATTATGTGGAGCAGATGATACATTTCTGTGCAGCCTGTCTTGTGAAGTGGAGGTGGTGAAGACAGCTTTGCAGTGACCTATCCAGGTACAGGTCGTGGGTCATTGGTGGGTGTGTCAAGTGCTGCAGAGGCTGCTGTAGCTCCATTTGTTGGCCCGTTATGAACTCACCTGCCTTATCTCAATGTTACAATGGATTCGGAACACCTAAAGGGGTACCCATCATCGCCATTTTGTATGATGTAATTTGAATATCAGCAGCAACCAAGAATAATGAAGAAAAATATTGGCAAGGAAAAGCACTAAATATCCAAAGATGGAGTGCTACCGAGCCAAACAACTGACGCATGGAGGAAAATACAAGAGGGGAAGAAGACACAACATTTTTACCTACATCAAAAACCTACTTGAGCAGACCAGGTACTTACTAGGTCAAGTTAGGAACTTACTAAAATACCAGATATTTTTAAAATATTTTTCAAATTCTACCTATTCATTTCCTTTCTGCTGTTAATCCTCTTAATGAAAAATGGTTCCTGAAAATTAGTATGTTGTGGTCTGATGGCTGAAAATCAAATTTTCCATGTTTTATTCTTGCACTGGCTCAATGCTTTTCTTCAAAGCTGGTAGGAAGTGTATATATATAAATAGAAATGATGTACCAACCATGCAAGGCCAACGTGGAAATAAATAATTAATTCAGTGAGACATTTTAAGGCAGTAAAAGTTTGACTCCCCATGAACAAAACTGTGGGGGATTGCCTACTGAGTAAAAATAAAGATTAGAATTATCCTTCACTGACACATCCTGCTAATTGTTAGATTTAGGACTAAATCTCTGCTCAGTTAAATATCTCGTTTTCAATCGTTTTAAAAATCTTCAGTTATTTCTTTTCAGAGGTAGGTGGCACTATTTTAAAGGACAACCAGTGACTAGCATAAGAACATAAGAAAATAGGAGCAGGAGTAGGCCATTCGGCCCCTCGAGCCTGCTCCGCCATTCAATAAGATCATGGCTGATCTGATCTTGGCCTCAACGCCACTTTCCCACCCGCTCCCCATAATCCTTCACTTCCTGTAGCTCAAATATCTGTCTATCTTCACCTTGAATATATTCAATGACTGCACCTCCATAGGTCTCTGGGGTAGAGAATTCCAAAGATTCACTACCCTCTGAGAGAAGAAATTCCTCCTCATTTCTGTTTTAAATGGGTGACCCCCTTATCCTGAAACTGTGCCCCCTAGTTCTAGATTCCCCCACGAGGGGAAACATCCTCCCTGCATCTACCCTGTTGAGCCCCACACAATCTTATATGTTTCAATAAGATCACCTCTTATCCTTCTAAACTCCAATGAGTATAGGCCCAACCTGCTCAACCTTTCTTCATAAGACAACCCGTTCATCTCAGGAATTAACCTAGTAAACCTTCTCTGAACTGCCTCCAATACAAGTGTGATGAAATATGTCATTCATCAGACTCTGTATTTAACTACATATATTGTATTGCCTGCTCCGGTGTTTTGCCTTGTATTGTATATAGTGCACTGCCCCCTTTCTCCCCTTTGGATGTGTCGGCTCCGCCCATACCTGGCCCTACTTAAGACAAGCCCAGGCTTGTCTTGCAGCAGAACGCTAGGTGAAGACACAGGCATCTTTCTTTGCTAATAAAAGCCTTGTTTTATTCAGTTAACTTTGAGTCTTGAAGTTATTGAGGCGCATCAATTTTATTAGCAAACTTTTAACGATGGATCAACTTTTGAAACTGGAACGCTTGGATTTGGACCCGCATGCTTCGGATGCATCGGCACGGTTTGGACACTGGCTCCAGTGCTTGGAATTTTTTATGACCAACTCCGAAGCCATCACAGCCTCTAAAGCCACCGGAGATGTGAAACTCGGGATCCTGCAGAATTGGGTAAGCCACCGGGTTTTTCCACTCATCCAAGACGCCGCCACCTACCTGGATGCCTGCAACATTCTAAAGGCCCACTATCAGTGGCCTACCAATGAGGTGTACGCCAGGCACCTGCTTGCTACCTGCACACAGCGACCCGGAGAGTCGCTAGAGGACTTTCTAGTCACCCTAAAAGTGCTTGGCAAAGACTGCAAAAGCAAAGACGTGAAAGCCACGGTATACACAGACGAGCTTATTCGGGATGCCTTTATCGCAGGCCTTAGCTCTAATTACATCCGGCAGAGACTGCTAGAGAAAACGGGCCTAGATCTGACACAGGCTGTGGACACAGCTGGATGTGGCTCAGAAGAACTCTGACTCCTACTCATCAGGCCGCGCGGCCCACGCCGCCTCTGCTTCCCCGCCCGGTAGCCCAACACCGTCGGGGCCCTGCTCTCCCCCCAGAAGCCCTACGACTGCCGTGACGCATCGGGGCCCCAAATGCAACTTCTGCGGGCAGCCGAAGCACACCAGGAACCTGTGCCCGGCGAAAGGCACCACCTGCTGTAAGTGCGGTAAGAAGGGGCACTTTGGGAAGGTGTGCAGAGGGAACCCCGCAGGCAAAACCGCCACCGCCACGTGCGCGCCGTGGGAGCGGCCATCTTGGACGCCATCTTGTCCGACCTCGTGGGGTCCGCCATCTCGCGAGCAGACATCGTGGACGCCATCTTACCCGGCCTCGTGGGGCCCACCATCTTGTCCCGATCAGGGCCCTACAGTGGCATCGATCACAGTGGACCAGTCCAGACCGCACCCACTATCCAAATTGATGGTGGACATCGAGGTAAATCGGTGCAAGGTTAAATGTTTAATTGACAGCGGGAGCACGGAGAGCTTCATTCACCCTGATCTGGTACAACGACTCTCTCTAACTATAGTCCCCACTCAGGGCACGATCTCTATGGCCGACAAAACCCAGATATCGACTATTGCGGGTTACTGCGCGGTACGATTGTCCGTTAAAGGCACTGTATATAATAATTTTAAACTGTTAATTATGAAGGATTTATGTGTGAGCGTGATCTTGGGCCTGGATTTTCAGTGCCACCACCAAAGCATCACGCTCAATTTCGGTGGGACCCAGCCGCCCCTCACAGTGTGCGGTCTGGCTACCCTGAAGGTAAAGCCGCCTTCGCTATTCGCGAACCTTACCCCTAACTGCCGGTCAATAGCGACCAAAAGCAGGAGGTACAGCTGGGAGGACAGGCGGTTTATCGCGACCGAGGTAGACAGGCTCCTGAAGGAGCGCATTATTGAACGCAGCAACAGCCCGTGGCGCGCCCAAGTGGTGGTGGTGAGGGGTAGCGAGAAGAAGCGGATGGTGATTGACTATAGTCAAACAGTCAACATCTATACCCAACTAGACGCCTACCCGCTACCCCGCATATCCGAGATGGTGAACCAAATCGCCCAATACCGGGTGTTCTCCACCATCGACCTCAAGTCAGCGTACCACCAGCTCCCTATCAGACCAGAGGACCGTTCGTACACCGCCTTCGAGGCAAACGGACGCCTCTACCAGTTCCTCAGAGTCCCCTTTGGGGTGACGAATGGGGTCTCGGTCTTTCAGAGGGAGATGGACTGCATGGTCGATGACCACCACTTGCAGGCAACCTTCCCCTACCTCGACAACGTCACCATCTGCGGCCACAACCAACAGGACCACGACTCAAACCTCGCGAGGTTTCTGAAAACCGCACAAAAACTCAACCTCACCTACAACGAGGACAAGTGCGTTTTCAACACCACGCGTCTCTGCATACGAGGCAGCGTGGTGGAGAATGGGGAAATCGGACCAGACCCCGACCGATTGCGCCCCCTACGGGAGCTGCCGCTGCCCAACACTCCCAAAGCCCTGAAAAGGTGCCTGGGGTTATTCTCGTATTATGCCCAATGGGTCCCCAACTACTCCGATAAAGCCCGCCCCCTCTTGAAAGCACCCTCTTTCCCGCTCTCTGCTGAGGCCCATGCTGCCTTCAAAAGAATTAAGCAGGATATTGAGCGGGCCACGCTACAGGCACTGGACGAGAACACTCCCTTTCAAGTGGAAAGTGATGCGTCTGACTTTGCCTTGGCGGCCACCCTCAACCAGGCGGGGCGGCCCGTAGCTTTCTTCTCGAGGACCCTCCAGGGGCCCGAGATCAGACACCCCTCCGTGGAAAAGGAGGCCCAAGCCATCGTGGAGGCAGTGCGCCACTGGCGGCACTACCTAGCCGGCAAACGCTTCACCCTACTTACCGACCAGCGGTCGGTAGCGTTTATGTTCAATAATAAACAGAGGGGGAAGATTAAAAATGATAAGATTCTTAGGTGGCGGATCGAGCTCTCCACCTTCGAGTACGACATCATATACCGGCCGGGGGCCCTTAACGAATCCCCCGACGCCCTCTCACGAGGGATGTGTGCCAACGCCACCGGGGATCGGCTACAGACCCTCCACAACGACCTCTGCCACCCAGGGGTCACACGGCTGTTCCACTTCATAAAGTCCCGCAACTTACCCTACTCGATTGAGGAAGTTCGGTCCCTGACCAGGAACTGCCGCACTTGCGCTGAGTGCAAGCCTCGGTTCTACCGCCCTGATAGAGCCCACCTAATCAAAGCTACACGGCCCTTTGAGCGACTTAGCTTAGATTTCAAGGGCCCCCTCCCGTCCGTCGACCGCAATGTCTACTTCCTGAACATTGTGGACGAATACTCCCGTTTCCCATTCGCCTTCCCCTGCCCAGACATGACCAGCGCCACGGTCATTAAATGCCTCAACAGCCTGTTCTGCCTGTTCGGTATGCCAAGCTATATCCACACGGATAGGGGGGCGTCCTTCATGAGTGAAGAGCTACGCCAGTACATGCTGTCCAAGGGGATTGCCATGAGCCGTACCACCAGCTACAACCCCCGGGGTAACGGTCAGGTGGAGCGAGAGAACGGGACAGTATGGAGGGCAGTCACCCTAACTCTAAGGACCAAGGGCCTCCCTATCTCCCGCTGGCAGGAAGTCCTCCCAGATGTGCTCCACTCAATACGGTCACTATTGTGTACCGCCACTAATGCCACACCTCATGAGCGACTGTTTGTGTTTCCCCGGAAATCCACCTCAGGCGTATCCATACCGTCATGGCTCTCCACCCCAGGTCTGGTACTTTTGCGGAAGCATGTGAGGGGCCACAAGACGGACCCTCTCGTGGAGCCAGTGCACCTGCTCCATGCCAACCCACAATATGCGTATGTCCGGCACGCCGACGGACGGGAGGACACTGTGTCCATAAAAGACCTCACCCCAGCCGGTAACAACAGCAACAACGACAACGACTACAACAACAACAGCAACAACGACAACAACCACAACAACTACTACCCACCCACTCCACCCACTATTCTTTCATCACCCCCGGAAGAACACCAGCCAACAGTACCCCCACCACCTACTCCTTCAACAACCCCGGTGGCACCCCCGGCAGAGACCCAGGAGGTCACCCGGGACATCCAGCCGGCACCCACGGCACCGCAACCGTTACGTCGGTCACAGAGGACTATCACACACCCGGACAGACTAAATCTGTAGAAGGGGTGAATGTGATGAAATATGTCATTCATCAGACTCTGTATTTAACTACATATATTGTATTGCCTGCTCCGGTGTTTTACCTTGTATTGTATATAGTGCACCGCCCCCTTTCTCCCCATTGGATGTGTCGGCTCCGCCCATACCTGGCCCTACTTAAGACAAGCCCAGGCTTGTCTTGCAGCAGAACAGCAGAACGCTAGGTGAAGCTAGGTGAAGACACAGGCATCTTTCTTTGCTAATAAAAGCCTTGTTTTATTCAGTTAACTTTGAGTCTTGAAGTTATTGAGGCGCATCAACAAGTATATTCCTCCTTAAATAAGGAGACCAAAACTGCACGCAGTACTCCAGGTGTGGTCTCACCGGCGCCCTGTACAGTTGTAGCAAGACTTCCCTACTTTTATACTCCATCCCCCTTGCAATAAAGGCCAACATTCCATTTGCCTTCCTAATTACTTGCTGTACCTGCATGCTAACTTTTTGTGTTTCATGTACGAGGACCCCCAGATCCCTCTGTACTGCAGCATTATACAATCCCTCTCCATTTAAATAATAATTTGCTTTTTTATTTTTCCTACCAAAGTGGCTAACCTCACATTTTCCCACATTATACTCCATCTGCCAGATTTTTGCTCACTCACTTAACCTATCTATATCCCTTTGCAGACTCTTTGGCCTAGAAATTCAGTTGGTTGCGCCAGCCGGTAACGCCATAAGAGGGGTATATTTCCAGCGCTAGGCACTTAGCGCCCGGGCGCAGACTGATCTGCGCCAACGCCCAAATTCAGTTGACATTTAGCGCCGGCGCAAAGTGTTTGCGCCCGCTCAGCTGCGCGCGCAGCTTATGACATCATTTCGTCGTGCAACGCTGTTTGTGCGCCCCAAACCGGAAATTCAGTGGCGCCCGCCCAATGTGGGCGTGGCGCTGCTAAGAACTGTGAGGTGGAACGCAAAAGAGGCCCTGTGGGCCTCGGGGAGCGCAAATTAAAGGGCACTTACACTGACCTATAAAGCCCAGCCATTTTGCTGCAATGACTTTACTGCTTTGGATTTCTGGACAGAGACCAAGGGACAGAGGTTACAGATTTGGGACAACATAGGAGAGGTATTTTTGGCTTCTGGCCAGTGCTTTGACATTTGATTCATTGTGATTTATCTGTTCTCCACTTTATTATGGGGGCTGTATGGGGGGCCAACCCTCAGTTGCAGCATTATGTGCGAAGGGCTCGCAGACGCTGTGAGAGAGGGCCAGCCATGCCTAGACGCAGAGGGGCCATCAGGCGTCGGCAACGTAGGCCTTACCCACTCAGGCAATACCGGCAGCAGGTGTCCTATCTCACCATGACTGCGGCGCATTGTGTGAAGAGGCTGCGCTTCAGAAGGGAGGTGGTTGCAGAGATCTGCCAGCTGCTTCACACAGATCTGCGTCCACAGCTGATGTGCAGGACGTCTCTCTCGGTGGAAGTGAAGGTCACGGTGGCTCTGAACTTTTATGCAAGCGGCTCCTTCCAAGCCGCTGCTGCGGACATAGCGAACATCTCCCAGTTCGCCGCGCATCGCTGCATCCGGCAGGTCACCGATGCACTTTACGCGAGGAGACACCAATTCATCTCCTTCCCCATGACCCGACAGAGGCAGGAGCAGCGTGCAGTCGGATTTGGCAGGATCGCGGGCTTCCCCATGGTGCAGGGCGCCATTGACTGCACGCATGTGGCTATGCGGGCACCTATCCACAATGCCGAGGATTACCACAACCGGAAGGGCTACCATTCCCTAAATGTACAGCTGGTGTGTGACCACAGGCAGCGCATCCTAGCTGTCAATGCCCGCTTCCCAGGAAGCAGCCACGATGCATTTATCCTGCGCCAGACTACTGTGGCTGACATGTTCGAGGCACAGCCTCCACCAAGGGGATGGCTTATCGGGGACAAGGGCTACCCTTTGTGTACATGGCTCATGACCCCGCTCCGCGCGCCCAGGACCCCAGCGGAGGAGGCATACAACGAAAGCCATCAAGCCACAAGGAACATCATCGAGCAAACGATAGGCGTCCTCAAGCAACGGTTCCGCTGCCTGGATCGTTCCGGCGGATCTCTACAGTATTCGCCGGATAGACTCTCCCAGTTCGTCGTCGTGTGCTGCATGCTGCACAACCTGGCTATCCGCAGGACTCAGGCACTGCCACCTGACATTGCACCACCACCTCAGGAGGACGAGCAGGAGGACCATGAGGAGGAGGAGGAGGAGGAGGAGTACCAGCCCAGGAGGGAGCCACAAGGTCCAAGGGCCGTCCGCCGGGGGCTTATTGATCGACACTTCTAGGCCCCCTGTCAGGGAATGGGCTGTGGCAATGAACGCACCTGAAGGCAGCCGCACCGCAAGCCCTCAGCCGGTTAACGCAACAACCACTTGAAACCTGAGACGTGGACATGCTGAATAAATAAAAAGCTTTATTTCACAAACTCAGGGCCCTTCCCACATGAAACAGAAAAACAGACAAGACCCCCAAAAAACAGTCAAAAACATCTGTCACTCCCAAAACCTGGGGAGGACTAACAAAACTTGCCCATCCAAATGGCCTTCATCATCGGCCTTACAAAAATAAGCCCCCCCTCCACAACACAAACACCCCCCTAAAAACAAAAAATGCCTTGATCCTCGGCCTTACCAAAATAATGCCCCCCCAGAACACAAGCCCCCCAATATAAAAAAAACCGCTATCACCACACTCTAATGGGTGTGCCGAGAGGGCGAGTCCTTAGACAGGCTTCTCTGGCCCCTGCCCGACCTGCTGCTCTGCCTCAACCTGGGCCCTGCGCGTGTGGCAAGGCTGGGGGAAGGCTCATGAGGGCCACAATGCGTGTCGGCAGATGCCCTTGGGGGTCGGCCTAGACGAGGCCCGGCCCGGGAGGGGCCGGCTGCTGACTGCTGCAGCTGTGGCTGGCCAGCATCAGTCTCAGCAGCAGCTCGTCGCACCTTGGCTGGGGGAGTGGCAGTGTCGGCTGCACCAATGGGGGCAAGCTGGCTGATGGCAGGCGCGCGCTGCTCGCCAGAGACACTGGCACTCGGCCGGGCTGGCAGTGCAGCAAGCGCAGCAATCTGGTGGAGGCCAGACCGCTGTGCTGCAGCAGGGCGGCGGGTGCCCTGGCGATGCTTCCGCGCCACAGCGAGTGTGGCAGAAGTGAGTGCCCGAACTGCCCTGGTATGTGCCCGCAACAGCTCTGCCAGTGTCTGGACGGCACCACTCATCTCGCGAGTCGCGTCCTGGGCTGCCGCGAGTTGCTGGACACCCCTGTCGTGCGCTGCCGCGAGTTGTTCGACCCCCCTGGCCTGTGATTCCCCGAAAGCGACCACACTATGAGCCAGGGACTCAATGGCCTGAGGCATCTGTTGCACAACCCCCATGAACTCCTGGTGGCGCCGCTCAGACGCCGCCGACATCTCATCGAGGAGGCGCACCTCCTGGGCGAGGACCGTCTCCGGACTGGAGGGCGGACTCTCCCTCTGGGGAGAAGGCCGCCGAGCTGGCCGACCCTTCCCGCGTGCCTCGAGCCCACTGGACCCAGGATCTGCCCTCCCCTGCAACACCTCCCCCCTCTGGGGAGAAGGCCGGCGTGCTGCCGGACCCTTCCCGCGTGCCTCGAGCCCACTGGGCCCAGGATCTGCCCTCCCCTGCAACACTTCCCCCTGGCTCTCCTGCAGGCCAGACGTCTCCCCTCCATTGCCATCCCCTGGTGCGGATGAGGGTTCCCCCGATGTGCCGCCTTCCTCCTGGTCCTCGTCGTCCTCCTCCTCCAAGGGCCTGGCACTCTGAGCTTCAGGGACCACCTCCTCCTCACCAGCTGAAAGCAGGAAGGCACAAGAGTAGCTTTAGAGTGAGGACAGGGTGTCAGCGAGGGAGGCCTGAGTGGTGGCATTATGCGCATTTGTCGGTCAGTGCGAAAGGATGTAGATCTGAAGCGCAAGGGCAACGACAGAGGTCCAACCGGTCATGTCCTTACCAGTGGGTCCCAGTACAGGGTCCGCATCTCCGATCGCAACAGGGCCAGTCACCCGGGCACGCATGAGTCGAGCCACGCTCTCCTCCAGCTCACTGAGCGGCTGGTACTGGGGACGACCTCCCCCGGTGGCAGACTGGCTCCTCAAATTCCGCGCCAGCTTGGCCTGCAAGAGAAAGGACGGCCTCTAAGTACAGTGTGGTGCCCTGTTGCTGTGTGCACTGCCTCCCATGGTCGAATAGCTTGGCCAGTGTGGTGCCCTGTTGCTGTGTGCACTGCCTCCCATGGTCGAATAGCTTGGCCAGTGTGGTGCCCTGTTGCTGTGTGCACTGCCTCCCATGGTCAAATAGCTTGGCCAGTGTGGTAAGTGCAGAAAGTGCTATTGATGATCATGCCAGTGCCATTGCTGCGGGAGGAGGGCTGCCCATTAGTCCTTTGAGGTCCCTTTGCCCATAATGTGAGGTGCACATGCAAGGATGAGGAGGACACTGGAAAGGGTACTCACCTTCACCATCCGAGTGAGGTCGTTGTACTTCTTGCGGCATTGGTCCGCACTCCTGGGGACATCGCAGGTGGATGACACCCTCCGGGCGATTTTCCTCCAGGCTTTCCTGTACTGGCTCCTGGGAGCCTTCTTGCCACTGTCCGGGCACAAGACCTCTCTTTTGTTTTCGACACCATTAATCAGCACCCTCAGAGCATGCTGGGAGAAGCGCTGCGCTTGTTCACGGGCCCTCTCCATGGCTCCAGGCGCTATTTTGGCCCACCAGCAGTGTTGAGGCCTAGCTGCAGGGCTCCAGTATGCAGGGCATGGCAGCAGTCAAAGTCGACCCTTCCCCCTTTAAGAGCTGGCCGGCGTCAGGGTGTCTGCTGTCAATCAAAACATGACCGCACCTGCGCTGCGCCCGGCCTCGGCGTTATCAGGCCGCATCGCCGGCTTAGCGCCTGAAGAGAGCATTGCAACGCCAGTTTCAGCGCTCGGCCAAACTCTTGGCCAACTCTACTGAATTTCGGCGATGTGGCCTACACTTTCCGGCGGGCGCTAACTTTAGCGAACGCCCGACTTTAGCGCCCCAAAAGTGTCCAGACTGAATTTCTAGGCCTTTGTGTCCGCCTCACAACTTGCTTTCCCACCTATCTTTGTATCATCAGCAAATTTGGCGACAGTACACTTGGTCCCTTCATCCAAGTCATTAACATAGATTGTAAATAGTTGAGGCCCTAGCACTGATCCCTGTGGCACCCCACTAGTTACAATTTGCCAACCGGAAAATTACCCATTTATTCTGACTCTTTGTTTTCTGTTAGTTAGCCAATCCCCTATCCATGCTAATATATTACCCCCAACCCTGTGAGCTCTTATCTTGTGCAGAAATCTTTTATGTGGCACCTTATCGAGTGCCTTCTGGATATCCAAATACACCACATCTACTGGTTCCCCTTTATCCACCCTGCTCGTTACATCTTCAAAGAACTCTAGCAAATTTGTCAAACACGATTTCCCTTTCATGAAACCATGTTGACTCTGCTTGATTGTATTATGATTTTCTAAATGTCCTGCTATTACTTTCTTAATAATTCTAGCATTTCCCCAATGACAGGCTAACTGGCCTATAGTTTCCTGCTTTCTGTCTCCCTCCTTTCTTGAATAGGGGCGTTACATTTGCGGTTTTCCAATCTGCTGGGACCTCTCCAGATTCCAGGGAATTTTGGTAGATTACAACCAACGCATCCACTATCTCTGCAGCCACTTCTTTTAAGACCCTAGGATGTAGGACATCAGGTCCAGGGCACTTGTCAGCCTTAGTTTGCCTAGTACTTTTTCTCTAGTGATAGTCATTGTCCTTCCTCCCTATAGCCCCTTGATTATCAATTATTATTAGGATGCTTTTAGCGTCTTCTACCATGAAGACCGATACAAAATATTTGTTCAAAGTCTCTGCCATTTCCCTGTTTCACATGATTAATTCCACAGTTCCATCCTCTAAGGGACCAATGCTTACTTTACCTACTCTCTTCTCTTCTATATATCTGTAGAAGCTCTTACTGTCTGTTTTTATATTTTTTGCTAGTTTACTTTCATAATCTATCTTCTCCCTCTTTATAATTTTTTTAGTCATCCTTTGCTGGTTTCTAAAAATTTCCCAATCCTCTGGCCTACCACTAATCTTTGCAACATTGTATGCCTTTTCTTTCAATTTGATACCATCCTTAACTTCCTGTGTCAGCTGTGGCTCAGTTGGTAGCACACTTGCCTTTTGAGTTAGAAGGTTGTGAGTTCATAATCCCACTCCAGAGACTTGAGCAGATAAATCTAGGCTGACACTCCAGTACAGTGCCAAGGGAGTGCTGCACTGCTGGAGGTGCCGTCTTTCGGATGAGATGTTAAACTGAGGCCCCGTCTACTCTCTCAGGTGGATGTAAAAGATCCCGCGGCACTATTTTGAAGAAGAGCAGGGGAGTTATCCCCGGTGTCCTGGCCAATGTTTACCCCTCAATCCACAGAACAAAAACAGATCATCTGGTCATCATCACATTGCTGTTTGTGGGAGCTTGCTGTGCACAAATTGGTTGCCACGTTCCCTACATTACAACAGTGATTACACTCCAAAAGTACTTCATTGGCTGTAAAGCACTTTGAGACGTCCGGTGGTAGTGAAAGGCGCTATATAAATGCAAGCCTTTCTTTTCTTTAGTTAGCCATGGATGGTTCATCCTTCTCGTAGAGTCTTTCTTTCTCACTAGAATAAACCTTTGCTGAGAGTTATGAAATATCTCCTTAAATGTCTGCCACTGCTTATCTACCATCTTACCCTTTAATCTATTTTCCTAGTCTACTTTAGCCTACTCTGTCTTCATACCTGTAATTGCTTTCATTTAAGTTTAGGACACTAGTTTCAGCCCCAAGTTTCTTACCTTCAAACTGAATTTGAAATGCTATCATGCTATGATCACTCTTCCCTAGAGGATCCTTACTATGAGATCATTAATGAATCCTGTCTCATTACACATTACCAGATCTAAAATAGCCTTCTACAATGGTTGGTTCCACAACGTATTGTTCTAAGAAACCATCCCAAATACATTCTATGAACTCGTCCTCAAGGCTACCCTTGCCAATTTGATTTGTCCAATCTATACGAAGATTAAAATCGCCCATGATTATCGCAGTACCTTTCTTACAAGCCCCTTAAAGTTAGAATTTGGCCACCAATTGTAAAAGGGAAGAGAGTATTATGCTTGTGTTACATTCCTATCATTCTAAAGGAAAATATTGCAATAAAAGTCAAGTGTAGATTGCAGTATTGCTCTTAACTATATCAGCAGATTTTTCATCTACTCAAGATAGTGGCCTAATGGTGGCTTTGAATTGTTACGGCTCTGGTGCAATCTCCAGATCTGCTATAATACCTCAAATCCATTGTGAAGTATGATGTGCAAAAGTGTTACCATTATAATTCCCTGAATGAGTCTTCATATTTAAGTCCATTTATGTTAAGCATAACTTCTGTCATCAGATTATACTGACTACAAAACTGGGTGGTTCAGCACCTATATAGCTTATGGGGGAAAAGTCGGTTGGTTAGCGCCTCCCGTTAGCACCTTTGGGGGCCGCTAACGGGGCACTAACAACTTACCGTCCGGGCGTGGCAATGTTAGCGCTGCCCATGAAATTGACTTGGCGGTTTGCGGTGGCACTAAACACTACCGCCATGATCTCCTGCGCCCAGAGATTGTGACGTCATCCAAGCGCGCATCGTCCCGGTAGCGCCCCAGACCGGAAATTGATTCTTGCCCCCTGCCTCAGTGCCTGGCGCTAGGAACGACAGGTAGAGGGGGATGGTTTGCAGTCCGTTGGGAGCTCGGGAAGCGCTATTTAAAAGCGTGCGATTCCTGCTTTTTCCTGTCGGCAATTAATTTTGCATACGCAGATTGAGAGAGCGAGAGGGGTGTCTGGAGACATTTAACGGTTTCCTACTTGAAGGAGTTTTGTTCATCAGCAAAACTTTTCAGGTTTCTATTTCTGAAAGCTTTATTACTATCACATTTAGAAGATTTAATGGAGGCTGTACTAACACGGGGCCTTGTCCTCCAGCTTCACTGTTGGAGGCAGCGGAGATGGAGAGAGAGAGAATGGAAAACATGGCCAGAGGGAGGAGGGCCAACAGGGTTCTGCACAGGAGACCTTACCCTCCTAGGGTATTCCGGGAGCAATTCTCATACATTCATCTGTCCGAGGAGCAGTGTTTTAGAAGGCTCTGCTTCACCAAGGAGGTGGTCACTGAGCTCTGCCATCTCCTGCAGCCAGAGCTCCAGCCTCAGCTCAGGACCAGGACGTCTCTGTCGGTGGCAGTGAAGGTGACAGTGGCTCTCAATTTCTACACCAGTGGCTCCTTCCAGGCTTCCACAGGGGATATTGTGAACATCTCACAGTTGGCTGTCCATTGCTGCATCTGGGATGTCACAAATGCTCTCTACAAAAGGAGAAGGGAATACATCTCATTCCCCATGACCTGAGACAAAGAGCATGAACACGCATGTGGCTTCGCTAGGATAGCGGGCTTCCACATGGTTCAGGGTGCAATTGACTACACACACGTGGCATTGCGGGCACCTCATGAAAATGCAGAGGTTTACTGCAACCGCAAAGGCTTCCACTCTCTGAACATCAAGTTGGTGTGCGACCACAGACAGCGCATCCTCACCGTCAATGCCCAGCCATAATGCATTCATCCTGCGCCAGACTGGTGTAGCAGACCTGTTCCAACCACCGCAGCAACCGCGTGGCTGGCTCCTCGGGGACAAGGGTTATCCACTCTGCACCTGGCTGATGACACTGCTCCGTAACTCCAACACTCCTGCTGAGCTCGCATACAATGAGAGCCATAGCGCCACCAGGAACCTCATCGAACAGACGATCGGCGTGCTGAAGCAACGGCTCCGGTGTCTTGACCACTCTGCAGTACTCCCTTGATCAAGTATCGGCTTTCATAGTTGTGTGCTGCAAGCTTCACAACCTCGCAACTCTGAGGACCCAGCCATTGCCACCAGGGATTGGTGGACCACCTCAGGAGGAGGAAGAGGGAGAGGAGGAAGTGGAGGAGGAGGATGAAGAGGAGGGTCAGCAGCAACAACGTGGGAGGGAGGCACTCAATGTTGCTTCTGCAAGGGCCGTTCGTGAACGCCTCATAAGACAGCGCTTCTGATAAATGACAAAGAAGATGGCTTTTGGGATTAATGAGCACATCATTACAGCCATCCTGCAGCCCCTATTACTGGCCAAAGTTCCAATGAGTAACATGAGGAAATTTGTAAGGTTTCAATAAAAAAATATATTTTTCTGAACTGTGTCTTATTAAGCACAACCAATAACAAACAAACATAACAATTCATTAACAAACAAAACTGGTTCTTACCACATCAAAATAAATCTTAACAGAGTGAACTATGGCCCATAAATTCCGTTCCCTACGGGTGTGTATGCGCTGTGTACTCACCCGTAGGGCCAACGGAAGTGCCAGTTTTACGCATGCACTGCGCATGCGCTGGAAACCAGAACTTCCGTTCTTCAAAGAGAGAGCTTCACAGGTCAAACGCCTGCACCGGATAGGCAGCGCATACGGCTGAAACTTCCGATTTTTCAACAGTTGCTTCAGTCCAGGTAAGTCTGAAACAGCTGCGCCTGGAAAAGCAGGCACAAGGCCTGCTTTTAACAAGGTAAGAGGTGAAGAAAGTAAAAGAAAAACATTTTTTCCACTGATTTATCATTTTAAAATACTTTAAGGAAAGGTAAGTTTATTGTTAGCCCCATTAAAAACTTTAATTATTTTTTTCAAAAATTTAAATTTTTGTTTAAAATAGCTAATTTATGTAATTTATTGTCATTTTAAAAATGTGATTAAAAAAAATGTATTTGAAGTTTTACTTATGTTTTGGGTCTTCCTGTCAAATCTATGAATGGAGATTCCCTGCTCTGATTGGCTCCCCATGGCCCACGTGATCCCAGGGACGCTGCGAACTAGCTGCGCCCCTGGGGTGCGCGTGCCCTGCACACCGGCAGTTTGAGGAGGAACATCAACAGAATTCTGTGCCTCCCAGGAGCCCTCCGGTCCAAGCACAGATTTTTCAGGATCGCAGCCCTCCGCCCGTGGGAGGGCTGCGAACGGAATTTCTGGGCCAATATATTTACATACACAGCAACTTTATTACAAACACTCCCCCCATATGTTTAGAAAAATGTTAGTTTTTCGACCTTCTTGAATGATCTCCCTCCCCTTCGCACTTCCCCCCTTCCAACCCTACTGCTCCTCCGTAATGTGGCCCCAGTGGCTGCAGCAAGGCTGGCAGAAGGCTGCTGAATCTCGGATCCAGAGACTGCAGATGGCCTTGAAGGACGCCCTCAACCAGCTCTGGAGGGCCCGGCTGCAGACTGCACCAACTCTGCATGGGCGGCAGCAGTCTGGGCTGGCTGAGTTACCGGCTGTGGCAAGTGCAATGGTGGAGTGGCAGTGGTGGGAGCAGGAATGCTGTCATCCTGAGAGAGGACAGCACCTTCCTGCTCGACCAACACACTGCCACTCCCCCAGGGCAGAACCTCAGCATCCAGAGCAATCTGCTCGAGCACAGATTGCTGGCCTGCTGCAGCACCGTAAGATCCCCGGTGGACAGTGAGCGACCCAGCGACGATGGCAGCAGTCAGCGCTTGCGTGGAATCAATCTAAGACTGCATCTGAGCAGTCTGAGATTGAATGGCACCAACCAATGACTCGATTCCAGCACTAAGCTGTTGCGTTGCCTTGGCCTGTGCTGCAATAGATGCTGCCACCTCACCCATTACACACGGCATGGGGTCTGGGTCCCTACGGTCTCTCTGCAAATCAATCATCCTCTGCAACGAGGCAAGGATGGGTTCGAGGGTTTGTGCACAGATGACAGCTGTGCTGGCATATTGAGGTCCTCATCCAAGTCCTGTGCAGCAGAACTCGTGTATGCACTCACCCTCCGGGGAGAAGGCCCCCGAGCTTCCCTTCCCCCATGGCGTTGCTGCAGCCCGCTGGGTCCCGGAGCTTCACCCACATCAGAGCCAAACTGCCCCCTGCTCCCCTCCAGTGACCGTGTACCCCAGTTTCAGATGTCTCGCCCTTGGGAGACGCAGGCGGTGAGGCTCCGGTTTGGCGTTCCTCTTTCTCTCCCACGTTGCTGCCACTGGGAGGTTGAGGGATAGGCTAGTCAGATGGTGGCTCACTATCTGAAAGCAGGAAGGTACAAGAGTGGCTTTAACGTGAGGGCAGGGGGACAGGAAGGGAGCAAGGAATGGAGACAGTATAGTTAGATAGAAAGTGGGAAAGGCTTGTGTTGTGAAGAGAAAGTGGTATGAGAGAGGAGAGAGAGATGATGAACATACCGTTGCTGTCCCCAAGCGGGTTGACCTCTCCGACTGCCACAGCGCCCACGACATGGCTTGTGATTAGTCTGTGAACTCGCTCCTCCAGCTGTGCAAGGGGGTGCAGCTCCACCTGACCTCCTCCTGTGCATTGTTGCTCCCTCCAGTTACATGAAAGCTTGGCCTGCAAGAAAAAGGACAGTGTGTGAGTGAGTGTGCAGCCATGTGTTTGGCAGATGTGCCTGCCATAGTTGAATAGCTGTTAATGTCTGCAAGGTGTGAGATGTGGATGAGTGTTGGGGATTTGGCATTTTATACAGTCTGTGCACAGAGTGAGGTTGAGATGGTGGCATGTAGAGGTATTTCAAGCATCTACTTACCCTGCCCACCCAAGTGAGGTTGTTGAACTTCTTGCGGCATTGCGTGTACATCCTTTGGACCAGGCTCCTAGACGATATGTAATGGGCAACCTCCCTCCACACCCTTGTGAACTCCCAGGACAATGGCCTTCTGCCAGTGTCTGGAAACAGCACTGCCTGTCGGCGTTCCACAGCCACAACCAGAGCCACCAATGCCTGGTTGCTAAACCGGCGTGCTGTCTCCCTGGGCCTCTGAGCAGCCATGATAGTCGTTGTTGAAGATTTGCACCTCCTTGCAGGCCCAGGTCAAAAGCAGCAATGATCAGGGTGCGGCTGTGCAGCATCATTGACCCTCCCATTTAAGAACTGGATGGCGCCAGTCTGTCTGAGGACTAGGTAATTGACATCGCCTGAGCTTGAGTAGCACTCTGAGGTAGCGCCCCGTTCACCGATGTTAGCGTCCTAAGAGAAGTGTGTAGCGCTTGATTTAGCACTCCAATCACCTCCAGGGGCGCTGGAGACGAATTTCCCGGTTGCCGGCGATAATTTGTGCCGGGCACTAAATTTTGCACCCGGCCGATATTAGCACCCCAAAATGGTCGATACCGAATTTTTCCCCCTATATGTTTAAAAATATGGCAAGTTGTATCTTTATTGTTTTCTATGATGGAGCATAGGGAAATAGATTGTTTTCACGCTGGAAACTGCATATTGTTCATTCATGTAGCTGCATGAATATAGGGATGCTTTGGGAAAGAAAGCAAAGTTTAAGGGTAAATCGATGTTTTTCAGATTGATGGGATGTAAGCAGTGGTGTGCCCCCAAAGATCAGTGCAGGTTACCTCTTTTGTTTTCTATATATATAAATGATTTGGACATAGGCAGAAAAGTTATTGGGGGAGAAATACCCTACCTTAGTGCCACCCAATGTTAAGTCAAGAAAGCGGCGGCCGCCACTCTTCCGCCAGCTGATGGTGGGTCTCGCGGTGTCCTCCATTTTCAATGTCCTGGTAGTACTGCCATTCTGAAGCAGCGGCCAGAAAAAAAATGGTAGGGTGGTGATGTCAGTCGGTGTGCAACGCCGACTTAACGTCATCACGGTGAACTTCGACCCTAGCGCTAAGTTCTGCACTGGGTTCTAAGCAAGCCAGGTAAACCTAGGGTGCAAGCAGACTGACAGAGGTGCTGTCAGCACACACATTTTTTAGGTAAATTTGTATTTAAACTTTTTTTTTGATTTTATTGAAGTAGTGACTTGTTGCAATAGATGTTAAAATGTTTTTTTAAGTGTGATGGGGATGCTGCTGGATGTTTGCAAGGCCTCGGATGGTAAAGGAAGGTCTCTGAGAAGACAGAAAATGCTGCAAAAAGTCAGCAGGTCAGGCAACATCCGTGGAGAGGGAAACAGAGCTCACATCTCAGGTGAAGATGCTGCCTGACAAGCTGAGTATTTCCAGCATTTTATGCTGTAATTTCAGATTTACAGCATCTGCTTGCAGGGGAAAGAGGAAGAAGCTGAGGAGGAAGAAGCCAAGGAGGATAAAGCAGAAGAGGAGGAAGCAGAAGGAAGGATGCAAACCAGACATCCCTTTTCTGGCCAGGATATCCGGGATGGAATCATCCTCCTGCAGTCCCAGCGACCACAACCCCAATTCCCCTTTCAACATTAGTCCCACACCTCTGTTACTGACCATCAGAACATCCTCTTAGACATGATGCTGAAATAAAAGCCACCACAAAGCAAACTTTCCAATCCAACTTTATACATCTATCCATCCAATATGACATCAAGAAATCAACTCATCACCCTTACGCATTCTCTTAGTAACCGTGCGAGAATCAGCGGGAATCACGGGCTGAGCGGCTGTATAAAGGCTCCAGAGACCAGGTAAGGCCTCAGTGCTGTTAAGTCCATGAATGATTGAGACACGGACTAGCAGGAGTGAAAACAAACAGATCTTTACTGGTGGAAGGCAATAACGAAACTAACAAACAGAGGCTCTCTAGCGCCTTTTATACAGGGGTGGTCACTGCCGGTACTGCAGTCTGAGACCAGTTATTCCCTTAAAGGGACATACACAACAATTCCTCCCCTTTTAGATAAACAGTACATAACATTCATTTAACAACTAAAGGATAACGAATTACAATCACAATTACGGTTGCTAGATACTTTGGTTAAGTTTAAGCAATTATAAGTTCAGTCTTTGAGGAGGCTTCCTGATTCTGTCTGGATAACGCCTCTTTGGGGTATCAGGTTCTTCTGGCAATGTTGAGTTGGAATCAATGTCGTTGTTTGGTTCATCTGCTTCCAATATTACCGGTTCTGCGGTAGCTGCAATTGGAACGTCGATTTCATTACCAGGTGTATCAGATTGTGGTGTGGAGTTGACGTTTTCCAGTGACTCTAGAATCTGGTCAACATGGCGTCTTACAATGCTCTCCCCAACGTCCATGGTATACATGAGAGGTCCTTGTCGTGTACAAATCGTTCCTGGCTGCCATTTCTCAGTGCGGTAGTCTCGGGCCAAAACTGGTTGACCTATCTTAAAACTCCTGGTCGGCCTTTCATTCATATTCTGAAACTGCCTGTTCTCCACATCTCTTTGGACGTTTGGCTTAACCAAATCCAAGCAGCATCATAGTCTTCGATTGAAGAACATGATGGCTGGAGTTTGGTTGGTAACCACATGTGTCGCATTCCGGTAGGCAAACAAGAAGTTGTCCACCTTGTGTTGTAGGGGTATATCTTCATTACACATTGCCTTGATAGCCTTCTTGAATGTTTGGACAAACCTCTCGGCCAATCCATTAGTGGCTGGATGATATGGGGCAGATGTGTAATGCTTAAAACCATTGTTCTTTAAGAACCTCCGGAACTCTTCAGACACAAACTGTGGTCCATTGTCAGAGCAAATCTGTTCGGGCAGCCCATTCCTGGCGAATATGGTTCGTAAAACTGTGATAGTTTTTTCCGTGGTGGTTGAGGACATTTTTATTACCTCTGGCCACTTTGAATGTGCATCCACCGCAATTAAAAACATCGAGTCCATGAAGGGACCAGCAAAATCAATGTGCACCCTTTGCCATGGAGATGAGGGCCACTCCTATGGATGCAGAGGAGCTTGTGGTGGGGCGTTTTGGACCTTCTGGCATCCTGCACAGCTCTTGGTCATCTCTTCGATTTCTCTATCGATTCCCGGCCACTACACAAACGCTCTGGCTAAGCTCTTCATTTTTACCCCACCCAGATGACCCTCATGAAGCACATTGAGCACTCTATCCGTCAACTTAAGTGGAATTACTACTCTGGATCCACACATCAAGGTTCCTCTGCACACTGACAGCTGTTCTCTTCTCGGCGAGAATGCTGGCAGCAGTGGTTCGCCATGTGCTGGCCATCCCTTCACCGTTAAATCATAGACCCGTGATAGTGTTGGGTCATTCCGTGTTTCCTTTTCTATGTTTGCATTCGTCACAGGGAGACATTCGACTATGGTCGAGTGGAATAACTCCATTGGATCCACTGCAAGGTCTTCTTCTTCCACCGTCGGCAACGGTAGACGTGACAATCCATCAGCATTTCCATGCTGTTTAGTTCCTTTGTACTCGATGTCATATTGGTGTGCCCCTAGGAAAAGGGACCATCTCTGCAGCCGTTGTGCTGTCATTATCGGTACGCCCTTCTGAGGGTTGAAAATGGAGACAAGAGGTTGATGATCGGTTAGTAGAGTAAATTTTTAACCGTGCAGATAGTGATTGAACTTCTTCACCCCCCACACTAGGCTGAGGGCCTCTCTGTCAATCTGGGCGTAGTTACGCTCGGCAGAAGTTAACGAGCGTGACGCAAAAGCTATCGGCCTCTCCAAACCATCAAGGAATTTATGTGACAGTACCGCCCCAATGCCGTAGGGAGACGCATCACATGCCAGCCTGATTGGCAGTGCTGGGTTGTAGTGAGCCAATACTTCCTTTGAAGTGATTAAGTCCTTACTCTTCTGAAAAGCACGTTTACAATCATCGCTCCATTTCCATGCTACCCCTGTTCGTAGCAGGGCGTTCAGTGGGTGCAGAATTGTCGACAAATTCGGCAAAAACTTATGATAGTAATTCACCAGCCCGAGGAATGACCTCAGTTGCGACACATTTTCAGGCGCTGGGGCCTTAACAACCGCTTCAATTTTGTCAGGGGACTTATGTAACCCCTCTTCATCAATCACGTGGCCACAATACGATATCTGTTTCTTAAAAAATTCACACTTGGGGCGGTTGGCTCGCAGCCCATGTTCCCGTAGTCTAGTGAGCACCTGTTCTAGGTTGTTAAGGTGTTCACTGTCATCTTCACCTGTTACAAGGATGTCGTCCAAGTAACACTGAGTCCCCGGAATCCCTTGCAGGACTTGTTCCATCGCTCTTTGCCATATCGCCGGAGCCGATGCTACTCCGAATACCAATCGATGATACTGGTAAAGACCTTTGTGAGTGTTTATTGTGAGATACTTCCTAGAGGACTCTTCAACCTCCATCTGCAAATATGCTTGTGCTAGGTCAATTTTTGTAAAACGCTTCCCTCCAGACAGTGAGGCGAAGATGTCTTCTATCCTTGGAAGAGGATATTGTACTGTGTGAAGGATAGGGTTCACCGTCACCTTGAAATCCCCACAGATGCGAATCTTCCTTGGCTCTCCGAACTTATTGCTTAACGTTTCCTTCATGACAGGAACGATGGGTGTCACCCACTCGCTCCAGTCGACCTTAGACAACACGCCCGCCTTCTCCAGATTCTCCAGCTCTGCCTCGACGGCTGGGCGAATTGCATATGGTACCGGTCTCGCTTTGAAAAACTTGGGAACTGCATTCTCTTCTATTTTTAACGAGGCGGTTACGCCTTTAAGCGTGCCCAGTTCTTGTTGAAATACCTCTTTGGCGTTAGCTAAGATTGTTGACAATCGTCCAGGAGTGACGTCTTCATCTTTTTTACCATCCACCATCATTGCATGAATGGAATGCCAATCTAAGTTTATCTTCCTGATCCATTCCCGTCCCAATAACGGTGGTCCACCATTTGGCAGTATGTTGAGATACAATTTCCGTATTTTCTTGCCATTGTATTCGACAGGCACCCTTATTTTTCCTCTGGGGTATACTTTTTGCCCCGTATACATCGTCAAGATGATGGATGTCTCTCTCAAGGGTATGTGTGAAAATAGCCGCTCGTAGTCTCGTCGATTCATGACGGTTAGCGCTGATCCTGTATCCAATTCCATTTTAACTTGAGACCCTGCTATCGTGAGAATGACCCAAATGGTTCGGTGATCCTCTTTTGCGATTACATTGTGAAGTTTGAGATAGCTTAGTCTCCTGTTTCCGGATTCACTATCGCTCATCTGGTCTTCGGAACTACTGTCCGTCATCTTTTGTACTTTCTTGTACGGTTCCTTAGTAGCCTTTTTGTTGTTGCTGGTCTTCTTCCCAGACCTACAAACTCGTGCAATGTGTCCAATCTTCCCGCATTGTCTGCATATTTTGTCTTTGGACCAGCAGTCCTTCTGGTCATGGTTAGTTCTGCCACAGCGATAACATTTTGCAAATCCTCGTGTCATTTCGTGGGTGCCGTATTCCTATGGTTTTTGTTGAATTTCTGCAGCTCCCCTGGCTGCTGCTTCATACGATACTGCCACCCTGAAAGCCTTATCTAGCGTCAGCTCTTTTTCTGAGAGTAACTTCTTCTGTATTCCTTCACTCAGGAGTCCACAGACAAATTTGTCCCGTAGGGTATCTGCCAGTCCTGCTCCGAACTGGCAGTGCTTTGATAGCTTACGTAGTTCCGTAAGATACTCAGCATTGCTCTCATCTTTGTGCTGAGTTCTCCTGTGGAATTTAAATCTTTCTGCTATCAACAGCGGTGCAGGGTTTAAGTGTCCCTGTAGGACAGCAACAATTTTGTTAAAACTCTTCGCCTTCGGTTTGGCTGGAGTAATCAGGTCCCACAATAGGCCGTACGTTCTAGCACCCATTAAGTTTAGCAATATCGATGCCTTTTTCCCCTCCGCTATATCGTTTGCCTCGAAATATACCTCGACTCTTTCCACATACGTGGTCCAGTCCTCTAATGTCTTATCAAAAGCAGTGATACAGCCAGTCTTCGGCATCTTGCAAATCTAAAATGGCGCCTCCCGCGCTTTGCCTTCTTCCCCGCTGTTGTTAGCGCTGCTTTCCACGGTTTCTTGCGCATATTCTTTTTCTTTTATTATTTTCCCGTCGTGGAGCGGACCCTCTGGGACACTTCCCTCCCTCTTCTTAGGTCCGAATGCTGCCCGGCTTCGAAACACCAGCCGCGCCCTGTGTGCTCCACCCTCTCTCTCTCTCTTTGCTTCCCGACTCGCTGCCCGGCCCCGTTGAAAGACCACCCGATCGAGCTTCAGCCCACCGCAGCCCAGGAAGGATCAGAGCACTACCTGCCATCAGCCCGATTAGCTGGGAAACCACGGACCGAGGAACCCAGCCTGGCTCTGGAAAGTCGCTCCTGCAAGTTTTTAACCCGATGATTGACGGTCGACGCCCGTTTCTCGAGTTTCAATGGACTCTTTTTTTTTCTTCTGGCTCCGACCTTCAACAACATCGTCGGAGCTGCTGCCGAGTTGCAGGTAAGTACGTTTCTTACTCGTTGCCAGTGTTAAGTCCGTGAATGATTGAGACACGGACTAGCAGGAGTGAAAACAAACAGATCTTTACTGGTGGAAGGCAATAACGAAACTAACAAACAGAGGCTCTCTAGCGCCTTTTATACAGGGATGGTCACTGCCGGTACTGCAGTCTGAGACCAGTTATTCTCTTAAAGGTACATACACAACAAGTGCGAGAATCAGCGGGAATTGCGGACTGAGCGGCTGTATAAAGGCTCCAGAGACCAGGTAAGGCCTCAGTGCGAGAATCGGCGGGAATCGCGGGCTGAGCGGCTGTATAAAGGCTCCAGAGACCAGGTAAGGCCTCAGTGTGAGAGTCGGCGGGTATTGCAGGCTGAGCAGCTGTATAAAGGCTCCAGAGACCAGGTAAGGCCTCAGAGCGAGAGTCGGTGGGAATCGCGGGCTGAGCGGCTGTATAAAGGCTCCAGAGACCAGGTAAGGCCTCAGTGCGAGAGTCGGCGGGAATTGCGGGCTGAGTGGCTGTATAAAGGCTCCAGAGACCAGGTAAAGGTGTACCAATCTCCAGTCTCGGACCTCAGAGGGAAGGAGAGAGGTAAAAAGTAATCCAAGTGTGATGTCACCAGAAAGCGGGTAAGTGATTGGTTGGTGAGTATTTCTCTCTTTTTTAAGCTTAAACTCTGTGGTTTATACTTTCTAAGGTGCGATATTCATCATCTAGAATCGGGGCAGAGGGTATTTAAGAATAATATTAATAAATTTAATTAATTACATAGAATGGGAGATCAGGTGATGTGTTGCTGCTGCAATATGTGGGAGCTGGTGGACACCATTGATGCTCACGGTGATCACATTTGCAGTAAGTGTTGGCTGCTCGAGGAATTCCGGCTCCGTGTTGAAGAGCTGGAGTCCGAGCTTCAAACACTGAGACACATCAGGGAGGGGGAGAGTTACCTGGACTCTGTGTATCAGGAGGTAGTCACACCAATTAGATTAATTAATACAGATGTAGTCCGTGGCCAGGGTCAGGATGGTGTGACTAGAAGTGAGGCAGGTACGGGGATCCAGGAGGTAGTGTTGGAGGAGCCACAGCCCTTGCTCTTGTCCAACAGGTTTGAGGCTCTTACTCCCTGTGAGGATGGGAATGGGGACTGCAGGGAGGATGAGCAACCCAGCCACAGCACCGTGGAGTGGGGGGCCATTCAAGTGGGGGGAGATAAAAGAAATGTTGTAGTGGTAGGGGATAGTATCGTTAGGGGGATAGATAGAGTTCTTTGCAGCCGAGAGCGAGAGTCGCGAAGGCTGTGTTGCCTGCCCGGTGCCAGGGTTAAGGACATCTCCTCTGGGCTGGAGAGAAACTTGGTGTGGGAGGGGGAGGATCCAGTTGTCGTGGTCCATGTTGGTACCAACGACATAGATAGGACAAGGAAGAAGGTTCTGCTGAGGGAGGTTGAGCAGCTAGGGGCCAAATTAAAAAGCAGAACCACAAGGGTAATAATCTCTGGATTACTACCTGAGCCACATGCAAATTTGACTAGGGTAAATAAAATTAGAGAGTTAAATGCATGGCTCAAAGCCTGGTGTGGCAGAAATGGGTTTTGCTTCCTGGGACACTGGCATCAGTATTGGGACAGGAGAGAGCTGTTCCGTTGGGATGGACTTCACTTGGCCAGTGCTGGGACTAGAGTCCTGGCGAATCGAATAACTAGGGCTGTAGAGAGGGCTTTAAACTAATTAGTGGGGGGGAGGTTTTAAGAGAGCGAAAAATAAAAATGACAGCGGAGAAGGCAATAGAGCAAGGTAGCAGTGGGGGAATTAAAAACCAGAGCGTGTCAGGAAGGGACAGAATGTATAATGATAAAGGTAAAGTAGTAAAAGGGGTAAAAGCAGGAATAAATTGTCAGAAAACATATTTGAAAGTTCTTTATCTGAATGCACGCAGCATTCGTAACAAAATTGACGAGTTGACGGTACAAATAACTACACATGGGTATGATCTGGTGGCCATTACGGAAACATGGCTGCAAGATAATCATGACTGGGAACTAAACATACAAGGGTATTTGACAATTAGGAAGGACAGACAGGAAGGAAATTGAGGTGGGGTTGCTATGTTAATCAAGGATGGAATCACTGCAATAGTCAGAAATTATATTGGGTCAAAGGATCAGGATAGTGAAATAGTTTGGGTGGAGATAAGGAATAAGAAGGGGAAAAAGTCATTAGTGGGCGAAGTCTATAGGCCTCCTAACAGTTGCAACTCTGTTGGTCGGAGTATAAATCAGGAAATAGTTGGGGCTTGTAATAACGGAACAGCTATAATCACAGGGGATTTTAACTTTCATATTGACTAGACTAATCAAATTGGGCATGGTAGCATTGAGGAAGAGTTCATAGAGTGTATTAGGGATGGGTTCCTTGAGCAGTATGTAACTGAACCAACCAGGGGGCAGGCAATCTTAGATCTGGTCCTGTGTAATGAGACAGGATTAATAAAAAATGTCCTAGTAAAGGATCCCCTTGGAATGAGTGACCATAATATGGTTGAATTCCAAATTCAGTTTGAGGGTGAGAGAGTTGGATCTCAAACCAGTGTACTAAGCTTAAATAAAGGAGACTATGAAGGTATGAGAGTAGAATTGACTAAAGTGGACTGGGAAAACAGATTAAAGTGTAAGACGGTACAAGAGCAGTGGTCTACATTCAAGGAGATATTTCACATCTTTCAAGATAAATATATTCCACTGAGGAAAAAGGGGAGTAAAAGAAAAGACAGCCATCCGTGGATTAGTAAAGTAATAAAGGATAGTATTCGACTGAAAACAAGGGCATATAAATTAGCCAAATCTAGTGGGAGGATAGAAGATTGGGAAGCATTTAAAAGCCAGCAAACAATAACTAAAAGATTAATTAAAAAAGGGAAGATAGTTTATGAAAGTAAACTAGCAAAAAATATAAAAACAGATAGCAAGAGTTTCTACAGCTATATAAAAAGAAAAAGGGTGGCTAAAGTGAACGTTGGTCCCTTAGAGGATGGGACCGGGAAACTAGTGGTGGGGAACATGGAGATGGCAAAGATGCTGAACAAATATTTTGTATCAGTGTTCACAGTAGAGGACACTAAAAATATCCCAACACTGGACAAACAGGGGGCAATGGGAGGGGGGAGGAGCTAAAGACGATTAAAATCACTAAGGAGATGGTACTCAGTAAAATAATGGGACTTAAGGCGGATAAATCCCCCGGACCTGATGGCCTACATCCTAGGGTCTTGAGAGAAGTGGCGGTAGGGATTGTGGATGCATTGGTGATTATTTTCCAGAACTCCCTGGACTCAGGAAAGGTCCTGGCAGATTGGAAAACTGCTAATGTAACACCCTTATTTAAGAAGGGAAGTGGACAAAAAGCTGGAAACTATAGACTAGTTAGCCTAACATCTGTGGTTGGCAAAATGTTGGAGTCCATTATTAAGGAAACAGTAACAGAGCATTTGGATAAACATAATTTAATAGGACAGAGTCAGCATGGTTTTATGAAGGGGAAGTCATGTTTGACAAATTTGCTCGAATTCTTTGAGGATGTAACATACAGGGTGGATAAAGGGGAACCAGTGGATGTAGTGTATTTGGACTTCCAAAAGGCATTGGACAAGGTTCCACACAAAAGATTACTGATTAAGATAAGAAATCACAGGATTGGGGGTAATATACTGGCATGGGTGGAAGATTGGCTATCTAACAGAAAACAAAGAGTTGGGATAAATGGTTCATTTTCGGGCTGGCAATCAGTAACTAGTGGTGTTCCGCAGGGGTCAGTGCTGGGACCCCAACTCTTTACAATCTATATTAACGATTTGGAGGAAGGGACCGAGTGCAACATATCCAAGTTTGCCGACGATACAAAGATGGGAGGGAAAGCAGTGAGTGAGGAGGACATAAAAAACCTGCAAAAGGACATAGACAGGCTAAGTGAGTGGGCAGAGATTTGGCAGATGCAATATAATGTTGGAAAGTGTGAGGTTATGCACTTTGGCAGAAAAAATCAAAGAGCAAGTTATTATCTAAATGGAGAGAAACTGCAAAGTGCTACAGTGCAAAGGGATCTGGGGGTCCTAGTGCATGAAACACAAAAAGTTAGTATGCAGGTGCAGCAGGTGATCAGGAAGGCCAATGGAATCTTGGCTTTTATTGCAAGGGGGATGGAGTATAAAAACAGGGAAGTCTTGCTGCAGTTATACAGGGTATTGGTGAGGCCACACCTGGAATACTGCGTGCAGTTTTGGTTTCCATATTTAAGAAAAGATATACTTGCTCTCGAGACGGTTCAGAGAAGGTTCACTCAGTTGATTCCGGAGATGAGGGGGTTGACGTATGAGGAAAGGTTGAGTAGGTTGGGACTCTACTCATTGGAGTTCAGAAGAATGAGAGGCGATCTTATCGAAACATATAAGATTGTGAGGGGGCTTGATCGGGTGGATGCGGTGAGGATGTTTCCACTGATGGGTGAGACTAGAACTAGGGGGCATAATCTAAGAATAAGGGGCTGCCCTTTCAAAACTGAGATGAGGAGAAACTTCTTCACTCAGAGGGTAGTAAATCTATGGAATTTGCTACCCCAGAGAGCTGTGGAAGCTGCAACATTAAATAAATTTAAAATGGAGATAGACAATTTCCTAGCTGATAAGGGAATTAGGGGTTACGGGGAGAGGGCAGGGAAGTGGACGTGCGTCTAGATTCGGATCAGCCATGATCCTATTGAATGGTGGAGCAGGCCCGAGGGGCCGTATGGCCTACTCCTGCTCCTACTTCTTATGTTCTTATGTTCTTATGTCTTGTGTGTGCCTTTGCCTATCCTACTGATGTCACACAGTGCTACCCCAGTGGCTGCAGCATGGCTGGTGGAAGGCTGCTGACTTTCAGTGGGGGACACTGCAGATTGCCTTGCTGGTCAACTTTCAGGAGCTGGTGGCTGGGAGTGTGAAATCGAGTGGCGGTGTTCGTTCTTTTCCTTCTTCTGCTTCATTCTCCTCTTCCTGACCAACCATTTTTGGGCTGTGTGAAATGAGGAAGGCACAAGGGTGGAGTTGTGGCGAGGGGAGGGCGAGAAAGCAAGAGGTGTGTGAGAGGAGGATAAGGCATGAGGATACCAGCATCTTGTATCCTTTCAGCCCCGCCGCTGGCCAAGGGCGCCGCCATGCCCTTGCCAAGAATGGCCTGCTCCGTCTCCTCCAAGGGGGTGCGGTGAGGCTAGGAATGGGAGATGTGCCTCGTGATTGGTACAGATTGTTGGTAGGTTAGGGGCGGGGTCGTGCAATGAGCAGTGTGTGAGGTTAGTGAAGCACTTGGTAGGAGATGGCTTTTGAAGATGCAGTCACTGACATTGACCAGTGGTCTGAGGTCATGTAGCTTCTTTGGGCACTGGAGCCAGGTGGTGGGGGGAGCTATTGCTGGCAGTGATGGCCTCAGTGATCTGGTCCCACATCCTTCTTTCTGGAGGGCCTCATGGCCCCTGCAGGTAGAGGACCTCTCTTGCAGTGTTGACCCCCTGCACAAAGCTGGAGTGCTGTGTGCAAGACCCTGGGTGCCCCTTCCCTGGCTTGTTGAGCCATTTGTGTTAGTGCTGAAGCACTTTTCCCATTTTTGGAGGTTCAGAAGGGAATTTAGCTTTAAGTTCTGAGGACTCCCAATTGGGACTTCTTTATAATGTTGATTTTTTTTTAAAGGCAGTAAGGGCTGAAAAATGCATTTTTTTCACTTCATTAAAATTTTTATTAGTTGTGAATGCATTTCCCCATAATTCATAGCCATTTTAATTGCCCACAATTCATTGTGAACTCCACAGCCTCGCTCCCAGAGGCTGTAAGAAGCTGCAACACCAATCCTGGATGGGAACTTTGGCTCGGATGCCTTCACTAACGCCACCAGAGGGTATTACATGGTAAGCTAGCGCTGCGTTACAAATCTCCAGCCCTCAGTGTGAATTTTTGCTGTGGCCATTTTCAGCAGGGTAAACTTGAGGCCGTGGTGATGATGTCCAACTTTTTCCTCCATTGTGTCAAAGTTTGCTGATGATATCAAATTAAAGAAAGAACCTGCATTTATATAGCACCTTTCATGACCTCCGGATGTCCCAAAGCACTTTACAGCCAATTAAGTACTTTTGAAGTGTAGTCACTAAGGTAATGTAGGAAATTCAGCAGCCAATTTGTGTACAGCAAGGTCCCACATACAGCAATGGGATGATGATCTGTTTTTAGTGATGTTGGTTAAGGGATATATATTGCTCAGTAAGAAGAGAAAAACAAACCAACAAATAAACAAACGACAACAACATATAATGCCTTTAACGTAGTAAAACGTCCCAAGGCGCTACACAAGAGTGTTATAAAACAAAATTTGACACCTAGCCACATAAGGAGAAATTAGGGCCGACGCTTCAACAAAGAGGTAGGTTTTAAGGAGCGTCTTAAAGGAGGAAAGAGAGGTAGAGAGGCAGACAGGTTTAGGGAGGGAATTCCAGAGCTTAGGGCCTAGGCAGTTGAAGGCATGGCCACCAATGGTGGAGTGATTAAAATTAGGGATGCTCAAGAGGCCAGAATTAGAGGACCGCAGATATCTCGGGGGGTTATGGGGCTGGAGGAGATTATAGAGATAGGGAGGGGCGAGGCCATGAGGGATTTGAAAACAAGGGTGAGAATTTTAAAATCGAGGCATTGCTTAACCAGGAGCCAATGTAGATCAGCGAACATAGGGGTGATGGCGAAGTGAACGGGACTTGCTGCGAGTTAGGACACGGGCAGCCGAGTTTTGGGTGACCTCAAGTTTACGTAGGGTAGAACGTGGGAGGCCAGCTAGGAGTGCACTGGAATAATCAAGTCTAGAGGTAACAAAGGCACCAAGGAGAACTCCCCTGTGCTTCTTCAAATAGTGCCATGGGATCTTTTACATCCACCTGAGAGGGCAGACGGGGGCCTCGGTTTAACATCTCATCCAAAAGACAGCACCTCCAACAGTGCATCACTCCCTCAGTACTGCACTAATGTGTCAGCCTGGATTATGGGTTCAAGTCTCTGAAATGGGCCTAGAACCCCCGACCTCTGACTCAGAGGTGAGAGCGCTACCCATGGTTGACACCTAAACAACTAATGCACATAACAAATTCTGAGGAATAATGCAAGAGACAGTCGGAGGTCAATGGATAGTTTAGCAAACTGGGCAAATAGGTGGCAAATGTAGTTCAATGCAGAAAAATGGTATATTTTGGAAAAAGACCAGTGAAAGTAAGTATACCCTAAGGGGTACTCAGCAGACTGGAAGAACACAGATACATGAACTTTTAAAGGTGAGAGTGCAGGTAGAAAATGCCACAAGAAGGCAAATGAGATTCTGAGATTTAAATAGGGGCACTGAATATAAAATGAAGTGATGTTGAATTTGCACAAAATATTGGTTAGACCACAATTGGAGTATTGCATGCAGTTCTGGGCACCCCACTATAGAGAGGATATTAAAGCCATTGAAAGAGTAGAAAAGATACCAAGAATGAGAAGTTATAGTTATGAAGAAAGGCTCAAAGATTGGGTAGTGAATTATCCTGCATTTGATTGTCTGCATACAATGAATACAGAAAAATTGGGTGCATAGAAGCGCATGCCCATAGGGAAGCCTACCCAATTTTACATCCAATTAAATTCATGGACGGAAATTTGGATGGGCTTCCTAACAAGCAAATGCTCCTACCTATCTGATTTTGTTGTATTCACTATACCCTGGTGATCCAATGTGCCCAGGCAAATTATTCGATCATGTCCATATTTTCACGGAAATTGTTAAACCGAGGCCCCCGTCTGCCCTCCCAGGAAGATGGTAAGGATTCTGTCCCATTTTACAGGTAAGTAGGAAGCACATAGCAGTACAGGAGGTACTCCTTCCAGGGGTCTGGGAGTACAGCGAGGAGGGTGGTGGGATATGGGAGGAGCAGAAGTTTGTTGGGGTTGGATTATTAGGAGGAGGCCTTTGGGCCTAGATGTAATGAAAATGATCTCTTATGAGTGTGAAAGTAATGGAAGGGTTGCTGAAGTTCGGCAGTGATAGGAGGGTGTTCTTGTGGCTGTCAGTGCTGGAAGGGGGTTACAGGGGGTGGGTACAGTGGGAGGGTGTTGTGGGATCTGGTGGGAGCAGTGAGAGATTTCTGGGATATAGGTGGCATTGGATGTGATATTTTAGGGATCTGGGAGCAATGAGAGGTGAGATTTCAGTTACTATAAAGATAGGAGTACCATGAGTGATGTTAAAACCAATAAAAACTATATTACCTTATCCTAGAATGGGCTGTGTACAAAGAATGGCTATAAAAATAATTGAAGAGAATCTTTATCTTATCAGGACCATGCTGAGTGACGACAAAGGAGCTTGATTTCCCAGGTCTATGGTAGCAATGAAACCCAACTTCTGTATCGTATCTGCCTTTAGATAGGGTTATCACTGTCGAATAGTGCTCTGTTCTATTTTGAGACTGCTGGCTAGTATTAGTAAAGAAAAGCAGATTACAATTCTCACTTCCATTCTGAAGAGACGGTAGTGAAAGTATTGGATCTGAGCGACCAATTACCGCAAATCTTGTGACGTCTGGCAGTGTCTGTGGTCGGTGTAGCCAGAAGAGTTCATTTATTTCCCATGCTGCAGCTTTGTGTGATTCAATAGTTATCCAACAACAAACCTTCTCAAGGTTTTCGTTTTTAGCAATCTGCTTGCGATTGTCACCCCCACCCCCTAAAAAAAAATCCCTTGCCTTGCTCATCTCGTCAGACGCATCTTCCCGGTTCAAGTTCTGGGCTCTGGTAAGTCATTCCGAAAAGTAGAGGTTAATACTCTCGAGGTTAAATTAGTCAATGAGGTTTGGGGACGGCAGGACGCGGTGCCCAGGAGTGGAATCCTTGGCTTATTTCTACTTCTAAAGCAGTATTATTGCGATGGTTTGTGTAGAAAAGCTTTGTAAAATAACTGTCTCAGAAAATTAAATTACATCAATAACCTTACCCCCGCTACCTTGTCCTACTGTCCATTCCACCCAACTCCTGGATCTGCAGGTGCTTGGAGTCCAGCTTTTAAAGCCACCATGGAGATGTCAAAAGCCAAACGTAGTACTTTGAGCATCTGCAATGTGAAGGCATTTCCGTCCAATGTGTCTCTAGATTGTAGTCCCCTAACTTCCCTACTCGAGGGGGGCGGGGGAGGGGGGACTCTGAGGACCCTTTAAAAAAATCAAACCATGACTGCCCTGCTGACTCAGTGAATGTAGACGGTCAGTAGCTAAGCAATAAAGGCCAGCACATAAAGGAGCCAAGAAGACCCCATGCCAGTTCCTCATCCATGCTGAGTTAGGTGATCTTAGCTGGAGTCATGGTAGGGTCACTAGAATTGGTCTTAGTGCCCAATGATTCGTCAAGAGAAAATTAACAAGAGCTCTTGATCTTGATTCCTATCCAGTCATCACTGTTTTACTTGATGGGCATTATCAACAGTGTCCTTGCACTCATACTGTCAATGGAACAAAGTAACACCCTGTATATGGATTGTGTTTCCTCAAGCTTTGTGGAGCAATGGTTTATACATTTGATTACTATATGCTGAAAATAGACCAAGGGTGTGAATTTCGGCTCCTTTGTGCCTGCCGTTACCGCCTCTGGGGGGCGCTAATGGGGCGCAAAGGGCTTATTGCCCGGGAGCGCCTCACAAGAAATTTGGTGGGGCGTTGCTGAGGCACTACCTGATAGCGCAGCGCCACGCCGGTAGTGCCCTGGGCCACTGTGCCACCGGCGATAATGTCATCGCTCTGCGACGCGATCCCTTAGCACCCCGCCGCGGCCCCTTACTGCCCTGCAGCAGAAATTTAGCTGCGCCCCGCAAGGCTGCCGCGGAAGGTGTCAAGCACCAGCCTTGCGGGTTGCGAGCCGGGCCGACCTCCACTCACGGGGCAGTATTTAAAGGGGAGGTGCGGCTCCGACCCACGCCGCCATTTTCTTTTTTTGGCTGACCTCCAGGTCGGCCTTCCATGACACCCCTTGCCTTGGTCCGTGGCTGCCATCGCGCAGCACAGCACCGCATCTTGGTGCCGGGCTGCAGCCACGGCATCACGCCGCCCTGGTGGGCTAGTGAAGGCCATCAAACGGCCTGCAGAGCTCGCAGCGTCTCTCCCCTTTAACGGAAGGGGAGGGGCGGTGAAACGCATCAGCGCTACGTGGAGCGGCCGTGTAGTGCTCCAGCTTTCGCACGGTTTGCGCATCCGACACCGCCCTGAGAGAAAGTGGAGCGCCCGAGATAGTGCTCCACTTCCTCTCTGGGGCGGTAAGCCGAATTTTGCGGCCGGGGCGGTACTTTAGTGCCGGGCGCCGAACGGGGCGTAACCAAATTTCACGCCCATACTCTTCTAGAGTGTGATTAAAATATACCATGTTGACTTCAGTTAGATTGTACGTGAATTTTCTTTCTACACAGAATTTTTTAAAAAGCATATAAAAGGGTATAGGTTTACATTTCTTAAATATAAGCTGAAAATATGGAATGCATATTTTGTATGAAAATATTTTAAATGATATTGTCTATTTTATTCGTGAGTTGTAGCATCATTGAAATGTAGATAATAAGGGATTTATTTTTAAAAATCAGTTTTGTGATTTTGTACCTTATAAAATTTGCTGTGATCATTTTATTTAGTTCTTTGTAATTTATTCCACTTTAGTGAACAGTCCAGGCAAATGCATACATGAAAGACTGCGTTTTCAGAATACTAATGAACATGCACTGCATTTCCTTTGTCACTTCCCGTCTAGCAGAATTTGCAGTGGATTTGGATTTGTGAATAGTTTTAAGCAGGAAAATATATTTTGTTAAGAATTGTGATGGGCCGAATGGCCTGGATCTGTGTTGTATGTATGATTCTATGAATTGACAAAAAAATGAGAAAACAGTATTTTGAAATTTGTGGAATGTCTGTGCAACCTGATGTATTTTCCCTCCAAGTTCTATTTTTAAAATACGTTTGCCCCAAATTCAGAAAGAGCAAAATTAGTTGGACCAATTTTTTCCCCCAGTGCCAGAAATATAAAACGAGAATATAATAGTTTCATGTTGAAATTATTGCTATTGTTATTGAGAATCAGATCAATGTTATTGGAATAACATTACAATTACAATTTCCTACCTTACATAGAAACATAGAAACATAGAAGATAGGAGCAGGAGTAGGCCATTCGGCCCTTCGAGCCTGCTCCGCCATTCAATGTGATCATGGCTGATCATCCAAATTCAGTACCCTGTCCCTGCCCTTTCCCCATTTCCCTTGATCCCTTTAGCCTCAAGAAATATATCCAACTCTTTCTTGAATATATTTAATGAACTAGCCTCCACCGCCCTCTGTGGCACAGAATTCCACAGGTTCACCACTCTCTGGGTGAAGAAATTCCTCCTCATTTCAGTCCTAAATGGCTTACCCCTTATCCTTAGACGATGACCCCTGGTTCTGGACTCCCCGGCCATCAGAAACATCCTTCCTGCATCTAGTCTGTCCAGACCTGACAGAATTTTATAGGTTTCGATGAGATCCCCTCTCAATCTTCTAAACTCCAGTGAGTATAAGCCCAATTGACACAATCTCTCCTCATACGTCATTCCTGCCATCCCAGGTATCAGCCTGGTGAATCTTCGCTGCACTCCCTCCATGGCAAGAACGTCCTTCCTCAGATAAGGTGACCAAAACTGCACACAATACTCAAGGTGCGGTCTCACCAAGGCCCTGTACAACTGTAGCAAGACATCCTTGTTCCTGTACTCGAACTCTCTTGCTACGAAGGCCAACATACCATTTGCCTTCTTAACCGCCTGCTGCACCTGCATGCTTACCTTCAGCGACTGGTGCACAAGGACACCCAGGTCTCTTTGCACTTCCCCTTCTCCCAATCTATTGCCATTCAAATAATAATCTGCCTTCCTGTTTTTGCCACCAAAGTGGATAACCTCACATTTATCCACATTATAGTGCATTTGCCATGTTTCTGCCCAATCACCCAACCTGTCCAAATCGTACTGGAGTTTCCCGACATCCTCCTCGCAGCTTACCCTCCCGCCCAGCTTTGTGTCGTCTGCAAATTTGGAGATATTACATCCAATTCCCTCGTCCAGATCATTAATATATATTGTGAACAGCTGGGGTCCTAGGACCGATCCTTGCGGTACCCCACTAGTCACTGCCTGCCACTCGGAAAACGACCCGTTTATTGCAACTCTTTGCTTTCTGTCTGCCACCCAGTTCTCTATCCAAGTCAATACCTTGCCCCCAATCCCATGTGCCTTAATTTTGCACGCTAATCTCTTGTGTGGGACCTTATCGAAAGCCTTCTGAAAGTCCAAATACACCACATCCACTGGTTCTCCCTTATCTATTTTACCAGTTACATCCTCAAAAAATTCCAGTAGATTAGTCAAGCATGATTTACCTTTTGTAAATCCATGTTGACTTTGGCCGATCCTGTCACTGCTTTCCAAGTGCTCTACTATTACATCTTTTATAATAGACTCTAGAATTTTCCCCACTACCGATGTCAGGCTTACCGGCCTATAATTCCCCACTTTTTCTCTACCACCTTTTTTGAATAGTGGGGTAACATTAGCTACCCTCCAATCCATGGGTACCGTTCCAGAGTCTATCGAGTTCTGGAAGATGACCAGTAATGCATCTACTATCTCTAGGGCCACTTCCTTAAGTATCCTGGGATGTAGACCATCAGGCCCTGGGGATTTATCGGCCTTCAGTCCCATCAATTTTCCTAACACCATTTTGCTACAAATACTGATTTCTTTCAGTTCCTCTCTTTCATCAGACCCTATGTTCCCCGGCATCTCTGGGAGGTTATTTGTGTCCTCCTTTGTGAAGACAGAACCAAAGTATGTATTTAGTTGGTCTGCCATTTCCTTGTTTCCCATTATAAATTCCCCTGATTCTGACTGTAAGGGACCTACGCTTGACTTCACTAATCTTTTTCTCTTCACATATCTATAAAAGCTTTTACAGTCAGTTTTTATGTTCTCCGTTAGCTTACTCTCATATTCTATTTTCCCTTTCTTAATTAATCCCTTTGTCCTCCTTTGTTGACTCCTAAACTGCTCCCAATCCTCAGGATTATTGCTTTTTCTAGCCAATTTATATGTCCTCTCCTTGGATCTTATGCTATCCCTAATTTCCCTTGTTAGCCACGGTTGAGTCACCTTTTTTGTTTTATTTTTATGCCAAACTGGGATGAACAAATTCTGTAGCTCATCCATTCGGTCTTTGAATGTTTGCCATTGCCTATCCACCGTCAACCCTTTGAGCGCCATTCCCCACTCAATCCTACCCAACTTGCTCCTCAGACCATCGTAGTTTCCTTTATTTAAATTGAGGACCCTTGTCTCTGAGTCAACTACTTCATTCTCCATCTTAATGAAGAATTCGATCATATTATGATCGCTCCGACCCAAGGGGCCTCGTCCAACAAGATTGCTAATTAATCCTTTCTCGTTACATAATACCCAGTCTAAGATGGCCTGATCTCTGGTTGGTTCCTCGACATATTGGTCCAGGAAACCATCCCATAAACACTCCAGGAATTCCTCCTCCAGGCAGGAATTACACCAGTGACCACACTTCAAAAGCACTTCATTGGCTGTAAAGTGCTTTGGGACATCCTGAGGTCATGAAAGGTGCTATATAATTAGATATCATAGAGTCATAGAGTTATGCAGCACAGAAAGAGGCCCTTCGGCCCATCGTGTCCGTGCCGGCCATCCAGCCCTGTCTATTCTAATCCCATATTCTAATCCCATTTTCCAGCACTTGGTCCGTAGCCTTGTATGCTATGGCGTTTCAAGTGCTCATCTAAATGTTTCTTGAATGTTGTGAGGGTTCCTGCCTCTACCACCCTTTCAGGCAGTGAGTTCCAGATTCCAACCACCCTCTGGGTGAAAAGTTTCTCCTCAAATCCCCTCTAAACCTCCTGCCCCTTATTTTGAAACTAGGCCCCCTGGTTATTGACCCCTCTACTAAGGGGAAAAGTTCCTTTCTATCTACCCTATCTATGACCCTCAATTTTGTACACCTCAATCAGGTCCCCCCTCAGCCTTCTCTGCTCTAAGGAAAACAACCCCAGCCTGTCCAGTCTCTCTTCATAGCTGAAGCGTTCCAGCCCAGGTAACATCCTGGGAATCTCCTTTGCACCGTCTCCAATGCAATCACATCCTTCCTATAATGTGGCGACCAGAACTGCACACAGTATTCCAGCTGTGGCCAACTAGCGTTTTGTACAGCTCCATCATAACCTCCCTGCTCTTATATTCTATGCCTCGGCTAATGAAGGCAAGTATCCCATATGCCTTTTTAACCACCTTATCTACCTGTCCTGCTTCCTTCAGGGATCTATGTACATGCACACCAAGGTCCCTCTGATCCTCTGTCCTTCCTAGGGTCCTACCATTCATTGTGTATTCCCTTGCCTTGTTAGTCCACCCAAAATGCATCACCTCACACTTTTCAGGGTTAAATTCCATTTGCCACTGTTCTGCCCATCTAACCAACCCATCTATATCGTCCTGTAGCCTGAGGCTTTCCTCCTCGCTATTTACCACTCCACCAATTATTGTGTCATCTGCGAACTTACTGATCATACCTCCTACATTCATATCTAAATCATTAATGTACGCTGCAAGCAGCAAAGGACCCAGCACCGATCCCTGCGGTACACCACTGGACACAGGCTTCCAGTCACAAAAACAACGTTCGACCATAACCCTCTGCCTCCTGCCACTAAGCCAATTTTGGATCCAATGTGCCAAATTGCCCTGGATCCCATGGGCACTTAACTTCTTGACCAGTCTCCCATGCGGGACTTTGTCAAAAGCCTTACTGAAGTCCATGTAGACTACATCAACTGCACTACCCTCATCCACGCACCTAGTCACCCCCTCGAAATGATCTCCCCCTGACAAAGCCATGCTGACTATCCTTGATTAATCCTTGCCTCTCCAAGTGGAGACTAATTCTGTGCCTCAGAACTTTTTCCAATAATTTCCCTGCCACTGATGTTAGGCTCACTGGCCTGTAATTCCCTGGTTTATCCCTACTACCCTTCTTGAATAATGGTACTACGTTAGCTGTTCTCCAGTCCTCTGGCACCTTCCCTGTGGCTAGAGAGGTTCTGAATATTTGAGCACCTGCAATCTCCTCCCTTGCCTCACACAGCAGCCTGGGATACATCTCGTCTGGGCCTGGGGATTTATCCACTTTTAAGCCCACTAAAACCGCTAGTACCTCCTCCCTCTCAATACTAATTTGTTCAAGTATATCACAATCCCCCTGCCTGATTTCTATGCCTACATTGTCCTTCTCCATAGTGAACACAGATGCAAAATATTCATTTAAAACCTCACCTGCATCTTCCGGCTCTACACACAGATTGCCACTTTGGTCCTTAATGGGCCCTACTCTTCCCTGGTTATCCTCTTGCCCTTAATATACTTATAAAACACCTTGAGATTTACCTTTATTTTGCCTGCCAGTATTTTTCATGCCCCCTCTTCGCTCTCCTAATTTCTTTTTTAATTACCCCCCTGCACTTTCTATACTCCTGTAGGGCTTCCACTGTTTTTAGTCCTTTGTATCTGCCAAAAGCCTCCCTTTTTTTCCTAATCCATTCTTGTATATCCCTTGACATCCAGGGTTCCCTGGGCTTGTTGGTCCCACCCTTGACCTTTCTTTATTTCTATAATATGTGTATTTCAGTTGAAGAAGTTTGGCAATTTCCATCTGATCCCCCTAGGATGCCCATCTGTTGATACATGGCAGAAGTGATTGGCAGATGGCAGTGTTTTAATTTCTGTCCTTATTAAAGATGGTATGGCTTGAAGACTCATGTAATATGACATTTGTTGTACTGCTATACAGTTGAGAAATGGTAAAACCACTGGTTATAGAAATGCTAGCTGTTCGAGACTTGCTTCTTGTGTGTGTGTGTGTGTGTGTGTGTGTGTGTGTATGTGAAACCACAACTGCACAAACATTGTGCAAGAACCATTAGATTACTTTTTTTTAATTACTGAGAGCCCAAAGTGAAAGGCCTCAGTTCATAGCATGAGACAAAACCAAAATTGGAAAAAGTAGGTGTGAAGTAGTGGTTCAGTGAGACCAAGCTTTGTTTTAAACATTGGCAGTATACTGGTCTTAAAGAGTGAGTCTGAGTAGAAGACTCTAGAACAGAATAATTATTGGAATTTCTTTTTCTCATTAATAGACTGTTTTCATTGGTTTTGGTGGTTTTACTAGTATATAGTTAACTGCAGACAGAGTTCGTCAGACCTAGGAAAAGATCTCGGGGTCGATTTTAATAGCCGTGAGGAGGTGGGTTTGGAGCTGGGTTTGGTAGCGAACAGCGAAAAAAATGGCTTCAGACACCCAACCCACCTCCATCTCGCCCCCACCTGATTTTCGTGAGTGTCTGTTTAGTCGCTCCGAAACTGACCCGACTGGTAGTTAAGGCAGTTAACAGCCTGTTAACTGCCTTGCTAATCCTATTTTGATAGTGGTTTCCCATTTTTGTGCTTCAGACTCCTGTTTTCCGACTTGTCAGAAACAGGCCAGATTCAAGGAGACAAGTTGCTGGAGGACATGATTTGTATTCATTCATGGAGCACTTTAAAACCGCCCTTCAAACATGGCTGACATTCAAATGCAACAACTTTGCTGTTGTAGGGATGGGATAAGATTTTGCACATCTACTGACTTTGTGACTGTTCAAGCTGACACCCACCTGCAGTGTGACCTAAATGGAAAAATTTCAGGCCACTTCGACTTTGCGCTTGCAAGCTTGTTGCCTCAAATGAAATCTATAGCAAGGGGATGGGAAAAATTTATGTCCTATCATCCTGGTCCTCATAATTGGAGGAGCAGCATCATCTCTGCTGTATCCTATTATTTCCTATCACTTTCACCATCAGTATTACAAAAACCCTGAGCCCTCAATGCGCTTTTGCCATTTCCCAGAACACATAGGCCACACAATCAACTGTTTGCCATAATTTTCTTTTATACATGACAAAAGGATCATAAACCAACAACAGTCAGAAAAAAAAGAAAAAACACCCACGTGAGTCCCCTTGTGACTATATGTGCTTAATCTTTCTCTTACGCGTGCTTCTACGTGGTTCTTCCCCTGTGGCTTCAGCAGATGTAGAGGCACATTGCTGACTAGGATGCTGCGCCTGCTTAGATGCCTTTGGCGGGTGTCTTCTGGGCTTTGGAGGCTGGGAGGGCTCTTCAACAGTCTGCTCTTCCTGCGGCTGTGCAGGGGCTGAAACGGCCATCTCAGTTGTCTCCGCAATGTTGGTCTCTGACCGAGGGCTCCAGAGTGGCATGGTCATGTGAGCACTTTGAGCGGAGCCCACACTTCCTTGTGTCCTGCCAACAACATCCCTCTCATGGGTCAGCCACACCTCAGTGCTGGCAAGTGGCTGGAGAGCACCTTGCTGCACATCAGGGGGACCATGAGGACCCGTATCTGCACTGGCAGTCCTCATCAAAAGGACGTCTGTGAAGCTCTGGTCTCTCTGCTCAATAGCTGCCCATCGCGCCTCCAGAGATGACATTCTATTTTGAACAGTCACCATATTTTCCTGACCCTGGTGACTTATTTCCTCCATGGCGGTAGCCAGCCTTTCCATGGAGGTTGCCATCCTATCCATGGAGGTGCATTCATGCGTCATTGCCTCCACCACAGCAGTGCTGATGTTACAGATGGACTCCTCCATTCTATCCACACTCGCACTAACCCTGGAGGCAAACCCTTCCAGAGATTCCTGCACTTGTTCCTGTATTTCCCGAGACGCTCTTTTTCTGGATGGCCCCAGAGGCACAGCATCTGCATGCAGTTCAGCAGAGCTAGGAGAGTCCTGCGACCTCCGCCGAGGACTCTCCACTGCTGTCGCTGTCTCCACCATCTGCTGATGCTCACTTGTGCCCTGTGATAGATCAGGTGGCAACACTACTCTAACTTGTGAGGCCCTCCTCCCCCACCCCCCCCTGAGGTGTGCATTGCTGCGCTGGTGCTGGGTGCGCTGAGTCCTGGTGATGCTGCTCCCTTAGAGGCCTCAGGTTCCTCTGAGGAGTTGTCTGGCTCTTCGTCCTGCATTTGGGGAGGGGGGTGCTCAATGGTCCTGTGGGAGAGTAAAGACATCTGGTATTGATGTAGCAGACACATCCTTTTGACCTGAAGATATAACGCGATTCTCTATGAACATCATATGCCATTGCAATCAATCACTAAATGTCAATGAAAGGGATGAAACTCTATTATGTCACCAGCTTCCTCTAGTGTGCCCGTCTCTCCATCGCCCACTTCCAGGCCCTCACCACCTCCAACAATTTCATATGCAGCCTCCTCAGCACTGTCAATGTTGCTAGGGTAGGTGTACCTCCTCCAGTCAGTGCTCGCTCGCTCTCTTATTGTGGGCTATCTTTTCCTGCAAGGAGGGACACAAGCGGAATTTCAACCACAGTGATGGAGTGAGTGTGAAGAATCCTACCATAGAAGCTCTGAGGGAGACGAAGATGGGGTAAGGTGGCAAGAGGAAGCTAGCTCCCTGTGCGTTGTTAGTTGTTGTCACTGCATGACAGTGAGAGTGAGTCTAAGGGTTGCATAGGCAGGATGCTGAAGTGATTCAGTGCAGAGTCAGAGATGGATAGGTAAGGGTGCAAGGGAAGTAAGGGTAAGGTGGTATGTGGAGGAGCAGGCTTACAACACAGAGTGCTGGTGATGAGAAGAGAAGGGAAGCAGTTGGAAGTTATTGTGATGGGAGATTCACTTTTGATGTTCGTACAAGATCATTAAAACTTTTTCGGCACTGGATCCATCAGCGTGAACTTATGGACTTTGCGCTGACCTCCTCAGCAATGCGCAGCCAGGCTGCCTTGGTCTGCTGAGGAGGTTTCCTTCGGCCATCAGGAGGGAAGAGAATCTCCCTGTGCCCTCTGACAACATCTACAAGAACTTGGAGGGACTCATCATTAAAACGAGGAGATGCCTTGCCAATATGGATCATCTACTCAGCACTTTTGGCTGAAGATGGTTGCAAGCGCTTCACCTTTGTCTTTTGCACTCATGTGCTAAGCTCCACCATCATTGAGGATGGAGATATTCATGGAGCCTCCTCCTCCTGCTAGTTGTTCAATGGTCCACCACCATTCACAACTGGATGTGGCAAGACTGCAGAGCTTTGATCTGATCTGTGGGATGGCTTAGCTCTGTCTATAGCATGCTGCTTCTGCTTTTTAGCATGCATGTAGTCCTGTGTTGCAGCTTCCCCAGGTGGAGTGAATCAAATTGGCTGAAGACTGGATAGATCAATCTCACTGAGTATCAGAATGTAGAAGAGAAAGGCTTAGGCAGTATAGCAGTTTTAAAACCAGCTGCAATTATGATGTCATCAGAGGCGGCCAGCCGACCCGATCGCACTCATTGGACCGGCCAGTGCGCCCCATTGAAATCAACAAGCTCATTAAATCAAAATTGGACACCAGCAGCTGATCCCGCCAGAAGTGGCTCCAGAACCTGCCCACCACGCAACTCGACTCCAACCCGCCTCAGCAAAGTTAGGCCTAGAAATTGGATAAGGCCCGAAAATGGGCAGTGGTACCGGCCAGCATTATTTGCCTGCGCCTCTTCTAAGTGGTGCAGGCAGCAGGCAAAAGTCGTGCTGTCTGCTCATTTACATGATTGAAGTGCTGATTTCAGCGCTAAATGAGCTGCTGATTGGCTTAGCGCTCAACGAGGAGGAGGTGGGCAGTCAATATTGGGTGCATTCTAATGGCCAATAAAGTTTGGCCTAAGCTCCCTCCACTACTTAAAGGGGAGGTGCATTGATGCAGAAGCACCTCATTGTCAGTCTGGAGAAACAATGGCACAACAACTTAAAGAATGAGCTAGACGATTTGCAGATACCGGACTGGAGGCCTTGGTCCTGGGAGTCCAATGAAGGTGGGCTGTCCTTGACTCGCAGCGGGCCAAGAGGCCATCTAAGGTCATTTGTAAATGGTTATAGGAAGAAATTGCACAATCAGCCATGGCTGCCAGTGTTGTCCCAAGGACATGGATCCAGTGTCGCAAAAAGTTTAATGACCTCACACGGCTGGTCAAGGTGAGTGAAGGCTTCAGCAAATACCATATCCCACCATCTGCACCACAAGGCTCACACACTGCTCAATGCACCGTACCCCCAGCACTCACCTACCAAAAATCTGTGGCTATCACCACTCATACCTCACAATCATAGCTTCACTTCTCCCTCACACACTTACCACTGCTGCAACACTCACACCCACATCTCACACCTTGTACTCATTGACAGCTATTCAGCCAAGGCAGGCATATCACCCAAACACATTGCACCACACTTACTGACATAACAGGAGAGAGCAACAACAGATGGGAGACGGTGAAACCACAATTGAAAACCTGATGGATCTCGAGGAATCCGCTCTTGAAATCATTAGAGGCGCAGTGACAGAGACCATGACCAGCGGAAAAGTTGAAACCATTGCTGCTGATGATGGTATGGTCATACTTAATTCTTCTTCTCGCATCCCACTTCCTCCTCATTCCACAATCTCTTCTCACTTACAAGCTGCTGATGGTTTATGCATGGATATCTTGCTCCTTTCCCCCTCCACTCACCACAACCCAACCCTTGTGCCTTTCTGCTTTCAGATACCCAAGAAGTTCCACCAGCACAGCTTGTTCTTCATGATCAGCAAACTGACGGAGGAGGAGAAGAAGAAGAGACACCGGCACTGCATTTGACACTTGCGAACACCAGCTTAGAAAATGGCACTGTGGGTAGTATAGAGGCGGGATCTGCATGTGGCTAGTCACCGGACACGAGTGGGCTGCAGCCAGGCCAGGGGAAAAGGGTAGCTCGGGTGCCAGCTCCCTGGAAGGCGAGTTCGTGCACGAGTTATGTTCCACACCTCAATAGGGCGGCCTTCAGAAGAAGGGTAATGGGCTTGCACACAGAAATGCTAGGGGCAATGCCAAGCCTGTCAGAGAGCCTCTTGCTGGTGTCAAGGAGCATGGAGGAGTCCTGCTCCAACATTGCACGGGGGTTCGCATAGAGCTTGGAACCCATGACTTCAAGGATGGAAATGATGGACAACTCCAGGAGAGACCTTATGGACCAACAGATGATGCTGGGTGTGATGGGCGATCTCGCAGCTTTCATTGCCGCACAGGTGGAAATGACCCTATGTCTCAGTGCTGCAGTGGAAGCTCAGACTGCTCTCCTGCAGGCTCAGCTTGCTGCCACGCAAGTTCAGACTGCTGCAATCATTGCTGGGTTTACGAATGTTGAAAGGGGCTTGCAGGGTGTCACAGCTGGCCAGCAATCTGTCGCCCAACAAATTGCTAGGAATGCTGAGGTGCCGCCCCGGTGAAGTGGCAGTGGGTCTGTGGAGCAAGAACCTACTGTCCTCTCTCAGGGTGACAACCCCCACCACTGCCACTCCGTCATTGCCCTTGCCACTGCTTATCAGCTAGCAAGCCCAGACTGCTGCCGCCCATGCTGAGGTGGTGCAGTCTACAGATGGGCCTTCCAGGTCCACAGCTGGTCGAGGTCGACCTGCATGGCCATCTATAGTCTCCCCCCCTGAAAGTCAGCAGCCTTCCACCAGCCATGCTGCAGCCACTGGGAGAACACTGCTTGGAGAACAAGACAGACAGACACTAAGGGAATGCACAAGGGTGAATAGTTGAGATTGTCATTTTGATTGGATTTGGATAAATTTATGAATTTTGTTTGGAATGTGTGTTTTGTGGTGGCACTCATTTCAGCTTTGTGCCTAGGAGGACGGTGTGATGTTCCATGACAGAGGGCTGGTATGATAGAGAAGTGATGAGCAACGGGGATCTGAGGTTTCAGTCCTTCGAATCGGAGTCTGATGAGGTGCTCACAAACAGCCCGTCCGGAACTGGGATTTGCTGCCTGCCTCTTCCCTTTCTCCTCCTCCTCTTCCTCTTCCTCCTCTTTCTCATCTTCCTCTTCATTGTCCTCGTCCTCTTCCTCCTATCCACTCTATCTAGGCCCCTCATAATTTTATACACCTCAATTTAGCCTCCCTTCAGCCTCCCCTGTTCTAAAGAAAACAACCCCAGCCTATCCAATCTTTCCTCATAGCTAAAATTCTCCAGTCCTGGCGGCATCATCGTAAATCACCTTTGTACCCTCTCGAGTGTAATCACATATTTTCTGTAATGTGGTGACCAGAACTGTACGCAGTACTCTAGCTGTGGCCTAACGTATTTTATACAATTCAAGCATAACCTCCCTCCTCTTATATTCTATGCCTCGGCTAATAAAGGAATGCATTCCGTATGACTTCTTAACCACCTTATCTACCTGTCCTGCAACTTTCAGGGATCTGTGGACATGCACTCCGAGGCACCTCTGTTCCTCTACACTTCTCAGTATCCTACCATTTATTGTGTATTGTGCTTTGTTAGCCCTCCCCATAGACATTACCTCACACTTCTCTGGATTGAATTCCATTAATCACTTTTCTGTCCACCTGACCAGTCCATTGATATCTTCCTGCAGTCTACAGCTTTCTTCCTCACTATCAACCACACAGCCAATTTTTGTATCATCTGCAAACGTTTTAATCATGCCTCCTGCAATGAAGTCTAAATCATTGATATATACCATGCAAAGCAAGGGACCTAGTACTGAGCCCTGTGGAATCCCACTGGAAACAGCCTTCCAATCACAAAAACATCCATCAACCATTACCCTTTGCTTCCTGCCACTGAGCCAATTTTGGATCCAACTTGCCACTTTCCCTTGAATCCCGTGGGCTTTTACTTTTCTGACCAGTCTGCCATGTGGGACCATGTCAAAAGCCTTGCTAAAATCCATGTAGACTACACCAGATGCGCTACCCTCATCAACCCTCCTTGTTACCTCCTCAAAAGATTCAATCAAGTTAGTCAGACACGACCTTCCCTTAACAAATCTATGCTGACTGTCCTTGATTAATCCGTGCCTTTCTAAATGATGATTTATACTGTCCCTCAGAATTTTTACCAATAATTTTCCCACCACCGAGGTGAGGCTGACTGGCCTGTAATTACGCAGTCTGTCCCTTTCTCCCTTTTTAAACAACGGTACAACGTTAGCAGTCCTCCAGTCCTCCCGCACCACACCTATAGCCAGAGAGGATTGGAAAATGATGGTCAGAGCCTCCACTATTTCCTCCCTTGCTTCTCGTAACAGCCTGGGATACATTTCATCTGGGCCTGGCAATTTATCTACTTTCAAAGATGCTAAACCCCTTAATATTTCCTCTCTCACTATGTTTATCTCATCTAATATTTCACACTCATCCTCCTTAACTACAAGCCTGCATCATCCCTCTCTTTTGTGAAGACAGACGCAAAGTTAACAACTATACCCACGTTGTCCACCTCAACACAAAGGTTACCTTTTTGGTCTCTAATAGGCCCTACTCTTTCTTTAGTTATTCTCTTGCTCTTTATGTATTTATCTCCTTATGTGACTCAGTGTGGCTCACAGAAGATCAATCTCTATGATGTCAAATTTTGTTTGATAATGTTCCTGCGAAGTTCCTTGTGACATTTTACTATGTTAAAGACACTATATATATGCACGATGTTGTTGTTGGATCAATAATTCTTCACCTGCAACAGTTTAGAGCGAGTTCATTACACCATTGCTCATGCTACATTTCCATTGGAATGACATAAGTGCAGCACTAAAACTGCAGTATGATTGAAGTATCTGGATTAAAGATTGGCTTTTCATGCTACTAACCATTGTGTTAAGTGATTCTCCTTGTGCAATGTTAAACAATTTATGTTATTGTTTGCTTATGGCTGTGCAGAATGGGTGTGTAAATGGCAAATTAATTTCAATATAGATAAGTGTGAGGTGATGTATTTTGGTAGGAGGAATAAGGAGGCTACCTACTCCTTGGAAAATCGAGTCTAAATGAGATAGAGGAGCAAAGGGATACAGGAGTAAAGGTTCGCAAATCATTAAAAGTAGTATTGCAGGTTAACAAGGCTATAAAAAATGCAAACAAAGCACTGACCTTCATTTCTAGAGGAATAGAATTGAAAAGCAGAGAAGTGATGTTAAACCTGTATAGAACCTTGGCTGGACCACACTTGCAGTACTGTGCCCAGTTCTGGTCTCCACGTTACAAAAAGTACATCGAAGCACTGGAGAAGGTGCAAAAAGGATTTGCAAGGATGATACCTGAACTATCAGGAAAGACTGAACAGGCTGGGGCTCTTTGCACTAGAAAAGAGAAGGCTGAGAGTGACCTAATAGAGGCCTTTAAAATTAAGAAGAGGTTTGAAAGGGTTGACGTGATGAAGGTGTTTCCATGTGGGGGAGTCCAAAAGTAGGGTTCATAAATATTAAATATTCACTAATAAATCCAGTAAGGAATTCAGGAGAAACATCTTTACCCAGAGAGTGGTTAGAATGTAGAACTTGCTACCACATGGAGTAGTTGAGGCGACTAGCATAGATGCATTTAAGGAGAAGCTAGATAAGTACATGAGAGAGAAAGGAATAGAAGGATATGATGATAGGGTTAGATCTGAATAGCTGGAAACTCGTGTGGAGCATAACACCACCATAGACCAGTGTGGCCAAATGCCCTGTTCCTGTGCTGTAAATTCTGTGTAATTCTCTTTAGTTTCACATATATAAATAGCAGTTCTAGATGTTATTACCTAACATTAATAACATGTCATTACAGTGGTGAAACCTAACCAGGATGCGGTAATGGATGTGAAATATTTGACACTGATAACATTCATTTGTTTTGCGAGAAGAATTCAAGGTAAGCAAAACAGTGGACTCTGTTTCTTAAAGTCCGCTATTTCTGCTGCTGTTTAAAATGTTACATAGTCAGAATAAGAGTAAAGCCTCGGTTCACAATACTTTCTCAGTGCCAGCAGTAAAAATAATAAAACATATCCCAATAAGTTCTGATTGAACTAAATTCATTATTTCACCTAGAGTTTATTAAAATTATTCATTTCCCCATTATAATACATAAACTGGGAAAATAGCTATCTGTAGTAAATATTTGTGATGTAAGCCCCCAAAGTGCGGACCAAGTGATATACAAGGTCGATGACACCAGCTTGTTGTAAGAAAGACAGACCCAATAATTGAAGTCAAAACGGTTTATTCAGGCCTGGGGAGATATTGCTCTTGCGTCCCAACACAAGGCTCCGACTCCACCGAACCTCTTGAGATTCACACAGTTATACACATTTTCCAAGACCTCCTACTCCAGAGGTCCAATCGATTTAAAAGTCTATACATTAATCACTAACTAGGTGTGTCTAACTTATACAAAGTAGCCTATAACATAAGTTTCACTTTTCACTGAAGGGGCCTGTAGACCCTCTGATTTCTTGGAAATGAGTCATCCAGGACATGTGATTTCTGAGAAACGAGTCATTCTTCTCCTGGCCACTACTAAGTTTTGTTTTCCAGAAAAAGGGTTATGTCAGTGTCTCTTTTTTGTAAGTTTCATCTTTCTAAACTGGTATGGTCATTTCTGCAATTAAACATAGAATAATTAGTACATTTCATCTTTACACATTTTGCTGCCGCAATTGCGTTCTACTAAACGTGCCCTGTTACGCTCATTTTATAATCTTACTTCAGTCCCTCCTTTTGACCTTTTGGACAATTGTTCCAAAACAGGTCAACATGTATTTCCACTGCCTGGTGTCTGCCAAAGCGTGCACTCCCTGGCCTTCTACCAGTCTAGGTTATACATGTATATATCCTAGCAATTTGGAGGCCGACTTCCCCCCCCCCCCGCCCCGTGGTATGGTGGTCTTTCCTTTAGGGTGGTCTTTCCTTTATGCACTCCGTCCGGTGTAACCATTCCCGGGGCCCCTTAGACCCTGCACTAATGGTTGAGGCTTTCTGCTCAAGCCTGTCCCTCATTCCCACGTGGGGTGTGTGACGTGCCAATTCGAGACTGTCATCACACACCAATCCTCATTCACCACCCTCCTTCTGCCACCCTCCTTCTGCCACCTCCATCTTACGGTTGGCTGGCCCAGTCTTTAATTACCATGCCCAATTAATCCCATATAATTTCAGGGCTTCCTATCGCGTCTTACACCATTTGCCTTGGAGAGGCGGGGGAGTTGTCCATTCTTAACATCGCTACCTGCCCCTCCTCAGGCTCGACTTCTTTCACTGCACCAATTTCAGCCTTACTCATTCTGGTACAGAGGCACTGGAGAAATAAAAATACACAATATATCAGAATAACAATCAGGAGGAATATCATTATGCCTTGTATCACCGAGGCGCCCAAAGTCCCCGGCCATCCTGATCCCCAATTATCAAAATATGAGGAAGTGGGGGGACCTCTAGTTTTCCTGGCCACCTCCTGGATGTGATTGGCGAGATTTTCAGTCTCTTCTGAGTTATCTGGGATGTATGTACAGCATGATGGCCCTATTAGAGCACACGTTCCTCCTTCTTTAGCTAATAAGTAGTCTAAGGCCATCCGGTTCTGCATTGATACGGTGCGCGTGGCCACCAGTTCCTCATTTATTGATCTGGCTATCCCGGCTGTATCATTGGCCACTTGTTCCAATAATGTATTTAATTGGTCCGTTTCATGAAGGGCCCTGTGTACCCCATAGAAAGGCCACATCATAGCCATAACCTTTTCCCAGGATTGTACCGTCCGTTTGCTCCTGCCCACCGGAACCTCTTGTTGTGCGTCGGTTAGGGCTCCATAGTGGGTTACATCTGGCCGTACAAAACCGAGGTAGCATGATCCTCTCCAGTTATGTGGCAGCCAGGGGTATGCTCTCTCCCCGCATATAAAATACGTGCCATTATAGGCGTGTACGGTCTTATTGACTCTGAGCATGTCCCTCCATGAATGCGGTGCGGTTTTCCCTTTACCCCACTTTCCTCCGCTGGTTTTATTAATCACATTAGTCCAATCTAAGGAAATAAGATCCCCTGCTGGAGTGACTACTCTATTTCTGGTTATAGAGATTGCCTCTACTTCAATGAAGTTATCACAAAGACTCCACCCCATGAACTGTCCCTCGCTCCTGGTTTTATTTAGACACCACCCTCCCCGGTGCTCCCCCATCAGTACCAATGCGGGAGGTGGTCTGCTTGCATCGAAAGAAGTCAGGTACCAGCCCTCAAATTTGTTCATTGGGTATCCGGCTGTCCTCCACATTTTGTGCACATGTTGTTTAACCAGGAATAGTTACCGTAACTTGTGTTCTGCCTGATCAGCCATTCAACTAACTCGGGATACTCATACCCTGTGCCCGTCACCAAGGGAATCCCTCCCATGAGTGTGTTGGGATCCTGGTGCAAACCCAACAACTCGAGAGATTTAACTGACTGGTGTACTTCCATGACATGTACAGGTAACTGTTCCCAGTGCTTGCGGGATTCCCTTCTGTTGTGTATGTCCCTTTAAGTGAATAACTGGTCTCAGACTGCAGTACCGGCAGTGACCACCCCTGTATAAAAGGTGCCAGCAGCCTTCTGTAGTTTCAGTTTCCAGAGTGTCTCCATTCAGTAAAGACTTGTTAAACCAACTCCTGCATTCCGTGTCTCCATTAACACACGGATTTAATACTGGTGACGAGTAAGAAACGAACTTACCTGCAACTCGGCAGCACCTCAGACGACGTTATTGAAGGTCGAAGCCAGAAGAAAGAAAAAAGAATATAATCCAAAGAAACTCGAGAAACGGGCGTCGACCGTGGGCAACCGCCCTCCAAATCATCGGATTGAAAACTTGCAGGAGAGACTGTCAAGAGCCAGGCTTGGTTCCCCAGTCTGTGGTTTCCCAGCTAATCAGGCTGGTGGCAGGTAGTGCACTGATCCTTCCTGGGCTGCGGCGGGCTAGAGCTCAATCGGGTGGCTCTGCAACGGGGCCGGGCAGCGAGTCGGGAAGCAAAGAGAGAGAGAGAGAGGGTGGAGCACACAGGGCGCGGCCGGTGCTTCGCATCCGGGCAGTGTTCGGACCTAAGAAGAGGGAGGGAAGTGTCCCAGAGGGTCCGCTCCACGACGGGAATGGTTAAAAACAAAAATGCCGCGGAGAGCGGCGTTGTCAGCAGCGGCAGCGGCGGGAAAGCGCAGGCGGCGCCACCTTAACTCGGCGGGGAAGAAGGAAAAGCGCGGGAGGCGCCATTTTGATCCATCGGGGACGTAGGAAAAGCGCGGGAGACGCCACCTTAGATTTTCAAGATGCCAAAGACTGGCGATATCACTGCCTTCGATAATGCAATAGAAGACTGGACCACGTATGTGGAAAGAGCCAAGGTATATTGCGAGGCAAACGAAATAGCCGAGGAGAAAAAGGCATTGGTATTGCTAAATTTAATGGGCACAAGAACGTACGGCCTATTGCGGGACCTGATTACTCCAGCCAAACCGAAGGTGAAGAGTTTTAACGAAATTGTTGCTATCTTACAGGAACACTTAAATCCTACACCGCTGCTGATAACAGAAAGATTTAAATTCCACAGGAGAAATCAGCATAAAAAGGAGAGTAATGCTGATTACCTTACGGAACTACGCAAGCTATCAAAGCACTGCCAGTTCGGAGCAGGACTGGCAGATACCTTACGGAACAAATTTGTCTGTGGACTCCTGAGTGAAGGAACCCAGAAGAGGTTACTCTCTGAGAAAGAGCTGACGCTAGATAAGGCTTTCAGCGTGGCAGTATCGTACGAAGCAGCAGCAAGGGTAGCTGCGGAAATACAACAAAAGCCACAGGAATACGGCACCCACGAAATGACACGGGGATTTGCAAAATGTTATCGCTGCGGCAGTACAAACCATGACCAGAAGGACTGCTGGTCCAAGGACAAAATATGCAGGCAATGCGGAAAGATGGGACACATTGCACAAGTTTGCAGGTCTGAGAAGAAGACCAACGACAACAAGAAGGCTACTAAGGAACCGTACAGGAAAGTACAAAAGATGACAGACAGTAGTTCCGAAGACCAGATGAGCGATAGTGAATCCGGGAGCAAGACACTAAGCTGTCTCAAACTTCACAACGTAATCGCAAAAGAGGATCACCGAACCATTTGGGTCACCCTCACGATAGCAGGGTCCCAAGTCAAAATGGAATTGGATACAGGATCAGCTCTAACCATCATGAATCGACGAGAATACGAGCGGCTATTCTCACACATACCCTTGAGAGAGACATCCATTGTCTTGAGGATGTATACGGGGCAAAAAGTATACCCCAGAGGAAAAATAAGGGTGCCTGTCGAATACAACGGCAAGAAAATACGGAAATTGTATCTCCACATTCTGCAAGATGGTGGACCACCATTATTGGGACGTGAATGGATCAGAAAGATAAGTTTAGACTGGCACTCCATTCAGGCACTGACGGTGGCTGGTAAAAAGGATGACGACGTCACTCCTGGACGATTGTCAACAATTTTAGCTGACGCCAAAGAGGTATTTCAACAAGAACTGGGCACTCTTAAAGGCATAACCGCCTCGATAAAAATAGAAGAGAGTGCAATTCCCAAGTTTTTCAAAGCAAGACCGGTACCATATGCAATTCGCCCAGCCGTTGAGGCAGAGCTGGAGAATCTGGAGGATGCAGGCGTATTGTCTAAGGTAGACTGGAGCGAGTGGGCGACACCCATCGTTCCTGTCATGAAGAAAACGTTAAACAATAAGTCTGAGGAGCCAAGGAAGGTTCGCATCTGTGGGGACTTCAAGGTGATGGTGAACCCAATCCTTCACACAGTACAATATCCTCTTCCAAGGATAGAAGACATCTTCGCCTCACTATCTGGAGGGAAGCGTTTTACAAAAATTGACCTAGCACAAGAATATTTACAGATAGAGGTTAAAGAAACCTCTAGGAAGTATCTCACAAGAAACACTCACAAAGGTCTTTACCAGTATCATCGATTGGTATTCGGAGTAGCATCGGCTCCGGCGATATGGCAAAGAGCGATGGAACAAGTCCTGCAAGGGATTCCGGGAACTCAGTGTTACTTGGACGACATCCTAGTGACAGGTGAAGATGACAGTGAACACCTTAACAACCTAGAACAGGTGCTCACTAGACTACGTGAGCATGGGCTACGAGCCAACCGCCGCAAGTGTGAGTTTTTTAAGAAACAGATATCGTATTGTGGCCACGTGATTGATGAAGAGGGGTTACATAAGTCCCCTGACAAAATTGAAGCGGTTGTTAAGGCCCCAGCGCCTGAAAATGTGTCGCAACTGAGGTCATTCCTCGGATTGGTGAATTACTACCATAAGTTTTTACCGAATTTGTCCACAATTCTGCACCCACTAAACGCCCTACTACGAACGGGAGTAGCATGGAAATGGAGCAATGACTGTAAGCGGGCCTTTCAGAAGAGTAAGGACTTAATCACTTCAAGAGAAGTATTGGCTCACTACAACCCATCACTACCTATAAGACTGGCGTGTGATGCGTCTCCCTACGGCATTGGGGCGGTACTGTCACATAAATTCCTTGATGGTTTAGAGAGGCCGATAGCTTTTGCGTCACGCTCGTTAACTTCAGCTGAGCGTAACTACGCCCAGATTGACAGAGAGGCCCTCAGCCTAGTGTGGGGGGTGAAGAAGTTCAATCACTACCTGCACAGTCAAAAATTTACTCTAATAACTGATCATCAACCTCTTGTCTCCATTTTCAACCCTCAGAAGGGCATACCGATAATGACAGCACAACGGCTACAGAGGTGGTCCCTTTTCCTAGGGGCACACCAATATGACATCAAGTACAAAGGAACTAAACAGCATGGGAATGCTGATGGATTGTCGCGCCTACCGTTGCCGACGGTGGAAGAAGAACTTGCATTGGATCCAATGGAGATATTCCACTCGACCATAGTCAAATGTCTCCCTGTGACGAATGCAAACATAGAAAAGGAAACACGAAATGACCCGACACTATCCCGGGTCTATGATTTAACGGTGAAGGGATAGCCAGCACATGGCGAACCACTGCTGCCAGCATTCTCGCCGAGAAGAGAACAGCTGTCAGTGTGCAGAGGAACCTTGATGTGTGGATCCAGAATAGTGATTCCACCCAAATTGAAGGATAGAGTGCTCAATGAGCTTCATGAGGGTCATCTGGGAGGGGTAAAAATGAAGAACTTAGCTAGAGCGTTTGTGTGGTGGCCGGGAATCAATAGAGAAATCGAAGAGATGACCAAGAGCTGTACAGGATGCCAGAAGGTCCAAAACGCCCCACCACAAGCCCCTCTACATCCACGGGAGTGGCCCTCATCTCCATGGCAAAGGGTGCACATTGATTTTGCTGGTCCCTTCATGGACTCGATGTTTTTAATTGCGGTGGATGCACATTCAAAGTGGCCAGAGGTAATAAAAATGTCCTCAACCACCACAGAAAAAACTATCACAGTCTTACGAACCATATTCGCCAGGAATGGGCTGCCTGAACAGATTTGCTCTGACAATGGACCACAGTTTGTGTCTGAAGAGTTCCGGAGGTTCTTAAAGAACAATGGTGTTAAGCATTACACATCCACCCCATATCACCCAGCCACTAATGGATTGGCCGAGAGGTTTGTTCAAACATTCAAGAAGGCTATCAAGGCAATGTGTAATGAAGATATACCCCTACAACACAAGGTGGACAACTTCTTGTTTGCCTACCGGAATGTGACACATGCGGTTACCAACCAAACTCCTGCCATGATGTTCTTCAATCGAAGACTACGATGCCGCTTGGATTTGGTTAAGCCGAACATCAGAAGAGATGTGGAGAACAGGCAGTTTCAGAATATGAATGAAAGGCCAACCAGGAGTTTTAAGATAGGTCAACCAGTTTTGGCCTGGGACTACCACACAGAGAAATGGCAGCCAGGAACGATCTGTACACGGCAAGGACCTCTCATGTATACCGTGGACGTTGGAGAGAGCATTGTAAGGCGCCATGCTGACCAGATTCTAGAGTCACTGGAAAACGTCAACTCCACACCACGATCTGATACACCTGGCGATGAAACCGACGTACCAATTGCATCTACCGCAGAATCGGTGATATTGGAAGCAGATGAACCAAACAACGACATTGATCCCGACTCAACTTTACAAGAAGAACCTGATACCCCAAAGAGGCGTTATCCAGACAGAACCAGGAAGCCTCCTCAAAGACTGAACTTATAATTGCTTAACCTCAACCAATGTATATAGCAACCGTAATTGCAATTGTAATTAGTTATCATTTAGTTGTTAAATGAATGTTATGTACTGTTTATCTAAAAGGGGAGGAATTGTTGTGTATGTCCCTTTAAGGGAATAACTGGTCTCAGACTGCAGTACCGGCAGTGACCACCCCTGTATAAAAGGCGCTAGCAGCCTTCTGTTGTTTCAGTTTCCAGAGTGTCTCCATTCAGTAAAGATTTGTTAAACCAACTCCTGCATTCCGTGTCTCCATTAACACACGGATTTAATACCTTCCACATTGTCGGGCGCCCTTAGGCTTAAAAGGCCAAAAAATTAAAAGATAATCATTCTGTTTGTTGCCTGTCGGCTGTCTCTGTCGTTCTGGTTCCTTCTCCGATAGGTTCTGTGAAAATACAAGGCTGGTCATCACCAGCAATTGGTTAATCCAATCCCATTACTCCTACTACTTCGGGCCCTATATCGTCCCAACATGCACACCGCAATCCCACAGTCATCTAATTTATACTAAGACTTCCGGTTCCTCGGAACCCTGTAAGGAGTGGTTATACTTATGTTAGGTTTCAGTCTATCCTCACTAGTTCCATCCTTTCTCCTGGTTGGTTCACTGGTGGGGGCACGCCCCTCTGTTCCTGGTTAACTTCCCAGAGGTATTTAAATATACAAACTACAAAGAATACTACTACCACCACACAGCACGACGTTACTAATGCGAATCTGAGGTCGTCGCTCTCCTGCTGGACTCTAAGCCGGTAGTCCTCGCTCTCGCTGTAAAGTACAATTTCCGGACTACTCATTGGCTCCCTTATATAATTTCAGCTGTGTCCAGTGTTTCCACCTCCCTTTTCCCATGCCGTGTATATATCTATACGTGCACATGTATCACTGGTCATTAGCACCTCGTAGGGTCCTTCCCACCGGAGCCTTAGTCCCGGTTTTACCGGTAGGATTTTAGACATTACCTGGCTTCCCACCCCGGGTAATACCCTTTTTTGTTCCTCTGCGTCCTTTTCTAGGTCCCGAATTATCTGCTGGTCTCTGGCCTCCTGTCTTAACCCATGTAGTTCCGTGCACAGTTGTTTCACGAACCTACCAATTCGGTCTTTCAAGGGTCCTACATCCCCCTCCCCGGTGGCTACTCCTTCGGGGAGGGCCATTGCCCGTCCGGTCATTAATTCAAAAGGCGTTAATCCGGTTATCCTATTTGGTGTAGCTCTCGAACTCATTAAAATCGCGGGTAGCAGCTCTGCCCAACCTTGTCCTGTTTCTTCAATTGCTTTAGTGAGGGATCGTTTGAGTGTCCAGTTCATCCTCTCTACCATGCCTGAACTCTCTGGATGATACGGTATATGGAACCTCTGTTTTACTCCTAGCAGAGCACAAGCTTCCTTCATTACCTTGCCAGTGAAATGTGTCCCATTATCTGAATCTACTTGTAAAGGGACTCCCCACCTGGGTATTATTTCTTCTGCCAGGATCCGGGCTATTGTACTTGCCGTACAGTTCCGGGTGGCGAAAGCCTCCACCCACCGGGTGAACTGGTCAACTATCACCAAGCAATACATCTTTCCTTTGCTCTTAATTAGGGGTCCCGTGAAGTCAATTTGTATTTTCTCCCAGGGTCCCTTTGGCCTCGGCTGTCTACCCCACTTCACTTTCACTGGTTTCCCGGTATTGCATTGTGCACAGATGTGGCAATCCTTGCAGTACTTTCTCACACTGTTTGAGAGTCCAGGCCACCACCAACATCGGCTCAAGTTATCTGTCATTCGGCTGGTTCCGGTGTGGGCCAGCCCATGATACAACCTCATTATTTCCTGTTGAATGCAGCTGGGTGCACAGACCCGACCTTCCTTTCTCCAGACCCCATCCCTTGATTGCTCCGCCCCCTTCTCTTCCCAGATTTTTAATTCGGCCTCTGGTATGTCTTGGTGCAGTTTGACACTATTATACTCGACAGGCACAAGGGGTACTGGGGTGCTTTCGGTTGCTTTTGTGCAGGCACAGGACCCCTCAATCATGGCTTTGGCGGCTAAATCTGCTGCCCTGTTTCCCTGTTCTTGGGGGGTCTTTCCTTTGGTGTGTGCTTTGACCTTTATTACGGCTACTTCCGTTGGCCCGTGCGCAGCTTCCACTAATGATTTTACCAAGTTTAAATGCTGGAGGGGGGCTCCCCCAGAAGTGACATATCCCCTCCGACTCCAGGAGGCCATGTAGTCATGCACTACCCCAAAAGCGTAGCGGCTATCTGTGTATATATTGGCTCTTTTTCCCTCGGCCATCCTCAGGGCTTTCATCAGAGCGGTCAGTTCGGCTACTTGGGCGGAGTTATCCCCAGAGAGGGTCCCTGCTTGTAACACCGTCCCATCCACATCCACCATTGCCCAGCCTGTCCTCGGCTTTCCCTGCACATACTTCCGGGATCCATCTACGTATAATTCTAAGTCTGCCTCAGCCAGGGGTATTTCCCTTATTCTATCTATATCATTCTCTGGCACCTCCTCATTCATACATTGGTGGTCCTCCCCTTCCAGGATCATCATGGAGGCGGGGTTCTGCCCCATATCCCTGACTATCTGCATGGACTTGTTCCTGGGTAAGAGTACCGCCTCCCAGGCTGCTCGCCGAGCGGTCGAGACAGACTTTAGTCGTCCCTTATTAAGTAGTTCTACCAGGGTGTGCTGGGTGTGTAGCACGATATCTACTGCCATTACGATCGGTTCACTGATTTGTACTGCCCATCTGGCGCAGTCTATAGCGGCCACACAGCGGGGCATACCTGCCACGACGGGGGATTGTCTGGTGGAGTAATAGGCTACTGCTCTCATGCTTCCTCCGTGCTCCTGAGCTACTACGGCGCTATAATGTCCGTCATGGTTATGACAGAATATGTGATACGGTCTTCTCTGGTCAGGTAATCCTAGCGCGGGAGCAGCGGTTAAGGCGCGTTTAAGCTTTGAGAATGCTTCCTCCTGTATTGCCGTCCACTCAATGGGTTCTTCCGCTGCCCTACCCCCTTTTGTTAATTCATACAGGGGTGCTGCCATGCGCGAGAAGCCCTCTATAAAGTTCCTGCTGAAGTTAAAGAGACCGAGCACCTGCCGTACTCCTCTCACGTCTATGGGCCTGGGCATTCGGCTGATTGCCTCTTTCCTTTCCTCTGGCATAGCCTTCTTTCCCATACTGACCTTATACCCCAGGTACATGACTTCTGATTTCCCGATCTGAGCTTTGGCTGGGTTTACCTTAAAACCCGCCTCCCGCAGGGCTGAGAGAACCTTTGTTAGGGCCTCCTTATGTCCTTCGCGGGTGTCTGATGCGATTAGGAGGTCATCTACATACTGTAAGAGGGTACTGTTTTCTTCCTCTAAATCTATGTTTTCCAAAGCTTTGGCCATGTGGCGGTGAAAGATGGCGGGGCTATTATGGAATCCCTGTGGAACTCGTGTCCACGTATACTGCTTGTTGTCTACGGTGAAAGCAAACTTTTCTTGTGATTCCTCATGCAGAGGAATCGACCAGAATCCGTTTTCGATGTCTAGCACAGTGAATATTTTATGCTCGGGCTTTAAGCCGTTAAAGATAGTGGCTGGACTCGCCACAATTGGATATTCTTTGGGAGTTACTTTATTCAGGGCCGTATAATTGATTGTGAGTCGATATGAAGTGTCCGGTTTCTTTACGGGCCACACAGGAGAGTTGGTGTCGGATACTGTTTCTCGCAAGATTCCCTGATTAACTAATTCCAATACAATACCCCGCACGGCTATCTGTGCCTTCGCTTTGAGTGGGTACTGTTTATGGGGTCGGTGGGATGGTCCGGGGACTCTAACGGGATTCATTTTAACCAGCCCGCAGTCCTGTTTATGTGTGGCCCATACTTCGGGGAATTGATGGCACAATTCCTCCCACCTCCCCTTTTCATCCCACTTGGGGTCTATCACTCTGATAGCGCTGATGGCACACGCTGTCTTGGGTCCCTTGGACTTATTCCTCTCTTCCTTATGGTTATCGGGCCATAGCAGCTTGTCCCGCTTGGGGTCGATTAAAACTCCCACTTCCCTTAATATGTCTATTCTCATAATGGTTCCCTCAGTATTTTCACAGATCCAAAAACTTGTTGGTATAGCGATCTTCCCTAAGTCTAATAATATTGTCTCACTTTTCCATGCTTTAATTTTAACTCCGCCTATGCCGGAAATAAACATGCTCGTCTTAGTTAGTGGCAAAGGCAAATTTGTCACAGATATCGTGGCCCCTGTGTCTATCAGCATATCGCACTGTCGGCCCCCTATCAGCGCGCCAATAAACATTCTCGGGTCCCCCTTTGCCAGGTCTCCGAGGGCCGCTACCCTTCAGGCGTTGCCCTTTTTCATTTGCTTGACCGGTTTCTCTACTTTCTTCGCCAATTCCTCTATGTCCTCTCCTTCTGAGGCGTCTGAAGAGTCATCTCTCTTCGACCTCCTACTCTTTCTTCTCCTCTTTTCCTCCCGCTCCTTTTCATCTTCCCACGCCTGTATTCCCTTCTTGATCAATTTTGCCACGTTCTCCTCACTAGTCGCAGTCTCTCTAGTGTTAAACCCCGGCTTTCCTCCTTGTCTAGGTCCCTGACCCTCCTTTCCTCCTCCTTTCCTCCAACAGTTTTGTTGCCTATGCCCTGCTTTCCCACAATTACGGCAGGATCCCTGCTGCTGTGATGTCTGGCTACCTCCCTCCTTTTGTTGCTTCTGGCAATCCTTTTTTATGTGGCCCTCCTGCCCGCAACCGAAACACGCCGCTATGTGTACTGCACCTTCCTCATCGCTATCTGTCTTTAGGACAGCTATCTTTAGTTTAGACTGTTCTTGGGCCTGATTATCTACTTCACACGCCCACTGGATTAAATCATCCCAAGTATTGTGGACCACTAGCCCCATCTTTATTGCATTCTGATGCATCGAACTTAGTCCTTGTTTAAAGGTCTGCAGGAAGCAAGCGTTGTCTTTGTTTAGGGGGCCCGGAATTCCACAGTTCCCTTCAAAGGCCGCCCACTTTCATTTCCCATAATCGATGGCGCTTTCTCCCTTTTTTTGTGTGATTCCACTTATAGCTGCCCAATTGACGGGGGCTTGCCCCATAGCGGCATCCAGCGCAGCCTTATATTGATTGAATTCATTAGTTAATTGCTGGAGTGTTTGTCCCGTTGCTGTGGCCCACTGACCATTCCCGTGATTTCCCGCTACCAATCTCCACTGTTCTTCAGGACATTTAGCTCGCACCAATTGGTCGATATCTATGTTATGCAGGGAATGATTTATGTGTATTTCGCGCAGTTTGTGCCAAAACCCCTGATTATTCTGGCGGTGTCTCAAAGCTGGTAGTTCATTGAGGAGCATTACCCGATCTTGCAAGCTCAATGGTGTATAGATCAGCGTTGTTGTAGCCGGTCTGGCTGGGACTGCTGGGTTCCCGCCTGCCGCCACGACTGCCGGGACTGGTGGGGTATACTGTAAGGCTATCGGTGCCATTGGAACCGATTCCTGGGCTCCCGACCCGGGTCCTACATACGGGGGAGGGCATTCGGTCATCCCCCACCCGGTTGTCTCTGGGTATAGCCTCTCCCGAGGGTCGTCCGGGGTAGGGGCTATTGCGGCTATTGGGTACTGTTTATGCTCCTCTCTCTGGAACAGGCATTCCCAATTATAACATGCGGCTACAATAAGGTGTGCCTTTTCTAATTTATCGTTTGTCTGTTTCTTCCACCATTCTCTCTGTACTTCCAGTTTCTCATCCGGGTCCCACCCTGCCTTCTTCATTTTCTCTATGAGTTTTTTGCTTTTGTCAAAGACGTAGCGCATTGCAGTTCCCGGGTCTCCCCATATTTCCCCCAGGGAAGCTTCGGTCGCCCTTCTAGTCATACTATCTGCTACGTTTAATGCGTAATTCACGGTGTTGGGGAATTAGGTTTGTACGCTACGTTGTTCGCCCCTATAGCGTCACCTTAGTTAGTCTCTTGCTTTCAGTTAGTCACTTCGTTTTGTTAGACACACACCAACCCTTTAGTCCCGAGGTTTTGGGTACTGTGGGGTCTGTAGCTCCCGGCATCCTACTTGATCCTGGCCGTCACGTGGGACTACTGTCCTCTTAATTCAGGCTCAGGCTAGGTGCTGGGGACAGACCTCACCCTTGTCCGTTCTAACCTCTTTATGACTGTAGGGTTTTATCTCATTCACTCACCACGGTGCACCCATTCATTCAATTGTTGAGGTTTCGCCGCCTCACGGCTTTTAGGGAACGACCTGCCCCTAACGGAGGTTTCGCCGCCTCACGGCTTTTAGGGAATGATCTGCCCCTAACGGAGGTTTCACCGCCTCACGGCTTTTAGGGAACGACCTGCCCCTAACTGCAGTTTACTTTTTAACCGCCTTCAATTAAAGGTGTCTTTCTTTTTATAGTTCTTTTATACGTCGATTCTGACTTAACGTCTCGCCAGCGATTAACCCCTAATTTTACAGGTGGTAATTAAAACATACTCACCCATCTTAAGTCATCGCTGTCCGAGAGTCTTGTTCAGAACGCGCATCCCATCCTCGTCGCCAATTGATGTAAGCCCCCAAAGTGCGGACCAAGTGATATACAAGGTCGAAGACACCAGCTTGTTGCAAGAAAGACAGACCCAATAATTGAAGTCAAAACGGTTTATTCAGGCCTGGGGAGATATTGCTCTTGCGTCCCAACACAAGGCTCCGACTCCACCGAACCTCTTGAGATTCACACAGTTATACACATTTTCCAAGACCTCCTACTCCAGAGGTCCAATCGATTTAAAAGTCTATACATTAATCACTAACTAGGTGTGTCTAACTTATACAAAATAGCCTATAACATAAGTTTCACTTTTCACTGAAGGGGCCTGTAGACCCTCTGATTTCTTGGAAATGAGTCATCCAGGACATGTGATTTCTGAGAAACGAGTCATTCTTCTCCTGGCCACTACTAAGTTTCGTTTTCCAGAAAAAAGGTTAGGTCAATGTCTCTTTTTTGTAAGTTTCATCTTTCTAAACTGGTATGGTCATTTCTGCAATTAAACATAGAATAATTAGTACATTTCATCTTTACACATTTTGCTGCCGCAATTGCGTTCTACTAAACGTGCCCTGTTACGCTCATTTTATAATCTTACTTTAATTTGTAACACTGTACAGTATGAAATACAAGAAAACTTCCATTTTATGGCACCTCTGATGCAATAAACAATCCTAAAATGCTTCACAAAAGGGAGAGGAGGAAATGGATGATGAGCAGAAGTTACAAGAACAATTAGGAAAGGCGACCATAGACGAAGAGACAGGTTTTGAGGAGGCTTTTTGAAAGTGGGGAGATAACTGAGCAGGAGTTAGTATGTAATAGCATGCAGGCAGCAGAGCTTTGGATGAATTGGGTCTTTATGTAGATGGGACCAGTGAGGATAGTATTGGCAAAATCAGCTTGGAGGTGACAAAGGCATGGCTGATGGTTTCAACAGCAGTGAGGGTGAGGTATGGATGCAGGTGGGCGAAGTAGCAGAGATGAGCTTTGATATTCTTGTTGAAGGATAAGATATGAGGCTTGAAGCTCAGCTCAGGCTCAAACAGAACACTGAAGTTGTGCATCATCAGGTTCATGAAGCAGAGGGAGATGAGGAAACAATTAAAGTGTGCCCATTCCAGAGACTTCATGTTCCTGAGCAAGCAACTGGGGAACAGTCTGGAATCAGGGCTAAGATGTAAAGTGTCTGACAGGGAATCAAACAGCATGGCTTTCTTTTTGACAATGTTAATCCAGAGGAAGTGTATTTGAGTGGTCAGGATCTGAGTTGGAAAGGGATCAAGGAAACAGGGTAGGTATTATAGAAGACATGAATCTCAATTCTCAATATAAAAAGTTGCCACATTGCAGATTTCATCCAAGCCATAATATGATCACTGTTGTATGATATAATGGTGGTGCTGCATCATTGGAATGTATATACTGTGTAAGAAGAAAATGATGGACTCTCATACCCAGGAGGAATGAGTGGCCAATGGCTGGTTTCTTTTTATTAATTATATTTTTGGTGACTTTTTTTACTGATTAAGGTAAGGTATGTAGAATGAAACAACTTTCCACTTTGTCCACTGATTGTCAGCAAACATCACACAGATCAGGTAGAAATAGATAGTAAAACTCCCTATAGTCTACTTCAGCAATGTGCCTTAACCCTATTTGCAGGCAGGGACCTCCTGCTGTACTATTGTAACATTTCCATCTCCCATGTCAATAATATGATGTCTGAGTCAGATTGTAATTAATACTAGAAATTCGATTGTGCCCGAAAATGGGCACTCAGGGGGCAGGGATCGCAGTGCACGCGCCTGTTCGCGAGTTCTCAGGGGCCACGTTAAATTTGTACTGGGACCTCATTAAAATGATACAGGTGTGCAGCCAGCACTATGCACGCTTATCATTGGCTGCACGCCTGTTGGGGGCGAGGGTAGGAAGTTGGCCATTTTGACACCACTTAAAGGTGGCTAGAGTGCACCTCTTAAAGGGGAGGTGCACTCTGGCAGCAGATAACAAGGAAACTTCCCAGATTAAAGAAAATAGCTGGAAGTAGTCCAAATGGTGCAATAGATTCTCAGATGCTGCGTTGGAGCATTAGGATAGATAAATGAGCACAGAAGACAGACACTAAGGGTTGGCATAGAGAGCCTCGGTGACCTCCCTGTTACAATGGTAGTCTGCAAGCTGGGAGATGTCACTGATGTCACCTGCTGCAGCCTCGAAGGAGCCTGTTGCATAAAAGTTAAGGGCCACAGTGACCTTGACAGCCACAGGCAGTGCTGTCCATGCCCTGGTTCAAGGCTCGAGTTGTGCCCTCCTCCTCCATCTACTCCCAGTTGCTCCTGCTCTCACCCATCTTCTTGGCTGTTCCCTCTTGTCCTTCAGCCACAAAGGCAGACCTACCAGACCACCCATGACTGCAGTGAAACTGTTTTGAAAGCAGTGCAGTCTCAGCAAAAACCTCTTCTCAGAAGTCAAGAATCAGTGACAGAAGTGAGAAAATAGGTCAAAAAATGCCCAGAAGTTAAGCAGCAGCCTGAAAGGACAAACCAGCAACTAACCTGTATTTAGTGGATGAACCCTTTAGCACTGCTGAAGGGTCCTTGCTGCCTGTTACCACCACAAGTTGTTGAGTGAGTTTATCACATGCCAGATCAAGCGCTGATTCCAGAAAAGGGTCCTAGAATAAGCGTGGGACCCTTATTAAATATTATATTGAGCTTCCTAAATCATTCTGGTGTGTACTCTAGACGCCTACAGAGGAGCCTAATCCAATATGGGACTTCCAGCATGCACCATACTGAACGCTTAGGTGCCATCAAATTTCTCGGCCTTAGTGTCCTAGTGCAGTGCCAATGGTGCCTTCAGCATTTGTTTACAATACAACCCATATTTTCTGATGCTCTCTGCACTTACCCAGTGACTAGCTGAGCTATACAGATCAGGATGGTCCAGGAACAGTTAGCTGATCTCAACTAGAGCAGCAGTCGGAAAACTATCATTTATCTTAAGATCTTAAGGAGGGAAAAATGTAATTTCCTGCTCCTAATCAAATCCAATCACTCTTGCTCGAAGAGCCCATGTAAATATCAAATGAGGCATTGATTGAACTTGGCTATAATGCCCCTGTGGTAGAATAGCCTGTTGACACTCAACTGGTGCCTGTAGAATGCTACACTAGTAAAGAGTGATCACCTCCTGGAGGAAATTTGCATCAAAAGAAAAAATCTGTTATTGTACATTTTGCATTTAGCACTGCCAAAATAAGCTTTAAATGAAAAATCTTCGACTGACATAATCTCACAGTAAAAAGTACAAAGATTGAAGCTGTGTAAACAAAATCTATGTGCCGATCCTAGTACCTTACTGTTGTTTCTAACAAAGATGTTCTACTTTTGGTTTTAGGAGATCTGATTCACGAGTGTCCTCCATATGGGTCAACAGAAGTCATTGCTCTTCAAGGGGAGCATGTCCGTTTAAGGTGTAGACTGTGCAATGCGTCCATTCCACTTGTCCTGAGTGACCTTCAAACACACGGATTTAATGTCACCTGGTTCAAAGACAGTTCCAAAGATGGTCGTGTGGAGCTTTTAGGAAAAACAGACAGAATTAAGCTTGAAGGAACCTCGTTAGCATTTTGGCCTGTATTTGTGAATGACGCTGGAAGATATTCTTGTTCTGTCTTGTAAGTAGCTATGAGACCAATAACCCACACCACAGCTTAGATTTTCCACACATACACCTGTTGGAGCAGCTTAAGTCAGGTGACTAGTAGCAGAATTTAGCAGGTGTTCTGTCCCATCGGAGCTCCAGCCATTTTGCACTGCAGTGCAGTTTCTTTTGGGTGGGTACCAGCTACCTTGGAAGCCATTTCTCAAACAGGCAGATGCTTCATTTAAGTATGCATTAGGGGACAGGGATGTCTTGCAGGTTAATTTGGACTCGAAGGATGTTATTTGTAAAAGATGTCGATAGGGAATTCATGTGCAGCATTTCTAGGAAATCCGCTGTGGCGGTAACTGATCTAAAGGGCACAGGTAAGTATTTTGATGTCAGCCATTTTTGGACTGTTTTAACTCATTTTTGTGAGGAGAGGTTCTACTGGCACTTAGATACAAACTAGTAAGTGGCAAGTACGGTACTGAAGTCAGGAAACACTTCCTCACACAGCAAGTGAATAATGTCTGCGATGGCCTTCTGGGTAACATAGTGGTAACAAAAGATCTGGAATTATTGCAGAGAGTTGGATTCTGTGATGAGGAATTGTAGGTTTCTATGGAAGGATGAGCGGGGTGGGCCAAATGGCCTCCCTCACCTTCAGTGATCTTTGTGATTGTCAACCCATCTTTTGCCAATGCACATGCTAGGATAAAAAGATTATTGTCAACAGCCAGGGTGTTATGACATAATGATTGTGGGACTGTGAAACTTATGGTAAATATATTTTTGCTGTATTTGTGCATCGCTCAAGTCCTATGAAATTTGTTTTTATCTTTAATAGTATTTGGGGCGAGGCAGAAATACATAAATTGCACTATGCCTTCCTTTTCAAGAATGTGGAGGAGACTTTCAGTTGTGAGTCTAGAATGGTGTTGGGGCTTTTTGTAGTTTGATGCATTTTTGATATACAGGAGCAAAATATTGCTGACTGGTGATTTTGTGAAAATTTATTTGCATGCTTTATTCAAGGTGCCTGGTTGCACAAAATATACTGGGGGGAGTTCTAACCCCTGCAAGGACGGGTGGGTTGGGCGTGGGTGGGTAGGTAAAACTTACACTGCAAACTTTTAAGAAGGCTGCGAGCCTCCATTTTAACAGCATTTTTACTTTTAACTCATGGAGGCTGGGATTCCTGGACCTCGGGAGTCACAGCAGGTAAAAGGAAGCGAGAATGGCCGGATCCATGAGGTAAGTGCCTTTATTACAGTGCTTGTGGGCCAGGAGGAGCAGGAGGGTTTCCTCCAGGCTCAACAAGCTTACCTCCACAAAATTGGATCCCCGCACCCCACAATGTCCGATTCACCCCCACCCCACTGTGATGTCCAATTCGCCCTGATGCCTGACCTCTCCCCTCCATGTCCGACCCACACCGTCCCCCTTCCGCCCCCACACCCGCGATGTCAATCTGGCTGACTGTCTGCAGGGAAACCTGTTGAAAAAACTTGAAAAGATAGCCTGTGGTTTATTTCTGTAGGATGTCCAGGAAACTCATACTTCCGGGTTTCCCGTCGAGAAATCCTGTCCCTCCCCACCCCACTTGCTTCCCGGCCCTGAGTTAATACAGGGCCACTGTGGATGAATTAGACCTGCTTTACAGTATATGGAACAGGAATAGGCAGAAAGAAACATCCAAAAATATTTTCAAACAATGAAGGATAAATGCTGGTTTCTTTTGTGATCGCACATTAATAGTAATTATAATATTGCTAAATTTCTGGTGTTTATTTTCTGTTTACAGGAATAGAACTTATAATATTACAAGTGCAGATACATCTTTGAAAGTACACAAGAATGAAGGATCATGTTATAAAAGCATGTATTCTTTTAGTCAATATGTTGGAAGATCAGTTATGTTGCCCTGTCCAAAACTAGAAGATTATAGTAGCAAGGAAGAAAATATTATATGGCTGAAGGTATGAACACTTTCATACTTTTGTGGACTTATATATCTTATAGATTTGACTTGATTTTTAAGGCTTTAAATTACTTTAATTAATAATACATGTGCTGAAGTTTTACAAAAATATTTGTTACATTTTTTTAAATAAATGGAAATACCCCCAAATAAAGGTTTAAAAAGCACCTATATTTTCAGTAAAAGAGATGACAATACTGTAGTTGCAGTAGTAAAAATACATTTATTAAAAGAATTGTGGTCATTTGTACATAACAAGAGTGACTGCACTTCAAAAATAATTCATTGACTGTGAAGTAATTTGAAACATTCTGAGGATGAGTGCAATATAAATGCAAGTTCGTTCTTTCTTTCCTTTTTTCCTTCTTTCTTTCCATCTTTCCTTCCTTCCATCGTTCCTTCTTTATTGTTCCATTGTTGACGATAGAATTATTATCATTGTAATTCTATAACTAACAATCTGCTAAAGATGCAAGTAGTCATTTAAAATTTAAATTTGAAATTAATTCTAAATGCAGCAGTATTGCTACTCAGCAGTTCCAACATTATGAAAGTTGGCAGGTTGAGTGGACCTGCAGTTTCATCTGTTTCATATGACAGCAGGCGTGTCATCTCCACCATTGTGCCTGTTACTCAAGCAGACTCAAATAGACAGGATGGAAGTGACACTAATTGCAATCTTGAGTTAATTCCATAATCCTTGTAAGTATATAGAGATTATTTAAAAGGATAGTCAAAATTATCAAAGTACTCAAATCATGAAAGTAACATTCTTAAATATATTTAAAATATAAATGACAGCTTTAATTTATTAAATATTAAAACTGAGAATACAGTAGAGCATCATAAATATAATGCATTATAAAAGACAAATTCCAGTTTGTCAAACAAAGGAAACATAAGAGTTAGGCTCTCTCCGTGTTAAGTAAGTTGTATTAATCTGCTGTGAGGCAGAGGAGCATTTGGAAAAGTCCCTCCATCAGTTGTACCTCTGACTATTTAAATGTATGATGCATATCTAGGGAGTACAGTTCATGAGAATATTAAGAAAATAATTGGGTGTAAATTTTACCTTCGCCACCTGGATGACAATCTGGAAGAGTGGATCACTCACCTGTTGTAGAACCTGCTCAATTTGCATCTCATTAAAATCAAAGGGATGAAAATCGGGTGTCTTCTACAATGGGCGAGAGATCAGCTCCACCAGATAGCCACCCAGATGATGCAGGTGAAAAATACCACCATTAAGTTCTTGTATCTTTCAGGACTGCAAGGATAATGTCCACACAGGGACTACGTACACCATTCAGAAAGTGGAAGAAAAGAGTTCTGGATATTACTTGTGTGTACTCCTGCTAGAAAATGGTGGAGTACAATATAATATTACACGAATACTGAAACTGACAGCCAAAGGTATAGTTTAACATAGATTTTTTAAATGTATCATTAAAGAGTACCCAACTGACAATTTCAATTATGCAAAATACATTCTGGCATGAGCTGGAGTGGCCCCAGTGGGAGCTGGAAACTTAAAAAAAAGAATTCCTTTAGTTCATTTGGGCCTCAGAAGAACTCTGCTCCACCGTAGAAGGACAAATTGGCTGGGACAGCCACCACTGAGGGGCTCTTGCAGGTGCCGGCGGCCTGATGCAGATTACCGCTATCTACCAGGACAGTCCTGTTTGTATATCTTGGGAACAGGTAAAAACGAGCTGTGTGGGGCTGAGGAACTAGGAGGCTGGTGGCAGTGGTGGGGAATATCTCCAGAAGAGGTGAGATCAGTAACAGTCTGGGAAATAATGATTTGGTGTCTGTTAGTGGAGTCAGGAACCAAAGAGAGAGAGAGAGATTGATTAATCGGAGAGTTTCCATTCAGCCTCAACCAAGTAGAGGTCGGTCAAACATTCAACAACAGCAACCCCTTCCCCCAGGTTTGCTAATGATGTTGGGGTTAAAACTGAAGGAATGGAGTGCTACAAATTCAGAGGGAGTTAGATTATAGTGAATAAAATGAGGAAAAAACTGAGATGGCCAATGTCATGGTCTCAGGTTTTTGATAAAAAGATCTCTCTTGTTTGTATCAAATCTAAAGTTGTTGTTACTTCATTACCTTTTTGTGTCCATGTTGCCAGATGTCAGCAACATGGACACATGATGGATTCTTGTGAGTGAAACACAGGGTGAGACCCTTCAACTTCTTAACCATTTCTGCTTCTTTCAAATGCAATAAAAATCTGAGGAACAATACGTCCATTGAACTAATGCCCTTTATTGGTGTCACCAAATTTCAAGCAAAATGAATATATTTCCTATTTTAGAATCCTATTTTAATAATTACCATAAAACTATCTCATTCAACTGCAGGACAGGGGCATAGTAATGTTAGCTACTGAGGAATATATGTGTGATATCTGCTGCTTTTAGAGGAAGGTTAGGGTGGTTTGCTCGGCTTTTCTCCAATAACATTTTAATTCAAGAGAACCTTTTGATTTATGGAAATATATTGGGCTGAAATTTCAGTTGAGGCCAAGGGTAGAGATCACCCAATGCGGACTGGATTTGACCCGGTTCCATTGGGGTGGGAAGAATGCAATTATTCCACATGCCTCTAGAAGAGAGTGTATTTAAGAGAGCTCCCACGCTACTCCAAGAATTCTGCCCAGGATAGCATTATAAGGCTTCAGTGAAACTTTTGCCAGCTGAGAGCCGGTGTGAGTTCTGCACCCAAACTAGGATAATTGATCCATAGGTAATTGATTACCTTTTCTATGGAGGCAGAATGGCTCCCCTCAGAGCTGAAGACTTTTGTAAGTATTTTTTCTTTGGCCCGGAAGGCCCTCAGTCATCTCTAATGAAGTGGCTGTGGACAACTCATCTTACAAGAGAGAATCGGAGACCAATTATGCAAATGACCCCATTCCTGCAATTTGGGACGGGTCTGCGTCTTGGTGCATGGGTGGACGGGATTCCCCTTCACCACACTTGCAATGGAAGAGTGGTGGAACCCTCAGAATTTTAGGCCTTTTGTTTGTTCCCCAGTGTTTTCTTTTTAAATCTACAGGAAACTTTCTGGTATCCGGCACTGACGGGACAGAGCTGGTGCCAGTCGATCAACACTGCCGGAGAAACCAGCACCAATGTTAAAACATACGGAGCTTCTGAGCTCCGTATCTAGCAACAAACCCTGTTGCTTAGCAACAGCTTCAAAACAGTCGACGCAGCTTGCAAGTGTCTCTGTAGCTAAGCAACAGCTTCAGCTAGACGCTTGCAGAGCCAGGAATGGAGAAAAAAAGCAACGAAAAGTAAAAAAAGTTATCTGAACCGACTCCTGAATTTTGCCGGTGGATAGAGCATTCCGGAGATTTAACCTTCGTTTAAACGAAAGTTTCCTGTATTATTATGGCCCTTTAATTAAAAATTAAGATCTGTTAATAAATATCATGTTCCTCTTTCTTCGCAGAGTATGTCGAACCATTTAAACCAAAATTAATTTATCCTGGTGGTAAGGAACAAATTGAGGTTGAACTAGGTATGTACAATTTAGAGTAGCTTTATAAAAGAACATCCCTGACAATTTTCTTTCCTTTTCTGCTGAAGGTACTATTCATGCTATAGGCACCATAAACTTACTCAGGTAGCCATTCTTCATGTGAGTCAAGACTGATAGAAGAATTACAGTCACACCTGTTCTTTCCCTGTCTACTCATGTGCATTTGCCAACAGGAATGACTGGAGAGCAACCAGGAGCAAGAACCCTGACTATTTTTTCCATTCAATTCTAGGGGCACAAAGACCAACTGTAGCAGCCTAATTGCTGCCCCAGCTGAAATCAGCTAATACAACATTAACCAAGAATCAAACCCGGGAACTTCCGGCCTATATGGCTTAGTAGCACAATAAACTGGATTTTATGATTGATGTTATCTTAACAGTGGCTTTAACCCATTTATTTTAAAAACCCATTTATTTTAAATGGGTTAGCACCTACATTAAAATCACACCATTCAGAAGATCTAGGCAAGTGTCTTTAACCATTTGGTCATCAGGAGAGCTGTATATTCGTAAGAAGGAGAAATTTCCTATCATATGTAAGAAGCTCTTAGATAATTCGGGTCCTGAAAGTCTGTGTTGTGGTTTGCATCCCTGTTACTCCAGCTGGTTGGGACTGACATCCACTAGTGATTTGTGCTGCTGACCCCACTAGAATTTCTGAGGTCTGCTCATTTAAATATGCATTTGCAAACCAAGAGCCCCGCTCCCATACAACATGGAAATAAGTCATTGAGGGAGGGGGAGGAAACATGTTGCTTGTGGCAGCAGGTTCTTGGAGGCACAGCAGATAAATGGTGTATGCCATGGTGTGTGTTTTCTCCTTCAGCTTTTGTCAGAACGTTCAACTACATTGATGTCTAGCCAAAGGATTCCATTGTTTTCTCACAACGTCACAATGGCTTCTGTCTCACACTCTGGTGGCTCACAAGGAAGGCATCAGGAACGGGGAAACAAAAGGAGACAAGCCCAGAACTTTTCAGATGCAGATTCTCCTCAATGAGGTCAGACAGATGAGAGACTATCTGCTGGGCTTGCAGGGAAGGAAGCCATTCAAAGAAGCCACCAGACGCATGTGGAGCGAGTGCCATGTTTATCATTCCTAGATAGTGGACCAGTGTTGCAAGATGTTAATGTTGAGGGCAGCCAAACTGAGGAGAACAGTCACCTTCCCATTTTCACTTTGGCATCATTGGACCCCCTTCATCGATCACACTTCCTCCTTGAATGGAATGACGAGTCTTCATTCACATTGCACTGCGGCTCAATCGGTCTCTAACTTTTCCACCTGGAACCTCTATTTGGAACCCTCCCTCACAAGTTAGCCCCTTACAACACTATCCTCTCACGTTACTGGGTCCTTCTAGCTCTGTCCTTCCGATTATTTCAGCTGCCTGTTGTCACCTGGGAATTGCCTTTATATGTTTAGTTTTACCTACTGCTGTTACTATTGTGTCGGGAGAAGCTGGCACACAATATTTGAGAGAGGCAGGCCACAAACAGGAGATCCTGAACATAAGGCAGCTGACAGACTTCTGCTCCGAAAGCAGCATCCCAGGACAAGCCAGTGCTTCCTTCTTATCAGAAGCACAGACAGCAGCCCTGGAGGTCCTGAGTGTGAGGCTTAAGAGAGTCCTGTATTCCGGCCTTCAGACTGGATTAATGGAGACACTCTCAGGGCTTTCAGAATTTCGTGGGAGCTATTAGATCTGCCATCCTGTTAATGAGTAGCCACCCAGAACATGTACCCAGTACAGTGCAGCTGGAGTTGCCTAATATGTGGCTTCTGTTTTTTGGGATAGCAGAACATTTTATTGATGTTCTGGTGAGTTTGGCAGTCAAAATTGGATTATAAGCCATGGAACCAAAGGATATACCTAGTCTCCTAGAAACCATCTTGATTCTCCATTGTCTATTCTGAATAGAACTGGAAGGCTGGCGTTCCTGATAATGAATGCATTGTGACAACTGCCTGCAAATGGGATTTGTTGTAGCTAGTCACAACTTATTTGAACATTGAGGGAGAACAATCCCTTTCTATTCAGGAAATGTAATTGCTCCAATGTAAGAACCTGCAGCGCAGTGTGGGTACCATCTATTGTCTCCTGAACTTTGGGAAAATCAGCAACATGATGGCACCGAATAGCCTGTCATGCTGCTACCCGAGAGTCATCCAAAAATAGATGAATCCCCCCAGCTCTCCCAATGATGATATTGTTGACCGATCGTTTGCAGAATAACATGGCAACATTCTCCATTGCTACCTTCTGATCTCCTCTTCCTCTTCCACCCCCATTAATATAGCATACAGGGAAATCCCCATGGGGAAACTTATACCTAGACATGGATATTCAGTGGCATCCCTTATTATAGGTGGATGTTGAAAATGGGCTGAAGACCAGAGAGACCCTCATTCAGACAGCTTTGAATACAGTTCAGTAGCTCCCCAAATCAAAACAGAATTGTGTCCAAAGATGCAGGCAAACCTAAGAAATGTTCAAACACTTTCAATGCTGTAAACAGCTTTAAAAGATTCACTTCCACTGATTGGATCAGCTACTGAGAAGTCTGTGCTTCGTTTATATATATCTAATAATAATGGGGTCACACATCCTGGGAACTCTGACTTCTTAATCAAACCAACTCATTAGCTGGTGAAGCGGTGAGCATAGCAACTGGGATCTCCAGCTCAGACCAAAAACTTTGGAGAATTGGAATGCATTGCCTGTAAGGGTGGTGGAAGCAGATTCAATAGTAACTTTCAAAAGTGAATTGGATATATATTTTAAAAGGAAACATTTTCAGGGCTATGAGGAAAGAGCAGGTGAGTGAGGCTAATTGGATAGCTCTTTCAAAGAGCTGGCACAGGCACAATGGGCCGAATGACCTCCTGTGCAGTATGATTCTAGGATTGGAAAATAGGTGGTTCAGTGGTAGAAACAGGTCCCGCTGACCATTACTAGCTCCAAATTGTGTTGTATTGCCATTATGCTCCAAACACAACCCTACAAAGATGGATTTTCAGGGTCTCATTCTTTATTTCCAACCATGATCATACCATAAAATAATCATGACCAACGGTATTTATTTCAAATGATACAATTAACCTACAGTTCAAAATAGTGCAACTGAATAAAGATGACAGCCCAGAAATTGTGGTCCTGCTCCTGAACTGCTGGAAGAGCAGCGTGGCAGGATTTCTGCCCACCCATTGGCCCTCATATTGACCCTATCCCAAATTCCCAGAATGGGGTCACTTGAGTATTAGGGGCAGGCATTTGCACCATTGACGGGATTTTTGGCACCAGTTTTCATTCTACAGGCACCAGTTTTCATTCCCTGCTGCTCTCTAGACGTGTTCCGATATCCAAATCGCAATCGATCTCTCTTGCAGCATTTAGATGTTAAAACACTGGGACCAAAAACAGCAGGACAGTGATCCTGGCACTTAAGCCAGGATGCCATCCGCTGAGAATCTCTGCTGCTGCTCTTGGCCAGACGGAAACTCTGGGGCAAGGCCCCGCCCGAATTTGTCTCCCCTCTGGAAGGACCTGGGGTTTTCAGTCCCAATGCGTATTGTTAGTCCATTTGAGATAGGGAATCTATGACTATTTTTGTGATCATTTTGATTATTAGAACAGGAAAGAAATTAGTTAAAAGCAAATGACTATTTTACTGGCTACACAAAAACAGTCATTTACATTATTGAGCTTCTTTATTTTTTGTTTATTAGGTGAAAAGAGAGAAATTGAATGCAAAGCTGTTGTTGGCTACAAAATGAATGACTTCTGCATACTATATTGGAATTATAAAGACAGTTTTTTTAATATCAGTGGAAATGATGCAGTCTATGAAATTCCTAATAGGTAAGAGATGTATTGATATAAATTATATTCTGTGCATTGTTATCATATGCTTAATTGTTTGCACGAGAAAAATCATTGAAAGTGATATTCTCAATCCTCCAGAGTTCAATAATTGACTCCCTTAATTGTGCAGTATATTGTTTAATTTCACCCCTCGGTTATTTTGTGAGAAATCATGCTGCAGGGTGACAATCACTAGATGCAAATAGTCAACAATCATTTTTGTATTAATTTAAGAAAACCCATAGAGAAAAGTGGATTTTATTCTTGTTCTTATTAATGCAAAAGCCCATCAAGCCTGCTCCATCCAGAGTAAACATGTAATTATTCTGCCATGGTCTTCCCTCCCACAACTTCACTTGCTATAAATAGCTGAAAATAGGGCATTTCCTGTTACACACATGTTTACAGTTACCATCGCTTTTATCCACATTTATCCAATTAAGATTAATCTGCCCAGTCTCAGCCCATCTACACAATAGGAGCGATTTTCTATTTACTGTATCACCACGCTCTGTCTTCTGTTGCTAAGCCATCTATATTATTTGTTAAGAATTCCATGAGCCTTAAGATTCTTTGTGTCACATGAAAAACTTTGTCAAACACTTTATGAAAACTCAATTAAACTCAGTTTGATTATAATACCACTGTTGGATTGTAAGTGATGCGGACAATAATTTTGGTTTCAGTGATTTTGGTGATGTGTTTCTGCGGATCTCTCTGTGTAATAGAAAGTTGATTGTCCTTTGTATTCAACTCTCCAATCATGGTCAATATGACATACTAGTTATCACGCATATTCTTTGAGAAGGAGTGGGCAGGGAGTTGCAAGCCTTAGACTTTTAACTATTGTTGTCAATGATAGTTGTCTTCTACCATTCCACCACTGTGCTATTTGCTGAAATAAAAATTATTTGTTTAATTGACGCCTTTCAGTATTTTAAATCATAAAATGTTTATGCTTCTGTGCCTTTTAGGATTGTTACTGAAGACAACAGAACATCTATGATAAATCTGCTTGTGTTCAACAGAATCAAAGCAGAGCATCTGAATCAAATTTTTAATTGTGCTTTAGATTGCCCAGAGACTAATGCAATCGGTACCATCATTCTTCTGGAAAAAGGTATTCCATCCTCCCACTATAGTAATAGGATAGTAAATCCAAGCTGGAACAATTGTAACACTATTTCATGCCTTTTTATTCACTCTTCTGACCAGTGTAATACTAACCATATAAGTCAGAAAGTGCCACGGTCAAGTGTATATAAGGTTAGCTGGCCTCAGCTGGAGCAACATTTACAGTGATGCAATGGTGCTCAGTGCTGTTGCTGGGAAGGGAAGAATCAGTCAGGGTTTTCACTTCTAATTACTACCCAGTGGCCGCTGCGTGTCTATGGATGTTAGTGAGGATAAAATTGAATTCTCTGTGATGCACCCCAAGTTTGATTAGCCTGCCTTTGCTCACTGTTTAGATTAACACAAGCACCTGATCCTGTGCACCAGAACTATAGGTACACAACTAGTGTAAAGGGAGCATGGGCTTTGGAAAATAGGCCCTGTGTCAATTTCAATATGTGCTGCAATTCCCCGCTTTTCTATTTTTAGAAAGAAAGAAAGACTTGCATTTATTTAGTGCCTTTCACAACCACCGGACGTCTCAAAGCACTTTATAGCTAATGAAGTACTTTTTGGAGGTGGTCACTGTTGTAATGTAGAAAATGTGGCAGCCAATTTGCGCACAGCAAGCTCCCACAAACAGCAACGTGATAATGACCAGATAATCTGTATTTAGTGATGTTGAATGAGGGATAAATATTGGCCAGGACACTGGGGATAACTCCCCCGCTCTTCCTCAAAATAGTGCCATGTGATCTTTTACATCCACTTGAGACAGCAGACGGGGACTCAGTTTAACGTCTCATCCGAAAGACAGCACCTCCGACAGTGCAGTATTCTGTCAGCACTGATGTCAGCCTAGATTTTTGTGCTCAAGTCTTTGGAGTGGGACTTGAAGCCTCAACCTGCTGACTTGGAGGCGAGAGTGTTACCCACTTTTTTTAATATATTATTTATTGAACATTAAAAACCATTTACAACATAGTGAACATTCCATTGTATCATACAAATCCATTCCACCGCTCTGCACAGCCATTCCTCCACCACATATTAACATCTAGCCTGAAGTTTAATTTGTCTCCCATAACATATACTAATCTATTGTACTTTAAAAATTGATCAATAATCATGGCTCCGAATAAGGAAAGTGTGCCTGATAATCCCATCATTTAATTTCCGGCCCTTCCCTCCTCTCACGCTCCTTCTCAACTTTTCGGGCAGCTGTTGCTTTCTCCTGCAGCCTCCGGCTCTTTTTCACCTCCCGTTTGAACCTTCCCTGCAGTTTCAGCCTCTTCCTTACATTAGGTTTGGGCAGAGGAGCTGCCCCTTCTCCCTCCTTCTGCCCCTCACTAACCTTTCCCTTTCCACACGATGCCACCTCACCCCCCACTTCCATGTCTCTGTCCTCCTCTGACTCCTCACTCTCGAGCTCTTCTGTAACCCTCCCATCCCTGCTCCCCATCAGATACATAGGGCTGGATTTTCCAAGCCCTGAGGAGGCGGGCATGGAGGCGGGACAGCCGGTAAATTCAGAGAAAGTGGGGACCGATGACAAACCCGCCCCCATCCCGCCTCCGTTCCCTTTAGCCAGGAGGCGGGAAGATGTGCAGCTTCGGGTCCCGTCTCCTGGAGGCGGAAAAGGCATTTAATCCTTTTAATTGCCTGTTAACAGGTAGTTAACAGGCAGAAAAAAGGATTAGTGCCATTTCACTTTCACTGGTGAAGGCTTCCCAACCTCAGAGAACCCCGTCAGGTTGGAGGAGACGTGAAGGAAGTCTGCAGCGGTCGGAGGCACCTGGAAGTAAGATGTAGAGGTGAGTGATGGGTGCAAGTGTGGAGTGGTAAGTATGCAAGGTGAGTGATAAGTTTTAAAAAGTGTTCACTTACCTTGTTTTCTTCCTACAGCCTTCAGCCGTGATGGATCAGGAGAGCCGGCATCCTCCTTGTCAATTTCACAGACTGGCTATTGGCACCTCCGATCCAACAGCCATGTGAAATTTACAAATTTGAAAGGTTTGATGAGTCCTGAACACAAGGCCCCATCAAACTAAAGAGAATGTCAGTGTTTGACAGACTCACAGAGCTGTCAAACACTGACAGTTCTTCTTTCAGCAAGCCTTGACAGATAGCACGTCTGACTTTGACATGCTCTGTCAGTGACTTCCTCCCTAATTGGCCTGATGAGCCCACAGGGTGGGCTTAACAAGGTCAATCAGGGGAAAATCCCTCTGGTTGATCAGGCGAGGATGGAGGCGGGACATTGACATGACAAGCAGCAGTCCCGCCTCCAACTCGCCTCCATTCACAAAATCCAGCCCATTATCTCCCTTAGAGAATCTTCCTGCTATCACGGTTTCTCCAACAGTGCCACTCCCTTCGGCCTCATTTCCACTGCTGACCCCTGCTCCCCGTTTCTTCTCTCTCTGGGACAATGGCGCATCTGCACCTATCTTGCTCCCTTCTGGCATCTTTGTCTCCCTGCTCCTGTCCTGCTGCCCCTTTAAGGCTCCCGCCCCTTGCACACTTTCCTTGTCTTGCCCCCTCCTGCTCCCTCAGATATCGGACTCCCCGTCTTTCTTTGGAGTATTTACACTTACCCTGCACCCCGATCCCGCCTCCTCTCCCCCTGCGGGCACCAGATTCTTTAGGGTGAGCCTATGGCTCGACTCTGCTCTCGACCTATGCTGCCCGCTGCTGTCTTTGCCCTTTTCCACCATACTTTGTGTGTTTTCTACCATCTCCATCCTGTTCTCTGCTCCGCAATTTTCTGCCTCTTTTCTTCTTCCATTCACCTGCTGTGTCCTCTGCCTGCTTCCAATGTCTCGAATTTCATGCGATACAGCAATTACTTCACCCCCTCTGGGAACTGCACCTTTACTAATGGGTTCCATCTGCTACCCGCATTCCTGGATAGTATCTTCTCTTTATTGCTGCGCAAATTTTAATGTCCCACGACTCCAACTTTTTTATTAGCACACCATGCTCAATATAAGCTGGCAGGTTTAAGAATGAGACCACCACTTCTTCAGAATATAGCAGAGATACCTCCAAGAACTTATTTCCAACCTTGAAACTCAGTAAAAGTCTTTCCACCTCCTCTCGGCCACTGACCATCACCTCGAACCCAACATTCGGCTTTGGTCAGCAAGCAAAGCAGCTTCCCTCGCCGCAGTCCTCATGAACCACCTGGATAATATCCCAAGCTCGTATCTCCTTATCCTCACACTGAACCACCACCGTGTTTTCTTTTCCAAACCTCCTGGGGTCCCGGCCCAAATCTTTGGGCTTTTTTTCTCCCTTCCCCCAACATTTTCTCCCCTGATTAAATTTGTTGTGTATGTACCTTTAAGGGAATAACTGGTCTTAGACTGCAGTACCGGCAGTGACCACCCCTGTATAAAAGGCCCTAGCAGGCTTCTGTAGTTTCAGTTTCAAGCTGCCTCTTGTTCAGTAAAGTACCTGTTAAACTGTTCTCCTGAAGTCCGTGTATTATTGAGGCGCGGACTTTACAGTGGCGACGAGTAAGTTCGAACTCACCTGCAGTGTGGCATCATCTCACGGGGATCACGCCTGAAAGGAAGGTCCTGGAAGGTCGTAGTCTGAGCAACGGGCGTCGACCGAGGGCAACCGCCCAAAGAATCCATTGGTGTTTGGAGAATTGCGGGAGAGACTGTGGTTCCAGCGAATCGTGCTGGTAGCAGGTAGCACGCTGACCCTTCCAGACTGCGGTGGGCTCAAGCTCGATCGAGCGGCTCTACAAATCAGGCCGCGCAGCGTTGCCAGGAAAAGAAAACAAGAGCGAGAAGGTGGAGCGCACAGGGCGCGGTCGGTGCTCGAGAACAGGACAGCGGAGAGAAACTAAACGGGGGGGAAGGAAAGCGAGACGCGCCGAAGCTGCGGGTCGCCGCCATTACCCTGTAGAACGCTAGGAGCAGCGTGGCAGTAAGGGGAAGAAGCAAAAGCGCGGGAGGCACCATTCTATCCCATTGGGGAAGAAGCAAAAGCGCGGGAGGCGCCATTTTATTCCATTGGGGAAGAAGCAAAAGCGCGGGAGGCGCCATTTTAAATCGCCCAAGATGCCGAAAAGTGGCAGTATCACTGCTTTCGACAACGAGGTAGAAGACTGGACCACGTATGTGGAAAGAATTGAAGTGTACTGCAAGGCAAATGAGGTGGCTGACGGAAAGAGGGCGTCGGTATTATTAAATCTGATGGGTGCGAGTACGTACGGCCTATTGCGGAATTTAATTACCCCAGCTAAACCAATGGAGAAAAGTTTTGAGGAGATTGTTCATATCTTACAGGAACATCTAAGCCCTACACCACTGCTGATAGCAGAAAGATTCAAGTTCCATAAAAGAAACCAGCACAAAGATGAGAGCAATGCTGACTATCTTACGGAACTACGCAAGTTATCGAAGCACTGCCAGTTCGGAGCAGGACTGGCAGACACCTTACGGGATAAGTTTGTCTGCGGGCTCCAGAGTGAAGGAACCCAGAAACGACTACTTTCAAAAAAGGACCTGACGCTAGAACAGGCTTTCAGCGTGGCAGTATCCTACGAAGCAGCAGCACGGGGAGCTGCGGAAATACAACAGAAACCACAAGAATACAGCACTAACGAAATGGCGTATGGAGCCGAAAAGTGCTATCGCTGCGGCAGAACAACCCATGAGCAGAAGGACTGCTGGTTTAAAGACAAAATATGCAGGCAATGCGGGAAAATGGGACATATAGCAAGAGTCTGCAGGTCGGGAAAGAAGATCAACACGACAAGAACTACTAAGGAACAGTACAGGAAAGTAAAGAAACTGACAGATAGTAGTTCAGAAGATCAGGAGAGTGATAAGGACTCCGGGAGCAGGCGACTAAGTTGTTTAAAGTTACACAGCGTGATCACAAAAGAAGATCACCGAACCATTTGGGTCACCCTCATGATAGCAGGGTCCCCAGTGAAGATGGAATTGGACACAGGATCAGCCCTAACTGTCATGAATCGACGAGACTATGAGCGGCTATTCTCACACATACCCTTAAAGGACACGTCCATTGTATTGAAGACATACACGGGGCAAAAGTTCTACCCCAGAGGAAAAATAAGGGTGCCAGTTGAATATAACGGAAAGGAAACACAGAAACTATACATGTATATACTACGAGATGGAGGACCACCATTATTGGGACGTGAATGGATCCGAAGACTACAATTGGATTGGCATTCCATTCTGGCACTAACTGTGACTGACAAAAAAGATGATGATGTCGCACCTGGACGTCTGTCACAAATTCTATCTGACGTGGAAGAGGTGTTCCAACAAGGACTTGGGACTCTAAAAGGAGTAAAGGCAGCCATAAAGCTTGAGGATAATGCAACCCAAAATTTTTCAAGGCCAGACCGTACGCGATACGTCTAGCTGTGGAAGCTGAACTGGAGAGTCTGGAGCGTTCGGGGGTGCTGTCTAAGGTTGGACTGGAGCGAGTGGGCCACACCCATCGTTCCTGTAATGAAGAAAGCATTGAGCAGCACGCCTGGGGAGCCAAGGAAGGTTCGCATCTGTGGGGACTTCAAGGTGACTGTGAACCCAGTCCTGCACACAGTACAATATCCGCTTCCGCGGATAGAAGATATTTTCGCCTCGCTATCTGGAGGGAAACGTTTTACAAAGATTGACCTGGCTCAAGCGTATCTACAAGTGGAGGTGGAAGAAGCATCTAGGAAATACCTCACGATAAACACTCACAAAGGCCTTTACCAGTACAATCGACTGGTATTTGGGGTAGCATCGGCCCCGGCTATGTGGCAGAGGGCAATGGAACAAGTCCTGCAAGGGATCCCGGGGACCCAGTGTTATTTGGACGACATCCTGGTTACGGGCGAAAATGACAATGAACACCTTGCCAACCTGGAACAGGTGCTCACGAGATTGCAGGAATATGGGCTACGAGCCAACCGTCCCAAATGCGAGTTCTTCAGGAGACAAATCTCGTATTGTGGCCACATGATTGATGAGGAGGGGTTGCATAAGTCGCCGGACAAGATTGAGGCTGTAGTCAAGGCTCCAGCACCAGAAAATGTGTCGCAACTGAGGTCGTTCCTCGGGTTGGTGAACTACTACCATAAGTTCTTGCCGAATTTATCTACAATTCTGCACCCACTGAACGCCCTCCTTCAAACTGGTGTAACATGGAAATGGAGTGATGAGTCTAAGCGTGCCTTTCAGGAATGTAAATGCCAAATCACTTCAAAAGAAGTATTGGCCCACTACAACCCAACACTACCGATTCAGTTGGCATGTGATGCGTCACCTTACGGCATTGGAGCGGTGCTGTCACACAAATTCCGTGACGGTTCAGAGAGGCCAATAGCCTTTGCATTGCGCTCGCTAACCTCAGTCGAGCGTAACTACGCCCAGATTGACAGGGAGGCCCTCAGCCTGGTGTGGGGGGTGAAGAAGTTCAATCACTATCTGCACGGGCAGAAATTCACCCTACTGACTGATCATCAACCCCTGGTCTCAATTTTTAACCCAAAGAAGGGCGTTCCAGTGATGACAGCGCAACGGCTGCAAAGATGGTCACTTTTTCTAGGGGCACATCAGTATGACATAGAGTACAAAGGTACGAAACAACATGGAAACGCTGATGGGCTGTCGCGCCTACCATTGCCTATGGCGGAAGAAACACCTGCAGTGGACCCTGTGGAGATATTCCATGCGACCTTAGTCGAATGTTTGCCTGTTACAAACGCAAGTATTGAGAAGGAAACCCGAAATGACCTGACACTCTCTCGGGTCTATGATTTGACGGTGAAGGGATGGCCAGCATATGGCGACTCACTGTTGCCAGCATTCTCGCCAAGGAGGGAATAGCTGTCAGTGTGCCGGGGAACCTTGATGTGTGGATCCCGAGTGGTAATTCCACCCAAGTTGAGAGATAGAGTACTCAATGAGCTTCACGAGGGTCATCTGGGAGGGGTAAAAATGAAGAGCCTAGCCAGGGCGTTTGTGTGGTGGCCGGGAATCGATAAAGAAATTGAGAATATGACCAAGAGATGCACAGGATGCCAGAAGGTCCAAAACGCTCCACCACAGGCCCCGCTACATCCATGGGAGTGGCCCTCATCTCCATGGCAATGGGTACACATTGATTTTGCTGGTCCATTTATGGACTCAATGTTTCTAATTGCTGTGGACGCCCATTCGAAATGGCCAGAGGTCATTAAAATGTCCTCCACCACCACAGAGAAAACTATTGCAGTCCTAAGAACCATCTTCACCAGGAATGGGTTGCCAGAACAGATCTGTTCCGACAATGGCCCACAGTTTGTGTCTGAGGATTTCCGGAGGTTCCTGAAGAATAATGGGGTGAAACATTACACATCTGCCCCATATCATCCAGCCACAAATGGATTGGCTGAGAGGTTTGTTCAGACCTTTAAAAAGGCCATAAAGGCAATGTATAATGATGACATACCACTGCAACACAAGGTGGATAACTTCCTGTTTGCTTACCGGAATGCGACACATGCAGTAACCAACCAAACTCCAGCCGTACTGTTTTTTAACCGGAGACTAAGATGTCGCTTGGATTTGCTCAAATCAAACATAAGACGAGATGTTGAGGATAAGCAGTTCCAGCACATAAATGAGAAGCCAACCAGGAGCTTCAAGATAGGGCAACCAGTATTGGCCCACGACTACCGAACAGAAAAATGGCAGCCAGGCACGATATGCACACAGCAGGGACCACTAATGTACACAGTGGACGTTGGAGAGAGCATCGTGAGACGCCATGCTGACCAGATTCTAGAGTCACAGGAACAAGCCAAACCTGTACCACAAGCATGTGCACCTGGTAATGAGCCCGAAGTACAGATTGCGTCTACCTCAGAAGCAGGGGTATTGGAAGCTGACGAACCAACCAATGACAATGAGCCACAATTGACTCCACCGCCAGAACAGGATACTCGAGAAAGGCGCTATCCAGTCCGGATCAGGAAGCCTCCTCAAAGACTGAACTTATAAATGACTATTTCAGTTGATGTATATATTACTGAGAAAATTGTAATTGTAATTGTAATTAGTTATTATTTAGTTGTTAAATGAATGTTATGTACTGTTTATCTAAAAGGGGAGGAATTGTTGTGTATGTACCTTTAAGGCAATAACTGGTCTTAGACTGCAGTACCGGCAGTGACCACCCCTGTATAAAAGGCCCTAGCAGGCTTCTGTAGTTTCAGTTTCAAGCTGCCTCTTGTTCAGTAAAGTACCTGTTAAACTATTCTCCCGAAGTCCGTGTATTATTGAGGCACGGACTTTACAAAATTCATCCTGGGAACATTGTCCTCTGAGGGGCCCGGCACTCCAAAAAGAGCCTAAAACTAAAAAAACAACCAAACCCACCACCAACTTTTTACAAACTCATTCCAACTCCCTACAGTAATCAAGCACCCAGTAGCACCTGCTCACTCCTAGCCCCTCCCACCTAGAGAGTGCGCCCCACTGAGCCACAGCTGAGAGTTAAAGTGCATGTGCCAATTTCCTGCTTGAGCTAAATTAATGTAAAATATTTAAATGAACAAGCACAATTCAGATAAGTTAACATTTCAGGTATGCACCATTTGTCAGAACTGGAAGGTATTGCAGATGAATAGTATTTAATAAGGAACAGAACCAGAGGAAGAGGGAGGGCAAAACGCACACAAATTCACACCGGAAAATATATACTATAAATACCTGTAGAGTGCTTAAGTGGAAAACAGGAGATTGTTAATTGGCAAAAGTGATAAAGACATGAGATAATAGGAGGCAAAATGAAAGAAATAAAAGTCATATACGAGACATTTCTGCCATTTAACCATCTCCTGTTTTCCACATTAACACTTTAAAGGTCATTCGACTTCTCTTCCTCGCTCTGTACTTGTGTGTTTCTCCCTTTCCCCTTCCACTTGTTCTGTTCCTTTTTAAATGCTGTTTATCTGTAACATTTTCCAGTTCTGATGAAAGATTCATACCTGAAACTTTCATTTGTCTGTTTTTCCCACAGATGCAGTCCTACCTGCTGAGTGTTTCCAGCACTTTGTTTTTGTTTCAGCTTTCCAGCATCTACAGTGTTTTGCATTTGGTGCAGAAGTATTTGTGTTGGGTTTGGATCAGCGCAGTCAGATATAATGGCATTTACTGTAAAAACATTTGGGGGAGGGGGAGGGGGGATCCTTTGCAAGCATGATCTTCACTAGCCCTGCTGTAAATTGACAATTGGTATCAATTTAGAATTTGTCCATGATTATATTTATGATGTATTCATTTCTGCTCACTTCATTTAAATACATAAAATAAGTAACTAATACAATGTACTCACAACCAACATTGTTGATGCCTGACCAATTGCATTACACAAGTGATATTTGCTCAGTACCAGCACCAATACCGCATAATCGCAGAAACCATAGTGTTCTGGGGACTATTTGGATAATACAGGTTGCAATGTCAGATTGATATTCTGGAGTTTTGTTAACAACTGCAAATGTTATTTAATATATTTTTTCATAGGCAAGAGTGATACTGGACGAATAGCCCTGCTGCTAACCATGACCATGGCTGTTTTCATCATTGTAGCAGTTGTGTATGTCAGATTCAAGATTTACTTTGTCCTTTGCTTCAGGGACTTCACTTCCCAGGATGAAACTTTGCAAGGTAAGATTATGAAAATAAAATCTACATACACATTGTATTTTGATTAATATCAAAGCAGATCATCTATAGCAGACAGATGACAGGGATGGGACCATTTGTATCAGACAAGGATTGGATAGAATGGATCACCTGTGCGAGACAGGAATGTGAAATAGGCAAATGAAGTGTTCGCAACCATCTTCAGCCAGAAGTGCTGAGTGGATGATCCATCTTGGCCTCCTCCTGAGATCCCCACCATCACAGATGCCAATCTTCAGCCAATTCTATTAATTCCATGTGATAACAAGAAACGGCTGAATGCACTGGGTACAGCAAAGGCATTGGGCCATGACAATATCCCAGTTGTAGTGCTGAAGACTTGTGCTCCAGAACTAGCCGCACCTTTAGCCAAGTTGTTCCAGTTCAGCGACAGCACTGGCATCTACCCGATAAAGTGCAAAATTGCCCATGTATGCCCTGTCCATAAAAAGCAGGACAAATCCAAACCGGTCAATTACCACCCCCATCAGCCTAATCTCAATCATCAACAAAGTGATGGAAGGTGTCATCGACAGTGCTATCAAGTGGCACTTATTCACCAATAACCTGCTCACCGATGCTCAGTTTGGGTTCCGGCAGGACCACTCGGCTCCCGACCTCATTACCGCCTTGGTCCAAACATGGACAATAGAGCTGAATTCCAGAGGTGAGGTGAGAGTGACTGCCCTTGACATTAAGGCAGCATTTGACCGAGCATGACACCAAGGAGCCCAAGTAAAACTGAAGTCAATGAAAATTGGGGGAAAATGCTCCAATGGCTGGAGTCATACCTAGCACAAAAGAAGATGGTTGTGGTGGTTGGAGGCCAATCATCTCAGCACCAGGAGATCGCTGCAGGAGTTCCTCAGGGCAGTGGCTTAAGCCCAACCATTTTCAGCTGCTTCATCAATGACCTTCCCTCCATCATATGGTCAGAAGTGGGGATGTTCACTGATGATTGCACAGTGTTCAGTTGTATTCGCAATTCCTCAGATAATGAAGTAGTCTGTTCCAGCATGCAGTAAGACCTGGACAATATCAAGACTTGGGCTGATAAGTGGCAAGTAACATTCTAGCCACACAAGTGCCAGGCAATGACCATCTCCAACAAGAGAGAGTCTAACCACCTCCCTTGACATTCAATGGCATTACCATTGTTGAATTCCCCACCATCAACATCCTGGGGGTCACCATTGACAAGAAACTTAACTGAACCAGCCACATAAATACTGTGGCTGCAAGAGTAGGTCAGAGGCTGGGTATTCTGTGGCAAGTGATTCACCTCCTGACTCCCCAAAGCCTTTCCACCACCTACAAGGCACATCAGGAGTGTGATGGAATACTCTCCACTTGCCTGGATGAGTGCAGCTCCAGCAACACTCAAGAAGCTCGACACCATCCAAGACAAAGCGGTTTGCTTGATTGGCACCCCATCTACCACCTTAAACATTTACTTCCTCCACCACTGGTGCACCATGGCTACAGTGTGTACCATCTACAAGACGTACTGCAGCAACTCGCCAAGGTTTTTCGACAGCACCTCCCAAACCCACCAGCTCTACCACCTAGAAGGACAAGATCAGCAGGCGCATGGGAACACCACCACCTCCAAATTCTCCTCCAAGTCACACACCATCCTGACTTGGAAATACATCGCATTCCTTCATCGTTGCTGGTTCAAATTCCTGGAACTCCCTCCCTAACAGCAAAGGGAGTACCATAACCACATGGACTACAGCGGTTCAAGAAGGTGGCTCACCACCACCTTCTCAAGGGCAATTAGGGATGGGCAATAAATGCTAGCCTTGCCAGCAACGCCCACATCCCGTGAATGAATTAAAAAGACTATAAAACCCTGTTATGAATTTTAAGTATACAGTTAATCAACGTTCCTGTAATTCTATTTGGCGCCGCACATCCCCTTTAAGGAGTTGCGCGGGCTCATTCAAAATACCATGCATGCACGGTTTTAGCATTGAAAAGCTGGCAAGCTGGCTGCGCGGGTTCCCTGGAGCACTGCATGGTCTTGCAGCTTAAAGGGAACATTGCAGCAAATAATTTGACAGTCGCCAGCAACATTAATTATGTAACACAGAAACACAGTCCTCATACACCCTAAAAATGATTTCCGAAGCTGCAAAACCCCCAAAGTGACATTAACAGTTGTATAAATAATAATAATAATATAGTAAATGAGGCGTTCGAGGTATTTAAAGAAAGAGATGATTTTGAACAGCCCCTGTGTTCTCGCCAAGGTACCACCAATCATGTCATGAATAGATGAAATGAATAATTTGTTTCAACAATTAAAAAAAGTTCACCCTGATAACAGGGAGGAAAACTGGCGTGAGACCCGATCCATTCTAGGGGGGAGGCCTGATTAGCATCGGGCAGGCTGGCTTTGAGCAGACATCGAGCATCCAGGGAAGCCCGCCAGCCTGTGGGCCACAGGAAGGTGAGTGAGAAGGATGGTCCCCGCTCACTAGAGTGAGAGGGCGGGGGCGGACGAGCAGAGCGGCACATGCCCAGGTTGGTTTTGTGGAGTCTGGAGAAGCACTCATGCTCCTCCTGGCCCCACAAAGATGAAGATGAACTTACCTTTGGGATCCCCATTGGCTGGGCAGCGAGCTGGTACTGGTTGGAGCGTGCATGGTGCACACCCCACCCAGTTCAGACCAAGAATGGCAGCCGAGGTCCTATGTATGTCAGAGGACCCGGATTAACATTATAAATTGGCCTTCCACATGACTCGGTGCAATGCCAGCTGCCCAGCAGTCGGCCTGGGGGAGCATTGCCACAGCCACAGCGATGGGGAAAGTGGGTAGGTCATTGCCCACTGTTTTCAAGGTGCTACAGCTCTGTTTGCGTTGGGGGGGACACCTGAAAAATTAGCCCTGCAGCTTTTTACAGCTCACACACTCTCGTGACTGGAATTTTCCATCCAGTGCTACACATACATGCATAAAAAAGAAACCATTAAGTTTTATCTTATTGTTCAATGCCTGAACTATACTGATTAATGCTGTGTCTTGGATTTAATTTTCAGATGGTAAGGAATATGACGCATATGTGTTGCTCCTCAAGAGTGATGACACTCTCCTCAGTCCTAAGGAAGAAACATTTGCTTTGAAACTGTTGCCTGCAATTCTAGAACAAAAATTTGGTTATCGGCTGTGCATTTTTGAACGTGATGTTCTTCCAGGAGGAGGTAAGATGGACTCATTCTCTTCTATTTAATCATGGTATTTAATGACTATATTTATATAATGAAATATATTGTTAATGGTTCTTTCTCCTCAGGTACTGTACCCCTCTCCCTCAAATCTGCTGTCATCACCCCGCTCCTCAAAAAACAACCCTTGACCCCTCCGCCCTTGCAAACTACCACCCCATCTCCAACCTCCCTTTCCTTTCCAAAGTCCTTGAACGTGTTGTCGTCTCCCAAACCTGTGCCCATCTTTCCCGCAATTCCATGTTTGAATTCCTCCAATCAGGTTTCCGCCCTTGCTACAATACCGAAACAGCTCTCATTAAAGTCACAAATTACATTCTTTGTGACTGTGACAAAGATAAACTATCCCTCCTCGTCCTTCTTGACTTGTCTGCAGCCTTTGACACGGTTGATCACTCGATACTACTTCAATGCCTCTCCACCGTCGTCCAGCTGGGTGAGACTGCACTCACCTGATTCCATTCTTATCTATCTAATTGTAGCCAGAGAATCACCTGCAACAGCTTCTCTTCCCGCTCCCGCATCATTACCTCTGGTGTCCCCCAAGGATCTATCCTTGGCATCCTCCTATTTCTCATCTACATGTTGCCCCTTGGCGACATCATCCGAAAACACAGCGTCAGTTTCCACATGTATGCTGACGACACCCAGCTCTACCTCACTACCACTTCTCTCAACCCCTCCATGGTCTCTAAATTGTCTGACTGCTTGTCCGACATCCATTTCAGGATGAGCAGAAATTTTCTCAAATTAAATAATGGGAAGACTGAAACCATTGTTTTCAGTCCCCACCACAAACTCTGTTCCCTAGCCATTGACTCCATCCCTCTCCCTAACATCTGTCTGAAGCTGAATCAAATCCCTCCATGGCCTCGCCCCTCCCTATCTCTGTAATCTCCTTCGGCCCCACAACCCCCGAGATATCTGTGCTCCTCTAATTCTGGCCTCTTGAGCATCCCTGATTATAATCGCTCAACCATTGGTGGCCGTGCCTTCTGTTGCCTAGGCCCTAAGCTCTGGAATTCCCTGCCTAAGCCTCTCCGTCTCGCTACCTCTCTTTCCTCCTTTAAGACACTCCTTAAAACCTAACTCTTTGACCAAGCTTTTGTTCATCTGCTCTAATTTCTCCTTATGTGTCTCGGTGTCAATTTTTTTTAAACACTGTTTTACTACGTTAAAGGCGCTATATAAATACAAGTTGTTGTTGTTCTCTTTTCAAGGGAAAAGAGACCCAGGCTGTTCAACCTTTCCTGATAAGTATAACGTCACAGCTCTGGTACCAGCCTTGTAAATCTTTTTTGCACCCTCTTCAGTGCCTCTATATCCATTTTATAATATGGTGACCAGAACTGTACATAGTACTCCAAATGTGGTCTAACCAATGTTCGATGCAAGTTTAGCAGAATGTTTCTACTTTTCAATTCTATCATTTTAGAAATAAACCCTAGTGCTTAGTTTGCATTTTTATGGCCTTATTAACCTGCATTTCTACTTTTAGTGATTTGTGTATTTGTACTCCCAGATCCCTTTGCACCTATATCCCATTTAGATTCTCGGTTTCCAAGTAATATATGACTTCCTTATTTTTACCAAAATGTAATACCTCACACTTATCTATGTTGAAATTCAATTGCCAATTATATGCCCATTCTGCACGTTTATTAATGTCTTCTTGTAATTTGTTGCAGCCCTCCTCAGTGTTGACTATCTTCTCCCAATTTGGTGTCATCTGCAAAGTTAGAAATTGTGTTTTTGATTCCAAAATATAAATTGTTAATATAAATCGTAAAGAAGAGTATTCCCAGCACTGAACCTTGTGGAAGCCCACTTCCTACCTTCTGCCACTCTGAATAGCTACCCTTTGCCCCTACTCTCTGCTTTCTATCTTGCAACCAGCTAGCTATCCATTCTGCCACTTGTCCCCTGACTCCGCATGCTCTGACCTTATTCATTAGTCTATTATGTGGGACTTTATTGAAGGCCTTTTGAAAATCTAGATATATTACATCTGCTACATTACTCTTGTCTACTCTCTCTGCTACCTCTTCAAAGAATTCAATGAGGTTGGTCAAGCAAGACTTTCCCTTTTGAAATCCATGCTGTCTATTCATTATAATATTTTTGGTTTCTGGGTATTTTTTTTCTATTTTCTCCATTAGTAGGGATTCTATAATCTTTCCCACCACTGATGTTAAGCTGACTGGTCTATAGTTCCCTGGACATTTTCTATCTCCCTTCTTAAATATAGGTATTACGTTAGCTATCCGCCAGTCCTCTGGCACTACACCTTTTTCCGATATGTGTAATAGTGCCTCTGCTATCTCTTCCCTAGATTCCTTTAAAATGCACGGATCCAATCCATTGAACCAAGGGCTTGACCATCAACATCTACTGGGCCTCACTCTCCTTTGACAAAACAGCCCACCACTCTAGAACCATTCCAAAGTGCAACTACCAGCTGTCTCCTTAAACCTCTTTTCTCTTCCACTTCCTACCTCACCTCTAACAATGAATGTGAAGAGCTCATGGATTCCTTTGTCTCTGATGCTTCCCCACCTGCTCCTTGCCCACTAAGCCAAACCTTTCCCAATCCCCTCCTACTTTAGCCCTGAAACACTGTCTGTCTTTCTGTCTGTCTGTCTCTAATTTCTCCCCCATCTCTTGCCACTCACCAAGCTGAACTCATCCATGATCCCATTCCCTTTAAATTCATGCCCACCCAACTTTGATTTCTGGGCACCATTCTAACTGTTAGTGTAAATAGTTCCCTCTCCTTAGGCATTGTCCCCATCTCTTTCAAAACTGCCAGTATCACCCACTGCCAAAAAAAAAGTTTCAACTCCTTAACCATCCCATCTCCAAGCTCCATTTCCTCTCCAGAGTCCTGGAACATGCTATTGATCCCAGGTCCATGCCCATCTCTCTCGCAACACCCTGTTTGAATTTCTCCAATTAGGCTTCTGTCCCTCTTTCAGCACTAATATACTCCTAAGCAAAGTCATGAATGACATTCTTTGTGACGGACTGTAGTACAGTATGCCTCCTTATCCTTCTTGACTTTTCTGCAGCCTTCAACATGGTTAACCACACCATCCTCCTCCAACACCTCTCTTTCATTATCCAGCTCCATGGGTCTACCCTTGCTTTGTTTAACATTGTTTATCTGATTGTAACCAGAACATGTCTAGCAATGGCTTCTCCTACCACCTCTGAACTGTCATTTCAGGAGTCCCCCAAGGATTCATCTCTGCCTGTTCCTCATCTATATGCTGCCCCTTGCAACATCAACCACACTCATGGGGTCAGCTTCCATATGAATGCTGATGACACATAGCTCTACCTCTCCACCACTTCTCTCAACCCCTCCACTGCCTCCGTGCTATCAGACTGCTTGTCTAACATCCAGTCCTGGATGGCCCTTAATTAATTTCCTCCAGTTAAACATTGGGAAAACTGAATCCATCATCTTTGGCTCCTGCCACAAACTCCATGGGGGTGATTTTGCCAGCCCTGGGGAGGTGGGTTTGGAGGCGGGACAGCTGGGAAAATGGCAGAATTGGGGGCGGGTGCTCAACCCGCCCCCAACCTGCCTCCATGCCATCTTGCCAGGAGGCGGGTAGCCGTCCCGCGCTGGGTCCCATCTCCTTGGAGGCAGGAAGGGATTAAAACCAATTAACTGCCTGTTAACAGGTAGTTAACAGGCAGAAAATAGGATTATTCCCTTTTTGCCCACACAAGTGCAGGCTTCCCAAAGGCTCTGAAGCCCGCCAGGTCACCGAGGCGAGTAGTGGGTCTGCGGGGGTCGGAGGGGTGCAAGAGTGCGCTGTGACGGTGAGTGATGGGTGCAAGTGTGGAGCAGTGAGTATCTGAGGTAAGTGCAAAGTGTACTTACCTTTGTTACTTCCTGCAGGCTTCAGTCGGTGGGTATGCGGAGAGTCTCGTACCTCTGTGGTAGAGATGACAGATGGCCGTTGCATTCTCCAATGTGACAACCATCTCATTTCTGCAAAAGAAAGAGGTTTGATGAGGTCTTGAATTCAAACTACAGAAAATGTCACTGTTTGACAGCTTCACAGAGCTGTCAAACGATGACAATTCATCTGTCAAAAATTTTTGAATGATGAAACGTCATACGTTGACATTCCCTGCAACCGGCTTTCCCTTAATTGGCTGGCTAAACCCCTGGAAAATAGCGTGGGTTGGCCAGAAGTTGATGGAGGCGGGACTGAAACCCGACAAGTGGGAGTCCCGCCTCCAAAAGCTCCCCATTGGCAAAATCACCCTCCATATCCTCGCCACCAATTCAGCCACCAGTCTGAGAAAATAGCCCCACCGTGACTATTTACTCAGACTGAACTAAACTGTTCATAACTTTGACATCCTGTTTAGATGGTTTGGTTGATATGAAGAATATCAACAGTAAATATAATAGAGTGAACGTTTGAGGATAAAACACTAACTTACACATTTTGACAATGTGAATTGTCCAGCTGAGAAATAACATAAAATGAAGCAATAAAAATACCCTGAGCACAAAGAAAACTGGTTGCGTAAAACAGCTCAAATTTGTGTTTGTTCATAATTGTGCACGTAATCCATTTATTGAAATTATTTGATCATCTAAAAATGATTTTTTGTTTTTCAGCTTCTGCAAATGACATACCTTCCTACATTAACAAATGTAGAAGATTAATTATAATAGTATGTGCTAAATGCATGGCAGATGACAGTTCTATGTATGAACTGATGACAGGTCTTCATCAAGTTTTGGTTGAGAGGTTAATAAAACCGATACTTATTGAATATAATTCAATAAGAGACATTACATTTTTGCCACAGTCACTTCAGCTTATTTTGAGATCAAACAGGACATTGAAGTGGAGAAGTGCGTCTCTATCACAAAATTCATACTTTTGGAAGAAGATGAGATATCTTATGCCAGCAAAGCATATTAAAGCATCTGTATATTCCTAAAATGGAAGAACCATTTAATCATTCTTTGACAGAAGAGGCTGATGACCCAGAGATCATATAATTACAGACAGTAGTTCATGCAAACCTCATTGTGTTTATGACCATAGAAAGTACATTTTCAATGTCAGTAGCAAACTTTAAGATTCTGAAAAGTACGCTGAAAGGAATCACAGAAATGACTGACTAATACGAGAATTAACCCACGTACAACTGTGAAGAAATAAACATTTATGGTACAAGAAGAGGTCATTTGACCCATCCCTGCCTTTCCCACAGATTTATCTACAATTTAAAATATCATGACCTCTACTCAGTTAATTTGATCTTTTGAGGAAATGAACCAACCTGAGGTGATGAACCAACCTGAGGTAAACTTTCCAAAAGGAACATCAAACTTGCATTTTCTGAACCCTTATCATGATTCTCAGAAAAGTCCCAAAGCACTTCACGTGGAATCAATAACATTGTGCAGTTATTGTTAATTCTTGGGTGAACATAACACCATTTTGCACACAGCACGGTCCCACAAACAGCAATGGGACGAATGACCAGTTAATCTGTTTTTTGTGGTAGTTGAAGGAGGAATGTTGGCCATAACATCAGAAGAACGTCTTGATCGTCATCAAATAGTGCTATAGGATCTTTAACATCCACCTGAACCAATGGAACAGACAAATATGTGTAGATATGTGTAATCATTAATTCCATTCTTAATCAACTATTTGTCCAGCACCTCATGTAGAGTTATTTGATTTGACATTAACTCTTTCTGATGGAAGTAAAATGACTCCAGTTTTCTTATTTATATACTTTATATATGATCTGATCAGATTTTGTCTAAAACATTCATGCACCAAAGAGGGGAAATATTCTTACTGGACTAATAAAATATTCCTATGCCATTTAAGCATTATTGTGACCCTTCAAGATACAATTTGAACTTACTACAGTTTTTAATAGTGATGCAAATTTTAATAAGGGGCTTTGTTGAAAATGTGTGATGTGACTTTAATGTAAATGTTAGCTGGGTTAACAGAAGAAAAGAAAACCCCTACCACAAGAAGTGATTCATAAGATAAAACTTCACTTTTTATATCACCTCTGATCTTTCAGTAGTTATCAGTTAAATTTCCAACTTGAAGATTTCAAGCTTCAATTGCTGTTTTCACTGATATTCATAATGAGTTACCTTTATTTAGCCAACTTTCAGCTGGGCCCCTCGGTAGCACACAAACTGTTAGCTGGTTTTAATAACAGCTAGAAAATTTCAAGACCCAACCATTCCTGCAGGGAAAAGGTGTCAATGGGAGGCAGCAATACACCTATCTCAATTTTATTTACACAGCTAACATGATTTCCTTTTTTCCCAATTGTAATAGAGTAAAAATACCATCATATACGTAATTTTCAATTTGAAGTTGCATTTATTTTACATAATTTGCACTATTCAAATCTGACCCGAAATCTATAGGTATCACTAAAACTAATCACTGGATAATCCTGCTCTAGTGGGTCAGCATGTGTTGGATATTCCTGTGATTCCATAATTACACTGTCAACAAAGTTGATGTTTGGCCTCTGTGAAATCCCTTATTACTGATATAAAGTTGTTTTGTCTTTGGGAGGCATTCAAATGGAGGGTCTATAAAAATTTGCTTGTAGTTCAACTGGTCCAGGCCACTTTTACCAATCATGCATCAACTCACTTGGAATATTGGGCTTCAGAGATTAGCCACATTCTGACTGAGCTAGGCTAGCAGGACCCCCAGGGGTAAGGAAGCCCTGATTCTGGCTCCACCTCCCCCTCCTCCTGGTGACATTTGCCTTGTAAGGGTTTGGCAGATGTTCTGCCCCTTACAAGGCATGTCAGGAATGGCAACCATTCCGCAAAGTTTCCTTTTTAACTTAAATCGGCCCTTTTTCTTTAATTCTTTTACTTTTTATGTTTATAAAATTCTATACTACTTCCCCTTATCTTACCTACCAGTCTTTCTTTATAGCACCCTCCTTAACTTTTCTAATTTTTTTTGCTTCCCTGCTATATTTTCTATGCTCCACTTGATTTTCTTTTGTATTAGTAGCCCCAGGTTTGCCACTTTTAAAAGTCTCTGTTTAATTTCTATTTTTTCTAATCATCCAAAGAACTTTGGGGGAAAAATTCAGTATCGCCCCTTTGGGGCGCCATTATCGGCCGTGCGCAAAGTTTAGCGTCTGGCGCTAATTATCGCCTCCGACAGCAAACTTGACTTTTATCACCCCTGGATGTGATTAGAGCACTAACTCAGGCACTTCACACCTGCCTTAAGGCGCAAAGGCCGAGGAGCGAGGTGCTACCTCAGAGCGCTGGCGAAGCAAGGAAGGGCAAATCAAAATGAACCTGCAAAGTGCTGCTCAGTACCCAAAACTCCTTCACACAGCGATGAATCTCTCCAGAAGTCTCTCTCTCTTTCTCTCAGAATGCGTGGTGCAAAAATGTCACCAACAAAAAAAGGCAGGAAGCGGTCGCCTTTAAATAGCGCTCCCCCAGTCCCTTTCTGACTGCAAAACGCTCCCCTCAACCTGTCATTGCTAGCGGCAGGTGGTAAGGCAGGGGGCGCCACTCAATATCCAGTCCGGGGCGCTACCGGGGCATTGCGCACTCGACTGACATAACGATCTGCCGGTGCAGGAGATCGTGGCAGTAGTGTTTAGCGCCGACGCAAAATGTCTAGTTAATTTCGCGAGCGGCGCAAACATCGCCGTGCACAGGCGCTAGTTGCTTTGTGCCCCATTAGCGCCCTCTTAAGGCGCTAACGGGAGTTGCAAGCAACTGAATTTTTCCCCCTTGATCTTTTAGTGCACCCCCTTCTGGGAATATGTCTAGTCTGTACCCTAGGCATCTTCTGTTTGAATGTTTTATATTGTTTGGCCACTGCTTTATCTGCCAAAAATGGGCCAAATAGCTTCTCTCTGTGCTGGAATTTCTGTAATTATATTCTTTAAGTACAAAACCTACAATTTTATCCCTTTGTGCAGGACATGACGAATGATGCAAGTTATTGACCAAATTTTCCAGTCTCTTTTCTAGTATTGATTGTTTTTTTTTAATTAGTAGCTTGTGATAATTGGATGCTGTGCTGAAGAATATATGAGGGATTTGAGCATGCATCCTGAATTTTCCTATGAATAAAAAGCAATTCTTTGTGAACCCAGCAAAGAATACTTAGCAAAGGAGTTAGCTAACTCAGTTGGTGCACCTTGAGGCTTAATTACAATTCTGCATATATATATATATTGCTTTTGGTTAAGAAACATATTTAAAGGAATATTTTGTACTGTTCTTTATTTTTAATAGAAACTTACTAAACGTATCATCAATGTATCTGTACTTTTGTCCATTATTATAATAGCTACAAGTACTAGTTCAGACCAATAATTTATCAATTCTTGCCATTAATGAGATTTGCTGGTAAGATTTTTCTGAAATTCCAGAAATAAAAAATATCTTTGTGTAATACCTGAACATGACTAAATAAACTCTGATGTTTGTCTGCCTGCTAGATAAATATATCCGACGGGTCTCTGGTTTGTTTATTTTCCTGGGTGGAAAAAATCCGTTGGATAGATTTTATGAATTTAGACCTCTGATGCAGAACTTTGCTTGAAAATTGGAAATTTGGGAGCAGAGTTCAGAAGGGCTCACCAGATTTTCCATTCATTAATATTTATATATCTACGATCTATGAAAAGTCTTGCATCTAGCACTTACTTCCTGTTCAGCACACTTCTATCATCATACTTTTTCCATAACACTTTGTTGATTGGCTCAAAGTAAAGCAGTAGCATATGAGAATGGAAAAGATAGGGAACGTATGAATCAACAGCAAGGAAAGTGGCTAAATAACTGACAATGAGAAATTATGAAGGACTTATAAAAACAACCAATCCTGAATGACCAGTCAAGAAAACCTAACACCATAAAAAGCGCATTTAAAACATTTTGGAAAAAAATTCTTAACCATGAAAGTTTCTTATGTCCCAAAATAATATTTTAAACAAAACAAAGGCATAAAAAATACATATTTCACAATGACAATAATATACCCATTGAACTCTTGTGTGTATTTTAATACTTCCATTAAAGCTTTTACATGAAGACCACCACCTCTCCCAAAAGCCGAGGCTTGCTCTCAATTTTTCCCCTGTAGCTGCGATTCAGTCAGCAGAATGCAGCTCGTGCAGTATCAGCAAATGTAGTGCACATCATTTCCCAGGATGCAGCAGCAGCATTTACCAAGCTCTAATGTTCCTCTTCCGCTTCCATCATTTATTTTTCAAAATTATTTGTAGAAAAATGAGATGACTCATTTCAAAAGCTTTATTCAGGTAAAGTTTATAGGGTAAATTTAAACTTTTGGCGGGGGTGGAAAACGGACGGTTACAGATCGGACGTCCATTATCGCCAACATCATCCGAAAAAACAGCGTCAGTTTCTACATGCTGATATCGAGCTCTACCTCATCACCACCTCTCTTGACCCTTCCACTGCCTCTAAGGGGGTGATTTTCCCATTGGAGGCGGGTTGGGAGCGGGTTTAGGGGTGGGTTCCAAAGCCGCCTCCACTGTCAGGTGGGAAAAAGTTGCGATTTTCCCCTAATTGCCCAATTAATTCCAGGCGTGTGGGTTCCCCTGGGCCAATTACTCTTTTGGGACTGAAACTCGCCTCTGCTGACGCCACTTACGAAGCTTCATTTAAGGGCTGCTTGCTTCCTTGGCTCATTTCACTGTTGTTTTGTGGCTGCTGAACACTTCGCTGAGAAGAGATGGCCAACTCGAGAGCCAAGGCCTCCCCAAGGTTCTCCGATGAGTCTCTGAGTATTCTGGTTGAGTGGGTGAGAGGTAGCATGGAGGTGCCCTTACCCTCATCTGGGAGGAAGAAGCCTCCCAAACAAACCAAGGCTGTCTGGGTGCAGCTGGCATGGAATGTAACCTCCAGATCTGTATGCAGCAGAACACGGCTGCAGTGCCGCAAGAGGTTCACTGACCCTGTAAGATCAGCCAAAGCGAGTATACCATCAGCTTGACCCCCATTCTGCTCCCCTTCTCCTCTCATCACCAGCACTCTGCATTTGATAGACTCTGGAACAGTACCCAAGGATTGGCAGGTAGCTAATGTTACCCCACCCTTCAAAAAAGGTGGTAGAGAGAAAACGGGGAATTACAGACCGGTAAGCCTGACATCGGTAGTGGGGAAAATGCTAGAGTCCATTATAAAAGATGTAATAGCAGAGCACTTGGAAAACAGTGACTGGATCAGACAAAGTCAACATGGATTTACAAAAGGTAAATCATGCCTGACTACTGGAATTTTTTGAGGATGTAACTGGTGAAATAGATAAGGGAGAACCAGTGGATGTGGTGTATTTGGACTTTCAAAAGGCTTTCGATAAGGTCCCGCATAAGAGATTAGCATGTAAAGTTAAGGCACATGGGATTGGGGGCAAGGCATTGAATTGGATAGAGAACTGGTTGGCAGACAGAAAGCAAAGAGTTGGAATAAACGGCTCCTTTTCCGAGTGGCAGGCAGTGACTAGTGGGGTACCGCAGGGATCGGTCCTTGGACCCCAGCTATTCACAATATATATTAATGATCTGGACGAGGGAACTAGATGTAATATCTCCAAGTTTGCAGACGACACAAAGCTGGGTGGGCGTGTGTGCTGTGAGGAGGATGCTGAGAAACTCCAGTATGATTTGGACAGGTTGGGTGATTGGGCAGAAGCATGGCAGATGCAATATAATGTGGATAAATGTGAGGTTATCCACTTTGGTGTGAAAAACAGGATGGCAGATTATTATCTGAATGGCAATAGATTGAGTGAAGGGGAAGTGCAACGAGACCTGGGCGTCCTTGTGCACCAGTCGCTGAAGGTAAGCATGCAGGTGCAGCAGGCGGTTAAGAAGGCAAATGGTATGTTGGCCTTCGTAGCGAGAGGGTTTGAGTACAGGAACAAGGCTGTCTTGCTGCAGTTGTACAGGGCCTTGGTGAGACCACACCTTGAGTATTGTGTGCAGTTCTGGTCGCCTTATCTGAGGAAGGATGTTCTTGCCATGGAAGGAGTGCAGCGAAGATTCACCAGGCTGATACCTGGGATGGCAGGAATGGCGTATGAGGAGAGATTGGGTCGATTGGGCTTGTGCTCGCTGGAGTTTAGAAGAATGAGAGGGGATCTCATTGAAACTTATAAAATTCTAACAGGACTAGACAGACTAGATGCAGGAATGATGTTCCCGATGGTTGGGGAGTCCAGAACCAGAGGTCACAGTCTAAGGATAAGGGGTAAGCCATTTAGGACAGAGATGAGGAGGAATTTCTTCACCCAGAGAGTGGTGAACCTGTGGAATTCCCTACCAAAGAAGGCAGTAGAGGCCAATTCATTAAATATATTCAAGAAGGAGTTAGATATATTTCTTAAGGCTAAAGGGATTAAGGGATTTGGAGAGAAGGCAGGAACAGGGTACTGAATTTGGATTATCAGCCATGATCTCATTGAATGGTGGAGCAGGCTCGAGGGGCCGAATGGCCTACTCCTGCTCCTATCTTCTATGTTTCTATGTTTCCACTTGTCTCCCTCATTGCAGGAAAAGCTAGCCCACAATAAAAGGGAAATGGCGAAGACTGGAAGAGGGCCACCTTCCCTCACCCAATTGACCAATGCTGAAGAGGCGGCCCTGGAAATCGTTGGCGCTGAGGTGGAGGTGGAAGTGGGGGACGGACAGACGGGCACAGCAGAGCAAGCTGGTGACAGAATAGTTTTGCTTCTCTCTCTTTTACATTGCAGGAGTCATTAGAATGGCTGCGAATGTACATTTATAGAATGGCAATTGATCATCTGCGCTATTGCATGTGCATGCCACACTACCGTCACATCTCTAACTCATTCCTTTACTCCCCCACAGGACCTTCGACAGCCCCCCTCCCCACTGTCCAGGAGAAAGAGCCTGAGGCAGAAGGCTCCTCAGAGGAACCTGCAACCTCCGAGGACGCAGCGTCAGCAGATGTAAGCAAACCCAGCACCAGCGCAGACACTCACACCTCGGGGGGACCTTCGGGAGATAGAGTAGTGTTGTCACCTGGTGTATTACAGCTCACAAGTGAGCATCAGCAGCTGGGGGAGACAGGGATAGCAGTGGAGGGTCCTCGTCGGAGGTCGCAGGACTCTCCTAGCTCTGCTCAGCTCCATGTGGACCCTGTGCCTCTGGGTCCATCCAGAAGGAGAGCGGTGCTGGAACTCATAGAAACATAGAAATATAGAAGATAGGAGCAGGAGTAGGCCATTCGGCCCCTCGAGCCTGCTCCACCATTCAATGCGATCATGGCTGATCATCCAAATTCAGTATCCGGTCCCTGCTTTCTCCCCATACCCCTTGATCCCTTTAGCCTTAAGAAATATATCCAACTCCTTCTTGAGTATATTTAAAGAACTGGCCTCCACCGCCTTCTGTGGTAGAGAGTTCCACAGGTGCACCACTCTCTGGGTGAAGAAATTCCTCCTCATTTCTGTCCTAAATGGCCTACCCTTTATCCTTAGACTGTGTCCCCTGGTTCTGGACTCCCCGACCATCGGAAACATCCTTCCTGCATCTAGTCTGTCCAGTCCTGTCAGAATGTTATAAGTTTCAATGAGATCACCTCTCATTCTTCTAAACTCCAGCGAGTACAAGCCCAATCGACCCAATCTCTCCTCATACGTCATTCCTGCCATCCCAGGTATCAGCCTGGTGAATCTTCGCTGCACTCCTTCCATGGCAAGAACGTCCTTCCTCAGATAAGGCGACCAAAACTGCACACAATACTCAAGATGTGGTCTCACCAAGGCCCTGGACAACTGCAGCAAGACATCCTTGTTCCTGTACTCAAACCCTCTCGCTACGAAGGCCAACATACCATTTGCCTTCTTAACTGCCTGCTGCACCTGCATGCTTACCTTCAGCGACTGGTGCACAAGGGCACCCAGGTCTCGTTGCACTTCCCCTTCTCCCAATCTATTGCCATTTAGATAATAATCTGCCTTCCTGTTTTTGCCACCAAAGTGGACAACCTCACATTTATCCACGTTATATTGCATCTGCCATGTTTCTGCCCAATCACCCAACATGTCCAAATCATCCTGGAGTTTCTCGACATCCTCCTCAGAGCCCACACGCCCACCCAGCTTTGTGTCGTCTGCAAATTTGGAGATATTACATCTAGTTCCCTTGTCTAGATCATTAATATATATTGTGAATAGCTGGGGTCCAAGGACTGATCCCTGCGGTACCCCACTAGTCACTGCCTGCCACTCGGAAAAGGAGCCGTTTATTCCAACTCTTTGCTTTCTGTCTGCCAACCAGTTCTCTCTCCAATTCAATACCTTGCCCCCAATCCCATGTGCCTTAACTTTACACGCTAATCTCTTATGCGGGTCCTTATCGAAGGCCTTCTGAAAGTCCAGATACACCACATCCACTGGTTCTCCCTTATCTATTTTACCAGTTACATCCTCAAAAAATTCCAGTAGATTAGTCAAACACAATTTACCTTTTGTGAATCCATGTTGACTTTGTCCGATCCTTTCCCTGGTTTTCAAGTGCTCTACTATTACATCCTTTATAATGGACTCTAGCATTTTCCCCACTACCGATGTCAGGCTTACCGGTCTGTAATTCCCTGTTTTCTCTCTACCACCTTTTCTGAATAGTGCAGTAACATTAGCTACCCTCCAATCCATGGGTACTGTTCCAGATTCCATCGAATGTTAGAAGATGATCAGCAATGCATCTACTATTTCTAGGGCCACTTCCTTAAGTACCCTAGGATGTAGATTATCAGGCCCTGGGGATTTATCGGCTTTCAATCCCATCAATTTCCCTAACACCATTTCCCTACAAATACTGATTTATTTCAGTTCCTCTCTTGCATCAGACCCTATGTTCCCCAGCATCTCTGGGAGGTTATTTGTGTCCTCCTTTGTGAAGACAGAAGCAAAAAATGTATTTAGTTGGTCTGCCATTTCTTTGTTCCCCATTATAAATTCCCCTGATTCTGACTGCAAGGGACCTACGCTTGACTTCACCAATCTTTTTCTCTTCACATATCTATAAAAGCTTTTACAGTCAGTTTTTATGTTCCCTGCAAGCTTACTCTCATATTCTATTTTCCCCTTCTTAATTAATCCCTTTGTCCTCCTTTGTTGAATCCTAAATTGCTCCCAATCCTCAGGATTATTGCTTTTGCTGGCCAATTTATATGTCCTCTCCTTGGATCTTATGCTATCCCTAATTTCCCTTGTTAGCCATGGTTCAGTCACCCTTTTTGTTTTATTTTTGTGCCAAACTGGGATGAACATTTTCTGTAATTCATCCATGCGGTGTTTGAATGTTTGCCATTGCCTGTCCACCGTCAACCCTTTGAGTGACATTCCCCAATCAATCCTACCCAACTCGTGCCTCAGACCATCGTAGTTTCCTTTATTTAAATTTAGGACCCTAGTCTCTGAATCAACTACTTCATTCTCCATCTTAATGAAGAATTCGATCATATTATGATCGCTCCGACCCAAGGGGCCTCGTACAACAAGATTGCTAATTAATCCTTTCTTGTTACATAATGCCTAGTCTAAGATGGCCTGATCTCTGGTTGGTTCCTTGACATATTGGCCCAGGAAACCATCCCGTAAACACGCCAGGAATTCCTCCTCCACAGTATTGTTACTAATTTGGTTAGCCCAATCTATATGTAGACTAAAGTCACCCATGATGACTGCTGTGCCTTTATTGCACGCTTCTTTAATTTCTAGGAACATGTATAGGAGTCTCTGGCAGGTTTTGTCTCCAGGGTCAGTGTGTGTGTGGAGAGGATGGAGGAGTTCAATTTGAATATGAGCAGAGCCTTTGTGGAGTCATTGGCGCATGAGCGCATCTCCTTGGAAAGGGTGGCTACCTCCATGGAAGTGATGTCTACCTCCGTGGTATCGATGGCTGCCTCGATGCAGACAATCGCCAGGGCCATGGAGGAGATAAGTCGCCAGAGTGTTGAAAACATGGTCAATGTTCAGAATAGACTGACATCTCTGGAGGCGTGATGGCCAGCTATTGATCAGAGAGACCAGAGCTTCATGGAAGTCCTCAGCAGTTGGACTGCCAGTGCAGACACGCTTCCTGATGGCCCCCCTGATGTGCAGCTAGGTGCTGTCAAGCCACTTGCTAGCACTGAGGTGGGGCTGACCCATGAGAGGGATGTTGGTGGCAGAGAACAAGGAAGTGGGGGCTCCTCTCCAAGTGCTCACACTTCCATGCCATTGCAGAGGCCTCGGTCAGAGCCCCACCACAGTCCTCACCCAACTGTGATGGGCATCTCATCCCCTGCACAGCCACAGGATGAGCAGGCATTTGCCGAGCCCTCACAGGCTCGCAAACCCAGAGGACACCTGCCAAAGGTGTCGAAGCAGGAGCAGCATGAAAGTGAACAAGGGGCCCCCACATCTGCTGAAGCCACAGGGGAAGCACCACATAGGAGCACATGTAAGAGGAAGATAAAGCACAATTAGTCACACGGGCAGTCACTTGGGTGTTTTTTTGTGTTTAATAATTAAATGCCATCCCTTTGTGAATGTATTAAACTCTGGTGATGCAAACTGTTGATGTTATGGCTTCTGTGATTTCGGCTTTGGAAGTTCCACATTGCGGCCACCGCGAGACTTGCTTGGTCAGGTTGGTGGTCAAAGTGAGAGGAAGCCAGAGAGTCATGTTCATTGTGTATCTTGTGCTAAGAAGGAGCCAAGTACATGTGCTAGAATGAGCAGCCTAAGCAAATCTGTCCAAGATGAGCGCACCCCTTGCATTCCAGCCAGCAATGTGCTGACGTGCTGCTGCTGCTGCTGGTTGATGCACCTCTGTTCGGTCATCATTCTCGTCGTCCTCCTCCTCCTCCTCCTCCTCTTCATCTGAGGAGGCTATGTACTGAGCCACTTGCTCCTCAGGAAGCTGCAAGCCATGATGATGTGTGATGTTGTGCAGAGCACAGCAGACCACGACCATTCTGGAGACCCTGGCTACTGACTACTGCAGGGCGCCACCTGATCGGTCAAGGCATGTGAATCGCATCTTCAAGAAGCTGATGGTTTGATGATGGATCTAGTCGAAATGTGGCTGGCATTGTAGCACACTTCAGCTTCCTTCACTGGCCTCCTAATTGGCATCATTAGCCACGTCTTCAGGGGTAGCCCTTGTCTCCAAGTAGCAATCCATTAAGTTGGTTTGGCGGCTGGAAGAGCGGAGGCACACTAGACTGCCGCAGGATGAACGAGTCATGGCAACTGCCACAGTACTAGGCGCAAACATGCAAAATCTCCTTTTTGTGGTTACACACCAGCTGTACATTGAGGGAGTGGAAGCCCTTGCGGTTGACAAAAGTAGCTGGGCTGTGATGGGGTGCCCTCAGGGCCACATGTGTGCAGTCTATGACACCCTGCACCATTGACAAGCCTGCAATATTTGCGAATCTAACTGCACGCGCGGTTACACTTGCTTGATCCATTGAAAAGTTGATATAATTGTGGGCCTTTGCGAAGAGGGCATCAGTAAACTGCGTGATGCAACTGTGGGCGGCTGACTGGGAGATGCCGCTGATGGCTGCTGATGATCCCTGGAAGGACCCTGAAGCAAAAAAGTTGAGTGCGGTGGTGACTTTGACAGCCGCTGGTAAGGGGTGTCCACCGGATCCTCTGGGCTCCAGGTGTTGGTGCAGCATTGCGCAGATGTCTCCGACAACCTCTCACGAAAGTCTCAGCCTCCTTTGGCACTGCTGCTCACTCATGTTGAGGAAGCTCATCCTCTGTCTGTAAATCCTGAAAGGAGGGTATCCCCTGCAGCGACGTACTGCCATGAACTTGTGCCTTCTGCCCTGTGCACCATCAAGTGGGTGAGCAGCAGGTTGGCACTCCTGCTGTTTTTGCTGCTGTTCTGCCCGGTTCTGCTGCTGCTGTGGCTGCTCCTCATCCGAATCTGAGGTTCATGATGAAAGGAAATAAATGTTTCCCATACTGCTGGTAGATACCTCCGTTGGGGAAGCGCTCAGTCCAAGTGGGAAGGCCCCAAAGTAGATAGACCGCAGCTGCACCACCTTCGACTTCAGTAGGCCTGGAAAAAGTGCTCAAAGATCTGTGGAACAAAAGTTTTGCCACCTGCAACTGCTCCCTGTTGAAAGCTCTGTTTTTATGGTGGAGCTGCAGCTGTGAGGAGGCCAGCCACTTGTCAACCCACCAGGATTAGCTGGCGTGGTTTAGGAGAGGCGTGCAACATGCTGTAAATGTGGCAAAATAACAAAGGCCTGGGAAAATTGGATTATAGAGGCACTTAACAGCTTGTTAAGGGTCTTAACTGCCTATTCTGCCTCTTGGAGGCGGGACCGAATTGCACTTGTGAAGCCCGCCTTCGGCAAAGTTGCGCGGAGGCGGGTTGGAGGCGGGTTCCAAACCCGCACTCAATTTTTGCCAACTGTCCTACCTCCAATCCCGCCTCCTCAGGGCTGGGAAAATCGTCCCCGAGGGGAGAGGTCCTGTTTCCACAGGGGGCCAGAAGGCCCTCCAGGCAAATGCGGAAAATGCATTAGGAGCAGATAGCCGTCATTATGAATCCTAGCAGTCTTGCCCCGAGACCTGGATGCAGTGCAGGAAGAAGTTTAATGACCTCTCACGAGTGGACAATGTCATTGAATTCGCCTCACACACTGCTCACTGCATGAGAGCCCCATCACTCACCTGCCAACAATCTCTACCAAACATGACTCATACCTCACATTCATAGCTTCACCTCACCTTCTCACACTTAACACTGCTACAAGCCTCACACTCACACCTCACAGCTTGCACACACTGTCAGCTATTCAACCATGACATGCATATCACCCAAACTCATTGCACCACATTCACTGATACACTTCCCTTTCTCTTGCAGGCCAAGATAGCTCACAATCGGCGGCAGTAGGACCTAACTGGCGGGGGACAGGCACGTTTGCATATCCTGACCCCGATGGAGGAGACAGTGCTGGCTATTATTGGGAGGGCCATTGCTCAGCCCTTGGCCAGTGTTGGGGCTGAAACAATACAATATGTCGGTATCCTCATATGTAATCCACCTTCACACATCCCACTTGCCCCTCATCCCACAATCTCTTCTGATTTACAAGCTGCACATGGTGTAAGCATGCATCTCTTGCTTCTCCCCCCACCTCCCTTCACCACAACATTACCCTTGTGCCTTTCTCCTTTCAGATAGCCAAGAACTGTCACCTAGCCAGGCACTGGTGAAGGAGCAGGAAATAGAAAAGCACCAAGGCACTGATGATGAAGTCACAGCACCATCACTCAATTTCACACACAGGTACTGACACTCCGCGTAGTTTAAAGGATAGGTTAGACGCGGGATCTGCACGTGGTGAGACACCAGGCACATAAGAACATAGAACATAAATATGAGCAGGAGTAGGCAATACGACCCCTCGAGCCTGCTCTGCCTTTCAATAAGGTAATGGTTCAGCTTTGACCTCAACTCCACGTTTCCCCTAAGTGGCCTGCAGCTGAGACAGGGGGAAAGGTTGTCACAGGTGCCAGATCCTCAGAGGGCGAGGTTGCACACAAGTACTGCTGCAGATGACTCATATGAGGCTTTCGATGGGGCGGTGTACAGAGAGCGCTGATGGATATGCACAATGAAATGCTTGGTGCATTGGCAGGCCTGCCAGGAAGTCTGAGTGTAATGTCAAGGAGCGTAGAGGAGTCCGGCACCAAACTTGCACAAGGTTTTGCGCAGAGCTTGGAGCCTGGAGCCCATGATTTCCAGCATGGAAGTGATGGGAAACTCCATTAGGGCACTTGTGAACCCAACCATGATGCAGAGTCTGATGGCCGATGCCTCAGCTTCCATTGCAGCACAATCAGAAGCCACCCAACGTCTGAGTGCTGCAATGGAAGCTCAGATTTCTGCCATGCAAGCTCAGACTGCTGCCATCGTGGCTGCATTTACCAGTGGAAAGGGGCTTGCTGGGTGTCACAGCAGTCCAGCAGTTTATCTTCCGACAGATTACTCGGAATGCTGAGGTGCCACCCCGGGGGAGTGGCAGTGGCTCCGTGGAGGACGAACCTGCTGTCCTCTCTCAGGGTGACAGCATTCGTCTTCCCACCCCTGTCACTCCGCCAGTGCCCTTGCTGTTGCCTGTCAGCTAGCCAGCCCAGACTGCTGCCACCCATGCCGAGGTGGTGAAGTCCGAAGCCGGGCCTACTAGGCCAAGAGCTGCTCGAGGTGGTCCTGCAAGGCCATCTGCAGCCTCTCCCACTAAAAGTCAGCAGCCTTCCGCCAGCCATGCTGCAGCCACTGGAGTAGCACTTTGTAGGGGCACTAGGATAGGCAAAGGCACACTGAAGACAGGCACTAAGGGTAATTAGTTCACTTTGTTATGTAATATTGGATGGATTGATGTATAAAGTTGTATTGGAATGTTTCTTTTGTGGTGGCTTTTACTTCAGTATTGTGGCCAAGAGGACGCTATGATGGTCAGTAAGAGAGGGAAGGTAAGGTGGGCGAATATTGTTGAATGGGGAATTGGGGTTGCGTCACTGGTACCACAGTTGGATGAGTTGATCATGGAAAGCCTGGGCAAAAAAGGGCTATCTGGGTTGCCTCCTCCCTTCCGCTTCCTCCTCTTCTGCTTTCTCCACTTCCTCTTCTGCCTCTTCTTTCTCCTCCTCCTCAGCTGGTCACTGTATGCTTGGTGGCAAGGGCTGTGCCCTCATGATGGCGAGGTTGTGGAGTATGCAGTAGACCACAACGAATCTTGAGGCGCACTCTAATGAGTACTGCAGAGCTCCTCCAGTGTGGTCCAGGCAGCGGAAGCATTGTTTAAAGACGCCAATGGTCTGCTCTATCAGATTCCGTATTCCGTGTGGCAGCATGGCTTTCGCTATATACATGCTGCCCACGAGTCCATGGGTTGCACAGCAGAGTCATGAGCCAGGTGGATAGCCCTTGTCGCCCAGTAGCCACTCTCTGGTTGGTCATGGTGTCTCAATGACTGAGGGAACAGCGGACTGGCGCTGAATAAAAGCATCATGACTGCTGCCAGGATACCTGGCATTCACCATCATGATGTTATGAGCATGGTCGCACACCAATTGCACATTCAGCGAGTGGTAACCTTTGCGGTTGCGGTACATCTTAGCATTTACATGTGGCGCTTGCAAAGCCACGTGCGTGTAGTTGATAGCGCGCTGCACCATGGGAAGCCCGTTATCCTGGCAAAGCCACGTGCACGCTCCGCCTGCTTCTCTCTGGTCAGAGAGAAGACAATGAAGTCCCCTCTCCTGACTTAAAGAGCATCTGTCACCTCTCTTATGCAGCAGTGGACAGTGAACTGGGAGAAGTTGCAGATGTCGTCTGCTCCAGCCTGGAAGGATCTCAATGCGAAGTAATTCAGGGCCACGGTCACCTTCACAGCCACTGGTAGCGCATTCCTTCCCCTGGTGTGAGGCTAGAGGTCTGGTTGCAAGAGGTGGCAGAGTTCTGGGCGCTTTCTGCCCACCATTTTGGAGGCCTATGTACCCATGTAGCACACAAAAAACAGGTCCGGCACGATTGAATTTCTAGGCCATTAAGTGCTGGGAAAGGACTCAAAGATGGTTGTTCATCTTGGAGTACAGGAAATGTGCAGCATGTTCTTGGGGGCTAGAAGGTGCAGGATTTCAGTGGAAAAACAAACTTGGTGAGTGGCAGGATGTGTCCATTTCTAGATGTAGATCTCAAACACAGGGGGTAAAATTCAACTTTGGTGGGGACACAAACGGGTGGTAGCGGATCAACCACCAACTATTCACCCCGCCCGATTTTCCTTTCTATTGAAGTCAAGCAAGTGAGAAATAACGAGAAAAGAATAATGTCTTATTTTGAAAAGGCTGTAAATCTCCTCTTTCCCTGTGGGTCACTGGAAATTATTACTCATAAGTTTATGTAATCATTTTCAGAACTGAAAATAAGGTGTGTTTCACAATTCCTCTCCGTATGATACTAAGTTCAGGTCGTTGTTTGGTTGTTGTGCATTTTGCATTCTGTTAGTTTGCTGATTTTGTTAAATTCTTATTGAAATGCATGTGTTTTACATGTTATATAGATGTAAACTTTGAACAAATTAACACAACCAAAAAATGAAAGAGAGGATAACACCATTAAGGAATTTATTTTGATCAAACTTGTGCTTACAAAGTTGTTAATATTTAATGCTTCTGCAAATTGTTAGTTCTCTCCATTCACAAGCTAAGGTTCATCCCTGTATTATTTCAAAACACTGAGCTGCAGACTGTATTTTCTAGAGGTACAGTCCTAAACCAATTTGTTTTGATGATGATCCCAGCCAGATGGTATGTTACCTACAACAAAAAGAAAATACTGCAGATGCTGGAAATCTGAAATAAAAACAGAAAATGCTGGAGATACTCAGCAGGTCAGGCAGCATCTGTGAAGAGAGAAACAGAGTTAATGTTTCAGGTCGATGACCTTTTGTCAGAACTTCGTCAGTTAACTCTCTTTCGCTGGTATGTTACCTACTTGTCTTTCCATACATCTACATATTAACAGTGGTGTTATCATTAGAGTCATGAATGTTTATCTTTGCAATTTAGTGGCCTTGGTTCTGATGCCTAGTTAAAAATAAATCATACTATTCAAAGGCTCTGACTTGTACAGTCACCTGGCAAATGATCTCAAAGTTCACCACATGTAAATTTTAAAGCTTTTGTGATAAGTGTTATCCTGTGAGAGGATGGTTACTAGGACAATTAGAATTAATAGCTCTTGTACTGTAGTTGTAAAAGGAAAACATTACAACATAACTGCCACTTTCAAAAAAAAATGAAGTCACTTCATGCCCATTGTTTGCAACCTTTTATCAGGAGAAAAGTAAGTAGCTGGAGAAAATTGTGCAGAAACCCTCTGTCACCTGAAGTGCTAAGTGATATCCCCAATTATTCTGTACTGGGTTTATTTGTTTTTACTCTTGACCCAGGTATGTTCTATGATTGTTCTTGTATTTGTAATGGTACAGCAATGGATTGAAATGTTTAAATTTGAGATGACTGACTGAATGCAGCAGCCATTCTGTCATCTCTGCCGTTGAGATGAGGCACCCCCGGATCCCCAAGAGTTGAAGCCTGCAGGAAGAAGCAAAGGTAAGGAAACTTTTTCCAACACTTTACACTCAGCTCTCATACTTACCTCTCCACACTTGCGCCCATCACTCACTTCTACAGCTGACATTTCGACCCCTTTCACCCCGCAGACCCACTGCTCGCCTCGCTGATCCTGGCGAAGTTCGCAGCCGTCGGGAAGCCCGCACTTGCAGGGGTAAAATGGGGATAAGCCTCTTAACTGCCTGTTAACTACCTGCTAACAGGCAGTTAATTGGCTGTTATCCCCTTCTTGCCTCGAGGAGATGGGTCCCTGCACGACTCGGGGACCCACCTCCTGGGAAGATGGCACGGAGGCGGGTTGGGAGCGGGCTCGGTAAACGCTCCCAGTTTCTGACATTTTCCCGGCAGTCCCGCCTCCATACCCGCCTCCCCAGGGCTGGCAAAACTCCCCCCAACATTTCTAAAAATGTAAACCTGACGCCAGAATTCTGATTTTCAAAAGTAAGCTCCAATTTTCCCCACTTTTTACGTTATTAAAGTTTTTATTAACTTTCATCAGCAATAAGATTAAACCATAAATCCACCCCTGGTGGAATATTGGACTTAGTAAAAAGTAGCTGAGTTAAACCTGTGTCAATCACTCTTCTTTCCTCTGCTAAAATGCTTCCTTGCCTCACCTAATGATTGAAAGCCTGATCTTACAAACCCATCTGCAGTAGGATCATTTTATTTTAAAAAATGCATTCACATAAAGCTCAAAATTTACACAAACTCGTTTCTCATTTCCTCTCCTAAAACATGTCACTGCCATCTGACAGCAACAAAGTACCTTCTTACTCACCTGATGCGGGTAAAACTCGGCGACTCACTTACGTGTAATAGATTTAATAAAAAGATGAGGTACACTTGGTGTCTACTGATCTTTCCCACCGATTTGAAAGCTTTGTCCAGCTCCACAGTGGTGGCCGGCTGCACTGATCTGGCCCGCTTTAGTTTCTGTAACTGTGGCACCAAAGGAGGAGAGGGGACACGCTGTCCTCATCACCATAGGAACCGGCTGATTTTTAAAAAAATTTGGACCATTTATTTCCAAAAAAATGTAAATGCACAATTACATCCAGGCCAAAAGGAGCTGTGATTTTCAATTTTCAAAAATAGAAGTGAAAAAATATACAAATGAAGGCATTAGCATTTATTGCATTGTTGTCTAAACTTCATAAGCCATTTGTACAAAATAATCCTCATTTCTGCACAATCACATCTTCCATTTGTTGTAGGGATTTGTATAAGGCAGATTAAATATATCAAGTAATGTCATCTGTCTCTTTGGGTGAATGCTGGTATCATGGCATCTGCTATTTTAAATGTATAAATTATTTCCTTCCATTGCAGTTGACTCAAAAAATAACTATTGCCTTTGTTGTAGTGGCCTTTCATTATCCACACTTTCATTGATTGGCTCAATGATGGGTAGTTTGTCTTCGTCAAGCTCAATTGCAGCAAAACCATCCCTCACAATGAAGGAGACATGGAATATGTTCTCCACCGTCTGTGTGTAAGAATATGGATCAATTACAAAGTCAAAGAAATTGATTGCCATTTTGGGGTCAGATTTGAAGTACTCTTGTAATAGTTCATAAGAACATAAGAAATAGGAGCAGGAGTAGGCTATATGGCCACTCGAGCCTGCTCCGCCATTCAATAAGATCCTGGCTGATCATCAACCTCAACTCCACTTTCCTGCCCCATCTCCATATCCCTTGATTCCCCTAGAGTCCAAAAATCTATCTATCTCAGCCTTGAATATATTCAAAGACTCAGCATCCACAGCCCTCTTGGGCAGAGAATTCCAAAGATTCACAGCCCTCTGAGTGAAAAAAATTCCTCCTCATCTCGATCTTAAATGGCCTACCCCTTATCCTGAGACTATGCCCCCTATTTCTAGACACAACTGCCAGGGGAAACAACCTCTCAGCAGCTACCTTGTCAATCCCCTTCAGAGTCTTGTATGTTTCAATGAGATCACCTCTCATTCTTCTAAACTCCAGAGAGTATAGGCCCATTCTACACAATCTCTCATCATAGGACAACCCTCTCATCCCAGGAATCAAACTAGTGAACCTTTGTTGCACCGCCTCCAAGGCAAGTATATCCTTCTTTAGATAAGGAGACTAAAACTGTGCACAGTACTCCAGGTGTGGTCTCACCAAAGCCCTGTACAATTGTAGCAAGACTTCCTTACTCTTATACTCCAACCGCCTTGCAATAAAAGCCAACATATGATTTGCCTTCCTTATTGGTTGTTGTACCTGTATGCTAGCTTTCTGTGTTTCTTGCACGAGGACACCCAAATCTCTCTGAACACCAACATTTGAAAGTTTCTCACCATTTAAATAATATTGTTTTTCTATTCTTCCTACCAAAGTGAATAAACTCACATTTCCCTACATTATACTCCATCTGCCACCTTACTGCCCACTCACTTTGTCTATCTACTGTATATCCCTTTGCAGATTCTTTGGGCTGGATCTTACCAGCCCTGAGGAGGCGGGTTTGGAGGTGGAACTGCTGGGAAAGTCCAAAAGAATGGGAGCGGGTCCTGAACCCACTCCAAACCCACCTCCATACAATCTTCCCGGGAGTCGGGTCCCCGATTTGCGCAGGGACCCGACTCCTAGCGGTGGGAAGAGGATTATAATCACTCAACTGCCTGTTAACAGGTAATTAACAGGCAGTTAAAAGGCATTTCCCAATTTTTCCACTGCTGCTGTGGGCTTCCCGATGTTGGGAAACCCTGCCAGGGTAAGTGAGGCGTGCTGTGGGTCTGTTGTTATGTTGGTGTTTGGATGACAGCTGCAGAATTGATGTGAAGGATGCAAAGTGACAATGGTTAGTATCAGAGGTAAGGAAATGTTATGAAAGTAATTTTTATTGTGATTAGATGTTTCTGCAGGTGACAAGCTGTGAAGTGTTTGTGTAGCCTCATCTCATTGGGAGAAGTGACAGTTGGCTTCTGTAATCTCAGCTGCAGCTGCCATCTGTTTTATCCTAAGGAGAGAGTAATTGGAGAGCCTGGGTGCAAGGACTCACCTTTGGACAATGATTGTCAGTGTTTGACAGCACCTCAATGCTGTGAAATACTGTCAAACAAGTGTGGTGCATATGCCTTTAAGAAAACCGGCAGATGAAGTGTCATCAACTGATGTCATCTGACACTGGCTTTCCCTTAATTGGCCGGCAGGCCCACAGGGCAGGCTTAACAAGGCCAATCAGGGTCCATCAAAAATAACCACTAGAGACTCTTGTTTTATCTATCGTCTCAATCCGTTGCCCTCCTGACCAATAATCTTTACCTAACTCACACTTTGGATTAGATGTGGCCAATCTGGTTGTTCGGTTTATTCAGTGCTTTGGACGGGCGATGCGAAGCCAATCAGTGCAGCGATTACAGGTGCGGTTGGGTTGGGGGGACATTGTTGAGCTTCAGGCATGTCGAGGCAGGGCAATCCGATGCAGAAAGAGATGCACCAGGACTGGGGCAATAGGGAGGTTATCACCAACAGCATCAAAAAGATAGCAGATTTCCTCAATTCATTTGGTATGGGGTCTCTGACTGACAGAAAAATAAAATTGCATCTGATTTCCAGTTATCGATTCAAGGGGTGGGGTTAATATATGATTGGGTTTTAATATTCTGTGTCATAAATAGACTTAGCGACTGTGTATATATTAGAGGTAGTTTTGCCCATTCAAAAATAGAACTTTAAATATCACAAGCATTGTGGTGGGATTCTTTCACACTCATGAAAGAACTTGTTGAATGCACTCAAGATTGTTTCCCGAATTGCCTGCTACCTTAAGCTAATCAGGCCCTAAACAATGGTGCATTGAAATCCGCCAAACTGAGTATCTGTTCAGATGAACATCTTTTAATTCTATAATACCAGTGTGTCCAACAGTGCATATTAAGGAAGACTTTTTTAAGACGTCCTTCACCCTGTTGGCAGGACGTAATAGCTCGTCATTCACTTTTTACCTCTAGTTTCCAACCTCTCACAATGCAGCACTCCCTCAGTACTGCAGCGGAGATTTTGCGATCAATCTTCCAGTCACATTAAGTAATTAAAACAAAAATAATAATAAGTAAATATATATGTTTAATTGTATAACTAATTTTTATACAGAAAAAATACTTGTGTTTACAGGGGGTCCATGGAATTTTTCTTACATGGGAGGTGGGCCTCAGAAGCAAAAAGGTTAAGAACCCTTGTTCTAGAGGGAATGTTGGGTGTGTATTGTCCTGCCTTATCCTGTTGGCTTCAATAACAAAGTATGCTGATTCCACCAGTGTGTTGCAAATAGATGCGACCAAGATAAGGCAAGATATAAAACACTACAAGATCTTTCACATGTAGAGGCAGAAAAAGAAGTGAGTCCTGAGGTCAACACTCCTCCCAGCAGAACGAGGTAATATCATAAATAACACTGGAAAATGCTGGAAACACTCAGCAGGTCAGGCAGCATTGAGGAGAGAGAAACAGAGTTAAAGGCCCTGATTTTCTCATTGGTGTTGGGATGGGGGCGTGTCAGCTGGTTTCCGGTTTCCAGTCCTGCCCCCAGCTGCCTCCGCTCTGCAGGCATGATTTTCCCTTGATTGGCCTTGTACCGGCCAATTAACAGGACGTGGATCTGATGACGTCATTTGATGACGCATCATCTGTCGGTTTCCTTAAAGGGACCATGCACAATTTTATTCTGACAGTTGATTTTTCAGTGTTTGACAGCATTGAGGTGCTGAAAACACTGACAATCACTGTACAAAGGTGAACTCTTGCAGCCAGGCTTATGAAGGGAGTCACTGTATGTAGGGAGGTTCTTTTCCCTTCCAAGGGCAGAAACATAGAAACAGAGAAGATAGGAGCAGGAGTAGGCCATTTGGCCCCTCGAGCCTGCTCCGCCATTCAATGCGATTATGGCTGATCATCCAAATTCAGTACCCTGTCCCTGCTTTCTCCCCATATCCCTTGATCCCCTTAGCCTTAAGAAATATATCTAACTCCTTCTTGAATATATTTAATGAATTGGCCTCAACTGTCTTCTGTGGTAGAGAATTCCACAGGTTCACCACTCTCTGGGTGAAGAAATTCCTCCTCATCTCAGTCCTAAATGGCTTACCCCTTATCCTTAGACTGTGACCCCTGGTTCTGGACTCCCCCGCCATCGGGAACAGCCTTCCTGCATCTAGTCTGTCTAGTCCTGTTAGAATTTTATAAGTTTCAATGAGATCCCCTCTCATTCTTCTAAACTCTAGCAAATATAAGCCTAATCGACCCAATCTCTCTTCATATGTCATTCCTGCCATCCCAGGTATCAGTCTGGTGAATCTTCGCTGCACTCCCTCCATGGCAAGAACATCCATCCTCAGATAAGGCGACCAAAACTGCACACAATACTCAAGGTGTGGTCTCACCAAGGCCCTGTACAACTGCAGCAAGACATCCTTGCTCCTGTACTCGAATCCTCTCACTATGAAGGCCAGCTTACCATTTGCCTTCTTAACTGCCTGCTGCACCTGCATGCCTACCTTCAGCAACTGGTGCACAAGGACACCCAGGTCTCATTGCACTTTCCCTTTTCCCAATCTATTGCCATTCAGATAATAATCTGCCTTCCTGTTTTTGCCACCAAAGTTGATAACCTCGCATTTATCCACATTATAATGCATCTCCTCAATCGCCCAACCTGTCCAAATCGTACTGGAGTTTCTCTGCATCCTCCTCACAGCATACATGCCCACCCAGCTTTGTGTCATCTGCAAACTTGGAGATATTACATCTAATTCCCTCGTCTAGATCATTAATATATATAGACCCAGAAATTCGGGTCGGGGGCTGCCCGTGGGTGCAAGCCCCCGACCTGCACTTACCTAGCGCGCCGGCCGTTGAGCAGTGGGCCCATGTGGGATTCCGATCCTGGGCCTCCTCCAACTGCCGGCGCACAGTGCTTGCGTATCCCAGGGGCGCAGTTAGTTCATTGCGTCCCCTGGGATCACATGGGCCATGGAGAGCCAATGGTAGCAGGGAATGCTTCATTCATAAGTTTGACAGGAAGAGCTGTCAAACCTATAAATACTATAAGCCCCAAAACATCACTAAAACTTCAAATAATTTTTTTTTTAAATCACATTTTTAAAATAACTATAAATTACATGAAATAACAATTTTAAACAATAATTTAAACTTTTGAAAAAATCACATTTTAAAAATAACTAAGTTACATGAAATAACAATTTTAAACAATAATTTAAATTTTTGAAAAAATGAATTACATTTTCTAACGGGGCTAAAAATAAACTTACCTTTCTTTAAAATATTTAAAAATAATAAACCTGTGGAAAAAATGTTTTAATTTTAATTAATTCACCACTTACCTTGTTAAAAGCAGGCGTTGCGCCTGCTTTTTAAAAGTGTAACTGCTGGCGACTTACCCTCCCGGAGAAACCTGCAAAAAAAACGTAAGTTCGATGCGCAGGTGCTGCCTCTCCAGCGCACGCGTTCGACCTGTCAACCCCTTCTTTCAGGGGTACGGAAGTGCCGGTATCCCGCGCATGCGCAGTGCATGCACGGAACCGGCACTTTCATTGGGCCAACGCGTGAGTATCCCATGCGTACTCACGCATTGGGACCTGAATTTCTAGGCCATTGTGAATAACTGGGGTCCTAGCACCAATCCCTGCGGTACCCCACTAGCCACTGCCTTCCACTCGAAAAAAGACCCGTTTAGTCCAACTCTTTGCTTCCTGTCTGCCAACCAGTTTTCTATCCAAGTCAGTACCTTACCCCCAGTCCCTTGTGCTTTAACTTTGCACGCCAATCTCTTATGCGGGACCTTATCGAAAGCCTTCTTCCAGTAGATTAGTCAAGCATGATTTACCTTCTGTAAATCCATGTTGACTTTGTCCGATCCTGTCACTGTTTTCCAAGTGCTCTGTTATTACATCTTTTATAATGGACTCCAGCATTTTCCCCACTACCGATGTCAGGCTTACCGGTCTATAATTCCCCATTTTTTCTCTACCACCTTTTTTAAATAGTGGGGTTACATTAGCTACCCTCCAATCCATGGGAACTGTTCCAGAGTCTATTGAATTTTGGAAGATAACCAGCAATGCATCTACTATTTCTTGGGCCACTTCCTTAACTACCCTAGGATGTAGATTATCAGGCCCTGGGGATTTATCGGCCTTCAATCCCGTCAATTTCCCTAACACCATTTCCCTACAAATACTGATTTCATTCAGTTCCTCCCTCTCATTAGACCCTATGTTCCCCGACATCTCTGGGAGTTTATTTGTGTCCTCCTTTGTGAAGACAGAACCAAAGTATGTATATAATTGGTCTGCCATGTCTTTGTTCCCCATTATAAATTCCCCTGATTCTGACTGCAAGGGACCTAAGCTTGACTTTACCAATCTTTTTCTCTTCACATATCTATGGAAGCTTTTACAGTCAGTTTTTATGTTCTCTGCAAGCTTACTCTCATACTCTATTTTCCCCCTCTTAATTAATCCCTTTGTCCTCCTTTGCTGAATCCTAAACTGCTCCCAGTCCTCAGGTTTGCTGCTTTTTCTGGCCAATTTATATGTCCTCTCCTTGGATCTTAAGCTATCCCTAATTTCCCTTGTTAGCCAATGTTGTGTCACCTTTTTTGTTTTATTTTTATGCCAAACAGGGATGAACAAATTCTGTAGTTCATCCATGCGATCTTTAAATGTTTGCCATTGCCTATTCACCATCAACCCTTTAAGTAACATTCCCCAATCCATCCTACCCAACTCGCACCTCATACCATCATAGTTTCCTTTATTTAAATTCAGTACCCAAGTCTCTGAATCGACTACTTCACTCTCCATTTTAATGAAGAATTCTATCATATTATGATCACTCCTCCCCAAGGGGCCTCGCACAACAAGATTGCTAATTAATCCCTTCTCATTACATAATACCCAGTCTAAGATGGCCGCCTCTCCAGTTGGTTCCTCGACATATTGGTCCAGGAAACCATCCCGTATACATTCTAGGAATTCCTCTTCCACGGTATTGTTACTAATTTGGTTAGACCAATCTATATGTAGATTAAAGTCACCCATGATAACTGCCGTGCCCTTATTGCACGCATCTCTAATTTCCCGTTTGATGCCATCCCCAACCTCAGCATTACTGTTTGGGGGTCTGTATACAACTCCCATTAAAGTTTTCTGTCCCTTGCTATTTCTCAGCTCTACCCATACAGATTCCACATCATCAGAGCTAATATCCTTCCTTACTATTGTGTTAATCTCCTCTTTAAGCAGTAATGCTACCCCACCGCATTTTCCTTTTTGCCTGTCCTTCCTGAATATTGAATACCCCTGGATGTTGAATTCCCAGCCTTGGTCACCCTGGAGCCATGTCTCCATAATCCCAATTATATCATATCCATTTACATCTATTTGCGCAGCTAATTCATCCAGCTTATTAAGAATGCTCCTCGTATTAAGACACAAAGCCTTCAGGATTGTTTTTTTCACACTCTTAGACTTTTTAGAATTATTGTTTAATGCAGCCATGTTTGATTTACACCCTTGATTTCTCTGACTGCCACTTTTGCTTTTCTCCTTCCTGTCGTTTTCTTCTATCCTTGCTTCCCTTTCCTCTGTCTCTCTGCACAGGTTCCCAACCCCCTGCCATTTTCGTTTAAACCCTCCCCAACAGCACTAGCAAACACTCCCCCTAGGACATCGGTCCTGGTCCTGCCCAGGTGCAAACCGTCCGGTCTGTGCTGGTCCCACCTCCCCCAGAACCGGTTCCAATGTTGCAGGAATTTGAATCCCTCCCCCTTGCACCATTCTCCTAGCCACGTATTCATCTGAAATATCCTTCTATTTCTACTCTGACTAGCATGTGGCACTGGTAGCAATCCTGAGATTACTACCTTTGAGGTCCTATTTTTTAATTTACCTCCTAACTCCCTATATTCAGCTTTTAGAACCACATCCCGTTTTTTACCTATATCGTTGGTACCTATATCCACCACGACAACTGGCTGTTCACCCTCCCCCTCCAGAATGCCCTGCAGCTGCTCCGAGACATCCTTGACCCTTGCACCAGGAAGGCAACATACCATCCTGGGGTCTCGTTTGCGGCTGCAGAAACGCCTATCTATTCCCCTTACAATAGAATCCCCTATCACTATAGCTCTCCCGCTCTTTTTCCTCCCGTCCCGTGCAGCAGAACCACCCATGGTGCCAGGAAGTTGGTTGCTGCTGCCTTCCCCCGATAAGCCATCCTCCCCAACAATATCCAAATTGGTACATCTTTTTGAGAGGGGGATGGCCGCAGGGGACCCCTGCACTACCTGCCTGTGACTACTACTCTGCCTGGCGGTCACCCAGTCCCTTCCTGCCTGTGCAGCCTTTACCTGCAGTGTGACCAACTGATTAAACGTGATATCCACGATGTCCTCAGCATCGCGAATGCTCCAGTATGTATCCATTCGCAGCTCCAGCGCCGCAATGCGGTCTGCCAGTAGCTGCAGCTGGATACACTTCCCGCACACATGGTCATCCGGGACACCGGAAGTATTCCTGATTGCTGACATAGTGCAGGAGGAGCATGCCACGGGGCCGAGCTGTCCTGCCATGACTTACCCTTTAATTAATTTTAATGAAATCAATACCACCAATTATACTACAGTTAAATGATATACTCAAGGGCCCTTGTTTCCTAGCAGTCCCTGCTACACAACAGAGACCTTAGAAACTATAACCACAAAATTAAGACCCTCTAAACTTTATAAACTATGGGGGAAAAATTCAGTTGTTTGTGCCTCCCGTTAGTGCCTTAAGAGGACGCTAATGGGGTGCAAAGCAACTAGCGCCTGGGCACGGCGATGTTTGCACCACTTGTGAAATTAACTAGACATTTTGCGACCATGCTAAACACTACCGCCACGATCTCCTGCACCAGCAGATCGTGACATCAGTCGAGTGTGCAACGCCCCGTTAGCGCCCCGGACTGGATATTGAGTGGCACCCCCTGCCTTACCGACTGCCGCTTGCAACGCCAGGTTGAGGGGAGCATTTTGCAGTCAGAAAGGGACTGGGAGAGCGCTATTTAAAGGCGACCGCTTCCTGCCTTTTTTTGTTGGTGATATATTTGCACAGAGAGAGAGAGACTTCTGGAGAGATTCAACACTGTGTGAAGGAGCTTTGGGTACTGACCAGCACTTTGCAGGTTCATTTTGATTTGCCCTTCCTTGCTTCGCCAGCGCTCTGAGGTAGCGCCGTACTCTGAGGTAGCACTTCGCTCCTCGGCCTTTGTGCCTTAAGACAGGTGTGAAGCACCTGATTTAGCGCTCCAATCACCTCCAGGGGCGATAAAAGCCAAGTTTGCCGTCGGAGGCGATAATTAGCGCCAGGCGCTAAACTTTGCGCACGGCTGATAATGGCACCCCAAACGGGGCGATACTCAATTTTTCCCCCAACCTTAACTGTCAAACTATAGAGTAGTATACATACTCACCTGGCCGTACTCACCCAATCAGCTGCTTCCTCCTGCCCGCGTCACATTTTGAATCGTGACGTGGCTCTAGAACACTGCCACCGGTCTGCGAGATTGGTAAGTCTGTGAAAGAAAGCCCGCGAAAGTGAGTTTAAATACTCACTGAGTCTCCGCTCTCACCGTTCCTGACAATGGCCTGTGAAAGAAAGCCCGCGAAAGTGAGTTTAAATACTCACTGAGTCTCCGCTCTCACTGCTCCCGACAATGGCCTATGAAAAAAAGACCGCGAAAGTGAGTTTAAATACTTACTGAACCTCCGCTCTCACCACTCGCGACAATGTCCTTTTGAAGTCCTTACAGTTCACTATACTTCCAAGTTTTGTGTCATCTACAAATTTTGAAATTGTGCCCTGTACACCCAAGCCCAAATCGTTAATATATATCAAGCAAAGCAGTACTGACCCCTGGAGAACACCACTGTGAATCTTCCTCCAGTCCAAAAAACAATTGTTCATTACTACTCTCTGTTTCCTGTCACTTAGCCAATTTCGTATCCATGCTGCCACTGTCCCTTTTATTCCATGAGCTTCAACATTGCTGGCAAGCCTATTATGTGACACTTTGTCGAACGCCTTTTGGAAATCCATGTACACTATGTCAACTGCATTACCGTCATCAACCCTCTCTTCTACCTCATCAAAGAACTCAATCAAGTTAGTTAAACACGATTTGCCTTTAACAAATCCGTGCTGGCTTTCATTAATTAATCCACACTTCTCCAAGTGACTGTTAACTTTGTCCCGGATTATCGTTTTAAAAGCGTCCCACCACCGAGGTTAAACTGACTGGCCTGTAGTTGCTGGGTTTATCCTTACACCCTTTTTTGAACAAGGGTGTAACATTTGCAATTCTCCAGTCCTCTGGCACCACCGCTAGATCCTTTCGATCTTTACTCTCTCTATATAAATTGTTAAGGAAAGCTCAAGATCTTTATAGGCCACTTCTCAAGCACAATGCCCTTGCTGATTTATTATGACATGACAAGTGTTATTGTGAACAAGACCCCTAGAAATTAGATATTTCCTTCAAAACACCAGATGCCAACTTGTTTACCATCTAGGATGTAACTAATGATCCTGAGCTCCATTGTCCCACTTGCAATCTCAAGACTGCCTTGGCTATCTTACAATGTGGTCACAAAAATAAGTCAACAGGCACGAATCGCACATCCTGTACTTAGAAGCTAAACAGCACAGTCAATTAAATTGTACTCTGACAAATTAAACCCTAAAGCATCCTGGCAATGAGCATAATTTCTAGCTACAGTACAAATTCACAAGCCATTTATGAGTAAAAAGAAAGCAAAAAACCTTAATTATATGAGATTAAATCAAATCCTAACCCTACATATATATGCATACAGGACTAAGCTATCTTACAGCCCTCTGGCGAGCCGTCTCCTGGGCCGCCCTTTCCACTAGCCCCTGCTCCTACTCACTCCTGCTGAGTGCTTCACCATGTGCAGGCCCCTCTACCTCACTATCTAACCTACCCGTGGTGCCAATCTCTGTGTTGGTGCTTGTAATGATATCAGCAAATAGTGATGTTATTTGCCTGTTTGATTATCATGCCTTACCAGCATAATTGCATGTATTGATTACTTATGCCTGACCAGCAGAGGGCATGTGACAGAGACAAGCAGTTTAGTTTTACTTTCACTCTAGATGCATCACTAGCATGATGTCTCCTGTAAATGCTGTTAAAAGAGTTGAACAAGCTTTAGATTAAAAGACATTCTCTTTCATAAAGGTCTCGTCATTGAACCCACAAAGAAATCAATACATGGTGTCAGAAGTGATTGAAAGAGATGAAGAGAAAAAATCTGAAGTTAAATCAGCTCTCCACAAATTAGCAAGCCAAAAGAGAACATCGTTGCTTACCATTAGAGAATAGCTAACGAAGTGAAAAATGGAAGGTTTACACCCACCGGCGACGCATCAGTTGACAGGTAATGTGGCTGAAAATTGGAGGAGGTTCAAACAACGTGTGGAATTGTATTTAGCGGCAATCGGAGCTGACGAGAAAAGTAATAAAAAGAAATCATCACTGTTCTTACATGTCGTGGGTGATAAGCGTTGGAGGTGTATAATAACTTCACATTCGCTGCTGATGGAGACAAAATGAAGCTAGATAAAATAATGGAACAGTTTGAGGCCTACTGCATACCTAAACGTAACGTGACGTTTGAGAGGCACAGATTTTTCACATGTGTACAGAAAACGGGAGAGACTATTGATCAGTATGTGACTGAACTGAGAAACCGAAGCAAAACATGTGAATTTGGGGGACTGACAGACTCGCTGATAAAAGACAGACTGGTGTGTGGTATTCCAGATAATGGTCTAAGGGAAAGACTGCTAAGAGAGCAAGATCTAGACCTGGGAAAAGCCATAGCACTGTGTAGGGCTACAGAGACTGTGAAGTCGCAGGCAAAGGAGCTGTTCAGTGACAGTAGCTGCAACGTGGATGCAGTGAGAATGAACGGACACAAACCGGTTAACAAAAAGAGCTCCAATGTGAAAAAAGAGGCGTGGCCAGCGAACAAAAATGAAAGGGACAATCGAAAGACATGTAGTCGATGCGGTACACAGCATCCACCAAAAAAGTGTCCAGCATATGGTAAAAAATGCAATAGTTGCAACAAAAACAACCATTATGCCCATTGCTGCAAGAACCAAGTGCAACAAAGCAAGGTCCATGCAGTAGATGAAAGCGACATAGAGGAGTTCTATGTAGATGTTGTGTCTGAAAACAAAAAAGAAGAAAGAGACTGGATGTTGACACTAAAAGTGAATGACATACACATTCCATTTAAATTGGATACTGGAGCACAAGTTAATGTGATATCAGAGACTGAGTTTAAGAAAATTAGACCCAGACCAAAGATACATGGAATCAAAGTGAAAGTGACAGGATACTCAGGTACTGAAATACCAGTGAAAGGAAGATGCATTGTCAAAGTAACACACAAGGACAGAGAGCACACGCTAGCATTAATCGTGGTGCCAAAGGATCTGCAAGCCATACTAGGTTTAAAAGCCTGTGAGAGACTGAACCTGGTAAAGAGAGTCCTCGTTGTGGAAAGCGAAGGAGAGACAGTCTATGATGAACTCATGAAAGAGTACAAAGGCCTATTTAAGGGTCTAGGCTGCATTCCAGGAGAACACACGATCAGAGTAGATAAAAGTATGACACCGGTCATACATCCATGCAGAAAAGTCCCGTTTGCTCTTCAAAAGCAACTGAAGGCAGAGTTGGACAGGATGGAAAGCCTGAACGTGATTCGGAAGATAGATGAGCCAACTGAGTGGGTGAGTTCCCTCGTCGTAGTGGACAAAAAGAATGGAAAGCTCAGAATTTGCCTGGATCCAAGAGATCTAAACAGAGCAATAAAGAGAGAGCACTTCAAGCTTCCTACACGTGAGGAAATCATGTCACAGTTTGCAAATGCAAAGTATTTCAGCAAGTTAGATGCATCATCAGGATTTTGGCAGATGAAGCTGGACGAGGTAAGCTCAAGACTGTGCACATTCAACAGTCCATTTGGCAGATACAGATTCCTAAGGTTACCATTTGGCATTGCCTCAGCTCCTGAAGTGTATCACAAAACAATTCATATGATCTATGAGCACCTGGAGGGAGTTGATACATCAATGGATGACATCATAGTATGGGGAACCACGAGAACTGAGCATGACGAGAGACTGAAAAAAGTGCTGGAAGCAACAAGGAAAACAAACCTGAAGCTGAATAGAGAGAAATGCCAGCTCGGGGTGACAGAACTGACATTCATGGGAGATATCCTTAGCAGTGAGGGCATCAGACCAGATCCCAGAAAGGTGTCCGCCATTGAGAATATGCCAAAGCCACAATGCAAAAAGGACGTGCAGAGGTTTAATGGAATGATCAACTACATGGGGAAATTCATATCCAACCTCTCAGAAAAGATGGCGCCACTGAGAAGACTAACTGAAAAGAACATAGAATGGGAATGGAATCATGAGCATGAGAATTCATGGAGCGATCTAAAGAAACTGCTCACAGAGGAACCAGTTCTGAGGTTCTATGACCCAGCGAGACCCATCAAGATATCATCAGATGCATCACAGAGTGGGCTCGGTGCCGTTCTTCTGCAAAAATATGACTACTGGCAACCTATTGCATATGCATCGCACTCAATGACAGACGCGGAGACGCGATATGCTCAAATAGAAAGGGAGCTGCTCAGCATCACATACGCCTGTGAAAGATTTCACCAGTTTGTGGCAGGACAAGCAATCAGTGTAGAGACTGACCATAAGCCCTTGATTGCATTGTTCCAAAAGCCACTAAATAGCTGTCCGCTTAGAATACAAAGAATGATGATCAGGCTGCAACGCTATACACTGAATGTTGCGTACACACCGGGTAAGCTTATGTATACAGCAGACACGTTGTCCAGAGCTGTTGACCCAAGTGAGCCCGCAAACACCACAATGGATGAAAAAGTGAACGCCTACGTGGACATGATCACAAGTGCACTGCCCATAGCAGATGCAAAAATGGAGCTCATAAAGACTGAGACAAACAAAGATGAAAATCCTCAAGATGCGTGAAGCCTCCTGAGAGACTCATTGAGCAAATTTAAGGACTCTTGTTATAGAAGGAAGTAATGTTATCTTATTCTTTCTTCAAGTTCTAGTGTGTTTACATATTTCATGTGAACACACAAAGCAAGGTTAAAAAACCTTGATAATGATAATGTTAATGTAAGTTCATTAAGTGTTACAGTTAAAATGCAGATTAATACAAAGAAAACATGTTGTTAGTTAAAAGTAAAATACTTTTGTTTTAAGAAAGGGAGATGTAATGATATCAGCAAATAGTGATGTTATTTGCCTGTTTGATTATCATGCCTTACCAGCATAATTGCATGTATTGATTACTTATGCCTGACCAGCAGAGGGCATGTGACAGAGACAAGCAGTTTAGTTTTACTTTCACTCTAGATGCATCACTAGCATGATGTCTCCTGTAAATGCTGTTAAAAGAGTTGAACAAGCTTTAGATTAAAAGACATTCTCTTTCATAAAGGTCTCGTCATTGAACCCACAAAGAAATCAATACAGTGCTTAGGAGGAATGAAGCACATGACAGGGCATCTTCTGGAGGATTGTCCTCCTCCAAATCCTGTTCAAGTGGTTCCAAATGCTGAGAAGGACTTAGAGAAAGGAGAAAGGGACAAGAGTTAGCTTGGCACTGACAGGCTAGACAGCAGCAAATGAGAGACTTCACAATGCAGCATGATGTTGCCAAACTGGTAAAATGTGTGATTGATTGAGCTAAATTAAAGGGTACAAGTAATAAGCAGACACCCTGTTCAATTAATTCCCCAGCCTCACCATCTCTGATACCTGGTACTGTTGCTAAGCCAATGATGTCCAGGTCTGCTTACTCCATTTTGCTCAGGACCTGGATGTTGGGTGGTTTCCTATGGTCTTGATCCTCTCCCAACTGTTATGAGCAGTTTTCTCCTGTAGGCAGAGAGTGAGTCCCATCGATGCTTCCCTTAAAATTCAAATCGGGGTCCTAACTATGTCATTAGGACTTCCATTTGGATTGGAAGAGGCCTACAGCTTGTTTTAGGCAGGTGCTTCGTCCATTCATTGTTCAATTAATTCCAGCAAAGGTGAGCTAAACCCTGGTCATTTAAATTTTGCCCAGCGAAAATCTGCTGGATCTTTCTCTCAGAGCTGATTACCTAGGTCTTAACAGGCTTCACAAGCAACAGCGCTTTTTTTTAAAGAAAGTTTTGCTACTAACTTCACTCATCTTTTTCTGAACAGAAAACAAGGTAGAAAGTGCAGAAAGGGGAAAACCTGGTAGTTTTGGTATAGTGATTGGTTTCCTGCCAGTATTAAAAGCCCTCTCTGTCACAATTACAGTTAAACAGCAGTGGGAAACACACCTACATTGCCACCTACCTCAGAGAATGGAAATCCCTGCTCCAATTAGCCTGGGTAAGCACTTTGATGAAGCCCTTAAAATAAGGAGATCAGGAACCCTTACTTTCTCGATTACTTTGGCCGAAGTGGGAATGAGGAACACAGCTAACAGCTAAGATGAAAGCAGGTAGGATTGTGAGAGATGAGGGGTGGGGGGAACTCTTATGCATAGAAATAAATTGGTTATCACTGGTATTAATATTACACTGATCAGAAAACCTAAGTGAGAGAAAGAGTGGGAGTGGGGACTTCTTAGGTGATTGTGGGTGGATAAGGGAATTTCTCAGGTAGGTAGAGTTTGAGTAATATGGTCAGGCATTTTAAACAAATAAAGATGGTACTAACACCCAACTTTCTGTGAGAAAACAAACTCACAGCATGCATTGATGGCAGGTACCGCAGGTATAAAATCCAAAATAACCATTAAATATTAAAACACTATTTTCAGAGTCGTTTACTAAAGTTCTTTTTAAAGAAAATAAATGGAAAATACCAATAAGATAAACAACGCAAAACTGGGTCAGTAGCGCTCGTTGTATGGGTACTACGGTGCCGTTTGAGGTCCAAAATGGCGTCCGAGACGCACACACTCACTTCTGGGGCGAGTTGCGCTGGACGCCATACTGGTAAGGGCGATAGCGCGTGCAGTGAACGGCCGCCGGAAGTATGCTGAGTATGGAGATCATGACGTCACGCTGATTTGATGCCAGTGCTGCCATTTTGCAGTACAACGCTCCAGCTAACATCCTCTCCTAATCACATACGGCTGAACACTGGTTCAGCAGCAGGAAGGACCCCCCACCAGCGCTATTTAAAGGGCTTATCAACTACGTACAGGTTAATTGCTGGTTGATTTCTTCTGACTGTTGCTACAATTCTACAAGTGTTTGGTGCTTTCTATAGTTGTCTCAAGTTGCAAAAGTCTACAGGGAGTAGTGTGGAAGGTGCTGAAGGTCTTTTTGCATGGGTGCACTAGTAAGCATTCCCTTCGGAATAGAAACATAGAAACATTGAAGATATTCGGCCCCTCGAGCCTGCTCCACCATTTAATGAGATCATGGCTGATCATCCAAATTCAGTACCCTGGCCCTGCTTTCTCCCCATATCCCTTGATCCCTTTAGCCTTAAGAAATATATCTAACTCCTTCTTGAATATATTTAATGAATTGGCCTCAACTGCCTTCTGTGGTAGAGAATTCCACAGGTTCAACACTCTCTGGGTGAAGAAATTCCTTCTCATCTCTGTCCTAAATGGCTTACCCCTTTAGGAATACAGCATGACTTGGAGAATGAGCAGAGGGCACGCAGAGCAGGACAAGCTGCAGTAACAGGGACGTAGAGGAGGTGCAGGGAGCAATTCTCCTACCTCAACCTCAGTGAGGAACAGTGTGTGAGACGTCTGTGCTTCCATAAGGACGTCCTCACTGAGGGGTCTGGTGGAATAGTGGTTATGTCACTGGACTAATCCAGAGGCCTCGACTAATGATCCAAGAGACATGAATTCAAATCCTACCATGGCAGCTGGGGAGGTTAAGTTCAGCTAATTAAATAAATCTGGAATAAAAATCTAGCCATGAAACTACCGGATTGTCGTAAAAACCCACCCGGTTCACTAATGTCCTTTACGGAAGGTAATCTGTTATCCTTACCTGGTCTGGCCTATATGTGACTCCAGACCCACAGCAATGTGGTTGACTCTTAACTGCCCTTGAAATGGCCTATCAAGCCACTCAGTTGTATTCAAGAAGGTGGCTCACCACCACCTTCTCAAGGATAAATAGGGATGGGCAATAAATGCAGGCCTTGCCGGCAACATCCACATCCTGTGAATGAATTTTAAAAATCTGCCACCTGCTGCAGCCACAACTGCAACCTTAGAGCAGGACAAGGACCACATTGTCATTGGCTGTCAAGGTGCCCGTGGCAATGAAATGTTATGCGTCTGGCTCCTTCCAGGCTGGAGCTGGAGATATTAGCAACATCTCAGCAGTTGGCCGTCCACTGTTTCATAAGGAAGGGAGGTCACTGCCGCTCTCTGTTCATTGAAAGCTAACTACATTTCCTTCTCTCTTGCCAGAGAGAAGCAGGCGGAGCAAGCACGTGGCTTTGCTAGGATTGCAGGCTTCCCCATGGTGAAGGGCGCCATTGACTGCATGTACATCACTTTGCAGATGCTGTATGTCAGCTCTGCCCTATACCGCAACCGCAAGGGATTCCACTCACTTAACATCCAGCTGGTGTGCAACCATATGCAGCAAATCATGCCGGTATCCTGGCAGCAGACATGATTCCTTCATTCTGCGGCAGTCTGCTGTGCCAGCTGCATTTGAGCCACCATGGCAAACCAAAGGGTGGCTACTAGGTGACAAGGGCTATCCACTGACCACATGGCTGATGACTCTGGTGCGCAACCCATGCACACGGGCGCAATGTGCATACAATGAAAACATGCTGCCACACGAAATGTGATACAGCAGACCATTGGCATGCTGAAACAATGCTTCCGTTGACCGGACTGTTCTAGAGGAGCCCTGCAGTACTCGGCAGAGCGGGTGTCAAGATTCGTGGTGGTCTGCTGCATGTTGCACAACCTTGCCATCATGAGGACACAGCCCTTGCCACCAGCTATACGGTGAGCATCTCAGGAGCAGGAGCATCAGCAGGAGGAGGAGGAGGAGGAAGCGGAAGAGAGGAGGCAACCTAGATAGACCTTTTCTGGCCGGGCTGTCCATGAAGAATTCATCCAAGTGCAATATCAGTAACCCCAGCCCCAATTCCCCATTCACCAACAGACCCACCCTTACTTCCTTCTGTTACCGACCATCACAGCGTCCGCTTGGCCACAATGCAAAAATAAAAGCCAGCACAAAATAAACATTCCAAACCAAATTTATAAATCAAATTATTCCATATTACATAAAAAATTCAACTAACCACCCTTGTACATTCCCTTAGTGCCTGTCTCCCGTGTACCTTTGTCTGTCTAGTGCTCCTATGCAGTGCTACCCCAGTGGCTGCAGCATGGCTGGCGGAAGGCATCGTGTAGCTCTGGGGCAAGAAGGCCGACTTCGGACTGCACCATCTCAGCATGGGCAGCAGCAGCCTGGACTGGCTGGCTGACAGACAGCAGCAAGGGCACTGTCGGAGTGGCAGAGGTGGGAGGACGAATCCTGTCTTCCTGAGAGAGAACAGCAGGTTCGTGCTCCACAGAGCCACTGCCGCTCCCCCAGGGTGGCACCTTAGCAATCCTTGTAATCTGTTGGAGGACAGATTGCTGGATTGATGTGACACACTGCAATCCACCACCACGATGACAGCCGTCTGAGTTTCCACTGTAGCACTCAGACGTTGGGTGGTTGCTGCTTGTGCTGCAATGGAAGCTGCGACATCGGCCATCAGACGCTGCATCATGGTTGGGTCCACAAGGGTGTGAAGGGAGTTGTGCACCTATTCCATGCTGGAAAGGATGTGCTCCAAACCCTGTGCAAAGACCTGTGCCAGGTTGGTGCCAGACTCCTCCATGCTCCTTGACATTGACCGCAGGCTTTGTGGCAGGCTTCCCAATGCACCAAGCATTTTGTTGTGTGTATCCATCAGTGATCTTCTGTAGGCTGCCCCCTCAAAGTGTTCATCTGAGTCCTCTGCAGCGGAACCTGTGTGCGACCTCACCCTCTGGCGAGCTGGCATCTGTCCTATCCTTGCTCCCTACCCTGACTTCAACCCACTCGTGCTCGGTGTCTCACTACGTGCAAATCCCGCCTCTAATCTGTCCACTAAGATACACGTAGCACTTGTCAATATCTGAGCTGGTGGCTGCAAGTGTTAAATCCAGTGACCATGTTGTGTATTCATCAGCACTCTCTTCTTTGTGTTCCTCCACTGCCTGGCCAGGTTGCATCTCTTGGATATCTGAAAGGAAAAAGGCACAAGGGTAAGGTTGTGGTGAGGGGAGTGGGGGGGGGGGAGAAGTAATTGGTCTATGCTTACATCATCTGCAGCTTGTAATTCAAAAGAGATTGTGGGATGAAGGGGAAGTGGGATGTGAGAAGGAAAATTAGGCATGAGGATACCATTATCTTCGATGATTTCAACTCTGTCGCTGGCCACAGCCTCAGCAATGGGCATTCCAATAATGGCCAGCACCATCTCCTCCATAGGGGTTAGGACATGCAGGTGTGCCTGTCCCTCTCCGGTTAGGTCCTGCTGTCAACGGTTGTGCACGATCTTGTCCTGCAAGAGAGAGGGAAGTATGTCAGTGAGTGTCATGCAATCTGATTGGCTGATGTGGTTGTCGTAGCTGAATAGCTGGTAGTGCGTGCAACCTGTGAGATGTGGGTGTGAGGCTTGCAGCAGTGGTAAGTGTGTGAGGGTGAGGTGAAGCATATGAATGTTAGGTATGAGTCCTGATTGATAGACTGTTTGTAGGTGAGTGATGTGGGGTGTGATGATTTGAGCAGTGTCTGAGGCTAATGGTGCAATTAGTAGGTTATGGCATTTGAAGATGCATTCACTGACTTTGACCACTCATGTGAGGTCATTGAACTTCTTGTGGAACTGCATCCAGATCCTTGGGGCTTGACGTCTGGCATTGATGTCCACGGCTATCTGCTCCCATTGCCTTTTGAGCATGTGTCTGGAGGGCCTCCTGCCCCTCTGCAGATACAGGACATCTCTCCTACTGTCCACCTCCTCCACCAAGGCCTCCAGTACAGTGTCTGAAAATCTTGGCACCTGCTCTCTCCCAGGTTGTGCCATTTGTGCCACACAAGTCCCAGGCAATGACCATATCCATCAAGAGAGTCTAACCAACTCCCCTTGACATTCAACGGCATTACCATCATCAAATGCCCCATCATCAACATCCTGGGGGTCACCATTGACCAGAAATTTAGCTGAACCAGCCACATAACTACTGAGGCTACAAAAACAAGTCATAGGCTAGGTATTCTGCAGTGATGCACCTCCTGACTCCCCAAAGCCTTTCCACCATCTACAAGGCACAAGTCAACTGTGTGATGGAATACTCTCCGCTTGCCTGGATGAGTGCAGCTTCAACAACACTCAAGAAGCTCGACACCATCCAAGACAAAGCAACCTGCCTGATTTGCACCCCATCGCCACCTTAAACATTCACTCCCTCCGCCACCGGTGTACCGTGGCTGCAGTATTTACCATCTACATGATGCACTGTAGCAACTCGCCGAGGCTTCCTTGACAGCACCTCCCTAACCTGCGACCTCTACCAACTAGAAGGACAAGGGGAGCAAACGCATGGGAACTCCACCAGCTTCAAGTTCCCCTCCAAGTCACACACCATTCTGACTTGGAAGTATATCATCATTCCTTCATCGTCGCTGGGTCAAAATCCTGGAACTCCCTCATAACAGCACTGTGGGAGTACCTTCACCACACAGGCTGCAGCATTTCAAGAATGCGACTCACCACCACATTCTCAAGGGCAATTAGGGGTTGGCAATAAATGCTGGCCTTGCCAGTGATGCCCACATCCCATGAATGAATAATAAAAATAAATCTTCACTGTTTCCCATGTCAGATTCACTTCCTGCATGACTGCCAGCACCTGCTCCAACCATAATGCACCTCCCCTTTAAGAGGTGCAGGCGTGCTTTAAGCAGCGCTGCCTTCATTAAATTGGACAGGCATGGGTTAATCACACATCATGATCCCCGTGCCCATTTTTGGGGACTTTCCAATTTAGCCCCCAAAGTGTCCATAATAGACGCTTACTGCTATCACTGTAAACTTATCAGTTTTCAGCTGAATTTTTAATGGGAAGACAAATGCAGAATGAGAGGTGACTGAGGGGTGAATAGGAAGAGAAAGATAGATATATGCACCTGTTATCAGGGTGACTTGTTATCTGAGGTGATTTTCTCTTCTTTTTCCTCATTCACTATGTATGACTTATCAGAGTTACTGTCTCTAACTTCCTCAGTTTTTTCTGCTGAATTCCTTTTAAAATCTTCAGACTTTTATAATTCATGCTTGGTGTCATCTAATCACTACCTCTGGATTTATCTTGTTTTTTCTTCCACTCTTTTCAACCTTTGTGGTTTCCTGCACTATGAGACCTGATCCTTCACCTATGGCCTTCCAAGTACTGTAATAAAATATACCTATGGCCTGTCCTGCATTTGGATAAATGACTGTTTTTTGGATGTGGCATGTAAATTCTGCTGTGCCCCTGAGATAGACTCATAGGCTGGAAATTTCCTCCGGGGTTCTCCCAAGTGGTGGATGTAACTTTGGCGGAAGATCAGTGGAAACCATGGACAGATTTGTAAATGAGCAAAAGCAACATCTATACAGCTAAACCTTGATAATGCACTCTTATTAAGAATATGCAAAGCTAACACAGGAAACCCTGCAAAAAGTCACTCCTGTTGCAGAAATCGCGACTGAAACTTTCCTCACTCTTCAAGCTCACAAATTCTTCACTCTGCCTGTCTCAGCTGACCCTGGCAACAGCTGCATCTTAGAATTGTTATTCTAACTTACCCCGAGTAATAGCAGGACATTGGAGCTGCAGCAACACTGGCTCTCATTATAAGAGATATAAATAACCTCACTCAGGAATCAGTGGGGGAGTAGTGGAAAGGGCCAAATTGTACAAGGAAATTTGGGGAACTTTGCTGTTGATTATATACTGAAGTTACACCAAGAATGGTGTGGAATTTCTCGGTCTCCATCCCAACAGTACAGTGCCAGTCTAGATTATGTTACTCAAATCCTTGGGTGGGAAACAAAAACAGAAAATGCTGGAGACATTCAGCAGGTCAGGCAGCATCCATTAAGAAAATAGAAGTCAGTAGGCTTTTCAGGTATTAACCATCCTCAGAACTGGAAGACATTACAGAGGAACAGCATTAAAGAAAGAACAGAACAAGGGAAAGGGGGAAGGAGAAAAACACACACAATAAAAGACAGAATGGCCTATAAAGTGCTAAGATGGGAATCAGAAAAGGCAGAAACATAGAAGATAGGAGCAGGAGTAGGCCATTCGGCCCCTCAAGCGTGCTCCGCCATTCAATGAGATCATGGCTGATCATCCAAATTCAGTACCCTGTGTTATAAATCTCATCATCATAAAGAAACTACTCGTGCAATAACACTGGATGGCCAGCTGGTGGCGCCGTCCAAGGAGTATAAATACTCGGGCGTGGGCCCAGCTTTCCCAGGGACATTTTGTAAGACAGGAACTAGTGAAGTACAACTAGAGCTCCATGTTCTGAAACAAGTTGATTAAAGCCTTGCTTTATACTCAAACCAAGTGCGTAGTGAGTTTTATTACATCAATTTAATCAACTTGATATCGACTCCACGCTCTGAGGGATTTCGGGAACAGCCAGCTATGACTTCAACTGCAGAAGGGAACTCCGGCAGAGTAATAAATCCATCATGGACAAACTACTCAGACCCGCCCGTCTTGACCTGGACCCGAATTCACCTACAACTGCTAAGGTATGGAAACACTGGTATCGTACTTTCAGCAACTTCCTCAGGGAGTGTGGTGAGAATGTTCCTGATAAATTAGAGATACTTGCCAATTATGTATCTCCTCATATGTTTGACTATATCGACGACTGTGTAGACTTGACTCCGCTATCCTAATATTACAGCGACTATATGTTAAGGCCCCAAATGAAATTTTTGCTTGGCATCTATTGGCCATAACTCGACAACAACCCGGGGAATCACTTGACGAATTCCTTCAGAAACTTCGCAGGCTCAGCAAGGATTGTAATCTTAAAGCTGCCACAGCTGAGCAGTACCAGGAGGAGTTAATTCGTGATCCCTTTATTAATGGGATTGCATCTCCCTTTATATGCCAGCATCTGTTGGAGAATAAAACCCTCGAGTTACAGGCAGCCTATGACCAGGCATGTTCCCTGGAATTAGCAAAGAGGAATGCAGATACCTATCTTCTACCTCGTGCATGGGCTGCTGCTATCACTTTTAATGATTCCTTCGATAGGTCTCGGGCGGAAGCCCTCACTGATGATGACTCTAACCTAGTGGATGACAACCCTACCCTAGAAGCCTTCACTGATGATGACCCCGCCCTACCGGCATCTTGGCAATCTGGAAGGAAGTGTTTCTTCTGTGGAGGTGCGTTCCATTATAGGAAATGTTGTCCTGCTCGTAACGCAACCTGCAATCATTGCAGCAAGAAAGGTTACTTTTCTAAGGTATGCCAGTCAAGAGCCTCTGTTAGTAAGAAAGGCCACTTTTCTAAGGTATACCGGTCGAGAGCTCCTGTTAGTTTTGCAGCTACTATCTATAAAACTGGTCCTCCCCCAAGAGCCACTACTAAAGTTACAGCTGCTATCTATGAAACTGCTCCTCCCCCAAGAACCAGTACTAAGGTTACAGCTGTCAAGGGTAAAACTGCCCCTCCTCCCATCATAGCTGTTTTTCCCCAAAGTCTGTCCCATGCAGCCAAGAAGGTTTCAGTAAATGGACACATTTTGAGCGCACTTATTGACTCATGCAGCTCTGACAGCTTCATTAGTGAGCGGGCTGTCAGTAAGTTAAAACTGCATATTTACCCCTCAGACAGGGAAATTGCAATGGCTCTGATGACACTGACCACCAATTCTTCTGGCATTTGTCTTGTCGACCTTATTCTCAATGGCTGCACTTATTTCTCCACCTGGCTCGAGGTGCTCAAAAACCTATGCAGTGATGTGCTCCTGGGACAGGATTTCCAGAAACAACACAAAAGACTCACTTTCGAGTTTGGAGGGTCAAAGCCGGAGCTTACTATTTCCAAAGTACCATTTTGTGCGCTTTTGGCGGCTTCGCTCGATGAGCCCTCCTTGTTTGCCAATCTTTCCCCCCGATGTAAGCCCATAGTCACTAAATCACGACGTTTCAGCCAAGATGATCGATCCTTTATCGAGGCAGAAATCTCTCGCCTTCTAGATGATGATATCATTGAGCCATGTTTATCTACCAGGCGGGCTTAAGTCATCATTGTTAAAAATCCTCTGAAGCAACACAAGAAACGTCTTTGCATCGATTACTCACAAACTATTAACCAGTATACCGACCTGGATGCCTACCCACTACCACGCATCGATGACATGGTCAATAACCTTGCCAACTACAAGGCATTTTCAACTTTTGATTTAAAGAGCGCATATCATCAAGTACCGTTAAAGGACTCTGACAAAAAGTATATGGCCTTTGAGCCCAATGGTCAGCTTTACCAGTTTTGTCGCCTTCCATTTGGGGTCACCAATGGGGTGGCCATCTTTCAACGGGCAATGGATAGCCTAGTCAAACAGGAGAACTTAACGGACACTTTTCCATATCTGGATAATATCACCATTGCTGGTCATGACCAGAAGGAGCATAATGCCAATCTCCAGAAATTTTTTGACGTTCTCCGTCATCGCAACTTAACCTTAAATGAGTCCAAATCTGTGAAATCAGTACCATCAGTCAACATCCTTGGCTACTGGGTGGGCAACGGTGTCATCAAACCGGATCCAGAGTGATTTTGTCTGCTTCAGGAGCTCCCTCCCGCTAAGAATCTCGGCTCTCTTCGTCGGGCACTCGCCTATTATGCGAAATGGATACCCCACTTCTCCAACAAGATCCAGCCCCTGCTTCACGCAAAGTCATTTCCATTGGAGGCAACAGCTATTTCAGCTTTCCACCTCCTCAAGCAACAACTGGAAAAAGCCACGCTTCGCTCCATTGATGAAAATCTTCCTTTCGTGGTCGAGTGCGATGCATTGGATGTGGCGATCTCTGCTACCTTGAATCAAGGTGGTTGACCCATTGCATTTCTGTCCAGAACTTTGCAGGGTAGCGATCTCCATTATCCTCCTATCAAGAAGGTGGCTACGGCCATCATCGAAGCTATACATAAGTGGAGTCATTTTCTCGCTCGTCGCCATTTCACACTTATAACCGATCAGCGCTCTGTGGCCTTTATGCTGGATAACTGGAAACGCACTAAGATCAAGAATAACAAAATACAACTCTGGAGGATGGAATTGGCCGTATTTGGATACACCATACATTATCGACCCGGCAAAGAGAATGTGGCCCCGGATACCCTCACGCGGGCATTCTGCTCTTCATTGTCAACTTCGACTCTTGTGGATCTTCATACTGACTTATGTCATCCTGGCGTTACCCGTATGTTGCACTTTGTGCGATCTAAAATTCTCCCATTTTCTGCGGAAGATGTGAAAAGAACATGTTCCTCCTGTGGAATTTGTGCGGAATTAAAACAACAATTCTTCCGTCCATCGGATGGCTCGCTCATACACGCTATGCAGCCTATGCAACGACTCAGCATTGACTTTAAAGGGCCATTGCCCTCCTCAACGCGAAACACCTACTTACTTACTATGGTGGACGAATATTCATGCTTTCCCTTTGCTTTCCCCTGTCCCAATATGCTTACTTCCACAGTGATCAAATGCCTTGATCAAGTCTTTTCCCTTTGCGGTACGGCCAATTTCATCCACTCTGATCGGGGTCCCTCCTTCATGTCAAGCGAACTCAAAAGTTATCTTTCCCAACGGGGAATCGCCACAAGTAAAACGACACTGTACCATCCCATCGGTAATGGACAGGTTGAGAGATACAACGCTATCATTTGGAACGCTGTTCATCTTGCACTGAGGTCACGCAACCTACCAGACCAGCAGTGGGAAACTATGCTCCCTGACGTGTTGCATTCCATCAGGTCTCTTCTTTCTACGTCCACCGATGTCACACCTCATGAGCGATTCTTCAGCTTCCAGCATCGCTCCACTCATGGGACGTCCCTACCATCATGGTTGGCATCTCCCAGCCCTGTGCTGCTCCGAAGATTCGTCCGATCTTCTAAAAATGATCCCCTCGTCGACGAGGTAGAACTCACAGACGTCAATCCCACGTACGCGCACATGCAGTACCCTGATGGCCAGGAGTCCACTGTTTCGCTCCGGGACCTGGCTCCCTGTCCAGCCGGTTCCACGGACCCAGCTGATAGAGGGACCCACGGTGATGATGCTGACACTGCGCTCCCTCGAAGATGATGCCCTACCTGGGACATCGAGAGATCTGCCGGCTTGGGGAGCCGAGCACTCCCCATGGGATGGCCACCCGAGGCCAGGACGCCAGTCAATCCCCGGCTGTCAAACAGGATGAAGCCAGCTCTGCGACTGTGGGGACCCGCACCTGGAGTCATGGGGGTCGATTTTCGTGGAGCCGTCAGGCGGGGTTTCAGGCATGTGGTGGGGGGGAAATCCCGAATTCATGGGTCCTGACACCATGCCGCCCAAAACCCCGCTCCACGCAACTTTCAGAGGCGGCGGGTACCCGCCCCGCACTGGGACCCGCCGAAACCAGACGGGAAGGGATTAGTGCCAATTAACTGCCTGTTAACAGATAGTTAACAGCCAGTTTTTAGCCTAATCCCTATTTTGAGGGGTTTCGTGTGGGATTCCCGACAGCTCCAAACCACGCCAGGTTAGAGCAGGCGGGCCGTCGGGTTGAAGGAGTTGGAGGGGTCGCGATGTCGGTGTTCAGGTGAGTGATGGGTGCATGAGTGCAAAGGTAAGTGTGTTTGGTGTGTGTAAAGTGTGTAAAGAACTTTTACTTACCTGTACTTACCTTAACAGCCTTTCTTCCTGTAGCCGTCGGGAGCCCATCACTCAGCCAGGATTTAAAGCTGAACGGCTGCGATCTGTGAAAAGTGACAGCCTTCAGCTTTGAGTGCCGGTGTGAGTTCTAACTGAGTCTGTGCAGAAGGATTCATGTTAGAACTCGGACTGTCAGTGTTTCACAGCTTCAAAACGCTGTGAAACACTGATATTTCATCTGTCAAGAACTCTTGACAGAGGAAATTGCAGTGTGTGATGTCACCTGTTGCCGGGTGGCCCTGAAATGGCTTGCTGAGCCCGCTGGGCGGGCCCAACAAGGTCAATCAAGGGAAAATCGTGCGGATTGGCCGGATGTCGATGGAGGCGAGTCTAAAACCCGAAAGTTGTAGTCCCGCCTTCTTTCCGACAGCTTCGGGAAAATCGACCCCATGAACTCCCTAGCCTCCCTCGGGGTCGATCAGGGCAACACGGGCCCTGTCGATCCACCGGTACAGATCAAACGACCCAGGGACCAAGACATGGCAGATGTGCCTTCTAGCCATAAACAAAGATCTAAAAGACTGCGGCTATTTGTGGTCCACCTAATCCGTTAAGAGGAAGTCGTCGGACTTCCAAATCTTTTAGGCAGGAAGAATGTTATAAATCTCATCATCATAAAGAAACTACTCATGAAATAACACTGGATGGTCAGCTGGTGGCGCCGTCCAAGGAGTATAAATACTCGGGCGTGGGCCCAGCTTGCCCAGGGACATTTTGTAAGACAGGAACTAGTGAAGTACAACTAGACCTCCATGTTCTGAAACAAGTTGATTAAAGCATGGCTTTATACTCAAATCAAGTGTGTAGTGAGTTTTATTGCGTCACCCTGTCCCTGCCTTCTCCCCATATCCCTTGATCCCTTTAGCCTTAAGAAATATATCTAACTCCTTCTTGAATATATTTAATGAATTGGCCTCTACTGCCTTCTGTGGTAGAGAATTCCACAGGTTCACCACTCTCTGGGTGAAGAAATTCCTCCTCATCTCTGTCCTAAATGGCTTACCCCTTATCCTTAGAATGTGACCCCTGGTTCTGGACTCCACGGCCATCGGGAACATCCTTCCTGCGTCTAGTCTGTCTAGTTCTGTTAGAATTTTATAAGTTTCAATGAGATCCCCTCTCATTCTTCTAAACTCCAGCAAGTATAAGCCCAATCGACCCAATCTCTCCTCATATGTCATCCCTGCCATCCCAGGTATCAGTCTGGTGAATCTTCGCTGCACTCCCTCCATGGCAAGAACATCCTTCCTCAGATAAGGCGGCCAAAACTGCACACAATAGTCAAGGTGTGGTCTCACCAAGGCCCTGTACAACTGCAGCAAGACATCCTTGCTCCTGTACTCGAACCCTCTCGCTATGAAGGTCAACGTAGCATTTGCCTTCTTAACCGCCTGCTGCACCTGCATGCTTACCTTCAGCGACTGGTGCACAAGGACACCCAGGTCTCATTGCACTTCCCCTTCTCCCAATCTATTGCCATTCAGATAATAATCTGCCTTCCTGTTTTTGCCACCAAAGTGGATAACCTCGCATTTATCCACATTATACTGCATCTGCCATGCCTCTGCCCAATCACCCAATCTGTCCAAATCATACTGGAGTTTCTCAGCATCCTCCTCACAGCACACACGCCCACCCAGCTTTGTGTCATCTGCATACTTGGAGATATTACATCTAGTTCCCTCATCCAGATCATTAATATATATTGTGAATTGCTGAGGTCCTATGACCGATCCCTGTGGTAACCCACTAGTCACTGCTTGCCACTCGGAAAAAGAGCCGTTTATTCCAACTCTTTGCTTCCTGTCTGCCAACCAGTTCTCTATCCAAGTCAGTACCTTGCCCCCAATCCCATGTGCCTTAACTTTACACGCTAATCTCTTATGCGGGACCTTATCGAAAGCGTTCTGAAAGTCCAAATACATCACATCCACTGGTTCTCCCTTATCTATTTTACCAGTTACATCCTCAAAAAATTCCAGTAGATTAGTCAAACACGATTTACCTTTTGTAAATCCATGTTGACTTTGTCCGATCCTGTCACTGTTTTCCAAGTGCTCTGCTATTACATCTTTTATAATGGACTCTATTATTTTCCCCACTACCGATGTCAGGCTTACCGGTTAATAATTCCCTGTTTTCTCTCTACCACCTTTTTTGAATAGTGGGGTAACATTAGCTACCCTCCAATCCATGGGAACTGTTCCAGAGTCTATTGAATTTTGGAAGATGACCAGCAATGCATCTACTATTTCTAGGGCCACTTCCTTGAGTACCCTAGGAGGTAGATTATCAGGCCCTGGAGATTTATTGGCCTTCTATCCCATCAATTTCCCTAACACCATTTCCCTACAAATACTGATTTATTTCAGTTCCTTCCTCTCATTAGACCCTATGTTCCCCGACATCTCTGGGAGGTTATTTGTGTCCTCCTTTGTGAAGACAGAACCAAAGTATGTATTTAATTGGTCTGCCATTTTTTTGTTCCCCATTATAAGTTCCCCTGATTCTGACTGCAAGGGACCTACGCTTGACTTCACCAATCTTTTTCTCTTCACATAGCTATAGAAGCTTTTACAGCCAGTTTTTATGTTCCCTGCAAGCTTATTCTCATACTGTATTTTCCCCCTCTTAATTAATCCCTTTGTCCTCCTTTGTTGAATCCTAAACTGCTCCCAATCCTCAGGTTTGCTGCTTTTTCTGGCCAATTTATATGTCCTCTCCTTGGATCTTATGCTATCCCTAATTTCCCTTGTTAGCCATGGTTGATTCTTTGTTTTATTTTTATGCCAAACAGGGATGAACAAATTCTGTATTCATCCATGCGATCTTTAAATGTTTGCCATTGCCTATCCACCATCAACCCTTTGAGTAACATTCCCGAATTAATCCTACCCAACTCGCGCCTCATACCATCAGAAGTGATATACACAGAAAACAAGAGGAGGCACAATGAAAAAAATAAAATAAATAAAAGACACTGTATGAGACACTGGGGGCTGAATTTTGCTGGCACTCAGAGGGCGGGTTCGGAGGTGGGTCTGCTGTCAAAATCTAAACGATTGACAGCGGGGCGGTATCCCGCACTGAAACCGCCTCCTTGTAAGTTTCCAAAGTGCCGGGTCTGTCTTTGCTTCACAGGCCCGACACCAAGCAGCGGGCCAGCCAATTAACATAATTAAGAGTGAGTTTAAAAGTATTTAAAAATAATTTTACCAGGTACTTACCATTTTTCTAACTTTTTCAGGAGGTTCCCATCGCTCAGGCATCACGTCAGGTAAGTGTGTCGGGTTCTCAATGACTCTCCATTGCTGTGAATAGGTGACAGCTGCAAAAGTGGTATAAAAGCTACCATTACACAGCTATTCACTTTCAAATGTTAGAAGCTTGAGCCTTCAAGAATTGGAAGACACTTTTGAGTTGTATTCAGTTTGGAAGTGTTTGGAGTAAATTCTCTATCCACTGTCACCTCCTTGGAGCAACCTCTTTCACCATTAACAGATCGCTTCTGTCATCTCAACTTCAGCTGCCATCTATTCCAGCAGCATCAGTGCCCTTCAAAAAATCTCACCTTGGTCCTCAGAATCCCTCCACGATCAGCCCCAACACCAACATCACCGGGCACACCAGCATCACCAGGCACACCAGTAGTACCAACAACAACAACAACAACCTTTCCTGCAATCACCTGATGCTGCACAGGACACAGGGCATCAGCACCCGAGCACATTGCTGCCCAGGATGCCAGGGATGGCCTCACCATTGGCAGATTTACTTCACTTGATGCTGTACATCCTGGTTGCCACATGATGCACTAGGTTGACACCATCCCACACCACCACCATAAAGCATCCCTACAATGCCCAAGCCATTCCTTTCACACTCATCACCATTGAGGGGGGTGTGGGACATTATGTCTTACCATTCACTGGAACTCACTAAGACACTTCCAAAGGTGGACACAAATCTGTCCAAGAAGGCAAAGTGTTGAAAATAAAGATTTCAATGTTTGACAGCACATTAACAGAAACTTTACATAAACATTGCATAAAACACCCATGTGCCTACTTTTGTGTGTTGTTAGTTGGTATGATTGGACAAGGATGAGGGTGAGTGTGAGGGGTGGCTAGTGAGATGGAGATGTGATAATGTAGATAGAGAGGGATGGGTAGAGGTGCAAGGTAAGTTGGTGTGAGTAAGGATGTGCAGAAGTAGGGTAGGGAAGGCAGAGTGATGGGGATGTGATGAATGGCACAGCAGGATGAGGTTGAGTATGGCTTCAGAGTAACGTTTTGTGATCTACTGAGATCATTGAAAGGTTTGCGCCACTGCAGCCTGGTCCTCCTGATGACATCCCTGCTTGTGCCCTCCTGTGCAACCAGGCTGCATTGGTGTCCTGGGGAGGTGCCTTCCGCCCACTGGAAGGGAAGAGGACCTCCCTGTGTGCTGTGACTCCCTCCATAAGCATATGAAGGGAGTCATGGGAGAGCCTGGGTTCAGCCGTGCCCCTCTGTGCAGTGATTGTCAGTGTTTGCAGCACCTCAATGCTGTAGAACACTGACAGCACAACTGTCAAAATGAATGTGAGCGTGGTCCCTTTAAGGAAACCGGCTCTTGACTTGTCATCAGATGACGTCATTAGACCCGCTTCCTTTTAATTGGCCGGGAACCTTGCAGCGCGGGCTTAACGAGCCCCATCACGGTAAAATCATTTCGGAGGCCGGGATCGACATAGCTGCAGGGTCGGGACCCACCATGGACGTCGCAAGCCAAGGACCTGCCGAGATTGGTAAAATCCAGTCCTGGAAGTGTGTGAAGGGTTAAAGAGAGATCGGTAAGCGGAATGGAAAGCATGAAATACTGACAAAGTGGAGCAAGCTCCAGAGGCCTAGAAGCCTGGTCGAAGAAGAAAATAGGTTAACACCACGGGTGCAGACTACCCCACCAGCACAATGTTCTAACGGAGGGTGGGGAAGATTCCAATACCTAACACCAACCCGCTCACCTCACCCATCCTTGGAAATGATAGTACACCTACCTGGAGTGGGACTTGAGCCTGTAACCTTTTGATTCAGAAGCAAGAGTGCTCCCAAATTAACTAAATTAGCACAGTTTATTGGGAGGCCATTGCGCTACAGGATCTCACCACATCATTATGTTTTAAACTGATCACTTGTATTACAGTAGACATTTGGAAATTATGCTATTTAATTGAGCCCCCTAATCGTTTGTGGGGAATACTGTGCCTACTGGTCCAGACCAAATCTTTAATGCTGAAAGACAGACACCTTATGCTGCATGTTTGAAAACTGTTGCTAATTATCTGGCAAAGGGGGCCCTCCCACGTGCTAAACAGTGGCATTTAATCCTTAATATCAATTACTTGTTGTTTCTTCTCAGCGTCCTCTTCACTCTAATTTCCAATTATCACATTCCAACCACCCAAATAGAATTAAGAATATGTAAAGACAACAGAAAACCTGGAGTTCCAAATTCCTTACAAAATAAAAGAGGATACGTGATTTTCTACTTCTAAAACTTATGTTCACTTGGCTAACAGATTAACACAAAATAAATTAGGCTGCTGTCTGTCTGTCTGCCTGCTTTCTTTTCTTTTTTTATTGTTGTTGTTAAATCAACCAATAAAACTAAAGCTATAAAACATTTTTTTTTTTTGAATGTGTAATGCTGCCACAGGAAACCGTAAATGTAAGGTGATAACTGTTGTTTTTTCCCTTTGGGAGCTACGTTACTAAAAAAAATCATACCTCACAGATATATCTTGTTACCTCAGCTCAGTGACTAGTTTTTCTGAAAAGGCAAGAAAGTTAGATAGAAAAGGAAAGCAAGCTGAAAAATGTACATGATAAACTATGTTTATTTTCATCCATTTTCCTTTTGTTACTTACTGTCATTTCACTTCTATAGTGTCACTACTTACAGCAGGAATGACGTTTCTAACCAGCAAACCTGACTATACTGGTAAACTAGACAAAATACACACAGCTATTTTGAAATGTTGTGGGCTAGAGGGGGGTTGTGTAGATCAAGATAAGTGTTCACGTAAAGGAAACAGACTTAGATGAACCTTTGTAACTGTCAGTGCTTCAAAGATGTCAAACTGTCAAAGATGGAAAAACAACAGAAAAGGTAAGTAATCTCCATAACTTGAAGATACTTAAAATCTGTAGATATCTGCTTAGTGATGATTCTTTAAATACAGAGGCCCACAGATATTTTTCATTGGTCACATTTAGCTGTCAGTTGTATCAAGTAATAAACTGAACAGTGCTGCTGTTGAATTTAGAAATGTGCTTAGTTCAATTAATTACTGTTACTTTTCTTGTTGGCAGAGCCATTTTAATAAAAGTCGCACTTTGGTAACACCAAGTTAAAGATTTAAAGGGGTACTGGCCTAGAAATTCAGTTGCGTTTGCGCCCAATTAGGGGCGAAAGAGTGGGTTGCGCCGGAAGTTGCGTTGCGCCCGAAATTAGGTGGGCCCTAACATCGGCGTTAGCCGGTAGCGCTGCGCCGGCACCGATGACGTCATCGGTGTGCGCAGTGCCCCGGTACCGCCCGAAACCATGCCGATCCCCATCTTCAGTAGCGGCCGCCTCTTCCGTGGCGGGCGCTAACAACATCGGGAGACCGGGTCCTTACTGCAGCCTTAGCGGCGCAAGTTAAGGTGGAGGTGCGGGGCGGCCGCTTTTTCGGCGGCCGCCTGCCCGCACCTCCTTCCCCAGCCTCCTCCACCCCCCCACCCCCGCGGCATTGCCGGCTGGTTTCCGTGGAGCCCGGCACTTCTCCGTTGTGCCGGGCTCTTTTGCCGGCACTTGCAATCGGGGCTCCGGCTGTTGCAGGCACCTCCCCCTTAAGAGAAGGGGGAGGCCTGCAGTACAGCAGCCTGCCGCACCGCATCGGGTGGCGCAGCGGGACCGGGAGCGCTGAAATTCACTTTCAGCGCCCCAAGTGGGGCGGACACACCCTGTACCAGCGCCCGGTTCCGCTTTGGGGCGCTGAAAGTGAATATGGGGCGGGCACAACTGGCTCCGCGGCGGGCGTAACATTTTCGGCGCAAACGTGCTGGCGGGACTATACCCAATTTCTAGGCCACTGTCTTTCTCAGGTAAAATTATTTGATTAATCTATTTTTGTTTAAATTAGCTATTGGAAATAGCATTTGAATGCATTGTTGAGTTACTTATATATGAAAGCATTGTACAAAACTGGTACATGCTCTTTCGGCTCTCCTCTCTTCCCACAAAAGAGGTTGCCAGATATATTTTATCATGATGACAATACCCCTTGAAATTAAAAGTTGCCATGAAGCTGATAATGTTGCCCTGGCCCAGTGATGCTGGGGCCTCAGCAAAGTGAGCGCTGGCCAAGCCTGTACCCCACAGAGGTGACTGTGCCCGATAATGTGAGTTGAGTTACCTGCGTTAGGCAGCTTACTGTACCTGGGAGCACCTTGGAAGTTTTGGCTGGAATATCAGGCACCAGGACTATGGGAAGGGCTGTGGGCTGCCCATAAAACACCACGGTTTTATTTTTAAGACAAAAACCCCTTTGAAGAATTATCCATCAAACAGACGAAGCGGCATAAATGCCGAGTGGTCCTGTTGCAAGGACAGTGCCACCCAGGTAAAAGTGTCATTTTGACATGTGGGGGATGAAATTGTTCTTCGGTGATTGCGCAAAATGAGTGATATCGAATTGGCAGCCGATTTTATACCCATGTGGCGACACGCCACCACTGGACATAATCCGCTCACGGCGGCACGGACAGTTTAAGCAGACGCCCCCAGCCGGGGGCCCTTTCCTCCAGTAACTTGTTTCCCGCAGGGACAGGCTGCCGGAAGCACTTCCTGTCTGGGGAGTATTTAAGTGGATGCGCGGGCTTTTCCAGTCCCTCTTTGTCATGAGGTTGAATAAAACAGTTGTGTTTTACTAGCTCTGTTCTCGACTCCCACGTTTGCTGCGGTATCTCAACACTGGTGACCCCGACGCTCAGGACGAATCCTAAGCTAGCATGGCGGATACAAACGCAGTCACGGTTAAACTACCGGACTTTTGGGAGAACCTGGCCAAAGCCTGGTTTGTTCAAGCTGAGTCCAGATTCAGGCTGAAACACATTACAGTCGACACCACAAAGTACGACTACCTCGTCTCCTCTCTCACCTATGCCACAGTCCCCAAGGTTTGGGCAGCGCTGCAGGATCCACCAGTGGAAGGCAAGTACGAACATCTGAAGGCTGCGCTCCTTAAAAAATTTCAAACGTCCTCTTACCAGCGCAACTGCCAACTCCTTGACCTCCCCGGCCTTGGTGACGCTTCACCCTCGGATCTGCTTTCCCACATGCTGTCCCTCTCGGACGACAAAAACACCGGCGCCCTTTTTCGCACGCTTTTCATTCGGCAGCTCCCCGCCAGCATCCGCCCGCTCATTGTGGAGTCTGGCTCCACGGACCTGAATGACATAGCCGAAAAGGCCGACCGGCTGCTCTCTGCGCAGTCCGCTCGCGACGTCGCGCCCGACCTCACGGCAACGACCACGCGGTCTTCCCGGCCCACTAGGCCCGACCGCCCTACCACTCCGGGTCACTGCTACTACCACACCCGTTTTGGCACTAGGGCCCAACGCTGCACGCCACCGTTCACTTTCAAACGCCCCCCCGCACCGGCCCCCGCGATGGCCGCGGGGCAAAAGGGGCCTCTACTGTACGTCACCGACGACAGAACCAACCGCCGATTTCTGTGCGACACAGGGGCCCAGCACAGCATCACCCCCGCCTCCGCCCTCGAAATCCAACGCGGCACACGGGGTATCACGCTGGCCGCAGCCAATGGCTCTGACATCAGCACATATGGCACCCGCATGGTCACGCTCGACCTCGCAGGCCGCCGCTACCGCTGGGAGTTCCTCACAGCCAAGGTCCTCTGCCCACTCATCGGCGCCGACTTCCTACGCGCCCACGGCCTCCTTGTCGACATTCCGAGGCACCGCCTCGTCGACATCAACACTATGGCCCCCATCCCCGGCGCATTCATTCCGGCCCGTTCGGCCGGCCTGACGACCTACTGCCTCGCCAGAGCCACGGACGACTACTCGGCACTCCTAGCCGAGTTTCCCGCCCTCACTAACCCGACCTTTTTGGCCAAGGCCGCCAAACATGGTGTGGAGCACTATATCCCCACCACCGGCCCCCCAGTTTCTGCCCACGCCCGCAGACTCAACCCGGCCAAGCTGGAAATTGCGCGGGCCGAGTTCACCACCATGGAACAACTCAGCATCACCCGCCGCTCCAGCAGCCCTTGGGCCTCGCCCCTCCACCTCGCCCCCAAGCCCGGCAGAGGCTGGCCCCCTTGCGGGGACTACCGCCGCTTCAACGACGCCACCACCCCCGACCGATACCTGGTGCCACACATCCAGGACTTCTCGGCCCGACTGGCCGGATGAACCATCTTTTCCAAGGTCGACCTGGTGCGCGGTTACCACCAAGTCCCCGTACACCCTGCGGACATCCCCAAAACGGCCGTCATCACCCCATTCGGCCTGTTCGAGTTCCTGAGGATGCCCTTCGGCCTCAAGAATGCAGCCCAGGCTTTCCAGCGCCTTATGGACTCAGTCCTCCGGGACCTGAACTTCCTATTCGTCTATCTAGACGACATTCTCGTGGCCAGCTCCTCCAAACAGGAACACCTCGAACACCTTCGCATCCTGTTCGGGCGCCTAGCCCAACACGGGCTCATCCTCAGCCCGGCGAAGTGTCAATTTGGCCTAACCAAGATCGATTTTCTCGGTCACCACATCACCCCTGCTGGGGCCGTCCCCCTGCCCAACAAGGTGCAGGCCGTCCAGCAATTCCCCCGCCCCAAAACCATCAAGGGCCTCCAGGAGTTCCTCGGGATGGTGAACTTCTACAACAGGTTCATCCCCAGAGCTGCAGCCCTCATGAAGCCCCTATACGACTCCCTCCGAGGTAAATCCGGCAAGATGGACGTAGCCTGGACCACTGACACATCAGCCGCCTTCGACGCCACCAAAAACGCGCTCGCCGACGCCACCCTGCTCGCGCACCCGAAGGCCGATGCCCGGGTCGTGCTCACCACCGACGCCTCCAACCACACGGTCAGAGCCGTGTTCGAGCAGTGGGTCAATGGAGCGTGGCAGTCACTTGCCTTCTACAGCCGCCAACTGCGCCCCCCGGAGGTCAAATACTCCACTTTCGACTGCGAGCTTCTCGCGCTCCACCTGTCGGTCCGCTATTTCAGGTTCCTCCTGGAAGGCCGCCCCTTCACCGTGTACGTGGACCACAAGCCGCTCACATACGCGATGGCCAAGCACACCGAACCCTGGTCCGCTAGGCAGCAACGCCAGCTCGCGGCCGTGTCCGAGTTTACTACGGACATCCATCACGTCTCCGGTAGAGACAATGTCGTCGCCGACTGCCTTTCCCATCCCGCCATCTGCGCGAATCACCTCGCGGTCGACTACGTGCAACTAGCAGCGGCCCAGCTCACGGACCCAGACCTCCTCTCGGCGGCTACCAGCCTGCCAGGGCTACGCCTAGTGAAGGTCGCGCACGGGCCCGAAGCCACGGCAGTCACTTGCGACGTCTCACTCGGCCAACCCAGGCCGGTCGTCCCTGCAACCTGGCGCCGCCGCATCTTCGACGCGCTACACGCGCTCTCCCATCCGGGTGCCCGCGCATCCGTCAAACTCCTCTCCCAGCGTTTCGTCTGGCGCGGCCTCAGCAAAGATGTTCGGACTTGGGCCACTTCCTGCCTCGCCTGCCAACGGGCTAAGGTACAGCTACACACAAAAGCACCCCTGGGAGACTTCGAGGTACCCAGCCGTCGCTTCGACCACGTACACGTCGACATCGTCGGTCCTCTGCCGCCATCACAAGGCCAAACTTATCTCCTCACGATGGTCGACCGCTACACACGCTGGCCTGAGGCAGTGCCGCTGCCCTCCACCACTACAGCCGACATCGCCAGGGTGTTCATTAACACCTGGGTCACAAGGTTCGGCGTACCAGTCGACATAACCTCCGACAGAGGCGCCCAGTTCACCTCCGAACTCTGGACGGCCACAGCACGCAACCTCGGGGTGACACTCCACCGAACCACGGCGTACCACCCGCAGGCCAATGGGCTGTGTGAACGCTTCCACAGGTCACTCAAGGCCTCACTCCGCGCCGGCCTGCAGGACAGTACCTGGACTGACCGCCTACCATGGGTGCTACTAGGCCTACGCACCGCGGTCAAGGAAGACCTCCAGTCCTCGGCAGCGGAGTTAGTCTACGGACAACCGCTGCGCGTCCCAGGCGAATTCCTTCTGGAGGCTACCACGCCTTGGTCAGCCGAACAACAGCGGCTCAACTCTTTCTCTTCCGCTCAGCAGTTCGCCCCACTTCCGGTCAACCGACACGGCGAACTCGCACCTCACGTCCCGCCAAATTTACAGCAGGCGCGCTTCGTCTTCGTGCGACACGACGCGCACCGCGGGCCCCTGCGACCCCTGTACGACGGACCGTACGAGGTACTACAAACCGGGGACAAGGTCTTCAAGCTGCGACTCGGCGACAGGATCGACACAGTCTCCATCGACCGGTTCAAACCAGCACACACAGAACCAGGGGAACAGGTCCCTGTGGCCCGGCCTCCAACTAGAGGCCGTCCCGCCAGCAAGCCAGCACAGCCGGCGGCGAACCGCCCGGCCCCACCAACTAGACCGGCAACCACTCAGAGCCGCTGCGGCAGAACCATCAGACCACCGTCACGACTCGTCCACTCCTCCTAAGCGGATTCTGGGGGGAGCTCTGTGGCGACACGCCACCACTGGACACAATCCGCTCACGGCGGCACGGACAGTTTAAGCAGATGCCCCCAGCTGGGGGCCCTTTCCTCCAGCAACTTGTTTCCCGCAGGGACAGGCTGTCGGGAGCACTTCCTGTCTGGGGAGTATTTAAGTGGATGCGCGGGCTTTTCCAGTCCCTCTTTGCCATGAGGTTGAATAAAGCAGTTGTGTTTTACTAGCTCTGGTCTCGACTCCCACATTTGCCGCGGTATCTCAACACCCCACCCAATTCTCTTTTCCAGTGAAGTGAAGTGAAATTCCTGTCTTTGCTAACTTTAGTGAAGAAGTAAATCCACAGAAAAAAACCCCAGAAACAAATAATCAGATAAAAAAATATGATATAACTGAAAGCAACCTCATGGACAAGTGTCTATGGCCTAGAAATTCGGTGGGGTTAGCGCCCAATTAGAGGCATTAGAGGGCCTTGCGCCAGAATTATAGCTGGTAACGAAATTGCGTTGGGCCCTACCATCGGCGTTAGCCGGTAGCGCTGCGCCGGCACCGATGACGTCATCGGTGTGCGCAGCGTCCCGGTTGCCGTGGTAACCCGGCCCCAAGCCCAAATTCAGTTGCGGCCGCCTCGCCCGTGGCAGCCGCAACCAACGATTGTTGAAAGGGATGTTACACTCCTTTGCGCCGGCGCATAAAGGTGGAGCGGCGGCCGGCCGCTTTCCCGGCGGCCGCCTGCCCGCACCTCCCTCCCCGGACTCCTCCACCACCCCCCCGCGGCACTGATGTGTGTGGCCCGCGAGCCCGGCTCTTCCCCGAGGTGCCGGGCTCATTTGTTGGGCGAATCGACCGGCCAGCGGTCGGCTGCAGGCAGCTCCTCCTTAACAGAAGGAGGAGGCCTGCAGTACCCCAGCCTGCCGCACCGCCTCGGGTGCCGCAGCGGGGGATTAGCGCCTCAAAACTGCACTGAACGCCCATAGTGAGGCGCAAAAACCCTCCATTAGCGCCCGCCGCCGTCTGGGCCCGGGGCAACCGAATTTTCGTTGGGCGCAGCGGCATTAACGCCGGCGCAAAATTTCGGGCGCTAAAGCCCAGGCGGACCCACAACCGAATTTCTAGGCCTATAAATTCAAAGGATTCATTGTCACACTCCTTTAAGAGATGCATCTGCAGGTGTCTCAGTATCCATTAAAAAATACTCTGGCATGGAGCTTACTTTCCTGTGACCTATTTGATGAGTCACTCTAAATTTGCAGAGATTTCTAAAATTTCCACAGTCACTTGGTTATTACTACAACTAACAGTTCACTGCAAGGTTTGAATGGTTTGGCAATCATTAATTGGGAAAATGTTTTATCGTTTACACTTTAACTGCCTGTTGGGTTAGTTCCAAGTGTACCCGAACCTTGGTGAGATCTGCCTCACCATTTGTATGAACCTGACTGTTTTTATGCAAGCAGTAATCAAATAAAAAACCTGTATTGAGATGTGATAGTGCGTTCCTGGTGTTTGATTCACTTGTTTCCACTTGAGTCCAAAACTAAAGGTCATAAATATAAAGATAGTCACTAATAAATCCAATAGAAAATTCAGGAGACACTTCTTTACTCAGAGTAGTTAGAATGTGGAACACGCTGCCGCAAAGAGTAGTTGAGGCAAGTAGCATAGATGCATTTAAGGGGCAGCTGGATAAGTACATAAGGGAGAAAGGAATAGAAGGATATGCTGATATGATTAGATGAAGAGGGGTGGGAGGAGGCCCATGTAGAGCATAAACACCAGCATAGACTAATAGGGCCGAATGGCCTGCTTCTGTGCTGTAGACTTGATGTATCTCGATGTAACTTGATGTCACCTCTCTGTATATACTGCATGCTATAATCTCTCTTCTTCTCTTCTTCTTAGGCAGTCCCTCGGAACCGAGGATGACTTGCTTCCACATTAAAAATGAGCTCGCAGGTGACTGATTAGTCCAATGCGGGACCTACAGTCTCTGTCACAGGTGGGGCAGACGGTGGTTGAAGGGGCAGGTGGGTAGGGTGCTTGGGTTGACGTGCGCTCCTTGCGCTGCCTGCGCTTGGCTTCCGCTTGCTCCTGGCGAAGAGACTCGAGGTGTTCAGCGCCTTCCCGGATGCTTAGAAACATAGAAGATGGGAGCAGGAGTAGGCCATTCGGCCCTTCGAGCCTGCTCCGCCATTCAATGAGATCATGGCTGATCATCCAAATTCAGTACCCTGTCCCTGCCTTCTCCCCATATCCCTTGATCCCTTTAGCCTTAAGAAATATATCCAACTCTTTTTTCAATATATTTAATGAACTGGCCTCCATCGCCCTCTGTGGTAGAGAATTCCACAGGTTCACCACTCTCTGGGTGAAGAAATTCCTCCTCATTTCAGTCCTAAATGGCTTACCCCTTATCCTTAGACTATGACCCCTGGTTCTGGACTCCGCGGCTATCATAAACATCCTTCCTGCATCTAGTCTGTCCAGGCCTGACAGAATTTTATAAGTTTCGATGAGATCCCCTCTCAATCTTCTAAACTCCAGTGAGTATAAGCCCAATCGACACAATCTCTCCTCATACGTCATTCCTGCCATCCCAGGTATCAGCCTGGTGAATCTTCGCTGCACTCCTTCCATGACAAGAACGTCCTTCCTCAGGTAAGGTGACCAAAACTGCACACAGTACTCAAGGTGCGGTCTCACCAAGGCCCTGTACAACTGTAGCAAGACATCCTTGTTCCTGTACTAGAACCCTCTTGCTACGAAGGCCAACATACCATTTGCCTTCTTAACCGCCTGCTGCACCTGCATGCTTACCTTCAGCGACTGGTGCACAAGAACACCCAGGTCTCTTTGCACTTCCCCTTCTCCCAATCTATTGCCATTCAAATAATAATCTGCCTTCCTGTTTTTGCCACCAAAGTGGATAACCTCACATTTATCCACATTATAGTGCATTTGCCATGTTTCTGCCCAATCACCCAATCTGTCCAAATCATACTGGAGTTTCACGACATCCTCCTCACAGCTTACCCTCCCACCCAGCTTTGTGTCGTCTGCAAATTTGGAGATATTACATCCAATTCCCTCGTCCAGATCATTAATATATATTGTGGACAGCTGGGGTCCTAGGACTGATCCTTGCGGTACCCCACTAGTCACTGCCTGCCACTCGGAAAACGACCCGTTTATTCCAACTCTTTGCTTTCTGTCCGCCAACCAGTTCTCTATCCAAGTCAATACCTTGCCCCCAATCCCATGTGCCACAAAGTCTCCTCCACTTTGTGCGGTCTTGGGCCAGGGATTCACAGGTGTCGGTGGGGATGTTATTCTTTTTCAAGGAGGCTTTGAGGGTGTCCTTGAAGCATTTCCTCTGCCCACCTGGGGCTCTCTTGCTGTGCCGGAGCTCCGAGTAGAGCGCTTGTTTTGGGAGTCTCGTATCGGGCATGCAGATGATGTGACCCATCCATCGGAGCTGATTGAGCGTGGTCAGAGCTTCGATGCTGGGGATGTTGGCCTGAGCAAGAACACTGACATTGGTGCGCCTATCCTGCCACTGGATTTGCACGATCTTGCGGAGGCAGCGTTGGTGGTACCTCTCCAGTGCTTTGAAGTGCCTGCTGTACATGGTCCATGTCTCTGAGGCATACAGCAGGGCAGGTATCACTGCTGCCCTGTAGACCATGAGCTTAGTGCCGGGTTTGAGGTCCTGGTCTTCAAACACTCTCTTCCTCAGGCGACCAAAGGTTGCACTGGCACACTGAAGGCGGTGTTGGACTTCGTCGTCGACGTCTGCCCTTGTTGACAGTAGACTCCTGAGGTATGGAAAGTGGTCCACGTTGTCCAAGGCCTTGTCGTGGATTTTGATAATCGGGGGGCAGCACTGTGTGGCGGGGGCAGGTTGGCAGAGGATCTTTGTCTTATGGGTGTTTAGTGTAAGGCCCATGCTCTCGTATGCTTTGATGAAGGTATTTACGATGGTTTGGAGTTCGACCTCCGAGTGAGCGCAGACGCAAGCATCGTCTGCGCTCTGGTAGATTGTAGAAAGCAACTGATAGTTGAAATCCATAATAGGCTGTATTTTAAATGGAGAAAGATCCACCACATTTTCTAGCATCTGAAGTGTACAGTAAATGTTTATATGTGCTAAGTATTCTGTGTAATATATGATACATGTATCAGTCCTACCTTTTACCATTAGTACCTGAGCTGCTGTTCTATTTTTATCTGAAAACAGGATGATTAGGAACTTTTGGATGTTCTTTTTGGCATTCACCATATCAGAATCGATGGGTAGAAACACCATTACATATCCTCTGAATTCTTCAAATTCTCCAGGTTAGATATCATTATTATTTCTTAACTACACAAATACTCTTAAATTATAAGATAGAATTTATGAATTTGCACTCCTGGTATGAAGCTTTGCTCATCAGGAGCATGTTCAAGCACAAAGGTCAGAACCCCTGGGAAAAACATCAAGCTGGGCTCCTTCTCCAGATTACTATCCAATGACCTCATCTGAAAGTGCACATATGTGGATCGCAGGTCAGGACAGGATTGGAGTAGTCGTAATGCCTTCAATAGTCAAATAGCTGGCTTATACTCACTGTCTAGATTTATATGTGAGGAATATTTGGTACTGAAGGGTGGCTGACAATTAAGGAACCATACTCCAGTGTCAGTCAATGTCTATGGAGCAGAAATTTAACTGACTGGGGCCAATTTTCAGCTGGCCAAATCAGTGTTACAGGATGGTAACAGACTCAAAATGGGGTTGGTAGACTTATCGTCCCAGTGCTCTGGCTGCTGCCACTTTTAAAGGGACCTACCTTGAGCGGCCAGAGCACCCGCCTGTTACAGGTGGAAGACCTTTTTATTATCCTTCCATGGCCTTGCCACTCCCTATCTCTGTAACCTCATCCAGCCCTACAAACCTCCGAAATCTCTGCACTCCACCAATTCTGGCATCTTGCGCATCCCCGATTTTAATCGCTCCACCATTGATGGCCGTGCCTTCAGCTGCTGAGGCCCTAAGCTCTGGAATTCCCTTTCTAAACCTCTCCATCTCTTTACTCTCTCTACCTCCTTTAAGATGCTCCTTGAAACCTATCTCTTTAACCAAGCTTCTGGTCATCTGCCCTAATATCTCCTTATGTGGCTCGGTGTCAAATTTTGTTTGATAACACTCCTGTGAAGCGCCTTGAGATGTTTTACTATGTTAAAGGCGTTATATAAATGCAAGTTGTTGTTGTTATGCAATTACAACTTTCCTTGATCTCCATCTGTGTCCTATAGTATGACTTTACAATAATATACTGGTGCTAAGTTGTGCAACTTTGTGCAGACATCCTCCAGATAGTCAGAATAGTCAGCAACCAGTTCACATGCTGTGTAATGGATTGCTTTGTTTGTTGTTTCTAGAGTATGTTTGGACAAGAGGTCATTTTTTTCTCCAGAATGTAGCTGAGAAGGAACCACAGGGCCCAGTCAGTGAAACGGAATTAATGAATTGGCCACTGAATCATTATGCAGAAATATCACACGATCCACAGCTGGACTCAAACCTTTTTTTTAATCATTTCTACTGATTTAAATGGTTCATTAGCTGTTTAAAATAAAGAATCATTGACCTGGGTGCATCGTGATTGGACGTTTCTATTATTTCCATTCATTAAATTGTTATGCACAAAGTTGCTCATCTAAAAACCACACAAACTCACTTGGTGTAAAATTCAACTTTGACAGTGCAGCAAAACAGGCGGTGGTGGACCAGCTGGCCGTTATACACCCGTCTGATTTTCCTTTCCATTGACGTCAATGTCCGTTTTGCACCACCACCGAAGTTGAAATATTACCCCCAATGTGTAAAGTTTAGCCCTTATGGCATTGGATAGAAAAATAATGGGTTTCTTGGACCAATAGCCTTTTCCTATAACTAGAAATTATCGCTGGAGCACCATGGAAATTCTACCCCCACCGCCGCACTTCATTGGCAGCAACAAAAGGTGCATTTTCCATGTTTTATTTAAGCAGCACAGATGAGCATTGACATTTCGATGCAAGGTCTGAACAAAATAAAAGTTGCTTTTTCTTGTATGGAAACGAAAAAGTCAACAGTCAGTGGTGACAGTGCCCCTCTTTCATATGATTTATAAAGCTGGGGGAGTTACTTTGGTGTAATATATACAATCGGTTGGAGTGACTCTTTGATACAATGTATGTAAAATAATTGGAGTGACTCTGTCGAAATTGCCAAAGGGTTTCAGTAACATTTCCAAAAAGCTAGCATGTGTCATTGAGAGTGCTTATTAAATGTTAATCGTTCTGCGCAATTACATGCAATGGCTGTTTTAAATGTATCTGAACAGGAAATCTTCAACATTATTTTCCATGTAGATTGTTTTGCAAAAGCACTGCAGCGGTACTACTATGCATTTGTGGGCGATCCTTTTGAATTGGCATGTGAGCCAGATAATCTCACTGATAATAATTCCATATACTATGCGAATGAATTATTATGGTACAGACAAGACAAGGAAGAACATTCTCAACAAATTAGTGGCTGGAATGAAGTTATTAATCAGAAAGGAAAAAACTTCTCATTTTCATCGATCAGCACTGCTGATTCTGGCACTTACCTCTGTTTTCTCAGGTATGGGAAATATTCTTAAAGTTCTGATATCCAACTCACCAATGGATTTATTATAGTTGGTTATAAATCTAAGCATTTCAAAACTATTATAATTTATACAATACCAAGTGGGGATTAAATATATGTCAGGGGAATTAAATACAATTAGTGAACTTTGCTGATTTTATGTGAATATGGTCACGTAAGATATTCAATCACAGGGACATAGCAACAGGAATAGGAGTAGGCCATTCTGCCTCTCGAGCCTGTTCCGCCATTTAATGAGATCATGGCTGATCTGTACCTCAACTCCATTTACCCGCCATTTATCCATATCCATTGACCCAGCATCCACAGCTTTTAGCGGGAGCAAGTTCCAGGTTTCCACTACTTTTTGTATGAAAAAGTACTTCCTGATTTCACTCCTGAATGGCCTAACTTTAATTTTAAGTTTGTTCTGGATTCTCCCACCAGCGAACATAGTTTATTTGTATCTACCCTATAGAATCATTTTATCATTTTAAACATCTGAATTAGATCACCCCTCAATTTTCTGTGTTCAAGGCAATACAAGCCAAGTTTATACAACCTGTCCTCATAATTTAACCTCCTAAGCTGCGGTACCATTCTGGGAATTGCTGGCTCACTATATCTATTCGCACTGTAGGTGGGGGTGGTGGAATTTTTGGTGAAATTCCTGTGCATTTGGGCCAACTTCACCCACAAATTTTATGTGCATGTGGGGCGTGAACAGACAGCAGGAGCTGAATTTCCTGTAAGAGAAAAGAAAGGCTTAATTTACCACAACCACGAGCTTAATTTACCACAACCATGAGGAAATTCTCTTCAACCTGCAATTTTGTAAATTGTAAAACTTCTGTTGGCCTAGCTTGGTGCTGGCAAACATGTCAACATTCTACACTTCACACAGAAGTCAGCATTCTGAGTCATTGTCTGCTTGTGTTTACTGCTTCCCCGCTCCACCCCTTCTGACTGCAATCCTCACTCCAACTTTCCGCACTGTCCCAGCTCCAACCTGATGCTGCTCCTACTTCAGGGATGGAATGGCAAACCTTGTAATAGTTCTGTTAACTCCTGAACTCTTCCCGGGAGCACTGATAATATGACAGGTGTGTTCCTGATTGCAGTCGGCAGGAATCACTAAGTATCGGCAAAACATTCCCCAGAGGGATGGGCATATGAATGGAGAGAGAAAAGTCAACCATTACTCAGTAGAGAGCTAATGGGAGTTTGGGATGAAAGGAGAGGCTAGAGGAATGCAAAAAATTGAGCCTAGGATGGCTGGAGTGAAGGTATTGGAAATGGAGGAGAAGGAATTTTCTATAATGTGAATCTTTTATAATGTGAATAAGGGTAGAGGTAGAATCATAACGCCTTATTTTTACCAAGACCCAATCTCGGAGTGGGTGGGGGAGGACTTATAGTCCTGAAACCCGGAAGTGCGGGCTTCCCCAAACACCCTGGAGTTTAAACTCCAGGATGTGTTTGAATTCTTTTTGCCAGGTTTCCCACCCAACAGACAGCTGGGTTAGGGGACAGGGAGAAAGGCGGGGGCGGGGAGACATCATGGAGTTAGGGGCGCAGTTACATTGTGGAGTTAGGGTGAGCGGATACATTAAAAAAAATTGTTTATGGGATATGGGTGTCGCTGGCAAGGCCAGCATTTATTGCCCATCCCTAATTGCCCTTGAGAAGGTGGTGGTGAGCAGCCTTCTTAAACCGCTGTAGTCCGTGTGGTGAAGGTACCCCCATAGTGCTGTTAGGGAGGGAGTTCCAGGATTTTGACCCAGCGACGATGAAGGATCGGCAATATATTTCCAAGTCAGGATGGTGTGTGACTTGGAGGGGAACTTGGAGGTGGTGGTGTTCCCATGCGCCTGCTGCCCTTGTCCTTCTAGGTGGAAAAGGTCGCGTGTTTGGGAGGTGTTGCCGAAGACGACCTGGCGAGTTGCTGTGAAGGCATAATTACAGTCCTAGCCCTTTTGGGCTACCCCAGATCAGGCGTATTCTCCAGACGTTCACCTTCAACTTAAGTTAGAGATAGCCGAATTCCATAAGACGCTTAAATGGGTCTAAAGGTTCAGACTATCTCTCCCTAAAGGAAAGGAATGACTGAAGATGTTACCGTCCTCCAGATAGTACTTTTAATAAGTTGAACTAGACTGTAACCTTCCGGATATTATGAGGGTCTGGAATACCCCCCAGAATTCTGCAACTCCTTACAAAAGAGTGTACAGAATTTGTGGGTTCGCGAGTCTATACAGAATTACTCTTTGAGACAATCCTAAAAATATATCGTTTTATTTAAGAGCCAACATTCAGTTAACATCTGTTAAATCAGTCGCAACATTAACAATTCAAAGTACAATTAGCTTACATTTCTTATTTCTCAGAGATCCTTATTCTCAAATCTTTACTTCGTTACATTTCTTATTTCTTACTTATTTCTAAATCCAGAACATCCACCAAAATCAATCTGACTTCCCGAGACTCATAGTTAAAGACTTACAGATGGTGACTGTAAAGTTGAGAAACGCTTGGCCCGTTCAGCGAATTCTGAGTTTCTGTTTGAAAAAAATCCTATTTTTATACCCTTTTGGCAGTGTTTTCTTCTTTGATGTTCTCTACTGATGTTAACTAATTGTCTTTATTGATACCTCTTTCGAATGCTTTCTATTCTTACTGTCAATTCAACTATTGCATGCATAATAATTTTTCTACCTTTAGGTGTTCCAAAAACTATCATAAAAACAATGACAGCAATGGTTTTTGTTTGATGTCATTCTTACAAATGCTTTCCATTCAATTCTTAATATTGGTTTTACTGGTCCTTAGCAGACATTTTGACTCTCCTTACTGCTCCAAGTTCAATACAAACACAATGCAATTGCTTGGTGTATCTATTGAAGTCACATCTTCAAAGTGTTCTTGTTGGTATCATATTTACTATGTCTATAAATTAAGGACACTTTGACCAGGGTGGTTCATGCATTTCTAGCTATCTCAATTGGTTGCATATTTAATCTTATGGTTCCTGTTTTCCAAGTTTAACATAAAACTATTTGAAAAGCAGATGTTTCTTTTACTTGATGTCATGTTTTCAAAGGCACATGCCTCTTTTAATATTTGTATTTCTGTTTTATGTGTTAGCTCTTAACACTTAAAACTGGGCATTCTCATTGTGTTCGTTGCAAACCCTAGACTCTTTGGAAGCAAGCCTTTGCTTTTCAATAGGGTCTTAGTTTCTTGGTCAATATCACTTTCCCATTTCAAAGCCTGTTTACAACTTTGTTATCAACTGATCTTATCTCAGAAGCCTGTATTTCTGTTCACAGCCTTGTCTGCTGAGACTTGTGTCTTTTAAACCCAATATGTCTTTTATTAATAATATCAGAAATCTGTTCGTGGTATCGTGTATTTCTCTGAATCATGGCTATTCCTTCACAGCTGCAGTGCATCTTGTAGATGGTATACACTGCAGCCACGGTACGCCGGTGGTGGAGGGTGTGAATGTTTAAGGTGGTGGATGGGGTGCCAATCAAGCGGGCTGCTTTGTCCTGGATGGTGTTGAGCTTCTTGAGTGTTGTTGGAGCTGCACTCATCCAGGCAAGTGGAGAGTATTCCATCACACTCCTGACTTGTGCCTTGTAGATGGTGGAAAGGCTTTGGAGAGTCAGGAGGTGAGACATTTGCCACAGAATACCCAGCCTCTGATATTGTGGAGTTAGGGGCACGGACATATTGTGGAGTTAGGGGCGAGGATACAATGTGGAGTTAGGGTGAGCAGATACATTGTGAAGTTAGGGGCGAGGATACGTTGTGGAGTTAGGGTGAGGATACGATGTGGAGTTAGGGTGAGCGGATACGTTGTGGAGTTAGGGTGAGCGGATACGTCGTGGAGTTAGGGGTGAGGATACGTTGTGGAGTTAGGGTGAGGATACGATGTGGAGTTAGGGTGAGCGGATATGTTGTGGAGTTAGGGGCGAGGATACGTTGTGGATTTAGGGTGAGCAGATACGTTGTGGAGTTCGGGTGAGCAGATACGCCGTGGAGTTAGGGGCGAGGATACGTTGTGGATTTAGGGTGAGGATACGATGTGGAGTTAGGGTGAGCGGATATGTCGTGGAGTTAGGGGCGAGGATACGTTGTGGATTTAGGGTGAGCAGATACGTCGTGGAGTTAGGGGCGAGGATACGTTGTGGATTTAGGGTGAGCGGATATGTCGTGGAGTTAGGGACGAGGATACGTTGTGGATTTAGGGTGAACGGATACGTCGTGGAGTTAGGGGCGAGGATACATTGTGGATTTAGGGTGAGCGGATACGTTGTGGAGTTAGGGGCGAGGAGACGTTGTGGATTTAGGGTGAGCGGATATGTCGTGGAGTTAGGGTGAGGATACGTCGTGGAGTTAGGGGCGAGGATACGTTGTGGAGTTAGGGTGAGCGGATACGATGTGGTGTTAGGGTGAGCAGATACGATGTGGAATTAGGGTGAGGATACGTCGTGGGGTTAGGGGCGAGGATACATTGTGGAGTTAGGGTGAGCGGATATGTTGTGGAGTTAGGGGCGAGGATACATTGTGGAGTTAGGGTGAGGGTACGTTGTGGAGTTAGGGGTGAGGTTACGTCGTAGAGTTAGGGTGAGGGTACGTTGTGGAGTTAGGGTGAGGATACAATGTGGAGTTAGGGTGAGCGAATATGTTGTGGAGTTAGGGGCGAGGATATGTCGTGGAGTTAGGGTGAAGATACGTTGTGGAGTTAGGGGTGAGGTTACATCGTGGAGTTAGGGTGAGGATATGTTGTGGAGTTAGGGTGAGGATACGATGTGGAGTTAGGGTGAGGATATGTGGTGGAGTTAGGGGCAATGTTAGGATGTGGAGTTAGGGTGAGTGGATATGTTGTGGAGTTAGGGACGAGGATACGTTGTGGTGTTAGGGTGAGGATACGATGTGGAGTTAGGGTGAGCGGATGTGTCGTGGAGTTAGGGGTGAGGATACGTTGCGGATTTAGGGTGAGCAGATACGTCGTGGAGCTAGGGGCGAGGATACATTGTGGAGTTAGGGTGAGGGTACGTTGTAGATTTAGAGGCGAGGATATGTCGCGGAGTTAGGGTGAGGATACGTCGTGGAGTTAGGGTGAGGATACGTGGTGGAGTTAGGGGCAATGTTAGGATGTGGAGTTAGGGTGAGTGGATATGTTGTGGGGTTAGGGGCGAGGATATGTTGTGGAGTTAGTGTGAGGATATGATGTGGAGTTAGGGTGAGCGGATACGTTGTGGATTTAGGGTGAGCGGATATGTCGTGAAGTTAGGGGTGAGGATACGTTTCGGATTTAGGGTGAGCAGATACGTCGTGGAGCTAGGGGCGAGGATACGTTGTGGAGTTAGGGTGAGGATACGTTGTGAAGTTAGGGTGAGGATACGATGTGGAGTTAGGGGCAATGATACGATGTGGAGTTAGGGTGAGCGAATATGTCGTGGAGCTAGGGGCGAGGATACGTTGTGGAGTTAGGGTGAGGATACGATGTGGAGTTAGGGTGAGCGGATACGTTGTGGAGTTAGGGTGAGCGGATACGTCGTGGAGTTAGGGGTGAGGATACGTTGTGGAGTTAGGGTGAGGATACGATGTGGAGTTAGGGTGAGCGGATATGTTGTGGAGTTAGGGGCGAGGATACGTTGTGGATTTAGGGTGAGCAGATACGTTGTGGAGTTCGGGTGAGCAGATACGCCGTGGAGTTAGGGGCGAGGATACGTTGTGGATTTAGGGTGAGGATACGATGTGGAGTTAGGGTGAGCGGATATGTCGTGGAGTTAGGGGCGAGGATACGTTGTGGATTTAGGGTGAGCAGATACGTCGTGGAGTTAGGGGCGAGGATACGTTGTGGATTTAGGGTGAGCGGATATGTCGTGGAGTTAGGGACGAGGATACGTTGTGGATTTAGGGTGAACGGATACGTCGTGGAGTTAGGGGCGAGGATACATTGTGGATTTAGGGTGAGCGGATACGTTGTGGAGTTAGGGGCGAGGAGACGTTGTGGATTTAGGGTGAGCGGATATGTCGTGGAGTTAGGGTGAGGGTACGTCGTGGAGTTAGGGGCGAGGATACGTTGTGGAGTTAGGGTGAGCGGATACGATGTGGTGTTAGGGTGAGCAGATACGATGTGGAATTAGGGTGAGGATACGTCGTGGGGTTAGGGGCGAGGATACATTGTGGAGTTAGGGTGAGCGGATACGTTGTGGAGTTAGGGGCGAGGATACGTTGTGGAGTTAGGGTGAGGGTACGTTGTGGAGTTAGGGGTGAGGTTACATTGTAGAGTTAGGGTGAGGGTACGTTGTGGAGTTAGGGTGAGGATACAATGTGGAGTTAGGGTGAGCGAATATGTTGTGGAGTTAGGGGCGAGGATATGTCGTGGAGTTAGGGTGAAGATACGTTGTGGAGTTAGGGGTGAGGTTACATCGTGGAGTTAGGGTGAGGATATGTTGTGGAGTTAGGGTGAGGATACGATGTGGAGTTAGGGTGAGGATATGTGGTGGAGTTAGGGGCAATGTTAGGATGTGGAGTTAGGGTGAGTGGATATGTTGTGGAGTTAGGGACGAGGATACGTTGTGGTGTTAGGGTGAGGATACGATGTGGAGTTAGGGTGAGCGGATGTGTCGTGGAGTTAGGGGTGAGGATACGTTGCGGATTTAGGGTGAGCGGATACGTCGTGGAGCTAGGGGCGAGGATACATTGTGGAGTTAGGGTGAGGGTACGTTGTAGATTTAGAGGCGAGGATATGTCGCGGAGTTAGGGTGAGGATACGTCGTGGAGTTAGGGTGAGGATACGTGGTGGAGTTAGGGGCAATGTTAGGATGTGGAGTTAGGGTGAGTGGATATGTTGTGGGGTTAGGGGCGAGGATATGTTGTGGAGTTAGTGTGAGGATATGATGTGGAGTTAGGGTGAGCGGATACGTTGTGGATTTAGGGTGAGCGGATATGTCGTGAAGTTAGGGGTGAGGATACGTTTCGGATTTAGGGTGAGCAGATACGTCGTGGAGCTAGGGGCGAGGATACGTTGTGGAGTTAGGGTGAGGATACGTTGTGAAATTAGGGTGAGGATACGATGTGGAGTTAGGGGCAATGATACGATGTGGAGTTAGGGTGAACGAATATGTCGTGGAGCTAGGGGCGAGGATACGTTGTGGAGTTAGGGTGAGGTTACGTCGTGGAGTTAGGGTGAGGATACGTTGTGGAGTTAGGGTGAGGATACGATGTGGAGTTAGGGGTGAAGATACGTCGTGGAGTTAGGGTGAGTGATACGTCATGGAGTTAGGGTGAGCGGATACGTCGTGGAGTTAAGGGCGAGGAGTCGATGTGGAGTTAGGGTGAGGATACGTCGTGGAGTTAAGGGCGTGGATACGATGTGGAGTTAGTGTGTGGATACGTTGTGGAGTTAGGGTGAGGATACAATGTGGAGTTAGGGTGAGCGGACAGGTCGTGGAGTTATTGTGAGCGGACACATCGTGGAGTTAGGGTGAGGATACGATGTGGAGTTAAGGTGAGCGGATACGTTGTGGAGTTAGGGTGAGCGGATACGTCGTGGAGTTAGGGGCGAGGATACGTTGTGGAGTTAGGGTGAGGATACAATGTGGAGTTAGGGTGAGCGGATATGTTGTGGAGTTAGGGGCGAGGATACGTTGTGGATTTAGGGTGAGCGGATATGTCGTGGAGTTAGGGACGAGGATACGTTGTGGATTTAGGGTGAACGGATACGTCGTGGAGTTAGGGGCGAGTATACGTTGTGGATTTAGGGTGAGCGGATACGTTGTGGAGCTAGGGCCGAGGATACGTTGTGGATTTAGGGTGAGCGGATACGTCGTGGAGTTAGGGGCGAGGATACGTTGTGGATTTAGGGTGAGCGGATATGTCGTGGAGTTAGGGTGAGGATACGTCGTGGAGTTAGGGTGAGCGGATACGTCGTGGAGTTAAGGGCGAGGAGTCGATGTGGAGTTAGGGTGAGGATACGTCGTGGAGTTAAGGGCGTGGATACGATGTGGAGTTAGTGTGTGGATACGTTGTGGAGTTAGGGTGAGGATACAATGTGGAGTTAGGGTGAGCGGACAGGTCGTGGAGTTATTGTGAGCGGACACATCGTGGAGTTAGGGTAAGGATACGATGTGGAGTTAAGGTGAGCGGATACGTTGTGGAGTTAGGGTGAGCGGATACGTCGTGGAGTTAGGGGCGAGGATACGTTGTGGAGTTAGGGCGAGGATACGTTGTGGATTTAGGGTGAGCGGATATGTCGTGGAGTTAGGGACGAGGATACGTTGTGGATTTAGGGTGAACGGATACGTCGTGGAGTTAGGGGCGAGGATACGTTGTGGATTTAGGGTGAGCGGATACGTTGTGGAGCTAGGGCCGAGGATACGTTGTGGATTTAGGGTGAGCGGATACGTCGTGGAGTTAGGGGCGAGGATACGTTGTGGATTTAGGGTGAGCGGATATGTCGTGGAGTTAGGGTGAGGATACGTCGCGGAGTTAGGGGCGAGGATACGTTGTGGAGTTAGGGTGAGCGGATACGATGCGGTGTTAGGGTGAGCAGATACGATGTGGAATTAGGGTGAGGATACGTCGTGGGGTTAGGGGCGAGGATACATTGTGGAGTTAGGGTGAGCGGATACGTTGTGGAGTTAGGGGCGAGGATACGTTGTGGAGTTAGTGGTGAGGTTATGTCATAGAGTTAGGGTGAGGGCTCGTTGTGGAGCTAGGGTGAGGATACGATGTGGAGTTAGGGGCGATGATACAATGTGGAGTTAGGGTGAGCGAATATGTTGTGGAGTTAGGGGCGAGGATATGTCGTGGAGTTAGGGTGAAGATACGTTGTGGAGTTAGGGGTGAGGTTACATCGTGGAGTTAGGGTGAGGATATGTTGTGGAGTTAGGGTGAGGATACGATGTGGAGTTAGGGTGAGGATACGTGGTGGAATTAGGGGCAATGTTAGGATGTGGAGTTAGGGTGAGTGGATATGTTGTGGAGTTAGGGGCGAGGATACGTTGTGGAGTTAGGGTGAGGATACGATGTGGAGTTCGGGTGAGCGGATACGTTGTGGATTTAGGGTGAGCGGATATGTCGTGGAGTTAGGGGTGAGGATACGTTTCGGATTTAGGGTGAGCAGATACGTCGTGGAGCTAGGGGCGAGGATACGTTGTGGAGTTAGGGTGAGGATATGTTGTGAAGTTAGGGTGAGGATACGATGTGGAGTTAGGGGCATTGATACGATGTGGAGTTAGGGTGAGCGAATATGTCGTGGAGCTAGGGGCGAGGATACGTTGTGGAGTTAGGGTGAGGTTACGTCGTGGAGTTAGGGTGAGGATACGTTGTGGAGTTAGGGTGAGGATACGATGTGGAGTTAGGGGTGAAGATACGTCGTGGAGTTAGGGTGAGTGATACGTCATGGAGTTAGGGTGAGCGGATACGTCGTGGAGTTAAGGGCGAGGAGTCGATGTGGAGTTAGGGTGAGGATACATCGTGGAGTTAAGGGCGTGGATACGATGTGGAGTTAGTGTGTGGATACGTTGTGGAGTTAGGGTGAGGATACAATGTGGAGTTAGGGTGAGCGGACAGGTCGTGGAGTTATTGTGAGCGGACACATCGTGGAGTTAGGGTGAGGATACAATGTGGAGTTAAGGTGAGCGGATACGTTGTGGAGTTAGGGTGAGCGGATACGTCGTGGAGTTAGGGGCGAGGATACGTTGTGGAGTTAGGGTGAGGATACGATGTGGAGTTAGGGTGAGCGGATATGTTGTGGAGTTAGGGGTGAGGATACGTTGTGGATTTAGGGTGAGCGGATATGTCGTGGAGTTAGGGGCGAGGATACGTTGTGCATTTAGGGTGAGCAGATACGTCGTGGAGTTAGGGTGAGCAGATACGTCGTGGATTTAGGGGCGAGGATACGTTGTGGATTTAGGGTGAGCGGATATGTCGTGGAGTTAGGGGCGAGGATACGTTGTGCATTTAGGGTGAGCAGATACGTCGTGGAGTTAGGGTGAGCAGATACGTCGTGGATTTAGGGGCGAGCATACGTTGTGGATTTAGGGTGAGTGGATACGTTGTGGAGCTAGGGGCGAGGATACGTTGTGGATTTAGGGTGAGCGGATACGTCGTGGAGTTAGGGGCGAGGATATGTTGTGGATTTAGGGTGAGCGGATATGTCGTGGAGTTAGGGTGAGGATACGTCGTGGAGTTAGGGGCGAGGATACGTTGTGGAGTTAGGGTGAGCGGATACGATGTGGTGTTAGGGTGAGCAGATACGATGTGGAATTAGGGTGAGGATACGTCGTGGGGTTAGGGGCGAGGATACATTGTGCAGTTAGGGTGAGTGGATACGTTGTGGAGTTAGGGGCGCGGATACGTTGTGGAGTTAGTGGTGAGGTTACGTCGTAGAGTTAGGGTGAGGGCACGTTGTGGAGCTAGGGTGAGGATACGATGTGGAGTTAGGGGCGATGATACAATGTGGAGTTAGGGTGAGCGAATATGTTGTGGAGTTAGGGGGCGAGGATATGTCGTGGAGTTAGGGTGAAGATACGTTGTGGAGTTAGGGGTGAGGTTACATCGTGGAGTTAGGGTGAGGATATGTTGTGGAGTTAGGGTGAGGATACAATGTGGAGTTAGGGTGAGGATACGTGGTGGAGTTAGGGGCAATGTTAGGATGTGGAGTTAGGGTGAGTGGATATGTTGTGGAGTTAGGGGCGAGGATACGTTGTGGAGTTAGGGTGAGGATATGATGTGGAGTTAGGGTGAGCGGATACGTTGTGGAATTAGGGTGAGTGGATATGTCGTGGAGTTAGGGGTGAGGATACGTTGCGGATTTAGGGTGAGCGGATACGTCGTGGAGCTAGGGGCGAGGATACATTGTGGAGTTAGGGTGAGGATACGTTGTGGATTTAGGGTGAGCGGATATGTCGTGAAGTTAGGGGTGAGTATACGTTGCGGATTTAGAGTGAGCAGATACGTCGTGGAGCTAGGGGCAAGGATACGTTGTGGAGTTAGGGGCAATGATACGATGTGGAGCTAGGGTGAGCGAATATGTCGTGGAGCTAGGGGCACGGATACGTTTTGGAGTTAGGGTGAGGTTACGTCGTGGAGTTAGGGTGAGGATACGTTGTGGAGTTAGGGTGAGGATACGATGTGGAGTTAGGGGTGAAGATACGTCGTGGAGTTAGGGTGAGTGGATACGTCATGGAGTTAGGGTGAGCGCTTACGTCGTGGAGTTAAGGGCGAGGAGTCGATGTGGAGTTAGGGTGAGGATACGTCGTGGAGTTAAGGGTGTGGATACGATGTGGTGTTAGTGTGTGGATACGTTGTGGAGTTAGGGTGAGGATACAATGTGGAGTTAGGGTGAGCGGACACGTCGTGGAGTTATTTTGAGCAGACACGTCGTGGAGTTAGGGTGAGGATACGTTGTGGAGTTAGGATTAGGATACGTCGTGGAGTTAGGGTGAGCAGACACGTTGTGGAGTTAGGGTGAGAGGATACGTTGTGGATTTAGAGGCGAGGATACGTCGTGGAGTTAGGGTGAGGATACGTCGTGGAGTTAGGGTGAGGATAAGTCATGGAGTTAGGGTGAGCGGATACAATGTGGAGTTAGGGTGAGGATACGATGTGGAGTTAGTTTGAGCGGATCCGTTATGGAGTTAGGGTGAGGATACGATGTGGAGTTAGGGGCAAGGATACGATGTGGAGTTAGGGTGAGGATACGTCGTGGAGTTAGGGTGAGGTTACTTTGTGGAGTTAGTGGCGAGGATACAATGTGGAGTTAGGGTGAGGGTACGTTGTGGAGTTAGGGTGAGGATATGTTGTGGAGTTAGGGTGAGGATACGTTGTGGAGTTAGTGTGAGGATACGTTTTGGAGTTAGGGTGAGGATACGTTGTGGAGTTAGGGTGAGGATACGTTGTGGAGTTAGGGTGAGCGGATATGATGTGGAGTTAGGGTGAGGATATGTTGTGGAGTTAGGGTGAGGATACGTTGTGGAGTTAGGGTGAGGATACGTTGTGGAGTTAGTGTGAGGATACGTTTTGGAGTTAGGGTGAGGATACGTTGTGGAGTTAGGGTGAGGATACGTTGTGGAGTTAGGGTGAGCGGATATGATGTGGAGTTAGGGTGAGGATCCGATGTGGAGTTAGGGGCGAGGATACATTGTGAAATTAGGGGTGAGTGGATACATCGCGGAGTTAGGGTGAGGATACGTTGTGGAGTTAGGGTGAGGATACGTCATGGAGTTAGGGTGAGGATATGATGTGGAGTTAGGGTGAGTGGATATGTCATGGAGTTAGGGTGAGGATACGATGTGGAGTTAGGGTGAGTGGATATGTCGTGGAGTTAGGGTGAGGATACATCATGGAGTTAGGGTGAGGATACATCGTGGAGTTAGTGGTGAGGTTACATCGTGGAGTTAGGGTGAAGATACGTTGTGGAGGTAGGGGTGAGGTTACGTCGTGGAGTTAGGGTGAGTGGATACGTCGTGGAGTTAGGGTGAGCGGATACGTCGTGGAGTTAGGGTGAGCGGATACGTCGTGGTGTTAGGGTGATGATACGTTGTGGAGTTAGTGTGAGCGGATACGTTGTGGAGTTAGGGTAAGGATACGATGTGGAGTTAGGGTGAGCGGATACGCCGTGGAGTTAGGGTGAGCGGATACGTCGTAGTGTTAGGGTGAGGATACGTTGTGGAGTTAGGGTGAGCGGATACGTCGTGGAGTTAGGGCGAGCGGATACGTCATGGAGTTAGGGTGAGTATACGTTGTGGAGTTAGGGTGAGCGGATACGTTGTGGAGTTAGGGGCGAGGATACGTTGTGGAGTTGGGGTGAGTGGATACGTCGTGGAGTTAGGGGCGAGGATACGTCATGGAGTTAGGGTGAGCGGATACGTCGTGGAGTTAGGGTGAGCGGATACGTCATGGAGTTAGGGTGAGGATACGATGTGGAGTTAGGGGCAAGGATACGTTGCGGAGTTAGGGGCAAGGATACGTTGCGGAGTTAGGGTGAGCGGATACATCGTGGAGTTAGGGTGAGTATACGTTGTGGAGTTAGGGTGCGCGGATACGTCTTGGAGTTGGGGGTGAGGATACTTCGAGGAGTTAGGATGAGGATATGTCGTGAAGTTAGTGTGAGTGGATACGTCGTGGAGTTAGGGTGAGGCAATACGTCGTGGAGTTAGGGACGAGGATACGTCATGGAGTTAGGGTGAGCGGATACGTCGTGGCGTTAGGGTGAGGCAATACGTCGTGGTATTAGGGTGAGCGGATACGTCATGGAGTTAGGGTGAGGCAATATGTCGTGGAGTTAGGGTGAGGCAATACGTCGTGGATTTAGGGTGAGGCAATACGTCGTGGAGTTAGGGGCGAGGATACGTTGTGGAGAGGGGTAGGGGTCCGATGGATTGCAGGAATGTGGGTGTTCGGGGTGTTATAGGGTAAGCTTGTTGGGCCTGAAGGAAACACTCCTGCTCCTCCTGGCCCACAAGCAGTGCTGTAAAGACACTTCCCTTATGGATCCAGCCCTTTTTGCCTCCTTTTACCTGCTGAGTTTCCGGAGACCTGGGAAACTCGTCTGACATGTGTTATAAATAGAAACTTTGTTAAAATGGAAGCATGCAGCCCCCTTAAATGGTTTCAATGACCCACTGCCCCTCGTCCTGCCTCCATTGAAACCAGAACTGGATGAATTCAAGGCGGCTTGGGTTTAGGTTTGAAATTTTTTACATTTTAACTTCCCATTCAACCCAAACCCACCCATTTTTGGGGGTTAAAATAATGCCCATAGACTGATACAGCACAGAAGGAGGCCCTTCGGCCCATCGGCCTGTGCCTGGTCTTTAATAGAGTTATTCAATTAGTCCCATTCCCCTGCCCTTTCCCCATAGCCCTGCAAATTTTTCCACTTCAAGTATTTATTCAATTCCCTTTCGAAAGCTATTACTGAATTTGCTTCCACCACCCTTTCAGGCCGTGCATTCCAGATCATAATAGCTCGCTGTGTAAATAAAAATTCTCCTTATCTCGTGTCTGGTTCTTTTGCCAATCACCTTAAATCTGTGTCCTGTGGTTGCCAACATTTCTGCCACTGGAAACAATTTCTCCATACTTACTGTATCAAAACCCTTCATGATTTTGAACACCTCTATTAAATCTTTCGAAGTTTGCGGGGGGCGGGGTGGGGGGGTGGTGGCGGTGGGGGGTCGTGTGGTTTGTGGGGGAATCTGAGCTCTTCGCCTTGTTCCTCCTGCAAGTTTAAGCCTCGCTGCTGCGCAATGTTGTGCAGGGCGCAGCAAACCACAACCATTCTGGAAACCCTGGCTGGTGTGTACTGAAGGGCGCCTCTAGATGTGTCCAGGTACCTGAAGCACTTCTTCAGCATTCCAATGGCCTGTTCAATCACACATCTGGTGGTGATATGGCATTCATTGTAGCAATGTTGGACTTCAGTGTTGGGGTTTCTGATGGGTGGCATGACCCAAGTTTGCAGTGGGTATCCCTTGTCGCCTAGCAACCACCCCTTATGTCTGTTTCCAGGTCTGAAAAGATCAGGGAGCTTGGACTGACGCAAGAAGAAAGCATAATGGCAGCTGCCTGGGAATCTTGCGCACACCCGCATAAATGTCTTTCTGTGGCTGCACTTTGATGGCGTGGAAGCCCTTGCAGTTAGCAAACACTCCTGGTTGTTCTGGTGGTGCCCAGATTGCCATGTGGCGCCCTGTGAGAAGCCAGCTGGAGCCGCAAAGCCGAGTGCCCGTTCATTCTGATTGGCATCATCGGTGGCAAAGTTGACATAATTGCCGGCCCCCTGGCAAACAAGCCATCAGCCACCTGTCTTAGGCATTTGTGGGGACCGATTGGGAGATCCTGGATATGTTTGTGGCAGAGCCCTAGAAGGATCCAGAGGCAAAACAATTGAGAGCAGTGGTGACTTTGACAGCACTAGTAATGCATGGCCAGCAGGTCCAGCAGGCAGCAGGTCTTCTTCTAGAAGACTTGCAGATGTCTGCACTCACCTGACATGACCTGAGCCTCCTGAGACACTGCTGTTTAGACATGTCAAGGAAACTGATCCTCTGTCTGTAGACCCTGTTTTGTGGGTAGTGCCTCCTGCGAGCTGCACCTCTCTGCTGGTCCATTCTCTGCTGGTTCTCTCTCTGCTGGTCCCCTCTCTGTTTGTCCCCTCTCTGTTTGTTCTCTCTCTGCTGGTCCCCTCTCTGCTGCTCCCCTCTCTGCTGCTCCCCTCTCTGCTGGTCCACTCTCTGCTGGTCCCCTCTCTGCTGGTCCCCTCTCTGCTGCTCCCCTCTCTGCTGGTCCCCTCTCTGCTGCTCCCCTCTCTGCTGGTCCCCTCTCTGCTGCTCCCCTCTCTGCTGGTCCCCTCTCTGCTGGTCCACTCTCTGCTGGTCCCCTCTCTGCTGGTTCCCTCTCTGCTGGTCTGCTCTCTGCTGGTCCTCTCTCTGCTGTGCAGCTACAGGTCTGTGAGCAGCAGACTGCTGCAGGTGCTGTTGTTGGTGCTGTTGCAGGTCATCTTGGTCCTCATCTGAGGTCCAATCTAAGGCAGCATAAGCAACACCCATCCTGATGTGAGAGAGCAAATCTCCAAAGTGCAGAAAGTAACCTCTAAAAAGTAACCTCTCAGCTAAAGTACTGTGAACAAACCCTTTCCCACTAGCAGGTAAGAAAGCAGCTGTGAGTACTGAGTATTTATTGGCATCTTTGCCTGAGATTCAGCCCTCTCACCTTGTTTTCACTGGAGAGTTTCAGGAAGCCCGGGAAACCCGTGGACCCGACATTAAACTGAAAGCAGTGTGTCAATATCGCTGTAATTGCACAATAAGCATAAGGAAATTGATAACCAGCCTCTCCCGAGGGGGTTGTGCACTCGCAACCGAATGGGCTCAAGTTAAATGTGGAAGTCAGCGGGTTGGAGCTGGCTTCCCGGCACTGTCAATTTTGCCAGTTTTAGCCCCCCACCTTTACCCAAAACCACACGCTCTTCCACATTAAAATTCAGCCCATTATACCTGGGATAATAATTAAAATTTTGCTGCTCACTGATAAGCAATATCTCACGCAATAGGACCTGCTTTCCATTTCACAAAAAGTAGTAGCTAATTAAATCAATCAAAATCAAATCAACTTTTATTGTCATTGTTAGTGCACAAGTGCAGTCCAACGAAATGTAGGCTTGCGGCTCCCGAGAGTGTACATTTGGATTAAGACATTTAAACATTCAACATACATTTGGCTTGTAGTATATTAACATAAATGTAACCATAATAAAGTGCATTGGCAGATGTGCAGACTTTAGAGTTTATTTGTGGAGTTCAGTAGGATGACAGCCCTGGGAAAGAAGCTGTTCCTAAATCTGGTCGTACGGGTGCGAATGCATCTGTAGCGTCTCCCAGATGGCAGGAGGGCGAACAGACTGTGGCTGGGGTGGGTAGGGTCTTTGATGATGGACCGTGACCTCCGTAGACAGCGTTTCTGGTATATGTGCTCTATGGTCGGTAGCCGGGTGCCGGTAATGCGTTGGGCAGTTTTGACTACCCGCTGCAGGGCTTTCCGGTCATAGTAGCTACAGCTGCCATACCATACTGTGATACAGTTTGTCAGGATGCTCTCTATAGTGCAGCGGTAAAAGTTAGAGAGGATCAGGGGTGACAGATTACATCCCTTCAGCCTCCTTAGGAAATATAGGCGCTGCTGGGCCTTCTTCACCAGAGAGGAGGTGTTGAGGGACCAGGAGAGGTCTTCCGTGATGTGAACTCCGAGGAACTTAAAGCTGTCCACCCTTTCCACCACAGCCCCATTGATGTGGATGGGGGTGTGACTTCCGCCTTTGGACTTCCTGAAGTCCACAATGATTTCTTTTGTTTTCTTGGTGTTAAGGGCCAGGTTGTTATCGGCGCACCACTTCACGAGATGCTGGATCTCCTCCCTGTAGGCTGACTCATGGTTGTTGGTGATCTGGCCTACTACCGTGGTGTCATCCGCAAACTTGATGATGGTGTTGGAACCATTAACAGCCACACAGTCGTGGGTGAAGAGGGAGTAGAGGAGGGGGCTCATTAAGTACTCATATGTAGGGTTGTGAAGGTTTTGTGAGGTTTCTCGTAAATGTATACAGATCTGCGCTTTCCATATTATGTATGGTGCCACTATCCTGGTTGCAAATGTTGAGATAACTTTGGGGGCAAATGATTTTTTAATTATAATATCTATTAGTTTCACAACTTGAACCCAGTATAGCCACATTTCAGGGAGCAGGAAATAGTGACAAATAAATTAATTTAACAAGGAAATCATGCACTGAAAAGCTCAGTGAGTGGGTACCAAAAATAAATATCACAGCAGTTTAATATATAGTAGATTTCTCATTACGCATTTGTCTGTTGAAGGTGACGTGAAGCCTAACATAAAAATGTGCCTTATAAAGGACATCTTAGTGTACAGGATTTGTGGAAAATTGCAGGTTTTGCTAGCCAACAAATTCTAATAATTGGTTTAACTCTGTGTGCTAACACAAAAGTCTGTGTTTAACTCTTGGGGCAAAATGGAAGTTTGCAGTAATTATTGTTAAAAGTTGGGTTTACTGCCAAAACAGAGATATCTCAGACAAGATAATTGCACCATTGGTCATTAAAGTATACCAATGAACACTGTAAGGAAATTTGCTCAGAGCTGATTAAAGGAAAACTGCTCAATGCTTCCTGAGTCTCTTGGACCGAAGTCTGCAGGCTGTGATCCCGGCAGTGACAACAGGATTGTGCCTGCTGCTGCCCTCCAGCGCTGACTCCTCTGCAGTTTGTAGGGTCAGTGGGAGGATGCCTGGTTAACATGGGACAGGCAGGCATAAGCGACACATTGGGCACATACCCAGTGCCCACCTGCTCATGGTTGTCAAAAACTTGAATCCCCACCCTCCTGACCCTGGCCATGGCTCCCTCAGCCCTTTTGATAAGGGGGCCTATTTACATTTAAAAAAAATCAAATCCTCTGCTTGGGAGTGCGAGCTGGGATTTCACCAGTGGGGCCTACTGCGCCCTTATAAAAGCAGATACACCTCAGCTCTCGGAGCAGACTGGCCTCTATTAGTGCATTGAGTCCCAGTCCAGGCTAAGGAGCAGGAACCCTGATGTAGGTTCATGCCCCTGGGTCCAGCCCCCCACCCCCCGACCCCGGCTGACGTTTGCCTCATAAGAGGTGGGCAGAGGTTCCTCCCCTTACAAGGCAACCAGGAAAGTTCCAGAAAAGGTGCACACCCACCACAACCAGGTCGCCGACCTTTTTCTGGGAGGTCTGTCTGTGTCCCACCGGACTTACAATGGGAAACCGGAGGAGCACCCAAGGAATTTCAGGGCATTTTTGGACTAGAAATTATTCAGTATTATATTTGATGACTTAGTTAATGTAAAATTCATTAGCGCACTATCTTAACAAAATTGTTAGTCCATTTAAAATAAATGGGTTAACATCTTTATGAGATTAATGCACATAAGAATTTTCTACAAATGCGTTAGCTAATTTGTTAGAAATAGTGTTCAAGCTAATTCCTACCCCTTTGTGAGTGGATATCACTTTAGACATATACGGTGCAAAATTTGGATCCCTAGCGCCCATTTTTTTGCCGCTACGATTGCCCTTAGAGGTCCAAAATAGTGTCCACAGTGAGCGTGCACACTGTGGGGTGAATCGCGCCGGACACCATATTAGTGAGGTCATTAGCGCATGCGCAGTGGACACCCGCTGGATATATGTAGATCAGGCAGATCATGATATCAATCGTTTGACGCCAGCGCTGCCATTTTGGAGCTCAACGCTCCAGCTAACATTCTCTCTTAAGCTCGCACAGCTGAACATATGTTCAGCAGCAGGAAGAACCCCCCCCCACCGCACCCTGCCCCCACCAGCCCTAGTTAAAGGGATTATCAACTACTTGCAGGTTAGTTGCTGGTTGATTTCTTTTGGCTGTTGTTACACGTCTGCAGGTGTTTGGCACTTTCGGTAGTTGTTTCAAGTTGCCAAAGTCTACAGGGAGTGGTGTGGCAAGTGCAAGCTCCAAGCTCTGCACAAAGCCCTGTGCCAAGTGGTGCCAGACTCGCCTCCATGCTCATTGACACTGCACGCAGGCTTTCTGGCAGACATTCCAATGCACCAGGCATTTCATGGTGCATATCCATTAGCCTTCTTCTGTAGCTTGCCCCATCAAAGTGCTCATCTGAGTCCTCTGCAGCTGAATTTGTGTGCGACCTCACCCTCCGGTGAGCTGGCACCTGCACTATCCTTGTCCCCTGCTCTGGCTGCAGGCCATTCTGCTGGCTGCTCGGTGTCTCACCATGTGCAGATCCCACCTCTATGTCATCCTCTAAATTATGCGCAGTGTCACTATCTGAGCTGATGGCTGCGACTGTGAAATCGGGTGACAGTGTGTCTTCATCTTCATTATCTTCCTGCTCTTCTGCCACTGCCTGGCCAGGTTGCAGTTCTTTGGTATCTGAAAGGAGAAAGGCATAGGGGAAAGGTTGTGGTGAAGAAGGGGGGAAAGCAGGGGGTGCATGCTTATACCAACTGCAGCATGTAAATCAGAAGAGATTGTGGGATGAGGGGGAAGTGGGAAGTGAAGAGGAGGATTAGGTATGAGGATACCGTCATCTTCTATGGTTTCAGCCCTGCTGCTGGCCATAGGCTCAGCAATGGCCGCTCCAATGATGGCATGCACCGTCTCCTCCATGGGGATAAGGACATGTGCCGGTCCCCTGCCGGTTAGGTCCTGCTGCCTGCGGTTGTGAGCCACCTTGTCCTGCAAGAGAGAGGGAAGTGTGTCAGTGAGTGTGGTGCAATCTGTTTGGGTTATGTGCCTGTCATGGTTGAATAGCTGGCAGTGTGTGAAAGCTGTGAGCTGTGGGTGTGAGGCTTGCAGCAGTGCTAAGTGTGTGAGGGTGAGGTGAAGCTATGAATATTAGATCTGATTGACAGAGATTGTTGGTAGCAGCTTGTTGCATTGAACAGTGTCTGAGGCTAGTGGTGCAGTTAGTGTGATATGGCATTTGAAGATGATTTCACTGACCTTGACCACTCGTGAGAAGTCATTGAACTTCTTATGGTGCTGCATCCAGATCCTCGGGGCTGGACTCCTGGCACTGACCGTCACGGCTACCTGCTCCCACTGCCTTCTGAGACTGTGGGGGGAATTTTAACATGAGAAAATGGGTGGGTTGGAGGTGGTGAGGGAGAAGTTAAAGTTTTAAAATCTAAAACCCGACCCCAATCTGCCTCCAACCCGTCCACTTTCACCTTTTACTCAGGTGGGACGGGGGGGGTAGGTAGCCAGGAGGCAGGTTGGTATTTTAAATATGATAATGAGGCCTGAAGCCTCTGCTTTCACCTCCTGTGCAGGTTTAACTTCAGGTGGCCAGGGATCCCGGGCCTTGGGATTCCCGACAGCAGCAGTGAGGTGGGCACAGCCTCGGGGAGCAATCCTTGTGATCCGGGAGGATCAGGAGTGCTTCCTCCTGGCCCCCCAAGCTCACCCACCAGCAGCCCACCCCTCCCTGGGGTCGGGGATTGGAAACCCCCCCCCCCCCACTGTGTCGGAGATCAGACCCCCGCCCGGGGATCGCACCTCACCCTGGGGTTGGGATCAGATCCTCCGGGCATGGCAACCCTCGGGTATCGGACACCTCGGGATTGATGTCACCCACCCTGGGGCCGGGGTTTGGAGCCCCCGGGGATCGATCTCACTCCCCCTGGGGGTGGGGATCGGACTCCCTGGGCTTGGAACCCACTCTAGGCGGGTGGGAAATGACAAAATCTAGTCCTGTGTCTGGAAGTCCCCTGTGGATACAGCATATCTCTCCTTCTTTCCACCTCCTCCACTAAGACCTCCAGTGCTGCATCGGAAAACCTTGGAACTCACTCTCTCCCATGGTGTGCCATTATTGAATGTTTCCCAGGTAAGAATCAGTTGTAGACTGACATCCAGCACCTGCTCCCACCCAATGCACCTCCCCTTTAAGAGGTGCAGACTAGCTTTAAGTAGTGCTAACAAGGTACGATTTTGGGCCCGCTGCTGATGCGTGCAGCCAATCAACACTGGCTGCATGCTGCAATCATGTTAATCAGCAGGCAGCACGTAGTTGGCGTGCTGCATGCATCACGTTGAACGGGCACGGGTTAATCGCGCATTGCGATCCCCGCATCCATTTTCAGGAGCTATTGAATTTAGCCCTCACAGTGTGTGTGCTGCAGCTGAAATCGTAAATTCAGTGGTAGAGCAACATAGACCATCACCGTCCAAAGGTCCATCCCTGCTTTGTGCTGTGTTCATTGATCTCATTCACCTGGTGGGAACATTACAATTGGCTTTAGTGACCCTGGATGCGGAAAAATCAGTAAGGTTCTTACTCTGAATCACGACACAACGATCCCTGTTGAAAAAGTTCACAGTGAACATTGGGTGAGGATAGGATTGGCCATTTGAATAGTCTGCCAGCACTCGCTGTCAAAATTCACACATGAAGTGTAGCCATTTGATTAAGGTATCAAAGAGCTAACAGTGCCCGTATAACTGTATCCCAGTATGAGTGACTACTTTCAGGAGAGGAGGGGAGAAAATAGTGAGGAAAAGTGTCATATATCATGTTTGTGCAAATAGATCTCCTTCATGGTTCAGAGCTCCTATACACATAATTGTAGGGCCTCCTTCAGACCTTGTATGAGATCTAAGACCAAAACATGAGATAGATTTGTGCTGAAAAAGGGAAATGTTTGCAGAGACTGTTCCGGCTTATTACAGCTTGTTACAAAGCACTGTGGAAGGTGGAGTCAGCTACAGGGTGGGCAATTTGTTTTGTTAAAGCTCCTTAGGATTCTCAGTGACCTCCAGGGCCGGCAACGAAAAGTAAATAGTTCTTTTTAAATCCTTTCTGTGGAGCTAGGTATCGTGATCAACCGATTTCCCTCCCTATAGCTCTCTCCAACAATTTCTGTCGCTCCTCGGGGCTCTTGGTTTGGGCGGGCACCAATAGGCACAGGTTAATTTCACAGAATCACAGAAACCCCACAGTGCAGATAGAGGCCATTTCGGCCCATCGAGCCTGCACCGACACATATCCCACCCTATCCCCGTAACCCCACGTATTTAATCCCCCTAACACTAAGGGTCAATTTATCATAGCCAATCAACCTAACCCATCCCATGCTCATGAATCCAGGGCTTAGTGTCTACTTTGATTGAGTTGGAGAGAAGAATGCAGTTTCTGCTGAAGCTCCACACCACAAAATGGTGGAAGCACCATTTGATGGGGTAACCTGTATGTCCATGCTGTGGTCAGGTAGTTGAATTATGCTGTTTATCATTGTGCTGTTCACCATACCATGCAGGATGACATCCTCATTGCTGCTGTCTACCATGGGAAGGCTCAAACAGTTGTCACCTGTCTAATTACCAAGTAGCTGACTATCCGCTTTGGGTTGCATATAAGCAGGTAAGTGGGGTGTCTTTGGAGTCAAGCTGGTTTCAATATGACATATCTGATAATGGGAGATTGGAAACAAATCAGTCCTTTGTGGCAGACTCAATCATCCAGTTAGCTGCATTAAACAGGTGTGTAGTACTCCACAGCACTGTTAATAATGTGCCAGCTAATCTGATTTGTTGATGAAACCTGAAGGGCTAAATGTGCCAGTGGGAGCTGGGATACTTCACACTTTGCTCCAGATAACAATGCAAGCCAGTGTCCTAATTGGTAGGTTGGTCCTGGCTGGAGAAGCAGCAGGAAGCTTACCGCTGCAGGTAAGCTGTGCAGCCTCTTCTGGTTAAACTCTAGTAGTAGCCTTACGCACACTCAGGGTCCCTAAGCCTTGGCTCTTGCTAACCTGCACCTAATTTCTCTGGGTTTAGGGAAGTAGGCTGTGTCCCTACAGAGGAGCTCTGATCTCCAAATCAAACAGTTGGAAAGTCTACATATATGATTTCTCAGCGGTTTGATTTGAAAACTCTTATGCACGGTGATGGGTTTCCCCGTGTGTCAGACACCCAGGTGATCGGGGGGGGGGGGAAATAAGCAGTTGTTTATACCTGATTAAGAATCTAAAAAATTCCAATAAACAGCATAATCTTTTGTCTTTTACAGTATGCTTAAATTTATTTGTGTTTAATAAACAGAAATGCTGGCCTTTGCCTTAAGATGACAGTATTAGTTGTACAGACGCAGAACCAAACAGGTTGTCAAGATGCTGGAAATTGTGAAGTTTTCCTAATTCGGAATACAGCAGATATCATATCATGTCCAGGAATTCAACATTTCAATGCTTCACTAAGGTCTCCTGTAAAGTGGTACCAGGTAAGCACTTGGCATCTGGAATGTGTGAAAATGTAACGCATTCCAATTGTAGATGACTATGTCTTGTGGGAAGATCTCAGGATGAATTCAGATTTTGGAGGCAGGAATTCAGAAAAATTAAAATCCAAGCCAAATTAAGCAAAATTAAAATGTAGGGTTTGGAACACAAAAAAAAACAGGAATTAAAAATACTTTTATTTTGTTTGGCTGCTGTTGCTCTCTAAATGCAGGATTAATTAGGAAAAAGAGATCTGTGGTGTTAGGCATTCTCAGCTAGATTAAAAATGCAGCAGTATAATTGACCTCAGGTTTCCTGGGTTAAAGAGGGAAAAGGGTTCAAGCTTAACTGCCACCCAATGACTCCTGCTGAAAAGTACCATACAAGATCAGGGTTTGCTGTGATGGTTGAAAGACCTGGCACCATTCACTGCCCAGGTCACACTTATCACTTGGGCAAGGTACTGGATGGCTGTCAACACCCGTTGAATTACATCCCAGTTTGATTTGGCTTCCTGAGTGGACGGAGAAAAATACAACAGAAAGCATGTTTCAACACAGAGAGTGCAATTTTCCCAGCCCCAAGGTGGCGGATTTGGAGGCAGGACATTGGCAAAAATCACAAAAAGTGAGGGCGGGTTCGGAACCCGCCTCCAGCCCACCTCTGTGCAATTTTGCCAGAGGCGGGTTTCATGGGTGCGATTCGGTCCCGCCTCCATCAGTCGGGAGAGGTAGTTAAGAACCTTAAATAGTCGTTAAGGACCTCTATAATCCTATTTTGACAGGCCTTTGTTATTTTGCCACATTTTGTGCATGTTGCACGACCCTCCTAAACCACGCCAGCTAATCCTGGTGGGTTGACAAGTGGGTGGCCTCCTCACAGCTGCAGCTCCACCATTAAAATGGAGCTTTCATCAGGGAGCAGTTGCAGGTGGCAGATCTTTTGTTCCACAGGTCTTTCAGCACTTTTAGCAGGCCTACAGAAGTCGGAGGTGCTGCAGCTTCTATCTCTCAACTGTGGGACCTCCTTGGAAGACCCTCTCCCCGCTTGGACTGAGCGTTTCCCCAATGGAGGTATCTGCCAGCAGCATGGGAACCATTCATTTCCTTTCACCATGGACCTCAGATTTGGATAAGGAGCAGCCAAGGCAGCAGCAGAACCAGGCAGCTCAGCAGCAACAGGAGCGCCAACCTCCTGCTCACCCATCTGATGCTGCACAGGGCAGAAGGCGCCAGTTCATGGAAGCACGTCGCCGCAGGAGATACCCCCCTGCCATGCAGAGGATGAGCTACCTCAACATGAGTGAGCAGCAGTGTCAAAGGAGGCTGAAACTTTCACGTGAGGTTGTCGGAGACATCTGTGCACTGCTGCACCAATACTTGGAGCCCAGAGGTACGGGTGGACACCCCTTACCAGTGGCTGTCAAAGTCACCACCGCACTCAACTTTTTTGCCTCAGGCTCCTTCCAGGGATCATCAGCAGACATCAGCGGCATCTCCCAGTTGGCCGCCCACAGTTGCATCACGCAGGTTACCGATGCCCTTTTTGCAAAGACGCACAATTACATCCACTTCTCAAGGGAACAAGCAAGTATAACCACGTGTTCAGTTGGCTTTGCAAATATGGCAGGCTTGCCAATGGTGCAGGGTGTCATAGACTGCACACATGTGGCCCTTAGGACACCCCATCACAACCCAGCTATCTTTGTCAACCGCAAGGGCTTCCACTCCCTCAACGTACAGCTGGTGTGTAACCACAAGAAGGAGATTTTGCATGTTTGCACCAAGTTCTGTGGTCGTTGCCAAGACACGTTCATCCTGCGGAACTCTAGGGGCTGGATTTTACCAGGCCCGAGAAGGTGGGAATGGAGGCGTGAATGGAGGCGTGTGAGGTGTTAAAATCGCAAAAACTGGTGGGCGGGCCCAATCCCGCCTCCGAGCAATTTTCCCACATGCGAGTTTTCTGACACCATCTCCATCCCGCCTCCAAGAGGCGGGATAGGCCCTTAAGGCCCTTAACAGCCAGTTAAGTGCTTCTATAATCTCATTTTGAGAGGCCGTTCTGATTTTAACACTTTTCCCATGTGCTTCACACCTCCTCTGAAACATGCCAGTGAATCCTGGCGGCAGCACAAGTGGATTGCTTGCTAACAGCTGCAGCTCCACCATTAAAAAGGAGTTTTCAGCAATCTTCATTTGCAGGTGGCAGAACTTTGTTGTCTCAGGTCTGGGGGAACTTTTAACAGGCCTACTCATTGTTCTGGAAGTTTGGAGCCTGACACCCATCTCCAGTGTGACCTCCTGGGAAACCCCTCTCCCCACCTTGACTGAGCGCTTCCTCAACTGAGGCATATACCAGAAGCATGGGAACCATTTATTTCCTTTCCTCCTGGGCATCAGATTCGGACGAAGACCAGCCGTGGCAGCAGCAGAATCATGAACAACAGCACCACCAACAGCAGCAGCAACAACAGGAGTGCAAAGCTGCTGCTCACCCACCTGAAGCTGCACAGGCCAGAAGGTGCCAGCGCGCAACCACATTGCTGCCTGGGATGCAAGGGAGGCACTTGGCCAGATTTGCTTAGCCTGCACAATCAAACACTTTTGCCTCACAGCTTCTTATCAGACCATCGAAAATGGCCAAGAGCCTGCGGATTCCTATCACTCTGACCACCATACTGACAACTGCAAGTCACCCTAAGCCCTCAATGTGGAAGCCCCATTTGTGAAATGACAGACGCCACAACTGCAACAGTTTCCCATCAGTATTTTTTATGACAATATGCAACTGATGGCATGTTAAAAATAAACACAAAATTACACCCAAGTGACTACCCTTGTGAATACTTGTGCATTATCTTTCTTTTACGCATGCTCCTACGTGGTGCTTCCCCTGTGGCTTCAGCAGGTGTGGAGGCCCCTTGCTCACTTTGTTACTGCTCCTGCCTCGACACCTTTGGCGGGCATCCTCTGGAGTTGCGAGCCTGTGAGGGCTCGTCAACAGTCTGCTGCTCCTGTGGCTGTGCAGTGGTTGAGACGCCGATCTTAGTTGGGTGGGGACTCTGGTGGGGCTCTGACCGAGGGCTCTGCAATGGCATGGAAGTGTGAGTGTTTGGAGAGGAGCCCCCACTTTCTTGAATTCTGCCACCAACTTCCCTCTCATGGGTCAGGTCCCCCTCAGCGCTTGCAAGTGGCTTGAGAGCACCTTGCTGCACATCAGGGGTCCATGAGGACCTGTATCTGCACTGGCAGTCCTACTCAGAAGGACTTCCATGAAGCTCTAGTTTCTCTGTTCAATAGCTGACCATCGCTCCTCCAGAGATGTCAGTCTATTCTGAACACTCACCATGTTTTCCTCACTCTGGCGACTTACTGCCTCATGGCCGTAGCCAGCCTTTCCACGGAGGTTGCCATCCTTTCCGTGGTGCTGCCTTCATGCGCCAATGCCTCCACAAAGGCTCTGCTCATGTTAGCGAGGGACTCCTCCATTCGCTCCACACTCGCAGCTACCCTAGAGACAAAACCTGCCAGAGACTTCTGCACCTGTTCCTGGAGTTCCAGCACCACTCTTCCTCTGGATGGACCCATAAGAACATAAGAACATAAGAAATAGGAGCAGGAGTAGGCCAATCGGCCCCTCGAGCCTGCTCCGCCATTCAATAAGATCATGGCTGATCTGATCCTAACCACCAATCTACTATCACAGAACCATCTCCTGAATCTAACAGAATTAGACACATGAAGTAGGAGCAGGATCAGGCTACAGGGCCCCTGGGCCCGCTCCGCTACCCACAGGGCCATGACCGATCCGAACCTAGACTCATTTCCAAATTCCTGCCCGCTCCCCATAACCCTTTATTCCCTTTACTTCTAGGAAACTGTCTATTTCTGTTTTAAATTTACGTAATGATGTAGCTTCTACAGCTTTTTGGGGCAGCATATTCCATGGACCTACCACCCTCTAAGTGAAGTAGTTCCTCCTCATCTCAGTTTTGAAAGAGCAGCCCCTTATTCTAAGACTATGCCCCCTAGTTCTAGTTTCACCCATCATCGGGAACATCCTCCCCGCATCCACCCGATCCAACCCCTTCACAATCTTATATGTTTCAATAAGATCGCCTCTCATTCTTCTGAACTCCAATGAGTAGAGTCCCAATCTACTCAACCTCTCCTCATATCTCCTTCCCCTTATCCCCGGGATTAACCGAGTGAACCTTCTTTGTACTGACTCGAGAGCAAGTATGTCTTTTCTTAAGTACGGACACCAAAACTGTATGCAGTATTCCAGGTGCGGTCTCACCAATACCTTGTACAACTGAAGCAATACCTCCCTATTTTTATATTCTATCCCCCTAGCAATGAAAGCCAACATTCCATTGGCCTTCTTAATCACTTGCTGCACCTGCATACTAATCTTTTGAGTTTTGTGCACCAGGACCCCCAGATCCCTTTGTACTTCAGTACTTTCCAGTTTCTTGCCATTAAGATAATAACTTGCTCTACGGTTTTTCCTGCCAAAGTGCATAACCTCACACTTTCCAGTATTATAGGCACGACCCGTAGGCACAGGGTCGACTTGCAGCTGAGCCGAGCTGGCAGAGTTGTGTGCCCTCCGACGAGGACTCTCCACTGCTGTCCCTGTCTCCACCATCTGCTGATGCTCACTTGTGAGCTCTGATACACCAGGTGACAACACTGCACTATCTCGCGAGGGTTCCACCGAGGTGTGAGCATCTGCGCTGGTGCTGGGTGCTCTGAATTCTGCTGATGCTGCGTCCTCAGAAGTTGGAGCTTCCTCTGAGGAGTTTGGAAGCTCAGGCTCTTCCTCCTGGACAGTGGGGACGGGGGCTCTCGATGGTCCTGTGGGGAAGTAAAGGAAAGAGTCCGAGATGTGAGGCCAAGGTTACATGCACATTGAATATTGCAGATGATCAAAAGTCAATCTGTTAGAGCATCAGAATCATTATCAGTGACTCATGCAATGTCAATGAGAGAGATGATAAACTATTCTGTCACCAGCTTGCTCTGATGCACCCATCTGTCCGTCCCCCACTTGCGCATCCTCCTCCACTCCCACGATCTCCAGGGCAGCCTCCTCCCAGGGGGTGAGCTGGGCTACTGAGGGTGGCCCTCCTCCTGTCCTCGCTCTTTCCCTCTTATTGTGAGCTCTCTTTTCCTGCAATGAGGGAGACAAGTGGAGTTTGAGTGAGAATGAAGGAGTGAGTGTAGAGAATCCATATCATTGATGGTTAGAAGGAGACAAAGATGGAGTGAGGTGGCAAGACCAAGGGCCCTCCCTGTGTGTTGTAAGTTGTTTTCATAGCATCACAGCGATAGGGAGTGTGAGCGCTGCATAGTCGAATAGTTAGGTCAATGTGGCCATAGAGAGGGAATGGGTAAGGGTGCAGGGATGTCAGTGTCAAGTGGGATGTGGAGGAAGGGGTTATCAAAGCTGAGTGCTGGTGAGGAGAGGAGATGGGGATCAGATTGAGGGTGATGGGAAAATCATACTCACTTTTCCAGTGCGCAGAAGGTCATGAAACCTCTTCCTACACTGCAGCCAGGTTCTGCAGCACATAGACATTGAATTGACCTCCTGGGCCACTTGCATCCACACAGCTTTAGTCTGCTGAGGAGGCTTTTTCCTCCCCGAGGAAGTGAAGAGCACCTCCTTATTGGATCTGGCTCCCTCCACCAGAGCTTGCAGGGCAGCTTCATCAAAGCGTGGAGCAGACTTTGGCCTGCTGCTGGACATCGTGGCTGAAATAAGGGCTTACAGCAATGGGCATGAAGTTTGTAGTCTCCAGAAGAAGCAAGGCTGCTTGCAGGCCTTAAATCCAGCAGCATTGATGACATCATCGGAGGCGACTTTCAGGATGGAAAGATTAATTGGGCCAGGGCTTCCCACATGCTGGGAATCAATTGGCCAATTAGGTGAAAATCGCATATTTCCCCCACATCAAAGTGGAGTCGGGTGGATAACACGAAAAGCGTCTGACACGCTCCCAGCCTGCCCCATGACAAAATCGAGCCTTAGTGTTCCTCCGCTCTTCAATCCGCCAAACCAACTTAACGGATGGCTCCTTGGTGACAAGGGCTACCCCCTGAAGAAGTGGCTAATGACACTGATCAGGAAGCCAGCTAACGAGGCTGAGGAGCGCTACAACGCCAGCCACATTTCGACCAGGTCCATCATCGAGCAAACCATTGGCTTGCTGAAGATGCGATTCCGATGCTTTGACAGATCAGGTGGAGCCCTGCAGTATTCAGCAGCCAGGGTCTCCAGAATGGCCGTGGTCTGCTGTGCACTGCACAACATGGCACAGCGCGTGGCTTGCAGCTTCCTGATGAGCAAGTGGCTCAGTTCATAGCCTTCTCAGATGAGGAGGAGGAGGAGGAGGAGGATCGAGCGGCAGCATATCTACCAGCAGCAGCGGCAGCACGCGAGCACGTGATGCAAGGGATGCACTCATCCTGGCCAGATTTGCATAGGTTGCCCATTGTGCCACAAGTACTTGGCTCCTTCTTAACACATGATCGACAATAAACATGACTCTGTGGCCTCCTTTCACTCTGACCACCAACCTGACCACATAAGTGTCGTGGAGCCTGTAATGTGGAGCTGCCTAAGCTGAAATAACAGATGCCATCACGCCAACAGTTTACCATCACCTAATTTTAAAACATTCACACAGGGATGGCATTTCATCAATAAACAGAAACAATCACCCAATCTGCACACAGATCTGGAGGTTATATCCCTTGTTAGCTGGACCAACACAGCTTTGGTTTCTTTGGGAGGCCTCTTCCTCCCAGATGAGGGGAAGAGCACCTCCCTGCTAGCTCTCACCCCCAACAACCAGCATATCCAACGCCCCATTTGAGAACCTCGGGGAGGCTTTTGCCTTGGAGCTGGCTATTCTTCAAGGAGATAAAAGTTTGGACGTGGTGCACCATTGACCAAACACCAGTGGAATGAGCCAAGGCAGCAAGCAGCCCTTAAATGAAGCTGGATAAGTGACGTCAGCAGAGGCAAGTTTCAGTCCCAAAAGACTAATTGGCCCAGGGACCTCTGAAATTAACTGGCCAATTAGGGAGAAATCGCAAATTTTTCCCACCTGGAACCCACCCAAACTGAAACCCGCCTCCAACCCGCCTCCAATGGGAAAATCACCCCCAGAGGATTCAACTGCACTTAAACAGAATGAATACTGTGGTGCCACACACTGTTATAATTTCAACTATCGCCTGCCCCGTTCATGTTGGAAATTACAGCAGTGGCCAGTTATAAATTGAAAAAAAAAGTTGTGCCAATTGGCTGGCTGAGGCCCACCCATCTTGATTTATAAACAGGCCTCGAAGCGGGTAGGCATTTAAAAAAAATTCACTCTTGGATCAACTGTACTAATTACCACATGGCAAATGGTGTGAGGTAGTACTTGAGTACAATATAACTGGAAAGTCAATATTAGACTAAAGGTAATAAAATTAATATAGAAATCCAAATGACTATTTGGGAATTAACAGCACTGGAAGAAAAAGAAAGCCAGAAGCTGGATGGTGCTCAGCCATCCGACCATCATTTTCCAATCCTCTCTGGCTGCAGGTGTGGTGTTGAATGACTGGAGGACTGCTAACATTGTACCATTGTTTAAAAAGGGAGAAAGGGACAGACCGAATAATTACAGGCAAGTCAGCCTAACCTCGGTGGTGGGCAAATTATTGGAAAAAATTCTGAGGAACAGTATTAATCGTCATTTAGAAAGGCTCAGATTAATCAAGGGCAGTCAGCATGGATTTGTTAAGGGAAGGTCATGTCTAAGCAGGTAACCAGGAGAGTCGATGAGGGTAACACATTTGATGTAGTCTACATGGATTTTAGCAAGGTTTTTGACAAGGTCCCACATGGCAGACTGGTCAGAAAAGTAAAAGCCCATGGGATCCAAGGGAAAGTGGCAAGTTAGGTTCAAAATTCGCTCAGTGGCAGGAAGCAAAGGGTAATGGTCGACGGGTGTGTTTGTGACTGAAAGGTTGTTTCCAGTGGGGTTCCAGAGGGCTCAGTACAAGGTCCCTTGCTTTTTGTGGTATATATCAATGATTAAGATTTCAGTGTAGGGGGCATGATTAAGAAGTTTGCAGATGATACAATAATTGGCGGTGTGGTTGATAGTGAGGAAGAAAGCTGTAGACCACAGGAAGATATCAATGGACTGGTCAGGTGGGCAGAAAAGTGGCAAATGGAATTTAATCTGGAGAAGTGTGAGGTAATGCATTTGAGGAGAGCTAACAAGGCAAGGAAATACACAATAAATGGTAGGATACTGAGACATGTAGAGGAACAGAGGGACCTTGGAGTGCATGTCCACAGATCCCTGAAGGTAACAGGACAGGTAGATAAGGTGGTTAAGAAGGCATATAGGATACTTTCCTTTATTAGCAAAGGCATAGAATATAAGAGCAGGGTGGTTATGCTTGAACTGTATAAAACACTAGTTAGGCCACAGCTAGAGTACTGCATACAGTTCTGGTCCCCACATTACAGGAAAGATTTGATTGCACTAGAGAGGGTACAGAGGAGATTTACAAGGATGTTGCCAGGATTGGAGAATTTTAGCTATGAGGAAAGATTGGACAGGCTGGGGTTGTTTTCTTTGGAACAGAGGAGGTTGAGTGGAGACTTAATTGAGGTGTATAAAATTATAAGGGGCCTGGATAGAGTGGATAGGAAGGACCTATTTCCCTTAGCAGAGAGGCCAATAACCCGGGAACATAGATTTAAAGTAATTGTTAGAAGGATCAGAGGGGAGTTGAGGAGAACATTTTTCACGCAGAGGGTGGTGTTAAGTCTGTGTGTTCTAGTTGTAATTACTAACACAGACTACAAGATTAAAGTTCAACAGGTCTTTACTGGTTGGAGGTCAGGACTATACTAAAATACAATATTACTACACAGTGCTTATATACCGGTGGTCACCACCGGTATTACGTATACAGCAGCCAGAGAAAGTAGTACATCTCTTAAGGTGGAACAGGCTTAAGTTCTCTTAAGGTGGAACAGGTTACATACACCACAATCCTCCCTTTTTAGCTTAACAGTCATATCCCCATTTAACATAACATAATAACATATATAACTTCAGGTATAAACAGTTCAAAGGTTCAGTCTCTCAGGAGGCCTTCTGATTCGGTTTGGATAATGCCTTTCAGTGGTCTCTGATTCCTGTTGCTGAGGTGACTCCTCTAGTTGGTCTCCCATGCATTGGGTGTTATCATCCTCAGGTACATTCCCTGCCGAGGTAGATGCTTCAGGTTCATTAACGTCTTCCACAGTTGTCTCTGTCGCAACCATGGGTTCGACCCTTGCTCTCGATTCTACCAGTTGATCCGCATGACGCCTTATCACATTGTTACCAATATCTACTGTGTACATTAGAGGTCCTTGTCTGGCCCGAATTGTTCCGGACTGCCATTTTTCGTTTCCATAGCCCCTTGCCAACACTGGTTGTCCTACGTCGAAACTTCGAGTGGTCTTGTTATTAATATGCCGGAACTGTTTGTTTTCCACTTCCCTCCGCACATTTGGTTTTAACAAGTCCAACCTGGACCGCAACCTCCTGTTATAAAACATCATGGCAGGACTTTGGTTAGTCACTGCATGAGCGGCGTTTCGATATGCCATTAGGAAATTGTCCACCTTGTGCTGTAGCGGAATCTGATCATCATTCATGGCCTTTATTGCCTTTTTGAATGTTTGGACAAATCTCTCGGCCAACCCGTTTGTCACCGGATGATATGGGGCAGAGGTATAATGTTTCACCCCATTCTTCTTTAAGAATTTTTGGAATTCTTCCGACACGAACTGTGGTCCGTTGTCCGAACAGATCTGTTCTGGCAATCCGTTCCTTGCGAATATTGTTCTTAACACCGCAATTGTCTTTTCTGAAGTAGTGGTATTCATCTTGATCACTTCTGGCCATTTGGAATGTGCGTCCACCGCAATTAGGAACATGGAGTCCATGAATGGACCAGCAAAGTCAATATGTATGCGTTGCCATGGGGCTGAAGGCCATTCCCATGGGTGTAGTGGTGCGATCGGAGGTGCATTTTGCACTTTTTTGGCACCCAGCGCAGCTTTTCGTCAACTCCTCTATCTGTTGGTCAATACCCGGCCACCATACATAAGCCCTAGCAAGACTTTTCATCTTAACTCCCCCCAGATGACCTTCATGCTGTTCTTTTAGAACTCTTTCCCTTAACTTGGGAGGAATAATCACTCTTGTCCCGTACATCAAAGTACCATGGCAGACGGACAGCTGGTCTCGCCTTGCCGAGAATGCCGGTAACAGAGGATCACCACGTGTTGGCCATCCTTTCACTGTCACCTCGTAGACTCTGGACAGTGTCGGGTCGTTCCTGGTTTCTCTTTCAATACTTGCATTGGTGACTGGTAAACACTCGATGATGGTCGAATGAAATAACTCAACAGGGTCAACTTTCGTCGTTTCTTCTTCTTCAGGTAGTGGCAGGCGCGACAGCCCATCAGCATTGCCATGCTGCTTCGTACCTTTGAATTCTATTTGATATTGATGTGCCCCTAGGAAAAGGGACCATCTCTGGAGACGCTGTGCTGTCATCACTGAAACACCCTTCTTAGGGTTAAAAATGGATACCAACGGCTGATGGTCTGTCAGGAGTGTGAATTTTTGGCCCTGCAGGTAATGATTAAACTTCTTCACTCCCCATACAAGGCTGAGAGCCTCCCTATCGATCTGCGCATTGTTGCGCTCAGCGGAGGTCAATGATCTGGATGCAAACGTGACTGGCCTTTCCGTGCCATTTGGCAACTTGTGTGAGAGTACTGCCCCAATACCATATGGAGAAGCATCACAAGCCAACCGAATAGGCAGTGTCGGGTTGAAGTGAGCCAACACTTCCTCTGAGGTGATCAATTCTTTGCTTTTGCGAAATGCCTTCTTACAGTTTTCGCTCCATTCCCATGGTACCCCCTTCTGTAAAAGAGCATTTAGCGGGTGCAGTACCGTGGATAGATTTGGTAGAAATTTATGGTAATAGTTAATCAATCCTAGAAACGACCTCAACTGAGAGACATTATCCGGAGCGGGAGCCTTTACAACTGCCTCTATCTTGTCAGGAGACTTATGAAGCCCCTCCCGGTCAATGACATGACCACAGTATGAGATCCGCTTCTGGAAGAACTCACATTTCTGCCGATTAACTCTAAGTCCATACTCTTTCAGTCTGTTGAGCACCAGTTCCAAGTTTGCGAGGTGTTCTTCATCACCATCACCTGTAATCAGAATATCGTCCAGGTAACATTGTGTGCCTGGAATTCCCTGTAATACCTGCTCCATGGCCCTCTGCCAAATTGCTGGAGCCGATGCCACTCCAAAAACCAGCCTATTGTACCGGTACAAACCTCGATGCGTGTTGATCGTGAGGTATTGGCGTGACTCTTCTTCAACCTCCATCTGCAAGTACGCCTGCACCAGGTCTATCTTGGTGAAGTGTTTCCAGCCAGACAACGAAGCAAAAATATCCTCAATCCGCGGAAGCGGATACTGCACCGTGTGAAGCACCGGATTAACGGTGATTTTGAAATCTCCACAGATGCGAACCTTCCCTGGTTCTCCTGGCTTGTTGCTCAAAGGACGTTTCATAACGGGAACAATGGGCGTAGCCCACTCACTCCAATCTACCTTAGACAGTACACCTGAACGTTCTAGCGCTTCCAGTTCCGCTTCCACAGTAGGTCGTATTGCATAGGGTACCGGTCTGGCTTTAAAAAATTTTGGGTGTGCATGTTCATCAATCTTGATGTTTGCCGTAATTCCTCTCAGTGTTCCCAGTCCATGCTGGAACACCTCTTTAGCATCATCCAATATTTTGGACAATTGTTTAGGTTTGACATCTGTTTCCCCGGAATCTACCGTTAGTGCCTTCAAGGAGTGCCAGTCCATATTCATTTTCCTAATCCACTCCCGTCCCAGTAGTGGTGGACCTCCTTCAGGTAGCACATATAAGTCCATTACTTGGCTTTCTTCGCCCTTGTGGACCACTTTTACCTCTATCTTTCCGATGGGGTACACTCTTTGCCCCGTGTATGTTTTCAATATAATCTCCGTATCCCGTAAGGGAATATGTTTGAATAACCTTTTGTAATCTTTCTTATTCATGACCGTCAATGCCGATCCAGTGTCCAATTCCATCTTTACTTGGACTCCTGCTATCTGAAGAGTGACCCAAATTGTCTGGAGATCTGCATCCTTACCAACGTTGTGTACTCTTAAGCTACCCAGTTCATTACTGCTAGCGTCTGAATCTGACTTCTGTTCGTTCGAACTGGTCTTTGTCACCTTGTGCACCTTTATGTATTTTCCTTGCGGTGACTTTTTCTTGCTGGTCTTCTTTCCTGACCGGCATACTTTAGCTATGTGGCCAAGCCTGCCACACGTTCTGCATTCTTGGTTTTTAAACCAACACTGGTTCTGATCGTGCATTGTCTTTCCACAACGATAACATTTTACAGTACTCAAACCCAATTTATTTGTACTGAGTTCCGGTGACCGTAGCTGCATTACTGCCGTGCCTCTCGCTGCGGCTTCGTGTGCTGCTGCCATAGTGACCGCTTTCTCAAGCGTCAGCTCATTCTCCTCGAGCAGTCGCTTTTGTGTATCTTCTTTTAATAAACCACACACAAATTTATCTCGTAGCGCCTCTGTCAGTTTCGTTCCAAACTGACAGTACTTTGCTAGCTTACGCAATTCCATTAAATATTCAGCATTGCTTTCATCCTTCAGCTGCCTTCTGCTGTAAAATTTAAATCGTTCCGCTAGCATCAGCGGCGTGGGGTTTAGATGATTTTTCAGGACAGTAACAATCTCCTCGAACGTCTTATCCGCCGGTTCATCTGGTGATAAAAGGTGTTTCAATTGCCCGTATGTCTTCGCACCCATTAAGTTTAATAATGTTAGTGCTTTCTCTTCATCTGGAATTTTATTTGCTTTACAATAATTTTGTATGCGTTCTACATACATGGCCTAATCTTCGATGTCGCTATCAAAGGTATTAATGTTCCCATGTTTAGGCATCGTTGCAATTTAATTTATTTTAATTTTTATCCAAGATGGCGGCTTCCCGCTCTTGTCTTCGCCCTCCGCCTACAAAATGGCGGTTTTCCCGTGCTTGGCGGTCTTCACCCGTCCCCCGACGCTGTCGCCGCTTCACCGCGGCTCTCGCGCCTTCAGTTGCCCCAGACGCTGCGCCTTTTTAGCCCGAATGCGGCCCGGCCCTTATCACCAGCCGCGATCGATGTCCCCGCGCTGCGCCTTTTGGCCCGAATGCGGCCCGGCCCTTATCTCCGGTCGCGATCGATCTCACCGCCCTTATTCCTCCGTCTTCCCTCCCCGTCTGTACAGCCAACGCGGCTGACTTTCTGGTCGCGTCGCTGCCCGGCTTACCCACCACCGAGGAAGAAAGAAGATAGCTGACAGCCGCTGATGGAGGCTTCGAGTTCAGGATGTCTTCTGCACTCTGGTTTCTCGATGTCTGCCGCGCGCCGTGTCTTCCAGCAGGGTGATGAGGGTGGAAACCTCTCTTCGACGTCCGTTCTGTGGACGAAGCCGTCGTGGATATAAACTGCCGCAGGGTAAGAATCGGACTCGTCGCCACTGTTAAGTCTGTGTGTTCTAGTTGTAATTACTAACACAGACTACAAGATTAAAGTTCAACAGGTCTTTACTGGTTGGAGGTCAGGACTATACTAAAATACAATATTACTACACAGTGCTTATATACCGGTGGTGACCACCGGTATTACGTATACAGCAGCCAGAGAAAGTAGTACATCTCTTAAGGTGGAACAGGCTTAAGTTCTCTTAAGGTGGAACAGGTTACATACACCACAGGTGGTGGAGGACTGGAACTCACTGCTTGAAAGAGTGGTAGAGGCAGAAACCTTCATCACATTTAAAAAGTACTTAGATGTGCACTTGAAGTGCTGTAACCTACAAGGCTATGGACCAAGAGCTGGAAAGTAGGATAGCTCTTTTTCGGCAAGCACAGACACGATGGGCCGAAAGGCCTCCTTCTGTGCCGTAAAATTATATGATTCGATGATTAGCCCTGTGCAATATTTCAGGCCACTCACCAGTCTGAGCAGCAAGGCACATGGGCCTCAAGACCTCCCTGAAACCTGAAAGCTGACTGACCCAGCCCTGATAGTGTTTCTGTTCTCAGCCCTCCCCCTACCTCCCAATTGCTGCTCCAATCCCCAAACCCCACTAACTGACTGGAACCAGCCCTGTTGCTCATTACTGCTCCCGCCCGTAGGCCAGGCTGTCGATCTGGCCAGCTGTCGAGCGGAAGACTGCAGCATTTTATTTAACTCCACGTCCCCGGCTTTGCTGGGTTTCCCACTCACACCTGCGCTCCCCCACACCCTCCCTGCCTTCCCACTAATATCGGGGCATGGCTTCAGTGACCAATTCAATCATTGCAACAACAAAAAATCTAAAAGTAAATGTTAGTTGGGAAACTTCTAACTGTTATGAGCAGCAGTACTGCCAACTGTTTATACAGGTTATAGGATGCATGCAATGAGCAATTCTGTCATAATATCCTGGTCAGTGTGCTTAAACATCAGTGTCAAAATAACATCCCGTGTTCAAGAAATAAGAACAAGAGTAGGCCATACGACCCCTCGAGCCTGCTCCGCCATGCAATAAGATCCTGGCTGATCATCGACCTCAACTCCACTTTCCCGCCCGATCTCCATATCCCTTGATTCCCCTAGAGTTCAAAAATCTATCTATCTCAATAGAATATATATTTCATAGAATATCTTTGTACTAAAATTGAATGAAATTTCATGGTAAATTCTGTAGTCTGGAAATCAGACTGAATCCCAAAATAATTTTCCTGATGACTCATAACAGATGCTTCGTAGAGGAGATTAGAATTCTTCTACATTACAACAGTGACTACACTTCAAAAAGTGCTTAATTGGCTGTAAAGCGATTTGGGGCATCCAGAGGTCCTGAAAGGTGCTATGTAATTTCACGCTCTTTCTTTCTTTCTGAGTTGATTGGAGCAGAGATCATCACACAGGTAAAGGGACAGTGCTGTAACTCACTGCACTGCCCAATTTCTGAGGATTTACAAAATGCTGATGAGAACAGCAAAATACTATATTAAAATCTGACACTGTAGCCTCCTGCAATTTATTATTGGCTTTAATTTCTTTCAGAATGGGGAAATAGTTGAAGAATATTCTAAACGAATTTCTCTCAAGTTAAAAAGTGATCAAATCCATTTAAATACAATATATGAATCTGATTCTGGCAATTACACGTGTACCTTTGAGTTCTTTGAAAATAACATCCAGTGGCTTGTGAAAAGAACATTTACAGTGAGAGTTATAGGTAAGTGGAGAAATGTACCAATAATCTTGAATTGGTTTGATAAGTGCCTTCTCTGTTCACCTGAAGAATTTTTTATTTTAATGCACCCTACAATTAAATAGCTCAGATTCAATAGTCTGTACTCCCACACTAGATGAACAGAATGCTTGAATTAGAAGGTCTGTCAATGGCCATGGAACCCTATCCTAGTGTGAGTCAACACTTTGAGGAGGAGACAGAAAGGGAGGAAATGAATCATATTTTTTAAAAACCTGAAGAAAGGTTCAAAATATGAGGAAAAGCCTTTTGGTTCTCCACAACCCCTCCATCTTTCATTGGGCACAGTGGAGTTTCAATTGTGAAGCTGTATTCTCATGTGATAAGTACAGTGTAGATTTTTTAATTGTCCCTGCCTCAGCTAATCCTGAAAGCTGTTTTATGTGCAGCACAACATGCGCCTCTTCATTCTTTGAGTAGGAATCATGAAGGGTATTGGAAAAGAGAGGAAACCAAGGCCTTTGAGCTACACCTTCTCCAAACAGGGGCCCTCACAACGATGGGAAGTAGACCTTTTTGTGCTTGAGAAAAAAGCTTGACTACCAGATAGTTTGTCTGCCTGATAATCCAGGGCACAGTTAAATCACTTCTGACCACTCGATAGGACAAATTTGAGAGCCAAGGTCAAGAAAAGATTTGTAGACATGTAGACTAAGACCGGCCCAAAGGAATTTCATTATCCAATCATTGCATCATCAACTGCGAGGCATAGATTTTAATAAATTAGAATTGAAATCCCAGATACATTTTTTGAGGCCCTTCTCCAGGTAGAGTCTCATCTAACAGAAAGTTGAATCTGAGATTTGGGCATTAAGGCATGCTCCTGATTTTCTGGTGATTAATTTTAGTTATTACCCTCCACATCCAATTCTCACCTATGCTCTGATTAAGTCAGATCAATACGTGTTTGCTAAACTCCAAACTCCTCTCGGTGGGTCTCCTGCAGAAAGGCCATGCTAGGCGAGAAGGTTTTCCCCCACATTATCACTCCTGATCCTCCTGGCCCACAAGAAGTGCTCCACGAGGCTGTCCTCGCCTCCCTGCAGCTGCCAAGTTCCGTGAATCCCAGCCAGCCACAGTAAAATCTGCAAAGCAGGTTAAATTTGAGGCTTCTAGCCTCATCAACATACTTAAAATGCCAACCCGCCTCCTGGAGGTGGGTTGGCTGTCGGCCCCTGGTCCCACCTCAGTAAAACCCAGAAGTCGGTGGGTTGCAGCCGGTTTCTGACACGCTTGGAATTTTGCCCATTTAACCACCGCAACCCCCCCCCCCCCCGCACCCACTCACACCTGCTCACCCATGTTAAAATTCCCTTCTGAGACACTCAACTAAGGTAAATACAATCACTTCTCAAAGCAGTGGGGAAATGTCATGTGATCGAATGCCATGTGATTAAGCATTACATGAGCAGTGTCAGTGATGTAATCAAATGTCACATATCGAATCTCCAGGAACACATCAAACCAGCGTTGGCAACCCTGAAGGTGAAGGGGAATATTACTTTCACATGTTTCAATATGTGAATGCTAAATGATTGAGCACTGGAGTTGGTGGGAGGGGATGGAAACCTTCTAATCATATCCCCTCTAAAGAAAGGAGGATGTATGATCAGTTCATAGAAAGTGGCACAAGTGCACCATAGTACCCTTAGAAAGAAAAGTAATGGTAATGGTTGAGATGGAGTTACAAATCAGTCTATCAAGACTGAAGAAAAAAGGGTGCTGAAAGGAGCTGAAGTTAAAATTGCATCATATTCTGCCAAATACTGAAAAACAGCTGCTCAAAGTGGGCGACATATTCACTCTCAGAGCTTTCCACCACACCAGAAAGTTGTCCACTTTTTCTGCCAGTGCTGTTTAGATCCTTATCAAATAGATTCTTTACCAGGATCAAGTATATATTGTCCTCACAACTCTGGCTCTGTAGTGCATACGCTGGACCTTATAACAGGTACAGGTACATTTTACTTACGTTAATTTACTGTGAAAGCCTGGCAAGAGAAGCTTGAATATTTGCCTTAATAGTTTTTGCCCACCTAAAAAATACAGTGGGATGCTGGAGAGCTCTCTATAGCTTGATTTACATTGGCCTGAAGGATGGAAGGTAAAGCTTGGAAAATCAGAACCAATGTCCCAGCCTAGCAAAGCTAAAAGTAGGTGAACTTTTTGTTTTTGGAGAGAATCTCAGCACTGACTATTTCCATTTCTTTTGGTTTCTGGTACTGTACTTGACATATTGTTGGTATTGTTCTGGTAAAATAAAATTAGGCATCTTAAATTGTAACAAAAGGATTAAACCTAAGAGACACAAAACAACCTGACACAGCACTCTGGGTGTGACAATTTGACAAATGAAATGCGATTGTTTATTTCAGTTGCTGACACAAGGGAAACACCAATGGTTATTGACCCTCATGGAGTAAAAACAATTGAAGTCGAGCTTGGTAAGTCAGAACAAGTTTTCATATGTATGGCAATAAATGTGCTAATGTTTAAGATTCTGCAATCCGACACTCCCAGTGGGGAGTGGCGCTCACAATGAGCACATCTCAGGAAATCAGAGCATGCCCACTGAGATGAGCTCCCTATGAGTGCTATAGCAAAATACTGCAGATGTTGGAAATCCGAAATAATAACAGAAAATGCTGGAAAAACTCAGCAGGCCAGGCAACATCCGTGGAGAGAAATTAGAGTCGACGTTTCGGGTCTAACACTTTTTCAAAACTGGAAAGGAAATGAAATAGCTCGAAAGGCAGGGCTGGGACAGAACAAAAGAAGTGAAGAGACATTAAGAGGTATTCAAAACGAGACGAGATGGTGATAGGACTAGTGGAAACAAAAGACGGCTCAGATTAGGTGTGAAATGTCCTGGCAGAATGAGAGACAGCTGCCATGTGGGAGAGAGAAAAAAAAGGAAAGGGGGGGAAGGGGAAAACCAAAACAAAGGGGTGGATAAAAAATATAACTAAAAATGTAATAGGGGCCGAGGTTATGATCTGAAATTGTTGAACTCGATATTGAGTCCGGAAGGCTGCAAAGTGCCTAATCGGAAGATGAGGTGCTGTTCCTCGAGTTTACGTTGAGCTTCCGTGGAACAATGCAAGAGGCCAAGGACAGTGAGGTCTGAGTGGGAATGGAGCGGTGAATTAAAATGACAGGCGACCGGAAGCTCGGGGTCATCCTTACGGACTGAATGGAGGTGTTCCGCAAAGCGGTCACCCAATCTCCGTTTGGTCTCCCCAATGTTGAGGAGACCGCATCGTGAGCAGCGAATACAGTATACTAGATTGCAAGAAGTACAAGTAAATCGCTGTTTCACCTGGAAGGGGTGTGTTTGGGGCCCTGGACAGTGGGAAGGGGGGAGGTATAGGGGCAGGTGTTACACCTCCTGCGCTTGCACGGGAAGGTGCCAGACAAAGGGGAAGGGGTGCTGGGGGTGATAGAGGAGTGGACTAGGGTGTTGCGGAGGGAGCGGTTCCTACGGAATGCTGAAAGGGGAGGGGAGGGGAAGATGCGTTTGGTGGTGGGATCACTTTGGAGGTAGCGAAAATGGCGGAGGATGATCCGTTGAATGTGGAGGCTGGTGCGGTGAAAGGTGAGGACAAGGGGAACCCTATCGTGGTTCCGGGAGGGAGGGGCAGGGGTGAGGGCAAAAGTGCGGGAGATAGAACGGACACAGTCGAGGGCCGTGTCAACCACGGTAGAGGGGAATCCTCGGTTGAGGAAAAAGGAAGACATGTCGGAAGCACTGGTGTGGAAGGCGGCATCGTCGGAGCAGTATTGTTACTAATTTGGTTGGCCCAATCGATATGTAGATTAAAGTCACCCATGATGACTGCTGTGCCCTTATTGCACGCTTCTTTAATTTCCCTTTTAATGCCATCCCCAACCTCCGCCTTACTGTTTGGAGGTCTATATACCACTCCCACTAATGTTTTTTCCCCTTGGTATTTCTCAATTCTACCCATACAGATTCCACATCATCAGAGCTAATATCCTTCATTACAATTGTATTAATCCCTTCTTTAACCAGTAATGCTACCCCACCTCCCTTTCCTTTTTGCCTATCTTTCCTGAATATCGAATACCCCTGGATGTTGAGTTCCCAGTCTTGGCCATCCTTGAGCCACGTTTCCGTAATCCCAACCAAATCATATTCGTTTACCTCTATTTGCGCAGCCAATTCATCCACCTTATTACAAATGCTCCTCGCATTAAGACACAAAGCCTTCAGGCTTGTTTTTTTAACACTCTTAAACCTATTAGAATTATTATTTATTGTGGCCATGTTTGATTTAAACTGTTGATTTCTTTGACTGCCACTTTTGTTTTTCTCCTTCCTATCTTTTGCTTTTATCCCTGTTTTCCTTTCCTCTGTCTCCCTGCTCAGGCTCCCAACCCCCTGCCATTTTAGTTTAAACCCCCCCGAACAGTGCTAGCAAACCTCCCCGCAAGGATATTTGTCCCGCTCTGGTTCAGGTGCAACCCGTCCGACTTGTACAAGTCCCACTTTCCCCAGAAGCAGGCCCAGTGATCCAGGAAACTAAAGCCCTCCCTCCTGCACCAACTCTTTAGCCACGCATTCATCTGCTCTATCCTCCTATTCCTATACTCACTAGCACGTGGCACCGGGAGTAATCCAGAGATTACAACCTTTGAGGTCCTACTCTTTAATCTGCTACCTAGCTCCCTAAATTCTTGCTGCAGGACCTCATCCCTCTTCCTACCCATGTCGTTGGTCCCAATGTGAACCACGACCTCTGCCTGTTCACCCTCCCCCTTCAGAATGCCCTGCAACCGTTCAGTGAACACCTCCGTTCAGTCTGTAAGGGTGACCCCGAGCTTCCGGTCGCCTGTCATTTTAATTCACCGCTCCATTCCCACTTGGACCTCACCGTCCTTGGCCTCTTGCATTGTTCCACGGAAGCTCAACGTAAACTCGAGGAACAGCACCTCATCTTCTGATTAGGCACTTTGCAGCCTTCCGGACTCAATATCGAGTTCAGCAATTTCAGATCATAACCTCGGCCCCTATTTCATTTTTACTTATATTTTTTATCCACCCCTTTGTTTTGGTTTTTCCCTTCCCCCCCCCCTTTACTTTTTTTTCTCTCTCCCACATGGCAGCTGTCTCTCATTCTGCCAGGACATTTCACACCTAATCTGAGCCGTCTTTTGTTTCCACTAGTCCTATCACCATCTTGTCTCATTTTGAATACCTCTTAATGTCTCTTCACTTCTTTTGTTCTGTCCCAGCCCTGCCTTTCGATCTATTTCATTTCCTTTCCAGTTTTGAAAAAGGGTTAGTCCCGAAACATCGACTCTTATTTCTCTCCATGGATGTTGCCTGGCCTGCTGAGTTTTTCCAGCATTTTCTGTTATTATTTCCCTGAGTGCTGCTCCCCACTGGGAGTGCCAGATCACAGATTCACCTCATATATTATAAGCCTCAACACCAAGGAATTGTGTGGGCTGATTACATTGTTGTCCCATGTTTTCACAGCTCTGCCAGTGGTGCAGAGTCTATGAGCACAGGTCAGGGATTGGATCTCGGTCCATGGCCGCAAACGCACAATTCACAGCTCCATTTTCAAACAGGCAATTTTTTGCGCAAGAATGAGGCTTTGTTACTGGTATGTGCAAGCTTAATTTAAGTGAATTATTTATGCAAATGTGGCCCCTCTCTGGAAATCCCGACTGCGGATGAGTGACCTTCCATTGCATACTGCTCAGCCATTTCCTATGGATGCATTTGAGATCCTGAGGTATAGCTTGCTCAAACGGGCTTCTTAATGGTGGATGCATATTATGGTCAGTGCAGAAGCTATTTTAACTCAGCAGTGTTACTATATTTTGCACAATGCATTAGTTGTTCTTGCTGGGAGCTCTCATCTTTCCATTTCTTTTTTTTGCTGCCGATGCTTTCCTTCAGTATTTTTTGATTGCTATGAACATTTAAATGGCACTGAAAAGGTGCTGAGCATGGATATTCATAGCTAGGTTCTGAAAGTGCTGGATGCTTTAAATAAGGAAGAGTTCTTGAGGAGCTCCCAAATGCCACACAGGTATCAAGCAAATGATAGATGCTGTGTTTGCAAGCAGCAATGCCATCATCGTTGTTCCTGTGGAAAGGAAGCATCAACTGGACAGGATACTTAGGTGTCACATGGCGGTAGAGTTCCCTCGAGTGCAAAGTACTGCAATTGGTACCCACATGGCTGTTATCCAGGAAGCAGACGTGATGCCTTTGTTGTGTGGCAGCCCATAGCGCCCGTGATATTTGAAGGTGAAGAAACACTGGGTGGATGGTCCCTAAGAGAACAGGGCCATCCTCTGCATCCATGGTTGCTGATCCTACTGAGAAAGTCCACCACCTGGACCTGAGAAGTGTGTTGTACACCTTTGAGGACAAACCTTGTGTACAGTGCTTGAAATGGTACCATGCAGAGGGTGTGGTAGTTTCCAATTTAGGTTTGTGCCATCCTTGATAGGTCTCACAAGAAATATGTGCAACAGTGAGAAGTAGTTACCTTTGCCTTGCTCCTAATATTAGCAAACGATTTCCTCATTTACAGCCAGACGCAAGGGACCTGGGTGATTACATAGGCTCAATCAGTATCCTTCCTCAATGCAGCCTACACCTGTTTTATTAAAGGACAGTAAGATCCAACCTCAAATTGGGGCATCCTCCTTTGCTGCACCTCCTACAAGAGGACCTCTAACCATTATGCATTAAAGGGAGCAATTTTCTGTCCCCACCACAGCTTCCCTTTTAGTAGCTGGTGGTAACCCTTTAAGAGCTGCCTCCTTGTCAAAGTTTGCACTCCCCAGCCAAGCACGCTACAGGTCAAGCTTGCTCGGCAAGCTTTTCCTGTGCCTGTAGTTTATTCAAATTGGGAGAGGGTCTCCCATTGGAAAATTGGGGCAGTCTAGCACTCTGCACTACATGTGCAGGCAAGCCCATGCAGTGAGCCAGTTCAACCCCCATTATCGACAAAACCGAGGCTTGTGTGAGGTGACAGGAGTTAATTTGATATTTTTCACTACATACACCATTTCTAACAGTCTACACATTTCATTCCAGGAAATTCTGTACAGTTAATGTGCAAAGTTTATTTTGGTTATGAAAGGAAATTCCGCCCTGTAATCAAATGGTTAACAAACGGCAAAGATGGGACAGAAAATATGAGACTCCAGCAGGATGAAGTTCAGTAAGTACTAAGCCACTGAGACGGTTTTTATTATCTATAGTGTAAGCTAACTGGGTTAAAACTTCTAAGAAAATTATTCTTAGCTCCCTCCATTCAGATTTAGCTGTTAAAAGCCCAGAGACATCGGGCTCGAATTTGCCAGGCCCGAGGAGGCGGGAAAGGAGGCGTGTGGGGTGTTAAAATTGCAAAAGTGGTGAGCGGGCCCGACCCCACCTCCATCCTGCCTCCAAGCAATTTTCCCAAATGTGGGGTTTCTGATCCCGTCTCCGTCCCACCTCCAAGAGGCGGGATAGGCCCTTAAGGCCCTTAACAACCACTGAATTGCCTCTGTAACCCCATTTTGAGAGGCCTTTCTGATTTTAACACTTTTCCCACGTGATACACGCCTCCTCTGAAACATGACAGTGAAACCTGGCAGTAGCACAATTGGATTGCTGACTATCAGCTGCAGCTCCACCATTAAATAGGAGATTTGATCAGTCATCATTTGCAGGTAGCAGGACTTTGTTGTCTCAGGTCTGAGGGAACTTATAGCAGGCATAACCATAGCTGTGGAAGTTTGGAGCCTGACACCCATCTCCACTGTGACCTCCTGGGAAACCCCTCTCGCTACCTTGACTGAGCACTTCCTCAACTGAGGCATATAGCAGAAGTATGGGATCCATTTATTTCCTTTCCTCCTGGACATCAGATGAGGACAAAGACCAGCCACGGCAGCAGCAGAACCATGAACAACAGCAGCACCAACAGCTGCAGCAACAACAGGAGCGCCAAGCTGCTGCTCACCCACCTGAAGCTGCATAGGCCGGAAGGCGCCAGCGCATGGAAGCCCACCGGCGCAGGAGATACCCCCCCAAACAGGGTCTACAGACAGAGGATTAGCTACCTCAACATGACTGAGCAGCAGTGCCAAAGGTGACTCCGACTTTCGTGAGAGGTAGTGGGTGACATCTGCGCAATGCTGCAACAAGACCTGGAGCCCAGAGGAGCAGATGGACACCCCTTACCAGTGGCTGTCAAAGTCATCACCGCACTCAACTTTTTTGCCTCAGGCTCATTCCAGGGATCAGCAGCAGACATCAGCGGCATCTCCCAGGCGGCCGCACACACTTGCATCACGCAAGTAACCGATGCCCTCTTTGCCATCGCGCACAATCACATCTATTTCTCCAAGGATCGAGCAAGTGTCATGGCGTGTGCGGTTGGATTAGCTAATCTGGCAGGCTTTCCAAGGGTGCAGGGCGTCGTTGACTACATACATGTGACCCCATAGCAATCCAAGTATTTTTGTCAACCGCAAGGGTTTCCACTTCCTCAACGTGCAGCTGGTGTGTGACCACAAGAAGGAAATTTTGCATGTTTATGCAAGTACCCTGGCAGTTGCCATGACTCCTTCATACTGTGCCAGTCTAGTGTGCCTCCACTCTTCAGTCCACCAGACCAACTTAACGGATGGCTACTTGGAGACAAGGGCTATCCCCTGAAGACATGGCTAATGACGCCATTGAGGAGCCCATCCAATGAAGCTGAGGAGAGCTACAACTACAGCCACATTTCCACCAGATCCATAATCGAGCAAACCATCGGCTTGCTGAAGATGTGCTTCAGATGCCTTGATAGATCAGGTGGAGCCCTACAGTACTCAGCAGCCAGGGTCTCCAGAATCATTGTGGTTTGCTGTGCACGTCACAACATGGCACAGCATCATGGCTTGCAGATTCCTGAGGACCAAGTGGCTCCTCACATATCATCGTCCTCCTCCTCCTCCTCCGGCTGAATTCTGCTGATGCTGCGCCCTCAGAAGTTGCAGCTTCCTCTGGGGAGTCTGGAGGCTCAGGCTGTTCCTCCTGGATAGTGGGGACAGGTGCTTGCGATGGTCCTGTGGGGGAGTAAAGGAAAGAGTCAGAGATGTGAGGCCAAGGTTACATGCACATTGCATATTGCAGATGATCATAAGTCCATCTGTTAGAGCATCAGAATCATTATCAGTGACTCATACAATATCAATGAGAGAGATGAAAAACTATTCTGTCACCAGCTTTCTCTGATGCACCCATCTGTCCGTCCCCCACTTTCGCATCGTCCTCGAGTCCCACGATCTCCAGGACCACCTCCTCCCAAGGGGTGAGGTGGGCTACTGAGGATGGCCCTCCTCCTGTCCTCATTCTTTCCCTCTTATTGTGAGCTCTCTTTTCCTGCAATGAGGGAGGCAAGTGGAGTTTGAGTGAGAATGAAGGAGTGAGTGTCGAGAATCCATAGCATAGATGCTTAGAAGGAGACAAAGATGGAGTGAGGTGGCAAGACCAAGGGCCCTCCCTGTGTTTTGTAAGTTGTTTTCATAGCATCACAGTGATAGGGAGTGTGAGGGCTGCATAGTCAAATAGTTAGGTGAATGTAACCGTAGAGAGAGAGGGAATGGGTAAGGGTGCAGGGATATCAGTGTTAAGTGGGATGTGCAGGAAGAGGTTGCTAAAGCTGAGTGCTGGTGAGGAGAGACGATGGGGATCAGATTGAGGGTGATGGGAAAGTCATACTCACTTTTTCAGTGCGCAGAAGGTCATGAAACCTCTTCCTGCACTGAAGCCAGATTCTGCGGATCAGTGACAACAAGTTGACCTCCTGGGCCACCTGGATCCACACAGCCTTTGTTTGCTGGGGAAGCTTCTTCCTCCCTGAAGAAGGGAAGAGCACCTCCTTATTAGCTCTTACACCCTCCACCAAAGCTTGCAGGGCGACGTCATCAAATCTGGGAGCAGTCTTAGGTCTCCCGCTGCTCATTTTGCCTCCAGGTCCCTCTCACAGCAAAGGCCAAAAGGTTGGCAGTCTGCAGAAGAAGCCAGGCTTATTGCAGACCTTAAATGCAGCAGCAATGATGACATCATCGGAGGCGAGTTTCAGACTGAAAAAACGAATTGGGCCATGGGTTCCCACACGCTGGAACTCAATTGCCCAATTAGGTGAAAATCGCATCATTCTCCCACATCGATTTGGAATCGGGTGGATAACACGAAAAGCGGATGACACAACCCCAGCCCGCCCCAGTGACAAAATCGAGCCCATCATCTTTTGAGATATCTCTAATGGATAAAATAGTCACACAAGCAAATTTGCCCAACTATACAATATCCCTCAAATACTAGGGTTACACCAGTCTCTAATAGAACTTAGAACTGTTCACTTGAGTTAATGATGAAATCAGACTTCTACTTTTTCCCACATTTGCTTCTATTTAAGTGAGTTTCTAAATGTCTCGTTTATAACATCATTTAACTACACTGAAGAGAATAAAATATAATTTAATGTGTTGTCAGTATTGATCTCTGAAATTTAAGTGGGACTCTCTGAATGCATTTGGCTTTAACAATTAGAATACTTGTTAATTGATAAAATATATCGTATTGTCGTAAAACCCAACTGGTTCACTAATGTTGTTCAGGGAAGGTAACCTGCCAACCCCACCTACCCAGTCTGGCCTACATGTGACTCCAATCCTGTACTATGTGGGTGACTCTTAATACCCTCTGAAGTGGCCCAGTAAGCCATTCAATTGTGAAAAACCTTCTCAGAGCAACAAGGGATGGGCAATAAATGCAGCCCTGTCAGAAATTCTCAAATCCCAAGGACAATTACAAAATGCTATCTTCCTTGATAAAAATGTCACTCACTTTCTCTCTAAACACAGGCCTTAAACATAAGCTCACTTTTTAATGCTGTGGAGCAACTCAGAGCTTCAGAGTTGATCCAGCTGTTCCACTGGTTGGCACAAAACTTAAACCACTGGGCTCTTCTCTGGCTGCTGGCTGGGCAGCTGACACTGACCCCGCTAATAATACAGGCTTCTCGCAGAAATACAATACCAATTCTTTTAAATTATATAGAAACAAAATGGCAATAAATGACTGCATCTCTCATAATAACATTAGATCAACAGCCACCCATCTATATTGAGTGGATAGTCAATCTTTGACAATAGTAAGGAAGTCTGTGATCAAAAACAATGGCTTTGGCCATTTTCATAATTTTATACCTTAGGCACCCATTGTGCTTGCATTAGACACTCACATGTTGTGAAACCTCTGCAGTCAGCCTGTCTATTCTCTGAGCTTATGGTTTTTCAGTTGACAAATACCTGGCATGCCTGTGTGATTTTAATCTCTTATAGGCTGATTCTAGTCATAAAGAATCCAAATAAGAAATTTCATTTTTTTCACAACCACCCTCCCCTCACTGCTACACCATTGATCTCGCCTCTGAGTCAGAAGTTTGTGGGTTCAAATTCCACTCCAGAGACTTGACCAGTACAGTACTGAGGGAATGCTACATTGTCAAAGGTGCTGTCTTTCAGATGAGACATTAAACCGAGGCCCTGTCTGCTCAGTCAGGTGGACGTAAAAGATCCCATGGCACTATTTCGAAGAAGAGCAGGAGAGTTATCCCCAATATCCTGGCCAATATTTATCCCTCAATCAACATAACAAAAACAGATTATCCAGTCATTATCATATTCCTGTTTGTGAGAGCTTGCTGTGTGCAAATTGGCTGCCGCGTTTCCTACATTACAACAGAGGCTATACTTCAACAGTACTTCATTGGCTGCAAACTCCATTACAGGCATGTAATCCTCCTTACCTGATCTTCACTTTGAAAGGCGCTATAAGTCTTTCTTTCTTTCTTTCTTTCTCCTTGTGCTCCTACATCCTGAGACCTTTCTCCCACTCCTATCAATCCATTCCCAATAATCCCATACCTGCCACTACCATCCCAATATTCCCAAACACACCTTCCCACCAGTGCTGAATCCCAGCAGCCCCTTTCATTGCTCTCAAGGCTCAGGACTATGCTAGGGTTCTCCCCAACAATCCCATACCAAACACGTGCCTGTTCCCCAATCCCAGTGATCCCACACCCTAGAATCCACCTCCTAGTTCTTTCAGGCCATTGCAATCCCCATGGTGTAACACTTATAACCCTACTCACAATACTCCCAGACTCCAGAACTATCCTCCCAATGCCATCAGTCTATAGGGCCACACCCAGTCCCCAGTACTACTACATGCAGTTCCTGCAGCCTATCTCGACCTACCTCCAGCCTTTGCACTTAATCATGGAATTCAAGCCTGAAACTATCATTAACACTCCATAATACTCATTTTTTTTAATGACTTATTCAGTCACTGTGGCTCTACTAAAATATTGGAGCAGATTTTCCTGTTATTGCGTTTGGGCATGTTGGATCGTGTATTTAAACGAATGGACACACAATCAGGCAAACTCCATTATGGGCATGTAATGCTCCTTGCCTGATCTTCACTTTGTTGCAGCCAGGTGATGCGATACGGCCAAAAACAAATAACAGGAAAATCTGCTCCATTGTGTGTTACATGTAATAAAACATAATGGCCTAGAAATTCAGTAAGGCCCCGCCAGCTGGCTAGCGCCCAAAAGTTAGCGCTGCGCACGGAGCCAGTTGCGCCCATCAGATATTCAGTTTTTGCGCCCCAAGTCGGAACCAGGCGCTATTCCAGGTTGTGCCCGCCCCCGCTTGGGGCGCTGAAACTGAATTTCAGCGCTGTAGGTGCCGCTGCGCCACCCCCTGCGGAGCGGCAGGCTGCGGTACTGCAGGCCTCCTCCTTCTCTTAAGGGGGAGGTGCCTGCAATGGGGAGCTCGCCGCTTGATAGTGCCGGCAAATGAGCCCGGCACCACGGAGAAGTGCCGGGCTCGCGGAAAGCAGCCGGCAATGCCACGGGGGGGGGGGGGTGGAGGAGGCCGGGGAAGGAGGTGCGGCCAGGCGGCCGCCGAAAAAGTGGCCGGCCGCACCTCCGCCTTAACTAGCGCCACTAAGGCTGCAGCACGGCCCGGTCTTCACAACGTTGTTTGCGGCCGCTGCGGAAGAGGCGGCCGCAACTAAATATGGGGGTCGGGCCGGTAGCGGGGCAGAACCGGGGCACTGCGCACACCGATGACATCATCGGTGCCGGCGCAGCGCTACCGGCTACTGCCGCCATTACCGCAGCGCTGAATATCAGCGCAAACTCCTCTACTAGCGCAGAAGCCCTCTTTGGGCGGTAACTGGTCGCACACGCAACTGAATTTCTAGCCCAATATCCCCTTATTCACTGTGAGCTAGGCCACAGAAGGTCTTATTTAAAATTAATCAGTATTAAAATGTGCTGTGTGTTATTACTAATGAGTATATTAATGCATTCATATGAATCCCTGTGCCTAATATTTTAACAAATGTGTTAATCCATTTAAAATAATCGATTGGTGAAAATAGTTGCCAAAGCATTGTACAGTGCAATTTCAGCATAAATTGTTAAAGCTAATTAACCCTGTGTAAATTATAGAATCTTTGTGTAAAAATCAAGATCAAAAAAACTCCACTCAACAGTGTAATTGGTTTTGCCATATTAGGGCAAACATTTCATGTAACGTTTTACGTTAAGTAAATTAAATATTCTTATTTATCCTCTTTAGGCATACAAAAGCAATCGAAGGATTTACACTCATTCTGAAAGCAAACCTGAATAAAGTTACTGAAGAAGATTTTAGAGCCAACTTCACATGCTTCTCCCAGAACTCCCAGGGAAATTCATCTGGTGTGCTTAAACTCAAAGAGAAAGGTAAGAAACAACAGACAGTGAATGCTTCCACTGACACGTGCTTCAGAAAACTTCAAAATAAGAATGTGTTGCAATCTCAGAGAAATCCTTCATTTACTGAAACGTCGCAAGATAAGCTAGTTTCGACCTGAAACGTCAACTCAAATTTCTCTCCACGGATGTTGCCTGACCTGCTGAGTTTTTCCAGCATTTTCTGTTGTTATTTCGGATTTCCAACATCTGCAGTATTTTGCTATCGAGCTAGTTTATCACTGGTTTACAATTGTCCTGACCTGAGTCTGAAACTAGCTAGATTCATGGCAGGAAAGTCATATGTCTGCAGTCTCAGTCCAGTTCCTTAGCCCTAATTTTAACCGAGAGCAGGGAGCGGGGAACGGGGAGAGGGAATCAGCCTCAGAAGTGTGAGACCCGGACGATTTTAACTCCTGGGCATCATGTGCATGCCACTGGTCAGCCGCCTTCCTGAAACCGGTGGGAAGCAGCAGCTGGCCAGCAGGTGGCAGTGGAATTTCGGGTGGCAGGAGGCCGCCTGCCAGCACCAAAAGAACAGTCACCGCCGACAAAGTAAGTTGTGAGAAGGGTGTATGAGGAAAGCCATAGCTCATACATGTAGGAAAACCTACAACACAGTGACCAACTGCTCTTAATTGGCTTGAGGAATTTGGCCTCCATACATTTCCCAGCTGATTAATATGCATGATGAAGAACGTTTGGTACTGATTTTAACTTTCACGCATCTGTTTGAGCAAGCTGTGATATAATAAACAGTTACATTAAAATACATTAAAGACTGAAAAAATGTTTGTTTTATGAAACTGAATCCCTATATGCTAAAACATATTGATATTTTTCCTATCTAATGTTACTCTTTCAGAGTCCAACATCTTTCAAGTAAAAGTGATAACCATATCTACATCACTAATATTTGTGACGATTGTCTGTGGATGTGTCGGAGTCCATATATTTTGGATTGAAATTGTTCTGCTTTACCGGCACTATTTCTCAAAGGATGAAACCATAGGAGGTGAGAGAAATTCTAGGTTACAAACTATTGATAGAATTCACCTCCACATGGATGTAACCATGAGGCATTACTGAATTGTAAATCATATTTATTTAGAAAAATGTACTGTTTCTAATCTCTTCACAAAGGAAAGACCAATAATCTTTTAGGACCATAGTATTCTAGTTCTATCATATCTTGTTTTAGTTTAATCCAAACATATTAATTAAAAAATTTAGGTTTCTACATTTCTTCAAATGAATTTTATAATATTTGAGAAATTAATAGAATATAATTTTTGAATAATTTTTCATCTGCTAACTTTTCTATTTCAATATGCTTGTGACATGCTACTTCTTTCTCCAAAAGTTACCATAAGTATTTTTTAATTACCCTTGTCGTCTTATACCATCTGGGCTTATTGGTTGTGTTTTAAATATTTATTGGGTAATAAATGGGAAAAAGAAGACTCTGACAAAATAAGAATCCAGCAAGGGAGAGAGGATTGAAAAATGAATTAAAGGTTTGATAAAAAATGAAGGATGTCTTTCCTCAACAGAAGATGTCTGCCTTTTAGCCTTCTTTCAGCAACTCTTCAAACAGCTAGTGAGTGATGAATGTGCAGCCTCAAGTAATTATAATATGATTTAAATATGAATTTTTGCAAATTGCATTAATTCACATATGGCCAAATTGGAACCCATTGTACCTAATGCTGTGCTTGTAACTACTAGGATGGGGCCAAAGAAAAAGCCCTATGGCTAAAAATTCAGGGGCTTAACGCCACCCGTTACTGGCAAAAAATGGTGAAAGAGCGGCAGCAGCAGCTCTTTCACCAGCTGGTGGTGGGTCACGTGGCGTTCTTTTTTAAAAATTTGTTTATGGGATGTGGGCGTCGCTAACAAGGCCAGCATTTAATGCCCATCCCTAATTGCCCTTGAGAAGGTGGTGGTGAGCCGCCTTCTTGAACCGCTGCAGTCCGTGTGGTGAAGGTACTCCCACAGTGCTGTTAGGGAGGGAATTCCAGGATTTTGACCCAGCGACGATGAAGGATGGTGATATACTTCCAAGTCAGGATGGTGTGTGACTTGGAGGGGAACTTGGAGATGGTGGTGTTCCCATGCGCCTGCTGCCCTTGTCCTTCTAGGTGGAAGAGGTCGTGGGTTTGGGAGGTGCTGCCGAAGCAGCCTTGGCAAGTTACTGCAGTGCATCTTGTAGATGGTACACACTGCAGCCACGGTACGCCGGTGGTGGAGGGGATGAATATTAAGAGTGGCAGATGGGGTGCCAATCAAGCGACTCCTTTGTCCTGGATGGTGTCGAGCTTCTTGAGTGTTGTTGGAGCTGCACTCATCCAGGCAGGGGAAAGTATTCCATCACACTCCTTACTTGTGCCTTGTAGATGGTAGAAAGGCTTTGGGGAGTCAGGAGGTGAGACACTCGCTGCAGAATACCTAGCCTCTGACCTGCTCTTGTTGTCACATTATCTATATGGCTGGTCCAGTTAAGTTTCTGGTCAATGGTGACCCCCAGGATGTTGATGGTGGGGGATTCGGCGATGGTAATGCCATTGAATGTCAAGGGGCGGTGGTTAGACTCTCGCTTGTTGGAGATAGTCATTGACTGGCACTTCTGTGGTGCAAATGTTACCTGCCACTTATCAGCCCAAGCCTGAACGTCGTCCAGGTTTTGTTGCATGCGGGCATGGGCTGCTTCATTATCTGAGGAGCTGTGAATGGCACTGAACACTGTGCAGTCATCAGCGAACATCCCCATTTCTGACCTTATGTTGGAGGGAAGGTCATTGATGAAGAAGCTGAAGATGGTTGGGCCTAGGACACTGCCCTGAGGAACTCCTGCAGCGATGTCCTGGGGCTGTGATGATTGACCTTCAATCACCACAACCATCTTCCTTTATTAGGTATGACGCCAGCCAGTGGAGAGTTTTCCCCCCGATTCCCATTGACTTCAGTTTTACCAGGGCTCCTTGATGCCACACTCGGTCAAATGCTGCCTTGATGTCAAGGGCAGTCACTCTCACCTCACCTCTGGAATTCAGTTCCTTTGTCCATGTTTGGACCAAGGCTGTAATGAGGCCGGGAGCCGAGTGATCTTGGCGGAACCCAAACTGGGCATCAGTGAGCAGGTTATTGGTAAGTGCCACTTGATAGCACTGTCGATGACACCTTCCATCACTTTGCTGATAATTGTTGGTAGACTGATGGGGCGGTAATTGGCTGGATTGGATTTGTCCTGGTTTTTGTGGACAGGACATACCTGGGCAGCTTTCACATTGTTGGATAGATGCCAGTATTGTAGCTGTCCTGGAACAGCTTGGCTAGAGGCACGGCTAGTTCTGGAGCACAAGTCTTCAGCACGATAGCTGGGATGTTGTCAAGGCCCATAACCTTTGCTGTTTCCAGTGCGCTCAGCCGTTTCTTGATATCATGTGGAGTGAATCGAATTGGCTGAAGACTGGCTTCTGTGATGGTGGGGACCTCAGGAGGAGGCCGATATGGATCATCCACTCGACACTTCTGGCTGAAGATGGTTGCAAACACATCAGCCTTGTCTTTTGCACTCACGTGCTAGGTTCCACCATCATTGAGGATGGGGATATTCATGGAACCTCCTCCTCCCATTAGTTGTTTAATTGTCCACCGTCATTCACGACTGGATGTGGCAGGACTGCAGAGCTTTGATCTGATCCGTTGATTGTGGGATTGCTCAGCCCTGTCTATAGCATGCTGCTTCCGCTTTTTAGCATGCATGTAGTCCTGTGTTGCAGAATCCCCAGGTTGACACCTCATTTTTAGGTATGCCTGGTGCTGCTCCTTGCATACTCTTCTACACTTCTTACTGAACCAGGGTTGGTCCCCTGGCTTGATGGTAATGGTAGAGTGAGGGACATGCTGGGCCATGAGGTTACAGATTGTGGTGGAATACAATTCTGCTACTGCTGATAGCCCACAGTGCATCATGGATGCCCAGTTTTCAGCTGCTAGATCTGTTCTGAATCTATCCCATTTAGCACGGTGGTAGTGCCACACAACACAATGGAGGGTGTCCTCCATGTGAAGATGGGACTTTGTCTCCACAATGACTGTGCGGTGGTCACTGCTACCAATACTGTCATGGACAGATGCATCTGCGACAGGTAAGGATGAGGTCAAGTAGGTTTTTCCCCTCGTGTTGGTTCTCTCACCACCTGTCGCAGGCCCAGACTGGCAGTTATGTCCTTCAGGACTCGGCCAGCAGTGGTGCTACCGAGCCACTCGTGGTGATGGACATTGAAGTCTCCCACCCAGAGTACATTCTGTGCCCTTGCTTCTTGCAAGTGGTGTTCAACATGGAGGAGTACTGATTTATCAGCTGAAGGAGGGCAGTAGGTGGTAATCAGGTGCCCATGCTTGACCTGAAGCCATGAGACTTCATGGGTCCGGAATCAATATTGAGGCCTCCCAGGGCCCCTCCTTCCTGACTGTATCCCACTGTGCCACCACTCCTGGTGGGTCTATCCTGCTGGTGGGACAGGACATACCCAGGGATGGTGATGGAGGAGGTTGGGACATTGGCTGAAAGGTATGATTCTGTGAGTATACTGATGTCAGGCTGTTAGTTGACTAGTCTGTGGGACAGCTCTCCCAATTTTGGCACAAGTCCCCAGATGTTGGTGAGGAGGACTTTGCAGGGTTGATTGGGCTGGGTGTGCCATTGCCATTTCCGTAGCCAGTGCCAAGGTCGATGCCGGGTGGTCTGTCCGGTTTTATTCTTATTATTTTGTTTCGTAGCTGTTTGTTACAACTGAGTGACTTGCTAGGCCATTTCAGAGGGCAGTTAAGAGTTAACCACATTGCTATGGATCTGGAGTCACATATAGGTCAGACCAGGTAAGGACAGCAGATTTCCTTCCCTATGGACATTAGTGAACTAGATGGGTTTGTACAACAAGCCGATAGTTTCATGGTTACCAGCTTTTTATTCCAGATTTATTTAATTAACTAAATTTAAACTCCCCAGCTGCCATAGTGGGATTTGAACTCATGTCTCTTGGATCATTAGCCCAGTGACATTACCACGATGCTACCTCCATTTTGGCCTTTTCCATCATGCTGCTGGTAACTATTAGTGACCTGCAAACAAAAATAGCAAAGTGGTGACATCAGTTGGCACGTAATGCTGACTTAACGTCACTACGGCCAACTTTGACCCTAACCCTGGCGTGGTTATGACCCAGTTCAACACTGGGTCATAACCACGCCGGGAAAACCCAGCATATAAAGAGACTGACAGAGGCACTGTCAGCACCTCTTAAAGGGACACACACATTTTTCAGGTAAGTTTGCATTTAAACTTTTGGACTTTTAAAAAAAAATTCTGGAAGTAGTGGCTTGCGACAATAGATGTTAAAAAATGTTAAAGTGCTGCTGGATGCTTTCAAGGCCTCAGATGGTAAAGGAAGGCCTCTGAGAAGCAGAAAATGCTGCAAATACTCAACAGGTCAGGGAACATCCGTGGAGAGAGAAACAGAGTTCACGTCTCAGGTCAAGATGCTGCCTGAGCTGCTGAGTATTTCCAGCATTTTATGCTGTCATTTCAAATTTATAGCATCAGCTCGCAGAGGGAAGAGGAGGAAGCAGATGGAAGGATGCATCCCAGACAGCCCCTTTGCGACCAGGATCACTGGGATGGAATCATCTGCCTGCAGTCCAAGTGACCACAACCCCAATTCCCCTTTCAACATTAGTCCCACTTCTTATCTTTCCTCTGTTACTGACCATCACAGTGTCCTTTTAGCCACGATACCTAAATAAAAGCCACCACAAAGCAAGCTTTCCAATCCAATTTTATACATCTATCCATCCAATATGACATCCAGAAATCAAATCATCACCCTTATGCTTTCTGTTAGTGACTGTCTTGTGTGAGCTTTTGCCTGTCCTACTGATGTCATGCAGTGCTATACCAGTGGCTGTAGCATGGCTGGTGGAAGGCTAGTGACTTTCAGTGCGGGACACTGCAAATGGCCTTGCTGGATGACCTTGAGGAACTGGTGGCTGGGAATGTCAAATCAATCTTCTTCTTCTTCACTCTCCTCTCCCTCTTCTTGGTCACCCACTGGCTGGACAGGCTGCATTTTTTGGGTGTGTGAAATGAGGAAGGCACAAGGGTGCAATTGTGGTGAAGGGATGGTGGGAAAGCAAGAGGTGTCTGCAAGAAGGAGAATAACGTGTGAGGATACCAACATCTTGTATCTTTTCAGCCCCGCCGCTGGCCAAGGGCTCAGCCATGCTCCTGCCAAGAATGGCCTGCACCATCTCCTCCAAGGGGTGAGGCTAGGAATGGGAGATGTGCCTTGTGATTGATACACATTGTTGGTAGGTGAGTGATTGGGGGTGGGGGGTGTTGTGCATTCAGCAGTGTGTGAGGCTAGTGATGCAGTTGGTAGGAGACGGCTTTTGAAGATGCATTCACTGACCTTGACCAGTGGTCTGAGGTCATGAAGCTTCTTTGGACACTGGAGCCAGGTGGTGGGAGCAACACTGCTGACAGTGACAGCCTCAGTGATGTGGTCCCACATCATTCTTTCTGGAGGGCCTCTTGGCCCCTGTAGGTAGAGGACCTCACTTGCAGTGTTGAGCCCCTGCACAAAGCTGAGACTCTGGGTGCCCCTTCACTGGTTTGCTGAACCATTTGAGTTAGTGCTGAAGCACTTCTACCATTTTTTAGGTGTGAAAGACAATTCAGCTTTAAGAGCTGAGAACTGTCAATTGGGAATTATTTTTAATGTTTTTTTTTAAAGGCAGTAAAGGCTGAAAAATGCATTTTTTTCACTTGCCTTTAATTTTTATTAGTTTTGAATGCATTGTCCCTTTAATTCATTGCCCCTTTAATTACCCACAATACCTTGCAAACTCCGCAGCCTCGCTCCCAGAGGCTGTAATATGCAGTAATGCCAACTGTGGATGAGAACTTTGGGTCGGAGGCCTCCATTAACACCACCAGGAGGGCGTTGCATGGTAAGTTAGCGCTGCGCTCCATATCGCCTACCTCCAGAGCCAATTTTTCAATGGTGGCCCTGCGGTCATTTTCGACAGCTGTTAACTCGAGTTGCCGGTGACACCGGCAATTTTGTTGGCATGCACAAATTTTTCCCCCTTAGACACTGTTTTTGCATTCTATGGGGGTGAAATTGGATATGGGTGAAGATGAAAAACAGGTTGAATCGCATTCTCCGACCATTATATGACACGCCTGATGCTCACTTGTATTGAACTCAATGGAACCGAGTGTCGGGCAGAGCGTTTAACAGGCAACTGATGCGACCATGTCCAATTTCACCCTTAATAGGTCTCAAATTTCAAATGGGATTTTAAAAAATGAATGTTATCCAAATTTACTTTCTTTTATGTTTGTAAAATAAACCTTTGGAATGTATTCCAAATGGCTCAGAGACAGTAATCTCCATTCTTTTTGCCTTTTTCTCTCCCCCGCACCCCACTCCGCCACTGATTGCTTGTGACCAGATGGGAAAGAATTTGATGCCTTTGTTTCATATGCAAAGGTTTCTTCCTCGGAGAAGGATGATGAGAGTGATATTATTACAGAGGAGAGGTTTGCTCTGGAGCTTCTTCCATCCATGTTAGAGAACCAGCATGGATATAAGCTGTGCCTCTTTGAGAGGGATGTACTCCCTGGAGGGGGTGAGTGCCCTTTTATATTTGTTTAATTTGTTTTAATTTACACTGTATTTTTTTTATACTGCGTATATTGAGGGGTTTGCCACAGGAATGCCTCTTTACTATATAAAACTAATGTAGAGAAATGGTCGCTCCTACTCTCACATCCTCCTTCATTTTCACACTACGTACCCTCCCATACAAAATAGCGAATCATTAGCATCACTTTAATGAATTTTGAGATCTCTACACATCCAACAGCTCCAAAAGGTGAAATGTGTAATTCTATGAATGTATCAACCTTTAATATCCTCATAGAAAATTCACTTCTCTACTCACACTTATGAGTTAGTACTGCACTGTGTGTTGAAGAATAAATAATGTATGAACATTTCTGACAGGAAAACTTTTAGATTGTTATAGTTTACAAAGGGTCCCCACAGCTTTATGGCCATAATCACTCAGACCCGGATACCAAATTCAGTTGAATTGCTGGTATGATTGAGTGAAATAAAAGCAGTTTATTAAGATACAGATTTCTTTTTTATTCATTCTTGGGATGTGGGCGTCGCTGGCAAGGCCAGCATTTATTGCCCATCTCTAATTGCCCTTGAGAAGGTGGTGGTGAGCAGCCTTCTTGAACTCCTGCAGGTCCGTGTGGTGAAGGTACTCCCACAGTGCTGTTAGGGAGGGAGTTCCAGGATTTTGACCCAGCGACGATGAAGAAACGACAATATATTTCCAAGTCAGGGAGGTTTTTTGTTAATTCATTCATGGGATGTGGGTGTCGCTGGCAAAGTCAGCATTTATTGCCCATCCCTAGATGTGTAACTTGGAGGGGAACTTGCAGGTGATGGTGTTCCCATGTGCCTGCTGCCCTTGTCCTTCTAGGTGGTAGAGGTCGCAGGTATGGGAGGTGCTGCCGAAGAAGCCTTGGTGAGTTGCTGCAGTGCATCTTGTAGATAGTACACAATGCAGCCACGGTGCACCAGTAGTGAAGTGAGTGAAATTTTAAGGTGGTGGATGGGATGCTAATCAAGCGGGTTGTTTTGTCCTGGATGGTGTCTAGCTTCTTGAGTGTTGTTGGAGCTGCACTCATCCAGGCAAATGGAGAGGTGAGACACTCGCCACAGAATACTCAGCCTCTGATCTGCTCTTGCAGCCACAGTATTCATGAATGACAAGGGGTGGTGGTTAGTCTCTCGCTTGTTGGAGATAATCATTGCCTCGCACTTGTGTGGCACGCATGTTACTTGCCACTTATCAGCCCAAGCCTGAGTGTCGTCCAAATCTTGCTGTACGCGGGCATGGACTGCTCCATTATCTGAGGAGTTGCAAATGGAACTGAACGCAGTGCAATCTTCAGCGAAGATCCCCACTTCTGACCTTAAAATGGAGGGAAGGCCATTGATGAAGCAACTGAAGATGATTGGGCCTAGGATACTTCCCTGAGGAACTCCTGCAGCGATGTCCTGGGGCTGAGATGATTGTTCTCCAACAACCACCACCTTTGTGCTAGGTGTGACTCCAGCCAGTGGAGAGTTTTCCTTTGAATTCCCATTGAATTACGGGTACGGTAGCATAGTGGTTATGTTATTGGACCAGTAATCCAGAGGCCTGGATTAATGATCCAGAGATGTGAGTTCAAATCCCACCACAGGCAGCTGGGGAATTTAAATTCAATGAATTAAATTAATCTGGAATTAAAAACTAGTATCAGAAATGGTGACAATGAAAGTACCGGATTGTCGTGAAAACCCATCTGGTTCACTAATGCTGTTTAGGGAAGGAAATCTGACATCTGTACCCGGTCTGGCTGATATGTGACTCCAGACTCACAGCAATGTGATTGACTCTTAATTGCTCTCTGCAGTTCAAGAAGGCAGCTCACCACCACCTTCTCAAGGGCAAATAGGGATGGGCAATAAATGCTGGCCTTGCCAGCGATGCCAACATTCCATGAACGATTACAAAAAAAAAATTTCAAGCGCTCCTTGATGCCACACTTGGTCAAATGCTATCTTGATGTCAAGGGCAGTCACTCTCACCTCACCTCTGGAATTCAGCTTCTTTGCCCATGTTTGGACCAAGGCTTTAATGAGGTCTGGAGCTGAGTGGTCTTGGCGGAACCCAAACTGAGCAGCGGTGGGCAGGTTATTGGTGAGTAAGTACCGCTTGATAGCACTGTCGATGACACCTTCCATCACTTTGCTGATGATTTGAGAGTAGACTGATGGAGCGGTAATTGGCCAGATTGAATTTGTCCTGCTTTTTGTGGACAGGACACAATTGGGCAGTTTTCCACATTGTCGGGTAGATGCCAGTGTTGTAACTATACTGGAACAGCTCGGCTAGAAGCGCGGCTAGTTCTGGAGCACAAGTCATCAGCGCGATAGCCGGCATGTTGTCGGGGCCCATAGCCTTTGCTGTATCCAGTATGCTTAGCCGTTTCTTGATATCACGTGGAGTGAATTGAATTGGCTGAAGACTTGAATCTGTGATGGTGGGGACATCAGGAGGAGACTGAGATGAATCATCCACTTGGCACTTCTGGCTGAAGATGGTTGCAAACACATTAGCCTTGTCTTTTGCACTCACGTGCTGGGCTCCACCATCATTGAGGATGAGGATATTCATGGAGCCTCCTCCTCCCGTTAGTTGTTTAATTGTCCACCACCATTCATGACTGGATGTGGCAGGACTGCAGAGCTTTGATCTGATCTGTTAATTGTGGAATCACTAAGCTCTGTCTATAGCATGCTGCTTCCATTGTTTAGCATGCATGTAGTCCTGTGTTGCAGCTTCCCCAGGTTGGCACCTCATTTTTAGGTATGCCTGGTGCTGCTCCTGGCATGCTCTTCTACACTCCTCATTGAACCAGGGCTGTTTCCCTGGCTTGATGTTAATGGTAGAGTGAGGGATATGCCGGGTTACAGATTGTGGTGGAATACAGTTCTGCTGCTGCTGATGGCCCACAGCACCTCATGGTAACTTAGTAGTCAATAGAGCGGGCCACATGCTATGCCAGAACTTCAGGATCCAATATTCATATAGCTGTGCAAAGCTTCAGTAAAATACATCAAATAAAATTAAAATATTATTTTAAATTTTAAATTCTACTATATCATACTGTATAAATTCCATGCTGAGCCATGTAATATAATCGGGTGATCTCATTGTAGCAGATAACAGTACACATTGTTTAATTACCTGCATAGCTACAGAGAGAGAAAGAGTGCCTCACTTCAAGTCCTGAGAAATAAATGGGTTTGTTCAGTTCGGATTCCAGAAGACGAGCCAGTCCCCTGCATTTACAGTGCTGAATCTGACTCCCTTATCTCAGTGATAGAATCATAGACCCAGATCTTTGTGGGTCTATAATTCTTTTGCCAGTCTTCAGGAATCCAAACCAACCAAGCCCCACTGTTAGAGCAGCTTTATTTCTTACCACCTGAAAGCAGGCTCTCTCTCTCTCTGTAGCTATACTGGTGGTAAATGAATGTGCGGAGAAAAAAGTAATTGGGCGGAGCTTACATCTGCAATTAAAATTCAGGCTATGGTCATTACAGCAGGTTTTTAATTGCCTTTCTATTCCCAGTGTGGAGTGCTGGATGACTACTTTGTATAGATAATAGTCTTTGGGGCCTAAATGTCTTTGTGCCCCAAACCAGGTATGTTTCTGGTGGAGCGCAGCGATGGCACACCAGAATGGGGAGGCCGAAGGACGAAAGTAAATTCACCCTCGGGCCTCATCAGATTAAATCAGTCAAGCTTAGTCATTTGAGAAATACTAAGGGGCAGAAAACGTTAGTGGGAGTGGTATATAGACCTCCAAACAGTAAGGTGGAGGTTGGGGATGGCATTAAAAGGGAAAATAAAGAAGCGTGCAATAAGGGCACAGCAGTCATCATAGGTGACTTTAATCTACATATAGATTGGGCTAACCAAATTAGTAACAATACTGTGGAGGAGGAATTCCTGGAGTGTTTACGGGATAGTTTCCTGGACCAACATGTCGAGGAACCAACCAGAGATCAGGCCATCTTAGACTGGGTATTATGTAACGAGAAAGGATTAATTAGCAATCTTGTACAAGGCCCCTTGGGTCGGAGCGATCATAATATGATCAAATTCTTCATTAAGATGGAGAAAGAAGTAGTTGACTCAGAGACTAGGGTCCTAAATTTAAATAAAGGAAACTACGATGGTCTGAGGAGCAAGTTGGGTAGGATTGATTGGAGAATGTCACTCAAAGGGTTGATGGTGGATAGGCAATGGCAAACATGCAAAGACCGAATGGATGAACTACAGAATTTGTTCATCCCAGTTTGGCATAAAAATAAAACAAAAAAGGTCACTCAACCGTGGCTAACAAGGGAAATTAGGGATAGCGTAAGATCCAAGGAGAGGACATAGAAATTGGCCAGAAAAAGCAATAATCCTGAGGATTGGGAGCAGTTTAGGATTCAACAAAGGAGGACAAAGGGATTAATTAAGAAGGAGAAAATAGAATATGAGAGTAAGCTTGCAGAGAACATAAAAACTGACTGTAAAAGCTTTTATAGATATGTAAAGAGAAAAAGATTGGTGAAGTCAAGCGTAGGTCCATTGCCGTCAGAATCAGGGGAATTTATAATGGGGAACAAAGAAATGGCAGACCAACTAAATACATATTTTGGTTCTGTCTTCACAAAGGAGGACACAAATAACCTCCCAGAGATGCCGGGGAACATAGGGTCTGATGAAAGGGTGGAACTGAAAGAAATCAGTATTTGTAGGGAAATGGTGTTAGGAAAATTGATGGGACTGAAGGCCGATAAATCCCCAGGGCCTGATAATCTACATCCTAGGGTATTAAGGAAGTGGCCCTAGAAATAGTAGATGCATTGCTGGTCATCTTCTAGAACTCGACAGACTCTGGAACAGTACCCATGGATTGGAGGGTAGCTAATGTTACTCCATTATTCAAAAAAGGTGGTAGAGAAAAAGCGGGGAATTATAGACCGGTAAGCTTGACATCAGTAGTGGGGAAAATGCTAGAGTCCATTATAAAAGATGTAATAGCGGAGCACTTGGAAAGCAGCGACAGGATCGGTCAAAGTCAACGTGGATTTACAAAAGGTAAATCGTGCTTGACTAATCTACTGGAATTTTTTGAGGATGTAACTGGTAGAATAGATAAGGGAGAACCAGTGGATGTGGTGTATTTGGACTTTCAGAAGGCTTTCGATAAGGACCCGCATAAGAGATTAGCGTACAGAATTAAGGCACATGATTTGGGGGCAAGGTATTGACTTGGATAGAGAACTGGTTGGCGGATAGAAAGCAGAGAGTTGGAATAAACGGGTCGTTTTCCGAGTGGCAGGCAGTGACTAGTGGGGTACCGCAAGGATCGGTCCTAGGACCCCAGCTGTTCACAATATGCATTAATGATCTGGACGAGGGAATTGGATGTAATATCTCCAAATTTGCAGACGACACAAAGCTGGGTGGGAGGGTATGCTGTGAGGAGGATGTCGTGAAACTCCAGTATGATTTGGACAGGTTGGGTGATTGGGCAGAAACATGGCAAATGAGCTATAATGTGAATAAATGTGAGGTTATCCACTTTGGTGGCAAAAACAGGAAGGCAGATTATTATTTGAATGGCAATAGATTGGGAGAAGGGGAAGTGCAAAGAGACCTGGGTGTTCTTGTGCACGAGTCGCTGAAGGTAAGCATGCAGGTGCAGCAGGCAGTTAAGAAGGCAAATGGTATGTTGGCCTTCGTAGCAAGAGGGTTCGAGTACAGGAACAAGGATGTCTTGCTGCAGTTGTACAGGGCCTTGGTGAGACCGCACCTTGAGTATTGTGTGCAGTTTTGGTAGCCATATCTGAGGAAGGACGTTCTTGCCACGGAAGGAGTGCAGCGAAGATTCACCAGGCTGATACCTGGGATGGCAGGAATGACGTATGAGAGATTGTGTCGATTGGGCTTATACTCACTGGAGTTTAGAAGATTGAGAGGGGATCTCATCAAAACCTATAAAATTCTGTCAGGCCTGGACAGACTAGATGCAAGAAGGATGTTTCCGATGGCCGGGGAATCCAGAACCAGTGGTCATAGTCTAAGGATAAGGGGTAAGCCATTTAGGACTGAAATGAGGAGGAATTTCTTCACCCAGAGAGTGGTGAACCTGAGGAATTCTCTGCCACAGAGGGCGGTGGAGGCCAGTTCATCAAATATATTCAAGAAGGAGTTGGATATATTTCTTAAGGCTAAAGGGATCAAGGGATATGGGGAGAAGGCAGGGACAGGGTACTGAATTTGGATGATCAGCCATGATCTCATTGAATGGCGGAGCAGGCTCGAAGGGCCGAATGGCCTACTCCTGCTCCTATCTTCTATGTTTCTATGTTTCTATGTAAGCTGCAGGCCCCCGCGCAGCTGGGCTTGCCTGTTGGGGTATTATGAATTGTGGTCCAGTACGGGGAGGGGTGAGGCGATCAGGGTGAGGGGGACGAGGGCTGGTGAGGAGGAGCATTCTCGTTCCTTCTGATTCCACAAAAAACTAAATTTTGGACGTTTTGAGGCTTATTTTGAGCGACCTCCAGCGACCCCTTTAAGGACTGCTGGTTAGGCTGTTCAAGACCCGGAAATTCCAGTTGGAGATTGTGCATCACAACCTCCAACTAGGGCAAAGAACTTTCAGAGTCCGGGTCTGAAATAAGCCAAGTAGCACATAGAAACATAGAAACATAGAAACATAGAAGATAGGAGCAGGAGTAGGCCATTCGGCCCCTCAAGCCTGCTCTGCCATTCAATGCGATCATGGCTGATCATCCAAATTTAGTACCCTGTCCCTGCCTTCTCCCCATATCCCTTGATCCCTTTAGCCTTAAGAAATATATCTAACTCCTTCTTGAATATATTTAATGAATTGGCCTCCACTGCCCTCTGTGGTAGAGAATTCCACAGGTTCACCACTCTCTGGGTGAAGAAATTCCTCTTCATCTCTGTCCTAAATGGCATACCCCTTATCCTTAGACTGTGACCCCTGGTTCTGGACTCCCTGGCCATCGGGAACATCCTTCCTGCATCCAGTCTGTCTAGTCCTGTTAGAATTTTATAAGTTTCAGTGAGTTCCCCTCTCATTCTTCTAAACTCCAGCGAGTATAAGCCCAATCGACCCAATCTCTCCTCACACGTCATTCCTGCCATCCCAGGTATCAGTCTGGAGAATCTTCGCTGCACTCCCTCCATAGCAAGAACATCCTTCCTCAGATAAGGCAACCAAAACTGCACACAATACTCAAGGTGTGGTCTCACCAAGGCCCTGTACTACTGCAGCAAGACATCCTTGCTCCTGTACTCGAACCCTCTCGCTACGAAGGCCAACATACCATTTGCCTTCTTAACCGCCTGCTGCACCTGCATGCTTACCTTCAGCGACTGGTGCACAAGGACACCCAGGTCTCGTTGCACTTCCCCTTCTCCCAATCTATTGCCGTTCAAATAATAATCTGCCTTCCTGTTTTTGCCATCAAAGTGGATAACCTCACATTTATCCACATTATACTGCATCTGCCATGCTTCTGCCCAATCACCCAACCTGCCCAAATCATACTGGAGTTTCTCGGCATCCTCCTCACAACACACACGCCCACCCAGCTTTGTGTCGTCTGCAAACTTGGAGATATTACATCTAGTTCCCTCGTCTAGATCATTTATATATATTGTGAATTGCTGGGGTCCTAGGGCTGATCCCTGCGGTACCGCACTAGTCACTGCCTGCCACTCGGAAAAAGAGCCGTTTATTCCAACTCTTTGCTTCCTGTCTGCCAACCAGTTCTCTATCCAAGTCAGTACCTTGCCCCCAATCCTATGTGCCTTAACTTTACACGCTAATCTCTGATGCGGCTCCTTATCGAAAGCCTTCTGAAAGTCCAAATACACCACACCCACTGGTTCTCCCTTATCTATTCTTCCAGTTACATCCTCAAAAAATTCCAGTAGATTAGTTAAGCAAGATTTACCTTTTGTAAATCCAAGTTGACTTTGTCCGATTCTATCACTGTTTTCCAAGTGCTCTGCTATTACATCTTTTATAATAGACTCTAGCATTTTCCCCACTACCGATGTCAGGCTTACCGGTCTGTAATTCCCCGTTTTCTCTCTACCACCTTTTTTGAATAGTGGGCTAACATTAGCTACCCTCCAATCCATGGGAACTGTTCCAGAGTCTATCGAATTTTGGAAGATGACCAGCAATGCATCTACTATTTCTAGGGCCACTTCCTTAAGTACCCTCGGATGTAGATTATCAGGCCCTGGGGATTTATCGGCCTTCAATCCCGTCAATTTCCCTAACACCATTTCCCTACAAATACTGCTGCACAATATTAAAATGAGGCTTGCGCTGATTTCGTGCGATGCCAGGGATGCCTCTAAAAGGTCCCGACCAAGTTAGCAGAGGTCCGATCTCCTGTAACGATCAGGCATGGGCCTCTACATTGCAAAATTGGTTATTGTTGCCCCCGTTTTAGGTTCCGTTTTGGGTCTGTGTTTTAAGTTCTGCTCTGCCACTGCCCCTACTTAAATATAAAGCTGCTTTTATATTGGTTTCATGTCGTGCTGGTGCCGTGTGTGTTCCTGAGGTGTCAGACAACTGTGAACCCACAGGAAACTAAGGATTAACACACCCAAAATGTCATTAACCTATCTTTTCTCTTTAATGATGTTCATTGGCCTGTTATGTATTTTATTTTCGCTTCTTGTTTCAGATTTCCAGCATTTGCAGGTTTTTCTTTTATTCTGAAGTAAACTTGAAAGATTTGTTTTTTACTGAGTCTTCTCCGCTGTTGCTTCAGCAGGTTGCGAGCTGACAACAGTTGTACAACAACAACTTGAATTTATATACCGCCTTTAATGTAATAAAACATCCCAAGGTGCTTCACATGAGCGTAATAAAACAAAATTTGACAATGAACCACATCAGGAGAAATAGAAGTGATGGGCTCCAGTCCAGAGTGGCAGCCAAAACACACATGCAAATAGGCACATACAACATAAAAACAATATAAATGCAGCTTAAAGTTGTCTAGTTTCTTATAAACTTGACGTGGCTAATGAGGTAAAGGTTAAGTTTTAGCCTTATATCCTTAACATATCTCATCTATAAACACTGACTATACAGTTAGTGTCAGTGACTATGGTAGATTATGGTTTTTAGGTAGCACAGCGTAGTTCTGTTTAGTTTCACACTTTTTACTGATATTTCCTGTTCCTTCTTATGTAAATTAATGTTGAATGCCCTGTTGCAGATAAAATCAAGTGGTTTGATAAAGGTCTATTATTTAGAGAAGTCTGTTGAATCACTTTTAATTATTTATATACACGTATGTTTTAAAATATACAACATTTTAAATATGATGCAATATGCGCTGCAGTTTTTGTACCAGAACAAACGTACCGGCCAATAAGTGCATACATTTATCAAATAAAATTTATATGTCTAGTTGGTGGGTTAGGCTAGACTTTTATCTCATGGGCATGAATTCCAACCCATACCGAAGAGGTGAGATGAGTATTTCCTCCATGACATCAGCTTTAAAGTGCTTTTAATTTACACTTAACCATCACATCCTGTTTTGGAAGAGTGGACTTGATATTCTGTTCTTCTGGAGTGGGGTGCTGGTCTCTGTCGGCACGCTGGGCTCTGCTGTTAATATGGAGACAATAAACAATAAACAATAAACCACTGGCTTAATCCTGAAGTAGAACTGTAGAATTTTTATGGATTTATGATTCTGTCAGCTCCTGGATTCTGGGCGCGCTTACATTTTGAAGTACTGTCGCCGGAGAGAGGCCAGATGGCTGCACTCGTACAGTGGCTAAAAGGACCGTCAAATTAAATTAATGTTAACTCAAAATTTTGGATTTCAAAGTGAGAACAATTCCATTTATAATCATTACTAATTTTATTTGGAAAATGTAGCTACCAGTTCCTACAATTTGATTGCAATTCCAATGGGAACAGTGTCAGGCATGTTATAAAAAAGCAAAATATAAAAACAAAACTGCAAATGCTAGAAATCTGAAACAAAACCAGAAGATGCTGGAAATACACAGCAGATCAGTTAGCATTTATAAAGAGAAAAGACATCTTATGACATTTTGAATAACATAGTAACAGTTTCAGGCAGAAGATCTTGGCCTGGAGTTTCTGTATGATTTCCTCCCAGATATCAATGTAATCCGAACGGAATTGAATGAAACAGCACTAAAGAATTTAAAACGCAAGTGCGTTGAACTCATAACCATCTGTGATCTTTTGTGCTGCTCAAAAGTCCATTCGTCCTCACTCACAAAACTGGTCATGCCCCCAAGCCGGAATGGCGAGTTTCCGCCGATTGCACCCGTTCGGATGTATTCATCACATTGCACCCAGAATTTCACATGAATCCAGCGTTAATCACCTGTACCTACAGTGACCAGTAGTCCATTGAAAGAAAGACTTGCATTTATATAGCGCCCTTCATGACCTCGGGACGTCCCAAAGCGCTTTACAGCCAATGAAGTACTTTTGAAGTGTCGTCACTGTTGTACAGGTACACTATCCCTTATCCGAAAGCCTTGGGACCAGCTGAGGTTCAGTTTTCGGAATTTTTCGGATTTCAGAAAGTATTATTATAAGACTGGGAAATTTGTATTTAATATAAATTTTAAAAGTTCAGGCTACCTCTTGCGACTGTTCCGTGTCTCATTCCCCTTCCTGCTTCTCTGGAAAGCCGGATATCGGCTGACTCCTGCTAAGCTGGCCCACAAATCAGGTCAGGGGTCGGGTGGGGGGGGGAGAAAAGAATATCGGACGAGCCGCGGTTCAGGTCGGGGGGGGCGGGGGGGTCAGGGAGGTCGGGGAGGGCGGGGTCGCGGGGGAGAAAAGAATATCGGACGGGCCGCTGCAGCTATCGGACGGGCCGCTGTATTGTTGGGTTCACTCTCCCGGTACCTCCTTCACACTGCCCGGCTCGGCCTGCAATCTCCTACCCAGGAGGGAACTCTGTGACCCTCTGCCCTGCTCAGCGTAAGTCGTGCACCACTCTGGTCATGTCGTGCGCACGACTTACGCTGAACAAAAAAACTTTCGGTTTTTAGAGGTTTTCGGTTTTCGGAAGTTCGGATAAAGGATAGTCTACCTGTAATGTGGGAAACGCGGCAGCCAACCTGCGCACAGCAAGCTCCCACAAACTGCAATGTGATAATGACCGATAATTTGTTTTTCAATAATGTTGACTGAGGGATAAATATTGGCCAGGACACCAGGGATAACTCCCCTGCTCTTCGTCAAAATAGTGCCAGAACCTTCTGACATCAAAGGCAAGAGTGCCACCAACTGAGCCACAGCTGACAATTAAAGCCTGACCCAGGGCTGTTTCTCCCGCTGCTGCTGCAATTACTTTAAATTACTTTAAATTCATTTTAAATTAGTCTAAATTCTGTCAATTACAGCAGAGCAGGACGCACTTGTGTGGCTTCAACTGACTGCTGGCCACAGGTCTTGTGTACCAAGAGCAGATCAAAGCAGTCAATTGAAGCCAATTAAAAAGTAAGACCAATAGCTTAAATCAGTCAGTTCAAGAATGGCTAATTTCCTGGCAATCCCACTCCTCTTTGTGATACTGGAGAATGCCTTGTTCCAGTCACAAATCAATTATGATCGATTACGCTGCTTAATTGTGTTGATTCATGTGAGATTTTACATTGCAGCTTATGCTAATGAGTTTGCGCAGAGACTTGAGCATAACTTCACCTAATCAAAACCAGCGCAGTGCCCAGCACATTATGGGTGCATTTTGCCAATTGCGCCCCTAGTGGAAACTCCACGCCCTTCAATTCATCTTAACCCACCTATCCACAGTATTCCCTTGGTGCAATTCGAATAACCTGGTTTCCCATTTGTTGGCAAGAACCTTCTTGAAATTCATTAAAGTTCCTTGTTCCATCACCCATGTCAGTAATCTATTCCACATACTTAGCAAGTACAGAGCCAGGGAAAAGGTGGGGGGAGGAAAGAACAAAGGGAAAGGTCTGTAATAGGGTGGAGGACAGGAGCAATTAAATGATGAAAGGGATGATGGTGTAAGGCAAAAGGAGATGGTGATAGGACAATAAGGAAACAAAAGATAGGTCCAGGGGAGGCGTAAATAGTTACGGCAGAACCATTACCAGGACATGCTCTTCAAGGAATGGTGGAATTATATATATTTGGCAGGAGCAAGTTGCCAGTCCTAGCCCTAAACTACCATCCGAATGTGACATTGTTTATATGTTATTTGGATCATTAATCCTATGCATTGTGAATGTGGTCATTATTGATCAAAATGTGCACATTTATACCTTATTAAAATCCAAGTAGTAAATTAGAACTAAAAACAGAAAATGCTAGAACACACTCAGCAGGTCAGCCAGCATTTTCTGTTTGTATTTCAGATTTCTAGCATCCACAGTATTTTGTTTTTGCTTTAGTCGATTAGAGATGTCTCTGGGATTACAGATTGCTTGAGTAATTAAAGACTAACAGCCTTTGATTTCTATGTTGTTTGTACAACCTCAATGGGAAGGGTTGGGTCATTGTTCCATCTAATGAACTAATTAGACAGATATAAAAACAGTCCTTAAGGTGAATCAGTGCTCTGTAATTTGAATTTGAGCTTGTTATCTGTCATTGGTTCATTCTTAATTTTAAACGAGAGATTTAAATCTCTCTTGTTTTTATAAGTGTTCATACTACTACTTTTGTAATGCTTTTTCTTCTTTGTATATTTAATTTTGTAATAAATTTGTCCTATAGTTTTAGCCTGAACAATATAGCCTGACAGTGTGGTATTTTTACATCTAGTGGGGAGAGCAAGTGTGCAAGGTGGCATCCCCTGTTACTTCTTATGTAAATTATCCCAGTAGAAGGGCAATTATTAGTCGTGAGGTATATTATTCCTATTCATGGGACGTCTAAGGTTGAAAATTATAGATCAGAAAGCACACAGGTTCACTTATGAAAACTGAAGTTTGCTGTGAACATGAATGAAATAAGCTGGGAGAAAATCTGAATGGTAACACCTTCTCCTTGGTTCTTCAATAAAAAAAATAGCAGTGATATAACTTAGCTGTCTAGTTACCTTCTTCTTTAATGCACATAATTATAACATAGAAAGTGACATCATTGGGAGGATTACACAGACTCAGGCCACGATTTTGCCGGCACTCAGGGGGCGGGACCACTGTCAAAATCGCAAAGATTGACAGCGGGTAGGAAACCCGCCTCCAATCAATCTTACCAAGTGTCAGGTCCCCGATTTGCACATGGACCCGACACCTAGCGGCAGGAAGAGGATTATAGCCACTTACCTGGCTGTTAACAGGTACTTGATACTTGTTAACAGGGACTTTTTGAATTTTGCTGCTTCTGGCTCGGGTTCCCAGACGTCCAGACACCACGCCAGGTAAGTGTGGCGTGTTGTGAGTCTGCTGTAATGTTTCTGCATTGATGACAGCTGCAGAAGTGGTGTGAAGGATCCAATGGCGCACTGGTGAGTTTCAGAAGTAAGAAAATGTTGGGAAAATCATTTTTTAATGCATTTACACTTTTCTGTAGGCAACAGGTTTTGAATTGGCTGTCTAGTCCCACCTTATTGGGAGAACCTCTCTCACCAGTGACATGATCGCTTCTGCAACCTCACCTGTAGCTGCCACCTGTTCTAGCCGATGGAGGGAGTCACTGGAGAGCCTTGGTGCAAGAGTCATTGTCAGTGTTTGCAGCACCTCAATGCTGTCAAACACTGAGAAATGAGCTGTCAAAGAAAAATTGTACATGGTCCCTTTAAGAAAATCGGCAGATGACACGTCATCAAATGACGTCATCTGACCGGCTTCCTCTTAATTGGCTGGCAAGCTTGCAGGCGGGCTTAACAAGGCCAATCAACGTAAAATCACGTCCGTTGGCCAGATGCAGTTGGGGGCGGGACTGGAATCCGGAAACCAGCTGACCCGCTCCCAAGCCGCATTCACTGGAAAAATCGCGGCCTCAGTTTTGTGGGCACCACCACAATTTAATTGTGTTCCCTACAATTAATGACTTGACAAAATGAAAACATGAGTTTCTGGATTCAACTCCAAAATGTTGTAAACTATATCAACCACTAGTCATACAAGAAATAGTCATATATAATTGTTCTTTTTTTGTCTAGTTTACACAGAAGATGTTATTTCATGTATAAAGAGAAGCAGAAGAGTAATAATTGTCCTTAGTCCAAATTACATTGCACCGACTGAATCGAGGGTCTTTGAACTGCAGACAGGAATCGACAGCATGCTTGATAATTTCAAAACTAAGGTGATTTTGATAAAATTCAGATCTCTGCCTGACGTAACTGACCTTCCACACAATGTTAAAAAGGCCATCACAGTGCTGCCAGAGATAACATGGAAAGGAAACAAGTCTTCTCCCCCATCCTCAAAATTCTGGAAGATGCTCAGGTACTATATGCCAGTCAAGAAGAATGAGTTATGTGAGAAATTGGAGCTTCTGTCAAAAGCTGCTGTCTAATGGACAAACTATGACCTTTTTGTATTGTAATTATTATATATCTGCTATTCATCCATTTAATTGTACTCTGTGCAATATATTGTCAAATGTATATGGAAATCATAAACTCAGTCCTGTTCTTATTGTGTAAAACACAAATTATAGTTCGAGGTACTGCAGTGCCTTTAGCTTATAATAAGTGAAAGAATTTCTGTACAGTATTAGCGTGCTCCTGCATTAATTCTAAACTTGCCGTCATGTTTCATGTTTTGATCAGGTTTTTCTTCACAATAAGGATTCGCGGATTGAATGTTATTTAAGCTTTGTGTTTTAGCACAAAGTGAATTCACATAGGTTTAAAAAGAAAAGCCACAGGCTGCGGGCATTGGAGAATGTGTATAAAATTGTATGATAGGGTTCAATGAAGTGAGGTGGGAGGAGGATCATGTGGAGCGTGGAGCAGTTGGGCCAAATAGCCTGTTTCTGTGCTGTACATTCTATGTAATTCTATGTAAAGCCAGGTGAACCTGAATGAGCAGGGCTGTTAAGCAATTCACCACTTTGTCTCAGATGGGCAAACAAATATTCACACCTTTTGTAGTGAGGCAGTTTCTATTCATGCTGATACTGCATAAGGTGTCTATGGGATATGTAGCCAGTTTGGTTGACAGGCTTGCTGGTGAATCTCTTCCTCAGAACATGTTAGGAACACCACCCCTCTACGTCCAGGATTAAGTAAGAGAAGAGAGACACAGTGCAATGAGAAATAACAACAGAAAATGCTGGAAAAACTCAGCAGGCCAGGCAACATCCGTGGCAAGAAACAGAGTCAATGGGCAGGATTTTCATTGAGCAGTGGAGGCGGGATTGGAGGCGTGTGGGGGGTTAAAATCTTGAAATCGGGGGGCACGAACTCATCCCACCCCCCCAACCCGCCTCCATGCCAGTTTCAAAGGAGGCGGGTACCCGACCCGCACTGGGACCCGCCTCCCCGAGGCGGGAAGGGGATTAGTGTCAATTAACTGCCTGTTAACAGGTAGTTAACAGGCAGTTTTTAGCCTAATCCCTATTTTTATTGGTGAAGTGTGGAATTCCCAATGGCTCCAAACCACGCCAAGTTAGCGAGGTGGGCCATCGGGATGAAGGGCTTGGAGGGGTTGAGATGTCCGGTGTTCAGGTGAGTGATGGGTGCCTGAGTTCAGAGGTAAGTGTGTTTGGTGTGTGTAAAGTGTTTAAAGAAGTTTTAGTTACATGTACTTACCTTTACAGCCTTCCTTCCTTCAGGTCTCGGGAGTCCCTCATCTCACCGGAGAAAGCAGAATGGCCGCGATCTGTCAAAAATTGCAGCATTCAGCTATTTGTTCCGGAGAGATCTCTAAATCACCCTGAGAGGAAGGAATTAACTTGGAGTACAGATTGTCAGTGTTTGACAGCTTCAAACAGCTGTTGAACGCTGATATTTCATCTATCAAAAGCTCTTGACAGATGAAATGTCAATCTGTGACGTCACCTGTTGCCGGGTGGCCCTTAATTGGCCTGCTGAGCCCGTTGGGCGGGCTCAAGGTCAATCAAGTGAAAATCGTGTGGGTTGGCCACAACTCGATGGAGGCGGGACTACAACCCCAAAAGTTGTAGTCCCGCCTCCTACCTGTCTCCTCAATGAAAATCCAGCCCAACGTTTCAGGTCGAAATCCTTCCTCAGAACTGAGAATAAAAGGCAGGAAATGAAACAGATTAAAAGGCAGTTTGGGGGCTGGGAAATGGGTGAGGGGATGAAAGAAGAGACATTAAGAGATATTCAAGGAATAAGACAAGTAAAGACACAAACAATGGCTCTAGATGAAGTGTGAAATGCGCTGGCAGAGTGAAAGACAGCTGCCATGTGGGAGAGAGAAAGGAAAAGACACAAACCAAAAGTGTGGATAAAAAATATAAAAATATAATCGGGGCCGAGGTTATGATCTGAAATTGTTGAACTCAATATTGAGTCCGGAAGGCTGTAAAGTGCCTTACTCACCTTCCGATTAGGCACTTTACAGCCTTCCGGAATCAATATCGAGTTCAACAATTTCAGATCATAACCTCGGCCCCTATTATATTTTTATATTTTTTATCCACACTTTTGGTTTGTGCCTTTTCCCTTTTTTCTCTCTCCCACATGGCAGCTGTCTCTCACTCTGCCAGCGCATTTCACACTTCAGCCATTGTTTGTTTCGTTACCTGTCCTATTCCTTGAATATCTCTTAATGTCTCTTCTTTCATCCCCTCCCCCATTTCCCAGCCCCCAAACTGCCTTTTAATCTGTTTCATTTCCTGCCTTTTATTCTCAGTTCTGAAGAAGGGTTTCGACCTGAAACATTGACTCTGTTTCTCTCCACGGATGTTGCCTGGCCTGCTGAGTTTTTCCAGCATTTTCTGTTATTTCGGATTTCCAGCATCCGCAGTATTTTGCTATCGTACAGTGCAATGAGATTTTGATCATAAGTCTGTGAGACACAGTTCTTAGCCTGAACCTGGAAGCTAAAATTTCAGTAGGTCAGTTTTTGTAGCCAGAAGTCATCAGAAAAAAGGTAATGTCTAAAACAAGTAAATCAGCCCATAAAGGGACAAGATGCGTGGTATATTACTTTTTCCCATTCTTTTGAGGCAAGAAGTGAGATTGAGCTAAGTGTGTCTCATTTGCTTTGACTGTTACTCTGTATGTTCACTTGACGTCTGTGAAATAAAGCAGCTTAATAATTCGCATCTGGCCTTGTCTCACCAAATGTTTGAGTCCAATTTCAAGAAGATTGGAGAAGCGCATGGGAGGGCACATGTGAAAGATACAGTATTCAGTTCAGATCATCAAGAGAGCCCTATTGTTGCACTCCTGGGTTGTGCTATTGTATAATTAGATATCAGGCAGTACTGACGCACTGAACATAAGATGCTCAGATTGCTTATGGGAGAGTCCAGCAACTAAGGAATGTTCGAACTTGCAACACTTACAAAGCTACAATTTAAAATAGTTACAATTTAACTATAATAATACATTATAGTTATGGGATATTACAATTTGTAAATAGAATATTTTAAAAAAATGTTAGGGACATATTAAAAGGAATAAAATGGACTATATTTTGCAAATCAAATTGAAGCTCTGATGATGTGGAATCTGTATGGGTAGAACTGAGAAATACCAAGGGGCAGAAAACGTTAGTGGGAGTGGTATACAGACCTCCAAACAGTAATGCGAAGGTTGGGGATGACATTAAATGGGAAATTAGTGACGCGTGCAATAAGGGCACAACAGTTATCATGGGTGACTTTAATCTACATATAGATTGGGCTAACCAAATTAGTTAACAATACTGTGGAGGAGGAATTCCTGGAGTGTATACGAGATAGTTTCCTGGACCAATATGTCGAGGAACCAACTAGAGAGCAGGCCATCTTAGACTGGGTATTATGTAATGAGAAAGGATTAATTAGCAATCTTGTTGTGCGAGGCCCCTTGGGTCGGAGCGATCATAATATGATCGAATTCTTCATTAAGATGGAGAGTTGACTCAGACTAGGGTCCTGAATTTAAATAAAGGAAACTATGATGGTATGAGGCGCGAGTTGGGTAGGATTGATTCGGAAATGTTACTCAAAGGGTTTACGGTGGATAGGCAATGGCAAACATTCAAAGATTGCATGGATGAACTGCAGAATTTGTTCATCTCTGACATAAAAATAAAACAAAAAAGGTGACTCAACTGTGGCTAACAAGGGAAATTAGGGATAGCATAAGATCCAAGGAGAAGACATATAAATTGACCAGAAAAAGCAGTAAGCCTGAGGATTGGGAGCAGTTTAGGATTCAGCAAAGGAGGACAAAGGGATTAATTAAGAGGGGGGAAATAGAGTATGAGAGTAAGCTTGCAGAGAATATAAAAACTGACTGCAAAAGCTTTTATAGATATGTGAAGAGAAAAAGATTGGTGAAGTCAAGCGTAGGTCCCTTGCAGCCAGAATCAGGGGAATTTATAATGGGGAACAAAGAAATGGCAGACCAATTAAAAACATATTTTGGTTCTGTCTTCACAAAGGAGGACACAAATAACCTCCCAGAGATGCCCAGGAACATAGGATCTAATGAGAGGGAGGAACTGAAAGAAATCAGTATCTGTAGAGAAATGGTGTTAGGGAAATTGATGGGATTCAAGGCCGATAAATCCCCAGGGCCTGATAATCTACATCCTAGGGTACATAAGGAAGTGGCCCTAGAAATAGTAGATGCATTGCTGGTCATCTTCCAAAATTTGATAGACTCTGGAACAGTTCCCATGGATTGGAGGGTAGCTAATGTTAGCCCACTATTCAAAAAAGGTAGTAGAGAGAAAACGGGGAATTATAGACCGGTAAGCCTGACATCGGTAGTGGGGAAAATGCTAGAGTCCATTATAGAAGATGTAATAGCAGAGCACTTGGAAAACAGTGACAGGATCGGACAAAGTCAACATGGATTTACAAAAGGTAAATCATGCTTGACTAATCTACTGGAATTTTTTGAGGATGTAACTGGTAGAATAGATACGGGAGAACCAGTGGATGTGGTGTATTTGGACTTTCAGAAGGCTTTCGATAAGGTCCCGCATAAGAGATTAGCGTGTAAAGTTAAAGCACATGGGATTGGGGGCAAGGTACTGACTTGGATAAAGAACTGGTTGGCAGACAGGAAGCAAAGAGTTGGAATAAACGGCTCTTTTTCCGAGTGGCAGGCAGTGACTAGTAGGGTACCGCAGGGATGAGTCCTAGGACCCCAGCAATTCACAATATATATATAAATGATCTAGATGAGGGAACTAGATGTAATATCTCCAAGTTTGCAGATGACACAAAGCTGGGTGGGCGTGTGTGCTGCGAGGAGGATGCCGAGAAACTCCAGTATGATTTGGACAGGTTGGGTGATTGGGCAGAAGCATGGCAGATGCAGTATAATGTGGATAAATGTGAGGTTAACCACTTTGGTGGCAAAAACAGGAAGGCAGATTATTATCTGAACGGCAATAGATTGGGAGAAGGGGAAGTGCAACGAGACCTGGGTGTCCTTGTGCACCAGTCGCTGAAGGTAAGCATGCAGGTGCAGCAGGCGGTTAAGAAGGCAAATGGTATGTTGGCCTTCGTAGCGAGAGGGTTCGAGTACAGGAACAAGGATGTCTTTCTGCAGTTGTACAGGGCCTTGGTGAGACCACACCTTGAGTATTGTGTGCAGTTTTGGTCGCCTTATCTGAGGAAGGATGTTCTTGCCATGGAGGGAGTGCAGTGAAGATTCACCAGACTGATACCTGGGATGGCAGGAATGACGTATGAGGAGAGATTGGGTCGATTGGGCTTGTACTCGCTGGAGTTTAAAAGAATGAGAGGAGATCTCATTGAAACTTATAAAATTCTAACAGGACTGGACAGACTGGATGCAGGAAGGATGTTCCCAATGGCCGGGGAGTCCAGAACCAGGGGTCACAGTCTAAGGATAAGGGGTAAGCCATTTAGGACAGAGATGAGGAGGAATTTCTTCACCCAGAGAGTGGTGAACCTGTGGAATTCTCTACCACAGAAGGCAGTGGAGGTTAATTCATTAAATATATTCAAGAAGGAGTTGGATATATTTCTTAAGGCTAAAGGGATCAAGGGATATGGAGAGAAGGCAGGGACAGGGTACTGAATTTGGATGATCAGCCATGATTTCATTGAATGGCGGAGCAGGCTCGAGGGGCCGAATGGTCTACTCCTGCTCCTATCTTCTATGTTTCTATGTTTCTAAGTTTTACTGTAATGTGAAGCATAAGATCTGCACTGATCAGTGAGCACTACCTGATTAAATGTCAAAATGTGAACTTGTTCATTTTAAATTAACAAATCAAAACTCAAATCAGTCTACGGTCCAGCTTCATGTTAATTGAAGTGTCTGAATTGCTGTAAGCACATTGGGGATCTGTGGCAATGTTTTCATGGAAAAAAAATTGGCAAACCTTTTTTTTGTTTGGGGAGAGAAAAGAGGCAGAAGGGTCGTGTATAATTGTTGTCTCAAAAATGCCAGTCGCAGTCATGTTTTGACATAATTAATTGATTGCATTGTGCGTTTGTAAACAAATGAAGGAAGATGTACAAAGAATTTCTCAATGAAAACCATGTAAAGGTATTGGCACTGACTGGGCGATTGTCAGATTAGGTAACAGTTCACTGAAGTCTGGAATGCAATTGCTGCAACTGCAACAAACCAGCTGTATTTAGACGCACAGTGAATCAGCAAACCACAGGACTAGAGGTATTCAAGGACGCTCTGGAATGTGAAGGTACAATATCCTCTGTGAACCAGTAAAAACAGACAATAATCATTAGACAGGGAAACTCAATCTATAAAAGCGTTTTAAATGGCATGCTTTTAAAGCATGCACAATTATATATACTATATTTTAACTTTTAAACACTTATGAGTTGCAATCATGCTGTTATATTAATAGTAATATTAGTAGAATAATTAGTAATAAACATGTTAATCCATTTGTATGAAATTCCTTTCTTTACTTTTCTTGAAGGCATTGATCCATTTCTTTTAAATTTTAAATAGAGGAAATTGATTTGCACACAATACCAAGTTTTAAATGGTGCAACTTCCTCCCAGTAGCACTGTTCCACCCGCACCCCCCCCACCCCCCCCAACCCGGTTTCTCCCCTCTCGTCCTCTCATAAAAATACCGATTTGGTTCCATGGTTACCAGCAGCCTCACTCAAGTGGTCATTCTTCATGTATGAGCCTAGCCAGTGAGTATTGGCTGGCTACCTGACTCTGGAGGGCATTACACCCAAACCCAATTTGCCCCAAAATTGCTCTGGTCACAATTAGGTTATACTGGATTATGCTCAAAAGTACCCTCCAGCACTGATCCTGCCAGAGTTTGCAAGGTCTGTGGGAGAGCTTATGTGGGGAGCAATCCATGAATATATTTTTTTAATTGTTAACTCTTTAGTGGGTCTAGGCTGCTTGCTGAACCCCATTGATGGGCCCACATGTGCCCTTGTGGAGGCCAGTATACCTCACCTCACTGGGCGTACTGGCCCCCACTGCAACGCCATATCTCCTTCCAAGAGCAGGAGCTCCCAGCTTAAGAAGGCCCTACCCCCTGGCTGTCATTTGTATTCTAAGGCGTGAACAGAAGTTCCGCCCCTAAAAAAAGAATTAAAAGTTCTTCTGTGACCTGGCGTTGCTGGGGTTCTGCCATTTCCTTGAGCATTTTTCCAGTCTCCGGCAGGGCAGGAGACCAACAGAATGCATGAGCAATTTCAGGCCTCATTCTGTTCTCGCCCAACATCCACACAAATGTATGTTCCAATATTGGTCACTGGATAGAATTGGGAGCAGGAACCCTAGCTGATTGTTCCACTGCCTGGTGTAAAGGCCAATTGCAATACCCAATGGCTTCCCAACTGAAATCAGCTAATGTCACATAGGATGGGGATCAAACCTGGGTCCCTGTGGTCTCCTAATAGCTGAGTGCTACACCAAGCAGTGTCTATCCTCACTAGGGCCACTGGGGCAGCTAATGCTGTACCTATAAATGCCTATTATTTTTAGTCATTATCCATTTAAGAACTTAGCTAGTGTATGATGTAACAAGGTAATTAATAAATGAGATAAAAATGGACACCTCAGTTCTATCAAACCACTACAAAAAATAAAAATAAAAATAAAACCAGATGGAAAACTCGGCATCGACACAGGCATCAGATTTGGACTCGACAATTCACAGAGCCAGTCCAGCCGACCCTGCAAAGTCCTCCTCACTAACATCTGGGGATTTGTGCCAAAATTGGGAGAGCTGTCCCACAGACTTGTCAAGCAACAGCCTGACTGACAGAGTCATACAGAAGAACAGAAGAGTAGGAGTAGGCCATACGGCCCCTCGAGCCTGCTCCGCCATTCAATAAGATCCTGGCTGATCATCCACCTCAACTCCACTTTCCCGCCCGATCACCAAATCCCTTGATTCCCCTAGAGTCCAAAAATCTATCTATCTCAGCCTTGAATATACTCAAAGACTCAGCATCCACAGAACCTCTGGGGCAGAGAATTCCAAAGATTCACAACCCTCTGAGTGAAGAAATTCCTCCTCATCTCAGTCTTAAATGGCCGACTCCTTATCCTGAGACTATGCCCCCTAGTTCTGGACACTCCAGCCAGGGGAAACAACCTCTCAGCATCTATCCTGTCAATCCCCTTCAGAATCTTGTATCAATGAGATCACCTCTCATTCTTCTAAACTCCAGAGTATAGGCCCATTCTACACAATCGCTCATCGTAGGTATGAGATCCTGGGATGAGAGGACTATCCTATCAGCCAATGGTTCAGATGTCCTGTCCCACCGGCAGGACAGACCCACCAGAGGTGGTGGCACAGTGGTATACAGTAGGGAGTCTGGAAGTCTTCAACAGTGACTACAGACCTCATTAAGTCTCATGGCATCAGGTGGATAAGGAAACCTCTTGCTGACTACCACCTACTGCCCTCCCTCAGCTGATGAATCAGTACTCCTCCATGTTGAACACCATTTGGAAGTAGCACTGAGGGTAGCAGCTCCAAACTCTTCTACTGACCCAAGCTAGGTGAATCCAGAAGGACATAGCTGCCAGACTGGGCTTGCAGCAGGTGGTAATGGAACCAACATGAGGGAAAAAGCCACCTGTCGCAGGTGCATCTGTCTATGACAGTATTGGTAGGTGTGACACCGCACAGTTCTTGTCGAGACAAAGTCCCATCTTCACACTGAGGGCACCATCGCCACTACCACCAGGCTAAATTCAGAACAGATCTAGAAGCTCAAAACTGGGCATTCGTGAGGTACTGGGGGCCATTAGCAGTGGCAGAATAGTATACCACCACAATCTGTAACCTCATGGCAAGCTATGCCCTATCCACAAAAAGCAGGACAAATCAGTCAAGCTAATTACCGCCCCATCAGTCTACTCTCAATCATCAGCAAAGTGATGGAAGATGTCATGGACAGTGCTATCAAGCGGCACTTACTCACCAATAACCTGATCACCAATGCTCAGTTGGGATCCGCCAGGGCCAATCGGCTCCATTACAGCCTTTGTCTAAACATGGACAAAGGAGCTGAATTCCAGAGGTGAGATGAGAGTGACTGCTCTTGATATCAAGGAAGGATTTGACCGAGTGTGGCATCAAGGAGCCCTAGTAAAACTGCAGTCAATGGGAATCAGGGGGAAAACTCGCCATTGGCTGGAGTCATACCTAGCACAAAGGAAGATGGTTGTGGTGGTTGGAGGCCAATCATCTCAGCCCCAGGACATCGCTGCAGGAGTTCCCCAGGGCAGTGTCCAAGGCCCAACCAACTTCAGCTGCTTCATCAATGGCCTTCCCGCCATCATAAGGTCAGAAGTGGAGATGTTCGCTGATGATTGCATGGTATTCAGTTCCATTCGCAACTCCCCAGATAATGAAGCAGTCCGTGCTCACATGCAGCAAGACCTGGACAACATTCAGTCTTGGGCTGATAAGTGGCAAGTAACATTCGCGCCACACAAGTGCCAGGCAATGACTATCTCCAACAAGAGAGTGTCTAACCACCGCCCCTTGACATTCAATGACATTACCATCGCTGAATCCCTCACCACTAACATCCTGGGGGGGTCACCATTGACCAGAAACTTAACCGGACCAGCCACATAAATACTGCGGCTACAAGAACAGGTCAGAGGCTGGGTATTCTGCGGCACATGAATCGCCTCCTGACTCCTCAAAGCCTTTCCACTATCTACAAGGCACAGGTCATGAGTGTGATGGAATACTCTCCACTTGCCTGAATGAGTGCAGCTCCAACAAAACTCCATCCAGGACAAAGCAGCCCACTTGAATGGAGCCCCATCCACCACCTTAAACAGTTACTTCCTCCACCACTGGTGCACAGTGGCTGCAGTAGCAACTCGCAAAAGCTTCTTCGACAGCACCTCCCAAACCCGCAACCTCTGCCACCTAGGAGGACAAGGGCAGCAGGCGCATGGGAACACCACCACCTTCAATTTCCCCTCCAAGTCACATACCATCCTAAGCTGGAAACATATCACGGTTCCATCATTGTCGCTGGGTCAAAATCCTGGAACTGCCTCCCGAGCAGCACTTTGGGAGTACCTTTACCTCACGGACTGCAGCAGTTCAAGAAGGCGGCTCACCACCATCTTCTCAAGGTTAGTTAGCAACGGGCAATAAATGCTGGCTTTGCCTGCAATGCCCACATCCCATGAATTAATTTTTTAAAAATCCCTCACTCTATCATTACCATCAAACAAGGCGACCAATCCTTGTTCACTGAGGTGTGTAGAAATGCATGGCAGAAGCAGCACCTGATAATGAGGTACCAACCCGGTGAAGCTACAACACAGGACTACATGCTAAACAGCAGAAGCAGCATGCTATAGACAGAGCCAAGCATTCCCACAACCAACGGATCAGATCAGAGCTCTTTGTCCTGCCACATCCAGTCATGAATAGTAGTGGACAATTAAACTCTTAATGGGTGGAGGAGGCTCCCCATCTTCAACGATGGCCAAGCCCAGCTTGTGAGTGCAAAAGAAAAGGCTGAAGCATTCACAACCATCTTCAGCCAGAAGTGCCTAGTGGATGATCCATCTAGGCTACCTCCTGAGGTCCCCACCAACACAGATTCAACCAATTCGATTCACTCCACATCAAGAAACGGCTGAGCGCACTTGATACAGCAAAGGCTACGGGCCCCCAAAAATTTCCGGCTGTAGTGCTGAAGACTTGTACCCTAGAACTAGCCGTGCCTCTAGCCAAGCTGTTCCAGTACAGCTACAACACTGGCAGCTATCCGACAATGTGGAAAACTGCCCTGGTATGTCCTGTCCACAAAAAGCAGGACAAATATAATGTAGCCAATAACAGCCCCATTTGCCTATTCTCAATCATCAGCAAAGTGATGGACAGTTAGTGCTATCAAGCAGCACTTACGCACCAACAACCTTCAGAAAGTAGCGCCCCGGAAATATTCACGCCCCCGCACCGGAAATTGAGTGGTTGCGCCCCAAAGGGAAGCGCGGCACTACTGGAGGCGCCCCGCATCCCTCTTGGGGCGCTGCGAGTGAATATCGTGGCGACGCTGCGGCACGTCATGCTGCGGTATTGCAGGCCTTCTTCCCCTTCTTAAAGGGGAGGGGCCTTGTGCAGCGCGATCTGGGGCCCAGCTGGGCCCCCGAGGATCGGAGTGCAGGCAAAAGAGCCCGGCACTGAGGAGAAGTGCCGGGCTCAGGAGGCCGGGGACAGGAGCGCAGGCAGGTGCTGGCAGGCGGCCAACAACAAAAATGGCCGCTCCGCACCTCGCCTTTAATTTGCGCCTCCCCGGCCGCAGGGAGGCCCCCCTGAACCCGTCGGACATAGTGCCCGGCGGTAAATCAGGGGGCGCTGCCGAATATCACGGCCGGGGCGTCAGTGGGGCGCTGCGCACACCGATGACATCATCGGCAGTGGCGCAGCGCTAATGGTTAGCGCCACCACTAACGTCCCGTGGAATTTAGCGGGAGGCATGGGTAGTGCCGTGCCCGGGCGCCTGTTGGCTTGCGACCCACTTAGCGCCCTCTTAAGGCGCTAACGGGTGGTGCAACCTACTGAATTTCTCCCCCAAGGTATCTTCCGCTTAGTATTTGAATCATTTGATAGATGCTTAGAATCTGCTTGTGTTTTGGTTCTCTGCGGATGTTATAGCATTCTGCAGTGTGACGGTCATAAATAATCTTGTTTCCAGGCAAACTATCTGCTGTTTTCAAGTTAGGATTTCAACCTTGTTTATGTATCTCTAATTGGACCAACTAAGGCTCAATGTCTACGTTTCTGCTATTATTGCTAATAACCATGATATAATGCTAAGGTATGAATTGGAGTTAGCTTAACAAAACTGCAAGTGAAGATAATTAAAAGTTAGTTAGTATAAAAGACATAGAATGAAAGGAATTTGGGGAGGTTAAGGTATCCATCTTAGGATGGAGCCGTTTGCTAGTTGAAAGTGAGATAATGACCGGCTGAAGTGGCTTGGGCCTCATGATTGAAAGAGCATTAGGCCAGGCCTAGTATCAATTGTACCCGAGATGATAGGGACCAGGGAGATAAGACACAAATTCCAAAGGAAGAACCTTCAGAAAGATTAAACAATAAGACAATGAGATCATGAGACCCCTGTATGGGAGGGCTTTCATCCAAGAATTGAGTCAAAGAACTCGATGCCCAATTGGGTACTGAGGTTTTTGGGGAGCCTCTATAGGTTAGATGGTCTTGTCAATAATTTGGCCTCAGGCCCACCCCTAAAAAGAGAATAAAAGTAACACCAAGTGCTTGCCCACACAGACAGTGGAGGGGAGAGTCAAGCAGAAGGTGGGTTGGTCAAACACTCTTTCGAGAGTGATCCCATGCTCACCAACTCGAAGGTTCTAGACGAGAGGAAGAGAGGCTGCAAGCCACAGAACTGTTCACAGGCGCCAGCCATCTGTCCGATCGGGACCGGTACCAGCTGCTTGTCACAGTCGTATGTTTTTGCTGTACAGTAGACTACCCTTTATCCGGACTTCTGAAAACCGAAACCCTCTAAAAACCGAAGGTTTTTTCGTTCAGCGTAAGTCGTGCGTACGACTTACGCTGAACGAAAAAACCGAAGGTTTTTAGAGGGTTCCGGTTTCGGAAGTTCGGATAAAGGGTAAGTCGTGCGCATGACCCCCCGCGGACCCCTGCCGACCCCCCCGCCGGCCCCGACCCCGACCGACTTATGCTGAGCGTCAGCGTAAGTCGTGTGCACGACCCCCCGCCGACCCCCCCGCAGACCCCGCCGGCCCCGACAACCGCCGACCCCCCCGCGGACCCCGCCGGCCCCGACAACCGCCGACCCCCCCCGCCGACCCCCCCACGGACCCCGCCGGCCCCGACCCCCGCCGACCCCCCCGCGGACCCCGCGAACCGCCGACCCCCCCGCGGACCCCGCCGGCCCCGACAACTGTCAACCCCCCCGCGGACCCCCGCCGACCCCCCCGCGGACCCCGCCGGCCCCGACAACCGCCGACCCCCCCGCAGACCCCCACCGGCCCCGACCCCCGCCGACCCCCCCACGGACCCCCGCCGACCCACCTTCCGAAATCCGAAATTCTCCGAAAACCGAAACTCGGCTGGTCCCGAGGTTTTCGGATAAAGGATAGTCTACCTGTATTACTAATGTGTTATATTCCATCTTAAATTCTGATTAAACACGATATACCCACCATATTGGTTTACAGTTGATCCTAATTATTTGAAAGACTAGAGATAAACTACTAATTGGCCTAATCTCAACAAAATGTCAACCGCGACAGGACTGCGAAAGGGATATTGTGGAGAAACGAGTTAGAGACAGACTCGGTCTATAACGTCATTAAACGGTACCAGGCAGGACAACTGGGTAGGAAAACCTCGAAAGGGGGGCATTTCGTCACTGAAATCTAAAACAGAGCGGCGGGTGCTCATTGTAGAGATAAAGTCGTGAACAGTCTCTCAGAGAAGTTAGGGGTCCAGGAGGCCCAAGAGGTTATCGGAGTTGTCCAAAAGGACGGATGTAGTACTCCAAGCGCTTGGACGAGATATCCCAAGTGAATGCGAAGAAACTTAAAGCATAAAGAGCAGGAGAGAGAGTGGGAGATAGAGAGGGGAAAAGATCTAAGCTGCATGCTAATCCATTTGAAAATAAATTAGTCTATGATGAAAGAAAGAAAGGAGAAAAGGAAAGATTCTGTCTCTTTTCTACTTTCAGTGTTGTGCCCCTTTAAAAAAAAAAGTCTGTAAGAATGTTTCGAAGCTAAAAGCTGAGAAAACATAAAGTTTGTTTAACAAAAGATTAAATTTCAGCCTAAGATTTAACCTTGGAGTCACGGTTGCTATGGTGAAATTGCCAAAACAGTTTGATTTGATTAGTTTAAATGTGAAAAACTAATTTTTTTCGCCAGTTATAGTCAATGTTTTTACAGTCATTTGGAAAGGCATCTGAAGAAGGGACAATAAGAAATATGACGTAATTTACCGTTTTCTGCAAGCATGTGCTATTTTGTAGTTTTTCTGTTCTGTATCGTGTTTAGTTAAGAAAATATTGGTCTGAATTAAATTGGAATTATTAAAATTAACCAACCTATTAAATTGTGAAAACCCAACTGTCTTTTTCGATCGGGATAGTTTTTTAAAATTTACATGAAGTGATGCAATTGCATGCATCTGACAATATTTGCTCCGCCTTCTTAAAAACCTGCAAAGGAGTTAACTCTTTCCACCGACGGCTGTTTAAGTTCACCAAGCAACAACTTTAGCATTGTTGAATTAAATTTAGATATTGGACATTATTAAATTTAAGTTTCTTAATTTTAAGTGACTATTTCCCCACAGTGACAGAAGGAAAATTATGATTTGTTGAATTAACCCTTTGGGCTCTTAAGCAGAGCCACAATGGATTCTCTGCTTTGTTTTGTTATATGGAAGTTAACTTGTAAACTAATTGCAGCACTTCTGTCTCTAATGTTAAAACACCATGTAAAACCATCAAGCTTGTTTCTGAAATTGGAATTGATAAGATAAATTGATAGAAATAAAATTGTCAGTCCAACAATACTGCTGTTTGGATTTTGGGATCAGTTTTAAATGACAAAATGGACTCGGGCACAATATAGTGGGTTATAAAGAATTAAAAATAAAAAGTGATAATAACTTGGACCAAATGAGAACATTTGATCTATGTTTTCTATCTTAAATATTGCACTGGACAGTAAAGTTCTTCCAGGGCTCATGAATGAGATATGAATGGTAATTAATGGGATGTGTAAAATAGAGAGAGGAAGTGATTGAGGGTGTAAGACAGAAACAGGAAAATTACACTATCAAATGGGAATTTTCCTAACTTTCTAGTGAAAGTCAGGAAAGTGTAGTTAAGAATAGTAAATTGATTCTTCTTCTTCTTCTTAGGCAGTCCCTCGGAACCAAGGATGACTTGCTTCCACATTAAAAATGAGTTCTCAGGCGGCTGATAAGTCCAATGCGGGACCTACAGTCTCTGTCACAGGTGGGGCAGACAGTGGTTGAAGGGTCGGGTGGGTGGGGTACTTGGGTTGACGTGCGCTCCGTGCGCTGCTTGTGCTTGGCTTCTACTTGCTCCCGGCGAAGAGACTCGAGGTGTTCGGTGCCTTCCCAGATGCTTCTCCTTCACTTTGTGGGGTCTTGGGCCAGGGATTCCCAGGTGTCGGTGTGGATGTTGCACTTTTTCAAGGAGGCTTTGAGGGTGTCCTTGAAGTGTTTCCTCTGCCCACCTGGGGCTCTCTTGCCGTGTCAGAGCTCCAAGTAGAGCGCTTGTTTTGGGAGTCTCGTATCAGACATGCGGACGATGTGACCCGTCCATCAGAGCTGATCGAGCATGGTCAAAGCTTCGATGCTGGGGTTGTTGACCTGAGCGAAAACACTGACATTGGTGCGCCTATCCTGCCAATGGATTTGCAGGATCTTGCGGAGGCAGCGTTGGTGGTACCTCTCCAGCCTACTGTCAACAAGGGCAGACGTCGATGACGAAGTCCAACACCGCTCTCAGTCTGCCAGTGCAGCCTTCGGTCGCCTGAGGAAGAGAGTGTTTGAAGACCAGGACCTCAAACCCAGCAACAAGCTCATGGTCTACAAAGCAGTAGTGATACCCACCCTCCTGTATGCCTCAGAGACATGGACCATGTACAGCAGGTACCTCAAAGCACTGGAGAGGTACCACCAACGCTGCCTCTGCAAGTAAATTGATAGCTTTCTCTTGGAGACATTTGTGTCCCTGCTTATAATGAACTTTTTAAGAAAACTGACTTTGATAGCCTGGCCACTACTCGAGACATCAGAACCATGCAGTGGAATATGTGCAAAGATCTCCAGACAATCTTTTGATAAGATACCTGAAAGCCCGAGAATGGCTTGTATCGGGTGGCACGTGCGGCATGATATTGAGATACCGGTATGATAGTGCAAATGTGATTTGTTACGTATGAAGCAATTACCATCTGGAAATGCGTGGTGAATTTGCACTGAAGAACGGGTCTCAGACATGCTCAGTTACTTGACAACAGCAAGACATGAAATGGTTAATGTGGCTCAGGAGAGTTAGACAACTTTTAAAGCATTGTCACATACTCAATCGAGAAACTATCTAATTAATGGAACAATCAGAATAGAGTTAGAGGGATTGAAATTGAAGTTGAAGTGGGGAGTTACATGGAATTTGGATTGGGACAATTGAGGGCTAAGGAGAAATCATGTTTAGGAAGAATTATCCACAAGATGGATACGAGTAAAAGAGAGATCTTTTTAAGTCCATGACTTGATTATTAGATGTTAAACTGTAGAGTCGCTTGAATGATTGTAAGACTGAATTTAACTGTGACTGCAATAATTGTGTTTTGTAGGTAAATGTGTGTGGGAAAAGCCAGTATAAATCCAGTATGAGGTGGTTTTGGTGGTGCCTCCTGTGTCACTACTATCGTAACTACCATGCTTTATGGGTCTAACAGGGCCTGTCCCATTAATAGTTCCAGTTTCTGCTTCATACCCCATCTACCCACAACCATCAACATTTTACTCAATATCAAAACCTATGCTCAAGTGAAACTGACAGTAAATGGGATACTTAAGTATGAGCTGCACAATTATGTGGCACAATTGGGGACGACATTCCCCTGTTGTCTGAGGGCTTCAGTGAGCTCATGATGTGACTGAACTCCTCCCTAAAGCATTTTTATATTTTGGAGCAAGACAACTCGAGAATAGATATTGAAATTGACAGCATTGGGGACGATTCACACTGGTGGGATATTGGGTTTAATATATCAGCACGCCCTTAGGTTCGTATTATTTCACACGCTCTGGTAGTTCTCCAAATTATAATGATAGTGTATTTGATATATGTAACCCATGTAGTAAGACTTTGATGCATAAGCTAATTGTGTACTCATATCTATAAATAACCAGCACCAATAATTAATTGAGCACACCGAAAGAGAAGATCTGAAGCAACGTAGAGGATACTCCAGGCGGGGCAGAATTGGAACACCTGAGCAGTGAATTGAATTTGAGTAAGGGGTCGGAGGTTGCTCCTCTCCCTCAAAGGAATGGACTGTAAGAGAGGGGGAAACCTTCATTTCTGAGTCTCCCTAATAACTAACGACCAAGTTGAGAAAGCAGTAAGTAAATTAGGGGACCACGAGTGGTGGGAAGTAGACTATAATACCAACCAGCATCCCTGGGCACGAATGATATCAGCGGGCCTAGTGAGTGCCCAGTGTCTGGTCTTAATAGTCTTTATTATGATGTCTTGCTATTTGAAATGTCTGACCCACCAATTGAACTGTCGAACTAACAATTTAGAGCTGGCACGATGTATGCAAAATCAAAAGTGAGAGGTTGAAATAGAGTTAGAAATCAAGGGTGTTCAAAACATATATAGTTATGCAAATAAAATTGTGACGTGAATAATGCTGTGTTTACATGACTATTGGAACTGGAGACAAAAGGTCTCTTCAGACTAGTATTTGAATAATTAGATAGATGCTTAGCATCTGCTTGTGTCTTGGTTCTCTGCGGATGTTATAGCATTCTGCAGTGTGATGGTCATAAATAATCTTGTTTCCAGGCAAACTATCTGCTGTTTTCAAGTTAGGATTTCAACCTTGTTCATGTATCTCTAATTGAACCAACTACGGCTCAATGCCTACGTTTCTTCTATTATTGCTAATAACCATGATATAAACGTAGGAATTGGAGTTAGCTTAACAAAACTGCAAGTGAAGATAATTAAAATTTAATTATTATAAAAGACATAGAATGAAAGGAATTTGGGGAGGTTAAGGTATCCATCTTAGGATGGAGCTGTTTGCTAGATGAAAGTGAGATAACGACTGGCTGAAGTGGGACAGCTCTGGCTTGGGCCTCATGATTGAAAGAGCATTAGGCCAGGCCTAGTACCAATTGTACCCGAGATGATAGGGACCAGGGAGATAAGACACAAATTCCAAAGGAAGAACCTTCAGAAAGAGTAAACAATAAGACAATGAGATCATGAGACCCCTGTAGGGGAGGCCTTTCATCCAAGAATTGAGACAAAGAACTCGATGCCCAATTGGGTACTGAGGTTTTTGGGGAGCCTCTATAGGTTAGATGGTCTTGTCAATAATTTGGCCTCAGGCCCACACCTAAAAAGAGAATAAAAGTAACACCGAGTGCTTGCCCACACAGACAGTGGAGGGGAGAGTCAAGCAGAAGTTGGGCTGGTAAATCACTCTTTCGAGAGTGATCCCATGCTCACCAACTCAGAGGTTCTAGACGAGAGGAAGAGAGGCCAGAAGCCAGAGAACTGTTCACGCACACTAGCCGTCTGTCCAATTGGGACCGGTACCAGCTGCTTGTCACGGTCGTATGTTTTTGCTGTATAACTACACAACAACAACGTGTATTTATATAGCGCCTTTAACGTAGTAAAACGTCCCAAGGAGTATTTTGAGACAAAAAATTTGACACCGAGCCACATAAGGATAAATTAGGGCAGGTGACCAAAAGCTTGGTCAAAGAGGTAGGTTTTAAGGAGCATCTTAAAGGAGGAAAGAAAGGTAGCGAGGCGGAGAGGTTTAGGCAGGGAATTCCAGAGCTTAGGGCCGAGGCAACAGAAGGCATGGCCACAAATGGTTGACCGATTATAATCAGGGATGCTCAAGAGGGCAGAATTAGAGGAGCGCAGATATTTCGGGGGATTGTGGGGCGGAAGGAGATTACAGAGATAGGAAGGGGCGAGGCCATGGAGAGATTTGAAAACAAGGATAAGAATTTTGAAATCAAGGCACTGCTTAACCGGGAGCCATTGTAGGTCAGCGAGCACAGGGGAGATGGGCGAATGGGACTTGGTGCGAGTTCGGACATGGGCAGCTGAGTTTTGGATGACCTCAAGTTTATTTAGGGTGGAATGTGGGAAGCCAGTCAGGAGTGCATTGGAATAGTCAAGTCTAGAGGTAACAAAAGCGTGGATGAGGGTTTCAGCAGCGGATGAGCTGAGGCAAGGGCAGAGATGGACGATGTTATGGGGGTGGAAGTAGGCGGTCTTTGTTACTTTCGGTACTGTGGCAAGAGGGGAAACCTGATTGGAGGGATTCAAACATGGAGTTCCGGGAAACATGGGCACGGATTTGGGAGGCGACAACACGTTCAAGTACTTTGGAGAGGAAAGGGAGGTTGGAGATGGGGTGGTAGTTTGCATGGATGGAGGGATCAAGGGTTGGTTTTTTGAGGAGAGGGGTGATGACGGCAGATTTGAGGGAAAGGGGTACAATTCCTGAGGAGAGAGAACCATTAACAATGTCGGCTAACATGGGAGCCAGAAAAGGAAGTTGGGTGGTCAGCAGTTTGGTGGGAATAGGGTGAATGGTGCATGAGGTGGGTCTCATGGACAAGATGAGTGCAGAGAGGTCATGAGGGGAGATGGGAGAGAAACTGGAGAAAGATGTGAGCATGTTATATTCCGTCTTAAACTCAGATTAAACACAATGGCCTAGAAATTGAGTTTGCGCTGCGCCAGGGCTTTAGCACCGGAAGTTAGCGCCGGCGCTAAGTCCCTTTGCGCGCGCCAAAAATTCAGTAGCGCCGCGCCCAAATGGCTGCCGGCGCTACTGAAGGGTTTTAGCGCCTGAAAACTGGCGCTATTCCGGCGCTGCGGCGCCCGCTGCGGTGCGGCAGGCTCGGGAAGTGCAGGCCTCCTCCTTCCGTTAAGGAGGAGCTGCCTGCACCCGGCCGCGGCCCGCGCAAATCTCTTCAAAAATGAGCCCGGCACCTCGGACAAGTGCCGGGCTTGCATCTGTTCCGGGGGGGGGGGGGAGAAGTCCGGGGAGGGAGCTGCGGGCAGGCGGCCGGCGGGAAAGCGGCCGGCCGCCGCGCCTCCTTAAAGCGCCGGCGCAGACTCCGGCAACACTCGTTTGCCGGAGTCTTAGTTGCGGCTGCCACTGGCGAGGCGGCCGCAACTGAATTTCGGCTTGGCGCCGGGTTACCACGGCAACCGGGACGCTGCGCACACCGATGACGTCATCGGTGCCGGCGCAGCGCTACCGGTCTACCGCCGCGGAAGGGCCCCAGGCAATTTAGAAACCGGCGCCAATTGCAGCGCTAGGCCCTCTAGCGCCGCAAAATCGGTGCTAAGGGCACTGAATTTCTAGGCCAATATACCCACCATATTGGTTTGCAGTCGATCCTGATTATTTGAAAGACTAGAGTTAAGTTACTAATTGGTCTAATCTCAACACCACTCAGCTCCAGACCACATTACAGCCTTGGTAAAAACATGGACAAAGGAGCTGAATTCCAAAGGTGAGGTCAGAGTGACTGCCCTTGACATCAAGGCAGCATTTGGCCAAGTTTGGCAACAAGGAACCCTAGTAAAATTGACGTCAATAGGAATCAGAGGGAAAATTCTGCACTGGTTGGAGTCATACCTAGCACAAAGGAAGATGGTTGTGGTTGTTGGAGGTCAATCACCTCAGCCCCAGGATATTGCTGCTGGAGTTCCTCAGGGCAGTGTCCTAGGCCCAACCATCTTCAACTACTTCACCAATGACCTTCCCTCCATCATAAAGTCAGAAGTGGGGAGAATTTCGAGCTCGGCACGATGCTGAGCTCTTTTTCTGTCGCCTTCATCTCTGTGCCCACTCCTTTGGCCAGGAGTCTTCCCCCCGCACAGCTGATCCATTCTCCTGCTTTCAAAATTCTCATTCTACCTGGACCCCTCCCTCTGCCCTCTTACCCTCTCTAGATCTTTTCATTGCTAACTGCCGACGTGACATCGGCCATCTTAATTTCTCTACTCCCCTCTCTCACTCCAACCTACCTCCCTCTGAACTTGCAGCACTCCGTTCTCTCCAATCCAACCCTAACATTATCATTAAACCTGCTGATAAGGATGGTGCTGTTGTTGTTTGGCGAATCGACCTCTACCGTGCGGAAGCTGAACGCCAACTCTCCGACACCTCCTCCTACCTCCGCCTGGACCATGACCCCATGAGCAAACATCTGGCTATTGTTTCCAAGACTGTCACTGACCTCATCTCCTCTGGAGATCTTCCCTCCATGGCCGCCAACCTCATAGTTCCCCAACCCCGCACAGCCCGCTTCTACCTCCTTCCCAAGATCCACAAACAGGACTGCCCTGGTAGACCGATCATTTCAGCCTGTTCTTGCCCCACGGAACTTATCTCTTCCTATCTCGACTCTTTATTCTCCCTTGTCCAGTCTCTTCCCACCTACATTCGCGGCTCTTCCGACGCCCTCCGTCACTTTAACAGTTTCCAGTTTCCTGGCCCCAACCATCTCCTTTTCACTATGGACGTCCAATCCCTCTACACCTCCAACCCCCACCAGGACAGCCTGAGGGCGCTCCGTTTCTTCCTTGAACAGAGGCCCAACCAGTCCCCATCTACCACCACCCTCCTCCGCCTGGCTGAACTTGTTCTCACATTGAACAACTTCTCCTCTGACTCCACTCACTTCTTCCAAATTAAAGGTGTTGCTATGGGAACCCGCATGGGCCCTAGCTATGCCTGCCTTTTCATGGGATATGTGGAACACTCTTTGTTCCAGTCCTACTCAGGTCCCCTCCCTCTTTTTCCGGTACATCGATGACTGTATCAGTGCCGTCTCCTGCTCTCGTCCTGAACTTGATAAGTTCATTCACTTTACTTCCACTTTCCACCCTTCCCTCACCTTCACAAGGTCCATCTCCGACTCTTCTCTTCCCTTCCTTGACTTCTTCTTCTCCATTTCTGGCGATCGGCTTTTGACAAACATCCACTACAAGCCCACTGACTCCCACAGCTACCTGGACTACACTTACTCCCACCCCGCTTCCTGTAAGGACTCTATTCCATTCTCCCAGTTTCTCCGTCTCCGCCGCACCTGTTCTGACGATGCCACCTTCCATACCAATGCTTCCGACATGTCTTCCTTTTTCCTCAACCGAGGATTCCCCTCTACTGTGGTTGACACGGCCCTTGACCGTGTCTGTTCCATTTCCCGCACTTCTGCTCTCACCCCTTCCCCTCCCTCCCAGAACCATGATAGGGTTCCCCTTGTCTTCACCTTTCACCCCACCAGCCTCCACATTCAACGGATCATCCTCCGCCATTTCCGCCACCTCCAACATGATCCCACCACCAAACGCATCTTCCCCTCACCTCCCCTTTCAGAATTCTGAAGGGACCGCTCCCTCCGCGACACCCTGGTCCAGTCCTCAATCACCCCCAACAACCCTTCCCCTTCACCTGGCACCTTCCCGTGCAAGCGCAGGAGATGCAACACATGCCCTTTTACCTCCTCCCTTCCCACTGTCCAAGGCCCCTGTGGTAAACCACTGTTATTGTTGTTCACCGTTGTTGTTGTTGTTGCACACTGTTGTACCTATGCATGCCTCAGCTGGCTCCGCCCCTGGCTCCACCCACAGGCCCAGGTATAAAGGTGACTGCTCTGCAGCCCCCTGCCTTCTTGGAAACCAGTCAACCACGAGAGGCATGCTCTGTTCTTTGTTAATAAAATTGATGCGCTATCAATTACTCTCCTAACTCTCCGTCTTTTATGAGTAATTGATAGCGCATCAGCCCCAAACACCCCTTCCAGGTGAAACAGCGATTTACTTGTACTTCTTGCAATTTAGTATACTGTATTCGCTGCTCACGATGCGGTCTCCTCTACATTGGGGAGACCAAACGCAGATTGGGCAACCGCTTTGCGGAACACCTCCGTTCAGTCCGTAAGGGTGACCCTGAGCATCCAGTCGCCTGTCACTTTAATTCTCCGCTTCACTCCCACTCTGATCTCTCTGTCCTCGGCTGATTACATTGTTCCAATGTAGCTCAACGTAAGCTCGAGGAACAGCACCTCATCTTTTGATTAGGCACTTTAAAGCCTTCTGGCCTCAACATTGAGTTCAACAATTTCAAACTACAGTATAACCCCTGCCCCATTTTTCATGCTGTATGATTTTGCCATTCCCATTTGCAACATTTTATCTTTCCTGCCTCTTACAAAGGCACAGTATGTTCCTTCAATTCCTTCCTCCCATCCTGTCTCTGCACCTGCTTAATATCTGTTACATCTCCAGCTTTTTCCAGTTCTGATGAAGGGTCCCAGACCTGAAACGTTAACTCTGTTTCTCTCTCCACAGATGCTGCCTGGCCTGCTGAATTTTTCCAGCGTTTTCTGTTGTTATTTATGACTTGGAAGTATATCGCTGTTCCTTCATTATTACTGGGTCAAAATTCTGGAACTTCTTACACAGTAGCACTGTGGGAGTACCTTCCCCACATGGACTGCAGCGGTTCAAGAAGGCAGCTCACCACCACCTTCTCAAGGGCAATTAGGGATGGGTAATAAATGCCAGCGATGCCCTCATCCCCTGATTGAAAAAATATATTTTTTTAATTATCTCACGCTATTCGTTTACATTTCTCACCTACTAGTGCCAAGGTCTTTTCTGGGCTGATTCTTGTTTCTGTTGTCTGTGCACTTTCTGGCCCCTTTCCTTGTACCTATGCTTGTAACTCCATCCCTCCTTTTACACTATATCAAGGCAACACTTGAAAGTGCTACCAGTCACTTGACTTGTGCAGCCCAACTAAAGTGATAAATCCAAAATAACACACCTGATTATGGCAGATTGGAACTGAATCACCTGTCTGTGGCAAACCCAGTAATCTGATCTCTGACCAGGCAGGGCCCCTGCACTTTTGGTTGATCAACCTGTTTGGTGAGTGGAGCGGGTGGGGGGTAAGATTTTTTTTCACACAGCTCCAAATAACCTTGCAAGCTAATAGCCTATTGGATAGGATGGTCCTAGCTGGACCAAAAGTGGGAAATCTACCAGTTCTCCATGCTGATAAGTATGATGTGCCTTCAATAGCTCAAAGACAAGGAATTTAAGGGATTCAACTAAGGCTTTTAATCACTAAGAACATAGCAGCATTACAGGTCTTCCCACATCGGGCGTCTGGCAGAATGACTCATCCAGCTCCTGAGACCTTTATATGGCAAAAGACAGGGGCGTAGCCAATACACACAATAGGAACAAAAGGGGGCGGTTCACACAATACAAGCAGGTGAAACACACAGGTAAAACACATAGGCTGATGAAGGCATATATTTCATCACAAAGTAGTTAGGTTGTATCTGGTTAAACTCGAGTAATGCCATTATATACACCTGGGGCTCCCTAAGGCCTGGTTCTTGCCAACCTGTGCCCATGTTCTCTGGAAACCCTCAGCTAGTCAGGAAGCATTGGTTAAAATTTGAAGGGTCTGCACCTGAAAAGTTAACTCCATGGATAGTGTTTGATCTGCTGAGGGGTTCTAGTATTTTCTGTTTATGTTTCAGACTTCCACCATCTGCAGGTTTTTGCTTTTTTTGTTGCTAAATTCTCTTCGTTTCTGAAAGTGGAGTGTGCCCCCATGAGGAGAGATAGGGTTGCCAATTCTGGTTGGACATAGTCCTGGAGGATTCATCACATGGCCTCCTGTCTCCAACCGCCCCGCCCAGCCAAACAGCCTTTCTTCCATCTCCAATATTTTTATTACCAATAAACAAACTGGAGGGTTGACAACCCTGGGGAGAAAGTGTGCACTCCATAACTGGGCAAACAGAAACTCTAGTGGAAAGTTTGGGAGGTTAATTTGGAGACTCTTGGACATGAATATGAATTTCCAGGTGTGTCAGACACCCAAATAACCTTGAGAAAAGGAAAAACACAGTTTGCTATAACTTGTCGTGGCAGGGCATCTAATGGAGTCTGCTGTGAGTCAGACTAGCCCTTGCAGTTCAGGTTTTAACAGTTTTTGTGTGGCAAATTTCTGAACGTGTGAGCTGAGAACCAATGTTCCCTCGAATTCTTTTGTACTGAACGGGCCACGAACTCCTTTGTGCGTGACCTTTTCGTCCGTGGGTAAATTTTACAACAACAACAACTTTTACAACAAGAGCAACAGCAACCACTTAAAAGCATATATACAGTAATGCCATATTTCCACCCCACTGTCTCAAATCATGAGACAATCAGACAAGGTTCTGTACAAGTTAACATAAATTCTCAGCTTTTGAATTCTATTCCTCTAGAAATGAACCCCAGTGCTTTATTTGCATTTTTATGGCTTTTTAAACATGTGTTGCTACTTTTAATGATTTGTGAATCTGTACCCCTAGATCCCTTTGCACCTCTACTCCATTTAGACTCTTATTTTCCGAGGAATAGCTAGTCTCCTTACTCCTCCTACAAAAATGCACCACCTCACAATTATCTATATTGAAATTAATTTATCATTTACATGCTCACTCTGTAAGTTTGTTTTCAGTAGAATTAATTAAAAACTTTGAGTTCATCATCTACAAACTCTATTTTAAAAATAAAATTACTTGTCAGAAATGACTGGGATATAAAAGAACTGCATAATAATGCATTAATACTTCAGAAACATCACTCAGTTACATGATTATGCATTGATAAATAATCCAAAAACCCAAGGTGAGCTGAAAGAGGCATATCTATTCATGCAATTTGTATTAATTTTAACGTTTTCAACGTATTAGCCCATCCCTCATGTCACTATACCAATGGCTGCACAAGCAGCAGGAGCAGTGGCTTTTCTATTGCACTGACCTGCTGTATGGCCACATAAGTGATTAGAATATTAATCATAATGCAACCAGATAACCAACAAATATAGTGTGCTGTAGTTCTTTAGTTCGCAGTATTAAAAAGAATTGAACAAAAATGGGTATCCGTATTTTCAACTTCAATCACTTCCATTAATAAACATTGGCCTAGAAATTGGGTATAGCCTCGCTTGAGGCGTTAGAACTGGCGAAGCGCTAAGTTTATAGCCAGACGAAAGTTATCGCTGCCTGGCGAGATATTGGGTTGCATCGCCCCCAAAGGGGATTGAGGTGCTAATTCAGCCATTGCACGGTGCTCTTAAGGCGCAAAAGTTCAGGCGCTACTCAATATCGACGCGGACGGGCGCAGCGCAGGTGATCTCAATTACGGGAAACCACGAGACCTCCAGGCGCCGGCTGGCTCTTAAAGGGGTGGGTCAGTCAGCCTGAGCTTCAACACCCAACGCCCTGTAGGCCTCAGATTCGGCACTCGCCCTTGTCTGGCGGTACAAACTTGTTCAGCATGGAGAAGGTTAGACAGAGAGCAGAGCGCTTCAGCACTGAGGCTCTGGACCACTTGGTGGTTGCAGTTGAACGCTGTCGAGAGGTCCTGTATCCGGATAATGGCAAGAGGCCAAATCAGAAGGCTTACCGACGATCTTGGAGGGAGGTTGCTGTGAGGGTCAACTCCAGCAGCATGGCGACCAGGACCCCTGTTCAGTGCAGGAAGAAATTCAACGACCTCACACGGATCGTTAGGGTGAGTGATGGTTTAGCAATCTTCTGATTCCCTCCATCTGCAGCTGACTTCGGGCACCCTGCTGCAATGATGCCCCAATGGCCATCTGTCAGCATGCACCCATGGCCCTTTCTGGGCACACACATGGACAGATGTCTCAAGACCTCATGTAAGGGCTCTTGCACCATGGGGGGCATGCGATGATCTCTCAAGGCCTCATGTAAGGGCTCTTGCACCATGGGGGGCATGCGATGATCTCTCAAGGCATCATGTTACAGAACTTCCCCTTCATTCCCCTGCAGTCCAAGCTGGCGATGATCCGAAAGGAGCAGCGTCGAACCGGTGGCGGACCTCCACAAGCGGTCACTCTGACGGATCTGGAGGAGAGAGTGCACCAGATACTTGGAGGACGTCTGTCTGGTCCTGTGACCACTGCATCTGCCGACCCCATTACTGACAGCGAGGGTAAGAATCTCACCTTTTTCACCTGTTGCCTTCCACTTGGTCCCCCCGCCAGCATGCATCCTCAGTGTGCAGCCATGTCAGAGCCTTGCCGCAATCTGGCATGCCTTTCAGCAAAGCTGTCCTTTTGCTAAAGCCACTCTTCCACCTCCCACTTTCAGGTGAAGCAGCACCAACTCGGGCTCAACGCGCTGAAGCTGCCAGTGCCAGTGCCACCGGAGGCGAGGACCAGGAGGAATCCGGACCAGCCGTTGCAGAATCCGGGGAGCTGTCACATCTACAGACTGGGGATAGTAGTCCCCTGGAGGGGAGGGGGGGGTGCTCTGAGGATGAACCAGTTGCTGGACCAAGCGGCATGCAGCAACGCACGGGGGATAGGCAAGTTCGGCCACCGTCTCCCCGGAGGGCAAGGCAGGTCGTGATGACTGCTGCACAGAGTGCAGATGAGGTGCGTCGCCTGGCTGAGATGAGCAAACAGGCCCGGGTCAGACACACGGAGCTGATGGCTGCAGTCGAGAAGATGCCTGAGTCAATAGATTCATTGGCTAAGAGTATGTTGGACTTCGGGGCAACAATGGAGAGGACTCTCCAGGGCTTTGGGGCAACAATGGACAGGACTCTGCAGGTGTTCGGGGCAACAATGGACAGGTCTATCCAGGGCTTCGGGGCAACAATGGACAGGACTATCCAGGGCTTCGGCCCAACAATGGAGAGGACTGTCCACGGCTTTGAGTCGGCTATGGAAAGTGTTAAGTCTGTGTGTCCCAGTTATGCTTATTATAAATCACTGGACACAGACCACAAGAATAACTTTAACAGGCCTTTACTATTCGGAGGTCAGGGCTGAACTGCCCAGCAAATCCCTACACAACACTTATATACCGGTGTGGTCACCACCGGTATTACAGTATACAGCAGCCAAGAGAAAGTAGTACATCTCTTCAGGTAGTTCTCTTAAGGTGGAACAGGTTACATACACAACAATCCTCCCTTTTTAGCTTAACAGTTATATCCCCATTTAACATAACATAATAACATATATATATACAACTTCATGCAAAACAGTTCAAAGATTCAGTCTCTGAGGAGGCCTCCTGATTCGAGTTGGATAACGCCTTTCAGGGGTCTCTGATTCTCGTTGCTGGGGTGACGTTTAGCGAGTTGTGCACGCCTCAGGGTAGGGCAGCACAGGGAGTGACCATCAGGCGGAGCAACAAAGGCAGGCAGGTAGTGCAGGGAACCCCTGCGGACATCCCCCTTTCAAACAGGTATACCGCTTTGGATACTGTTGAGGGGGATGACTCACCAGGGGAAGGCAGCAGCAGCCAACTTCCTGGCACTGGGGGTGCTCCTGCTGCCCAGGAGGGGGGGAAAAAGAGTGGGAGAGCAATAGTGGTAGGGGATTCTATAGTAAGGGGAACAGATAGGCGGTTCTGTGGCCGCAAACGTGACTCCAGGATGGTTTGTTGCCTCCCTGGTGCCAGGGTCAAGGATGTCACTGAGCGGCTGCAGGGCATTCTGGAGGGGGAGGGTGAACAGCCAGTGGTCGTGGTCCACATTGGTACCAACGACATAGGTAAAAAGAGGGATGAGGTCCTGCATCAAGAATTTAGGGAGCTAGGTAACAGATTAAAGGGCAGGACCTCAAAGGGTGTAATCTCTGGATTACTCCCAGTGCCACGTGCTAGTAAGTATAGGAATGGGAGGATAGAGCAGATGAATGCGTGGCTAAAGAGTTGGTGTAGGGGGGAGGGTTTTACTTTCCTGGATCACTGGGCCTGCTTCTGGGAAAGGTGGGACTTGTACAAGTCGGATGGGTTGCACCTGAACCAGAGCGGGACAAATATCCTTGCGGGGAGGTTTGCTAGCACTGTCGGCGGGGGTTTAAACTAACTTGGCAGGGGGATGGGATACAGGGGGGAGCTGAAGTAGGGGGGGATGTGCTGCCAATTATGGAGGAAAAAACAAGTCAGCTTGGTAGGCAGGGCAAATATATAAGGGCAAGGCTGGATGGCATCTATTTTAATGCAAGGAGCCTTGCAAATAAGGTGGATGAACTGAAGGTGTTGATAAACACATGGGAGTATGATATTGTTGCTATCACTGAGACATGGTTGAGGGAGGGGCAAGACTGGCAGCTCAATATTCCGGGGTACAGAATCTTCAGGCGAGACAGAGGGGGAGGTATAAGAGGAGGGGGTGTCGCAATATTAATTAAGGAGTCAATTACTGCAGTAAGGAGGGATGATATATTAGCAGGTTCCTCTAATGAGGCCATATGGGTGGAGCTTAAAAACAAAAAGGGGGCAAGCACTTTGCTGGGAGTGTACTATAGGCCTCCAAACAGTCAGGGGGAGATAGAGGAACAGATATGTAGGCAAATCTCAGAGAAATGTGCAAATAATAGGGTAATAATAATGGGGGATTTCAACTTCCCCAATATTAACTGGGATAGTCAAAGTGTGAAAGGCTCAGAGGGTGTAGAATTCTTAAAGTGCATCCAGGAGAGCTTTTTGAGCCAGCATGTAGAAAGTCCTACAAGAGAGGGGGCGGTACTGGACCTAATTCTAGGGAATGTGGCCGGCCAAGTGGAAAAAGTGCTAGTAGGTGAGCACTTTGGTGATAGTGACCATAATATGGTAAGATTTAAGGTGGTCATGGAAAAGGACAGGGATGGGCCGGAAATAAAGGTTCTAAATTGGGGGAAGGCCGATTTTAATAGGATAAGGCAGGATCTGGCCAAAATGGACTGGGATCAGCTACTTGTAGGAAAATCCGCATCGGAGCAATGGGAGGCTTTCAGAAGGGAGATTGAGATCATACAAGGGCAACATGTTCCCATAAAGGTCAAGAGTGGTTCCAAAAACCACAGGGAACCGTGGATGTCAGGGGATATACGGGAATGGATTAGGAAAAAAAGGAGGGCTTTTGGTAGATACAAAAGGCTAAAGACGGAGGAAGCCCTAGAGGAGTACAAAAAGTGCAGGGGGATACTTAAAAAAGAAATTAGGAGATCAAGGAGGGGCCATGAAATAACACTGGCGAGCAAAATAAAGGAAAATCCGAAGATGTTTTATAAGTATATTAAGGGTAAAAGGATAACTAGGGAAAAAATAGGGCCCATTAGGGACAAAAGTGGCAATCTGTGTGTGGAGCCGGAAGATGTAGGAGGGGTTCTAAATGAATTTTTTGCATCTGTTTTCACTATGGAGAAGGACGACGTAGACATAGAAATAGGGCGGGGGGACTGTGATATGCTCGAACATATTAACATCGAGAGGGAGGAGGTATTGGCGGTTTTAGCTGGCCTAAAAATGGATAAATCCCCAGGCCCCGATGAAATGTACCCCAGGCTGCTGTGTGAGGCAAAGGAGGAGATTGCGGGGGCTCTAACACATATATTCAGGACCTCTCTGGCCACAGGGGATGTGCCAGAGGACTGGAGAACCGCTAATGTAGTACCATTATTCAAGAAGGGTAGTAGGGAAAAACCGGGGAACTACAGGCCAGTGAGCCTAACATCAGTGGTAGGAAAATTACTGGAAAAAATCCTGAGGGACAAAATTTGTCTCCACTTGGAGAGGCAAGGATTAATCAGGGATAGTCAACATGGCTTTGTCAAGGGAAGATCATGTCTGACTAATTTGATTGAATTTTTTGAGGGGGTGACTAGGTGTGTGGATGAGGGTAACGCAGTGGATGTGGTATACATGGATTTCAGTAAGGCCTTCGATAAAGTCCCGCACAGGAGACTGGTCAAGAAGGTAAGAGCCCATGGAATCCAGGGTGCCTTGGCACATTGGATACAAAACTGGCTTAGTGGCAGAAGGCAGAGGGTGATGGTCGAAGGTTGTTTTTGTGACTGGAAACCTGTGGCCAGTGGGGTACCACAGGGATCGGTGCTGGGTCCCTTGCTGTTTGTGGTCTACATTAATGACTTGGATATGAATGTAAAGGGTATGATCAGTAAATTCGCGGATGATACTAAAATTGGTAGGGTGGTAAATAGCGAGGAGGGTAGCCTCAGTCTGCAGAACGATATAGATGGGTTGGTCAGATGGGCGGAACAGTGGCAAATGGAATTTAACCCGGAAAAGTGCGAGGTGATGCACTTTGGGGGGTCTAACAAGGCAAGGGAATACACAATGAATGGTAAGACCCTAGGCAAGACGGAGGGTCAGAGGGATCTGGGTGTGCAGGTACACAGATCCCTGAAGGCGGCGGAACAGGTGGATAAGGTGGTAAAAAAGGCATATGGGATACTTGCCTTCATTAGCCGAGGCATAGAATATAAGAGCAAGGAGGTTATGATGGAGCTGTATAAAACACTGGTTAGGCCACAGCTGGAATACTGTGTGCAGTTCTGGTCGCCACACTACAGGAAAGATGTGATCGCATTAGAGAGGGTGCAGAGGAGGTTCACCAGGATGTTACCAGGGCTGGAGCGCTTCAGCTATGAAGAGAGACTGGGCAGATTGGGTTTGTTTTCCTTGGAGCAGAGGAGGCTGAGGGGGGACATGATTGAGGTGTACAAAATTGTGAGGGGCATAGATAGGATGGATGCTGAGGAGCTTTTCCCCTTAGTAGAGGGGTCAATAACTAGGGGGCATAGATTCAAGGTAAAGGGAGGGAGGTTTAGAGGGGATTTGAGAAAGAACTTTTTCACCCAGAGGGTGGTTGGAGTCTGGAACTCACTGCCTGAAAGGGTTGTGGAGGCAGAAACCCTCACAACATTTAAGAAGCATTTGGATGAGCATTTGAAATGCCATAGCATACAAGGCTACGGGCCAAATGCTGGAATATGGGATTAGATTAGACAGGGCTTGATGGCCGGCATGGACACGATGGGCCGAAGGGCCTCTATCTGTGCTGTATTACTCTATGACTCTATGACTCTATGACTCATCTAGTTGGTCTCTTATGGATTGGACATCATCATCAGGTACATTCACTTCTGAGGTAGATGCTTCAGGTTCACTAACTTCTTCCACGGTTGTCTCTGCCGTAACCATGGGTTCGACCCTTGTTCTCGATTCTACCAGTTGGTCAGCATGACGCCGTATTACATTTTCACCAATATCCACCGTGTACATCAGGGGTCCTTGTCTGGCCCGAATTGTTCCAGATTGCCATTTATCGTTTTTATAGTCCCGGGCTAACACTGGTTGTCCTATTTCGAAACTCCGAGTGGTCTTGTTATTTATATGCTGGAACTGTTTGTTCTCAACTTCCCTCCGCACATTTGGTTTTAACAAGTCCAACCTGGACTGCAACCTCCTGTTATAGAACATCATGGCAGGACTTTGGTTTGTCACTGCATGAGTGGCGTTTCGATATGCCAGTAGGAATTTGTCCACCTTGTGTTGTAGTGGAATCTGATCTTCGCTCATGGCCTTTATTGCTTTTTTGAACGTTTGTACAAATCTCTCGGCCAACCCGTTTGTAGCCGGATGATATGGGGCAGAGGTATAATGTTTCACCCCATTCTTCTTCATGAATTTCTGGAATTCTTCTGACACGAACTGCGGTCCGTTGTCTGAACATATTTGTTCTGGCAATCCATTTCTTGCAAATATCGTTCTTAGCACCGCGATCGTCTTTTCCGAGGTAGTGGTAGTCATCTTAATCACTTCTGGCCATTTAGAATGTGCGTCCACCGCAATTAAAAACATGGAGTCCATGAATGGACCAGCAAAGTCAATATGTACACGTTGCCATGGGGTTGAAGGCCATTCCCATGGATGCAGCGGTGCAATCGGAGGTGCATTTTGCACTTTTTGGCACCCTGAGCAGCTTTTCGTCAGATCCTCTATCTGTTGGTCGATACCCGGCCACCACACATAAGCCCTAGCAAGGCTTTTCATCTTGACTCCCCCCAGATGACCTTCATGCAGTTCCTTTAGAACTCTCTCTCTTAACTTAGGAGGAATAATCACCCTTGTTCCATACATCAATGTTCCTTGACAGACGGACAGCTGTTCTCGTCTTGCTGAGAATGCCGGTAACAGTGGATCACCATGTGCTGGCCATCCCTTCACTGTCACTTCGTAGACCCGGGACAGTGTCGGGTCATTCCTGGTTTCTCTTTCAATACTTGCATTGGTGACTGGTAAACATTCGATGATGGTCGAGTGAAATAACTCAACAGGGTCAACCGTCGGTGCCTCCTCCTCTGTAGGTAGTGGCAGGCGCGACAGCCCATCAGCATTACCATGCTGCTTTGTACCTTTGAATTCGATCTGATATTGATGTGCCCCTAGGAAAAGGGACCATCTCTGGAGTCTCTGTGCTGTCATCACCGAAACACCCTTCTTAGGGTTAAAAATGGATACCAACGGCTGGTGGTCTGTCAGAAGCGTAAACTTTTGGCCCTGCAGGTAATGATTAAACTTCTTTACTCCCCACACAAGGCTGAGAGCCTCCCTATCTATCTGAGCATAGTTGCGCTCAGCGGAGGTCAATGATCTGGATGCGAACGCAACTGGCCTCTCCAGGCCATTTGGCAACTTGTGTGAGAGTACTGCCCCAATACCATATGGAGAAGCATCACAAGCCAAACGAATAGGCAGCGTTGGGTTGAAGTGAGCCAACACTTCCTCTGAGGTGATCAATGCCTTGCTTTTGCGAAAGGCCCTCTTACAGTCCTCGCTCCACTTCCATGGTACTCCCTTCTGCAAAAGAGCGTTCAGCGGGTGCAGCACCGTGGATAAATTTGGCAGAAACTTATGGTAATAGTTAATCAACCCTAGGAACGACCTCAACTGGGATACATTATCCGGAGCGGGAGCCTTCACAACAGCTTCGATCTTGTCAGGAGACTTATGAAGCCCCTCCTGGTCAATGACATGACCACAGTACGAGATCCGCTTCTGAAAGAACTCACATTTCTGGCGATTAACTCGAAGTCCATATTCTTTCAATCTGGTGAGCACCAGTTTCAAATTTGCAAGGTGTTCCTCGTCATCATCTCCTGTAATCAGAATATCGTCCAGGTAACAGTGTGTGCCTGGAATTCCCTGTAATACCTGCTCCATGGCCCTCTGCCAAATTGCTGGAGCCGATGCCACTCCAAAAACCAGTCTATTATACCGGTACAAGCCTCTATGCGCGTTGATCGTGAGATATTGGCGTGACTCTTCCTCAACTTCCATCTGTAAGTACGCCTGCGCCAGGTCTATCTTGGTGAAGTGTTTCCCGCCAGACAACGAAGCGAAGATATCCTCAATCCGCAGAAGCAGATACTGCACCGTGTGAAGCACCGGATTAACAGTGATCTTGAAATCTCCACGGATGCGAACCTTCCCCAGTTCCCCCGGCTTGTTGCTCGATGAATGCTTCATGACGGGGACAGTGGGCGTGGCCCACTCACTCCAGTCTACCTTAGACAGTACTCCTGAACGTTCTAGCCCTTCCAGCTCAGCTTCCACAGCAGGTCGTATCGCATAAGGTACCGGTCTGGCTTTGAAAAATTTCGGGTTTGCATGTTCTTCAACCTTGATGTTTGCCGTAATTCCTCTCAGTGTTCCCAGTCCCTGTTGGAACACCTCTTTAGCATCGTCCAATATTCTGGACAATCGTTTAGGTTTGACATCTTTTTTACCGGAATCTACCATTAGTGCTTTTAAGGAATGCCAGTCCATATTTATTTTCCTAATCCACTCCCGTCCCAGTAGTGGTGGACCTCCCTCAGGTAGCACATATAAGTCCATTCCTCGGCTTTCTTTGCCCTTGTGGACCACCTTTACCTCTATCTTCCCGATGGGGTATACTCTTTGCCCCGTGTATGTTTTCAATACAATCTCCGTATCCCGTAGGGGAATATGTGGGAATAACCTTTTGTAATCTTGCTTATTCATGACCGTCAATGCCGATCCAGTGTCCAATTCCATCTTCACTTGGACTCCTGCTATCTGAAGTGTGACCCAGATTGTTTGGAGGTCTGCTTCATTACCAACATTGTGTACTCTTAGACTACCCAGTTCATTACTGCTGGAGTCTGAATTTGACTTCTGTTTGTTCGAACTGTTCTCTGTCACCTTGTGTACCTTTCTGTACTTTTCCTGCGGTGACTTTTTGTTGCTGGTCTTCTTTCCTGACCGGCATACTTTAGCTATGTGACCAAGCCTGCCACATTTTCTGCATTCCTGATTTTTGAACCAGGACTGGTTCTGATCGTGCGTTGTCTTTCCACAACGATAACATTTTACTGTACCCAAGACCATTTGATTGGTGCTGAGTTCCGGTGACCGTAGCTGCATTTCCGCAGTGCCTCTCGCTGCGGCTTCGTGCAATGCTGCAATAGTGACAGCTTTATCAAGCGTAAGATCATTCTCCTCAAGCAGTCGCTTTTGTGTTCCTTCTTTTAACAATCCACACACAAATTTATCTCTCAGCGCATCTGCTAGTCCTGTTCCAAACTGACAGTACATTGATAGCTTACGCAGTTCAATTAAAAATTCAGCGTTGCTTTCGTCTTACCCACCACCGTGGTAGAAGGGATGATCACTGCCTGTCGCTGATGGAGGGCTTCGTGGTCAGAATTTTTCTTTTTAACCCGGGTTCTCGATGCCTCCCGTGCAATGGTGCTCAGCAGGATGATGAGAGCGGATGCCTCTTCTCGACGCCCGTTCTGAGGACGAAGCTGCCTTGGATGTAAAACTGCCGCAGGGTAAGATCGGACTCGTCGCCACTGTTAAGTCTGTGTGTCCCAGTTATGCTTATTATAAATCACTGGACACAGACCACAAGAATAACTTTAACAGGTCTTTACTATTCCCAGGTCAGGGCTGAACTGCCCAGCAAATCCCTACACAACACTTATATACCGGTGTGGTCACCACCGGTATTACAGTATACAGCAGCCAAGAGAAAGTAGTACATCTCTTAAGGTAGTTCTCTTAAGGTGGAACAGGTTACATACACCACAGAAAGGACTGTTCAGGGCTTCGGACAATCCCTGGAAAGGTCTGTGCAGGGCTTGTCCGAGGCAGTGGAGCGGTCGGCACCTGGCTTGTCCGAAGCAATGGGAAGAACTGTCCAGGCCTTCTCCGAAGCACTGGCACCTGGCACACAGGTCCTCACTGTTGCCACGCAGTCACTTGCTGGGCTCCTCCACAGCCAGATTGACGCAACGCGATCTCTCACTGTAGCCACCCTCTCTGCATCAGTTAGGATCACCCCGGGCCCTTCCAGTCCCATACAAGGCCAGCAATCAGTGGAACATGCGATTGTGGCGGATGAGCCGATCCGCTCCCCTCAGATAGCCAGTGTGTCGTCCGACCATGGTGCAGGTGTCCTCTCTCGGCAGGAGACCACTGCACATGCCAGCGCTGGGACGCCTGCATTGCAGCTGCCACCACCTGCAGGCCACACTGCTTCCAGCCATGGTCACATCAAGCATCCTGCGTCCGCACCCTCCAAGCCCAGAGGTCGGCCAGGCCGTCCCTCAGGGGCTTCTGCGCTTCCAGACAGTGAGCAGGCGTCCCCCAGCCTTGAGGCCGCCACTGGGGTCCAATTACGTAGGAGCAGCAGGGAGGGAAGGGGCCGGGCGCGAAAGAGAAGCCATTCTCCCTCAAGGGGCCAGTTGTAGAGGGAGGTGCTGAGATGTTTGTTTGTCCAAATGCAAGGACACCCTCACCTGTTGTTATATTTGCAGAAGGTTTGTTGAGTTTTGCGGCTTTGCCGAAGAGTTCACAGTTATTTTGTTACTTATGGTTTCTGTTGACATTACGTTGTTTAGCTGTAATGAAAGACTTTTGTGCCAATAAACAGAAGTTTCAATGTGGCATGGTGCATGTGACTAGTTTCAGTGATGCTGTCATTCAGAGGCCCTCAAACATCCAAAGTGCGCATGAGCTAAGACTCTCATCATTCCGCCACAGGGGTCTCGACACGAGTCCAGATGAGCCTCTGACGTATGGCCCTTCCACTTTCAGCAGCCCTTCCATCTTCCTCCGCCTCCTCCTCCTCCTCCTCCTCCTCCGCCTGCTCTTCCTCCTCCGCCTGCTCTTCCTCCTCCTCCTCCTCATACTCCTCCTCCTCCGCCTGCTCTTCCTCCTCCTCCTCCGCCTGCTCTTCCTCCTCCTCCTCCTCCTCATACTCCTCCTCCTCCTCCTCCGCCTGCTCTTCCTCCTCCTCATCCTCCTCCTCCACCTGCTCTTCCTCCTCCTCCTCCTCCTCCTCCTCATACTCCTCCTCCTCCTCCTCTGCCTGCTCTTCCTCCTCCTCCTCCTCCGCCTGCTCTTCCTCCTCCTCCTCCTCCTCCTCCTCATACTCCTCCTCCTCCTCCTCCGCCTGCTCTTCCTCCTCCTCCTCCTCCTCCTCCTCATCCTCCTCCTCCTCCTCCTCCACCTGCTCTTCCTCCTCCTCCTCCTCCTCATCCTCATACTCCTCCTCCTCCGCCTGCTCTGCTGGTCGTTGAGGGACAGCTGGAATTGGCTGTGTGCGTCGATTCGCCAAGTTGTGGAGCATGCAGCAGACGACGACGATGTGTCCCACTTGCTGCGGCGAGTACTGCAGGGATCCCCCCGAATCTTCCAGACATTGGAAATGCTTTTTGACAACACCAATAGTGTGCTGTTTACTGTGCCTGGTCGCCTGATGGCCGCTGCTGATCAGCTCTTCTGCTGGGGTGTCGGCCACACGGAGTGTTGTCATCAGCCATGGCCAGAGAGGATAGCCCTTGTCCCCAGTAAGCCAGCCTCATCTTCGAGGCAGCCCCTCAAAAAGGTTACAAACTGAGGTCAACCGCAGGATAAAGGCATCGTGGCTGCACCCTGGGAAATGCGCGGTGACTGCCATGATGATTTGGCGGTGGTCACAGACCAGCTGCATGTTGAGGGAGTGCAACCCCTTGCGGTTGCGGAAGTCCTAAGGATGATGGCATGGTGCCCTCAAAGCCACGTGTGTGCTGTCACTCACCCCCTGCACAATGGGGAAGTCCGCAATAGAAGCGACACCCTGCGCGCCCTCCGCCTGCTTGTGCAGGGTCCGAGGGAAGGTAATGAATTGACGCCTTCGCCTATAAAGGGCTTCTGTAACTTGTCGGATGCAACAGTGGACTGCAACCTGAGCGACAGTCGCAATGTCCCCAATGGCAGACTGAAAGGATCCGTTGGCATAAAAATGGAGGCCATCAGTCAGTTTAGCCATCACGGACAGAGAGGTTCTGCAGCGTTCACGCGGCTGCAGATCATGACCAAACAGGTGGCACAGATCAGTAACAATGTCCCTCCAGAATCGGAGCCTTCCCAAACACTGCTCCTCCGACATGTCAAGGCTTGTCACCTGCTGCCTAAAGACCCTTGCAGCTTCCCGTCGGATTGGCCGACCTCCATTGTCCCTCCTCCTTCTGGCCAATCCCGGCCCTCTCTCCCGCCGTCTCTCTGCCCCTTCACAGTGTTGGGCGATGAGGCCGTCGCCCTCCAAACAAGCTCTCATTCCGATGCCAGTTGGTCAAAAGGCTTTTAGGTGTAGTGTTGCAAGTGCTTCAGACAGGTTTGAAGGACCCAAGTACTGTAAAGCTAAATTCCCAGAACTCCGCTCCACATTAGCTCGCCAACTCTCTCTAGCAGCGATCGCAATGAGCAGGCCAAGTGGCAGAAGATTCTGCACTAAAGCTGTCCCCTTTAAATAGCGCCCCCCTACTCCGAGAAGGGCCTGTTAGCCCTCCTTCGAACTGTCACTAATAGCGCTGGGCGCTAAGGCTCCGGGCGCCACCCAATATGCGCTCAGGCGCTCCTAGAAGGCGTTGCACACTGAAATGACGTCATGAACGGCTTGCGCTCACGGGCGCGCGCAAACACTTAGCGCAGGCGCTAAATGTATAGTCAATATCTGAGTTGTCACTATCTTCATAGCGTCCGCCCCAACATAGGGCATCGCCCCAATTCTAGGTCTCTTTAGGCGCTCAGCGCCAGCGCTACCAACCCAATTTCTAGGCCATTGTCTTCTTGAACCAACACACCCGCCGTGTAACATATCAGAATGCAACACTTATTCACAAGTGCAGAAAAACACATACACACTTTGCATCATCGAAATAAAAACAAAAAGCAGGAAAAGCTATGGTTTAACAGAAATAAACATTCATCTTTCTTCCTGGACAGGAGAATCAATCAGACTGACTTGGAAATGTTTACTAATATATTGACATATAAAGATGTTGTAGGGTTTGAAAATCCACAACCACGTTTTATTGGAGCCCTCTAAGGGCAAGGTGACCAAAATTGGATTGCCCTATACAGTTTAAAACCAACATTTTCGGCCAATGCAGTGGTCCCGAAAAGCAGGCTGGGATATCTGAATACACGGGACTGTGGCTCAGAAGCGAGCCATAGATGTCGGCCAATCGAAAAAAAGTGCATTCTCAAAGGCCAATCAGGGGACTGAGTCGGGCCTGAAGCAAGGAAATCCCCGGCCAATGGGGACGACCCGGCCCAGGTTTGAATATGTGACTCACCCCTAATCGAGCTATGAGTACAGGCCATCATCACCTTAATCAACTCGGACTAGGGACAATAGTTTTGGGATCACTACAGTTAAGAGGTGGCCCAAAATAATCAAGTCCCAGGACTGACACAATGGGACAGCAGACTTGGAGGAGCCGCTGTGCACTCAAAACAATACCCCTGCCCTCACACTTGTAAACACCAATTTAATTGGGCGCGAAGAGGCCGAAATGGAATTGGGTATAAAATACAGAACCAAGAGATTATAAGAAAACCAGAAGAAAGAGCAGGAGAGCGAGTTAAGAAGCTGAGGGAGAGACGAGCTGGGGCGAACTACCATCTAAAGAACTCCAACCACGCTGATGAGAAGATCCACCATCAGGCCCCAGACTCAATCGGCATACTGAAAGTTTACTCCGCTACCAGACGGCGCAACATCACCGCAAGAAACCGCACCGTATACCGACTCCCGTCCCGGGGACATCAACAAGAAGACACCAACGACCGAAGTGGCTGTGGAAGACGGCATTCACTCCCACTATTTCGGGAGCCTTTTCCATCAAGCACAAACCAACCAACAACAGCAACAACCCAACAACCGCACTCAAAATAGGTTGTGAGTATAATCCAAGGGCCTGCAACTGTCAGTCTAGTCTAGGTAGGAAAGTGGGTTGGTGGGATTGGACTTGGTAAAGTTAAAACAGTGTAAAACATTTTCGTTATGTCCGTTCTCTCCCATATTTTATTTATAGTTATAGAGTGTGTGTGTTTATTACGTTTGTGGTAGAACCAAATAAAATTGGTTGTCACCTGTTTTTTCCAAGGACTACTTGTCTCCGAGTGTCTATTTAAAGTGCATCGTTCTCCATCCAAATTCTGGAGTTAGAACCAGATAGGGGCATTAGGGCACTTCGAACCTGCCAAACAAGGGAACAGCAGGCTAGGGAAAAAGAGAGAGGACTATTGGAGCCCTTGGGCTCAGGAGTACCCCGCAGATTAGGTATAAACTGTGCGGGTCGTCACCGTATTCTAGTCCTCCTCTATAAGCTGTTGTTCTCTATCTCCTTAGAGGGTGTTTAGTGACACCCGACCTGCAGGCTAACATAAGCTGCAAGGGTATAAAGGAGACAGAGGCCCAATACATTAACAGGCACTAAAGACCCCTGTAATTGGGCAGAGCAAAACCCCCTACAATGTTAATTTACGAATTTCGCTTCTAATGCTTTTCTCTCAAACATTCTCCACAATATTAGTCCCTGCTCTTATCACAAAAAACATTGAATTATTTCAGGTACTTCGCAATTAAATAGCGGGAAACAACTTTCATTGTACTCTCAATTTTTAATCTCCTATTTCAAACATTTATACCAAATTGAAATTGTACATTATCAGTTTAATCAAGTATTTTCTATGTCTTTCTCAATAAACATGATGGTTTCTTCTAAAGTAACTTCCTGCAATTGTTATATATCATTACATAACTCTTGTTAATATTAACACTCCACTTTAAGAGGAAATCTATATTTGTATTATTCCTGGGACTTGTTGCACTATAGAGCAACAGACAAAATAAAATAGTTGTGTTTTTTGGTTCTCTTCCTAAATGTCTTAATGATATATTTTTAAAAATTCAATACAAATTAATATGTAACATCTACAAATCCTCCCCTACCCTTCCCTTCCTCAACAGCATGGTTGCAGGTTTGTGTAAAGCTACTCACTTCACTCGATCGCTCAAAATCAAATACTGTATTGAGAAATTTCAACTTTAAACGTTTTACATAGAAACATAGAAGATAGGAGCAGGAGTAGGCCATTCAGCCCTTCGAGCCTGCTCCGCCATTCAACGAGATCATGGCTAATCACCCAAACCCTAGCACCCGGTCCCTACACCGACAGCCATCCCACCCAAGCTCTATCCCCGTAACCCCGTAACCCCACGTATTTAATCCCCCCTAACACTAAGGGCCAATTTTTTTATCATGGCCAATCAACCTAACCCGCACATCTTTGGACTGTGGGAGGAAACTGGAGCACCCGGAGAAAACCCACGCAAACACGGGGAGAATGTGCAAACTCCACACAGGCAGTCACCTGAGGCCGGATTTGAACCCGGGTCCCTGGCGCTGTGAGGCAACAGTACTAACCACTATGCCACCGTGCATTTCAATTTCAGAGCCTCTTTAAAAATGCTTGGACTTCAAGACCTGATTGGAACTGGTTTAGATAAGGGGAAAATTGATTTTTGCTTGTTTCTTCCAAAATCATATTCAAAACTTAGGGGGAAAGTTCATTAAAAATCTTTAAATGCTTTCAAGTCTCGTAGATTTGGCAGAAGAAGTTGCTCCAAGTTTCTCTTTCCCTCTTCAATGCTGTCGTTAAACATACAACAAAAAAATAAAATAAACTCTAATTCCAAATGGAGCTCAAATAAGAAAGTGAATAAAGTGGTTAAACTTCTTAAGAAGGCGGTGAGGTTATCTATCCCCAGCCTTGGCGATGAGTTGGTATCAGTTTTGGAGAAGTTGTTTCCTCCTTTTCTGCTGCCGTTCCCTCTGTCTCTCACACAGAGGTACAAACGTAGGCACAAACTTTTTCCCCTCTCTCACATGATTTAAATAACCCTGATAAACTCTTTCAAAAAGAGGACAACACCTTGCAAAATTTAACAGGAACTTACCACAGGACATTCAACATCACTTTCCTGTTTTTTTTTCTGGCTTTAAACAATTTCTCGAATTTAAAAAAAATTCTCATATTTTTGTTTCACTGGAGGCCTAAAAATTGTTTGCTTTAGCCTCCTTCCAGCGGCCTTTGTACATGTGCTGCACCTCCACCTGTGTTGTTCCAAAGTGAGGCCGTTGTTCAGTCCCCGGGAACGGACTACATGCGTCTCCACAGAAAAAGGTTACTGACAGAATCCAGAGACAATGCTTGTCGGGTTCCAGGGCTCTATATCTTAGCAAATGCTGTTCCAATTCGGATCGGCTCTGAGGTCACAATTGATTTTCTGTGAGGATTCCCGGGCCGGGCCTAGAAATTGCCTTACGCCTGCTTGCATCAACCGTAAGACTTATGCAGGCAATTTCTGGCCAGTCGCTGGGCAAATAGCCCAACTCTGTGCCAGCGATTGCTTTTCCGGAGCGCCCGCGGATGCAGAATTCCGGAACTTGCGGGGCATTCCCAAGGGATTGCGACGGTGTACTCTGAGAGCACGCTGTCACAGACACCGCAACTTCAGGGCCACAGTGTATTGGGCCCCTCCCCCCGATCCAGCTTTCCAGCTCACTGCACTGCCTTTGAATGTAAGTGTACGGGACCTTACAGATCGCTGCGCGGCCGCACACCTTACAAGGATCAGTGCCTACAACCCTCCGAGACCTCTGCCCTCCTCCTATTCAGGCCTCTTATGCATTCCCGATTTTAATCGCTCCGCCATTGACGGCCGAGCCTTCAGCTGGCCACACTCACTCCACCATCCAATGCTAGAGGCAACCTTTATTGCCCCCAAACGGTTTGAATTCTTCAGCAGACAGATGTGCTAATTGGGTTGGCCTGTTGAAACTGAGGTGCCTCAACATTTCTAAAAAATATAAACCTGACGCCAGAATTCTAATTTTTAAAAGTAAGCTCCAATTTTCCCCACTTTTTATGTTATTAAGGTTTTTATTAAATTTCATCAGCAACAAGACTAAAACCATAAATCCACCCCTGGTGCAATATTGGACTTATCAAAAAGTAGCAAATAAAAGTAAGTTAAACTTGTGTTAATCAGTCTTCTACCCTCTCCTAAAATGCTTCCTTGCTTCACCTACTGATTGAAAGCCTGATCTTACAAACACCCCCATCTGCAGTAGAATCATTTTATTTTAAAAAGCAGGTGCAGCGTGCAGCTCAAAATTAGCACAAACTCGTTTCTCATTTTCTCTCCTAAAACATGTCACTGCCATCTGACAGCAACAAAGTACTTTCTTACTCACCTGTTGCAGGTAAAACTCAGCGACTCACTCACCTATATAGGTTTAATAAGATGAGGTACACGTGGTTTATCTACCAATCTCTCCCACCAATTTTTAAATCTTCGTCCAGCCCCATAGTGGTGGCCAGCTACATTGAGCAGGCCCACTCCAATTTGTCCCGCTCCAATTTGTCCCACGGGGACTGCGGAGTTTCTGTAACACAGGCCCCTGGAACCGTGGCGCCAAAGGAGAAGGAGGGACACGCTGCCCTCATCACCATGGGAACCAGCTGAGCTCGCCTCCTCTACAGCTTCTGCCTGCAGCAGCTGGAACTTCTCAGAGGGTAACACAACCAACATGTCACACAGTCCTGTAACATATGGCCACTACCTCAACTCTTTTGTTAATTTCCAATTGGGTTCGGCTCTGAGGTCGCAAGACTTGCAAACGACTCTCTGTCTGCATTCCGGGCAATTGTGAATTGGGCCCCACTCCAGCTGTCCAGCTCTCTGTGTGCGCGGCCTTGGAATTGAAGTGCGCAGGAGCTTAGGGACTGATGCGCAGGGAACATTGCTGATAACCAATGTTACCCCTAATTTTTTTTCGAGGTGCACGGCCCATTCACAGTTTTGCACATGTGTGAAATTTAACATTAGAAAGCTGGTCCTGGACTGCATGGGACCAGCCGAGAGCTGCGTGGCAGTGCTGCCGCGCAGCTTAGAGGGAATGTTGCAGCGAGGAAAACTGGGCATCTGGGACCTGAGTGAACAGGGCAAGTAACTGTACATCTCTTTAACCAATCAGATTGAAGGATTGTGAAATTAACAGCATGAGGACTGAGAAGTGTAAATTCGAGTGGGTGAATTCAATGCCAAATCAGGGACAGAAAGAGAAATAAAAATCAGGGACAGAAAGATTGAATTAAGAGAGAGAAAAAAAGAAAGCAAAAGGAAAGTAAAAAAAAATTAAATTTTAATTTTTTAAAATCTCCACCAATTAAGGAATGAAACTTCACAATTGTAATAATGAATTTTCAGTGCCAGAGAGGTTGACTGGCAGTAATTAATACTTCTTCTTAGGCAGTCCCTCGGAACTGAGGATGACTTGCTTCCACATTAAAAATGTGTTCTCAGGTGACTGATTACTCCAATGCGGGACCTACAGTCTCTGTCACAGGTGGGGCAGACGGTGGGGGGGTGGGGTGCTTGGGTTGACGTGTGCTGCTTTCGCTTGGCTTCCGCTTGCTCCCGGCGAAGAGACTCGAGGTGTTTGGCGCCTTCCTGGATGCTTCTCCTCCACTTTGTGCGGTCTTGGGCCTTATCACATTGTTAGAAGGGTACTTAGACTGAAATAGACAAGACTTAACTTTCTCTGGCGAGTTTAGTTCGTATTTTCTGCGTAAATACAGCAACTGCTCGCCATTCAATCCATTTCAATGGTGAGGAAGAAAGCTAGAGGTCGTTTAGGCGAAGCTAACAGTGGAGTGGCGCATCTCGGACAGCAACTTTTGGGTTTCCACGTTTACATAAGAACATAAGAACATAAGAAATAGGAGCAGGAGTAGGCCAATCGGCCCCTCGAGCCTGCTCCGCCATTCAATAAGATCATGGCTGATCTGATCCTAACTGCCAATCCACTATCACAGAACCATCTCCTGCATCTAACAGAATTAGACACACGAAATAGGAGCAGGATCAGGCTACACGGCCCCTGGGCCCGCTCCACTACCCACAGGGCCATGACCGATCCGAACCTAGACTCATGTCCAAATTCCTTCCCGCTCCCCATAACCCTTAATTCCCTTTACTTCTAGGAAACTGTCTATTTCTGTTTTAAATTTATGTAATGATGTAGCTTCTACAGTTTTTTGGGGCAGCATATTCCATGGACCTACCACCCTCTGAGTGAAGTAGTTCCTCCTCATCTCAGTTTTGAAAGAGCAGCCCCTTATTCTAAGACTATGCCCCCTAGTTCTAGTTTCACCCATCATCGGGAACATCTTCCCTGCATCCACCCGATCCAACCCCTTCACAATCTTATATGTTTCAATAAGATCGCCTCTCATTCTTCTGAGCTCCAACGAGTAGAGTCCCAATCTACTCAACCTCTCCTCATATGTCCATCCCCTCATCCCCGGGATTAACCGAGTGAACCTTCTTTGTACTGACTCGAGAGCAAGTATGTCCTTTCTTAAGTATGGACACCAAAACTGTACGCAGTATTCCAGGTGCGGTCTCACCAATACCTTGTACAACTGAAGCAATACCTCCCTATTTTTATATTCTATCCCCCTAGCAATGAAAGCCAACATTCCATTGGCCTTCTTAATCACTTGCTGCACCTGCATACTAACCTTTTGAGTTTTGTGCACCAGGGCCCCCAGATCCCTTTGTACTTCAGTACTTTCAAGTTTCTTGCCATTAAGATAATAACTTGCTCTACGATTTTTCCTGCATAACCTCACACTTTCCAGTATTGTATTCCATCTGCCAAATCTCTGCCCACTTACTTAGCCTGTCTATGTCCCCTTGAAGGTTTTTTATGTCCTCCTCACTCACTACTTTCCCCCCCATCTTAGTATCATCTGCAAACTTTGATATGTTACACTCGGTCCCCTCCTCCAAATCGTTAATATAGATTGTAAAGAGTTGGGGACCCAGCACTGACCCCTGCAGAACACCACTAGTCACTGATTGCCAGTCTGAGAATGAACCATTTATCCCAACTCTCTGCCTTCTGTTAGATAGCCAATCCTCTATCCATGCCAGAATATTACCCCCAATCCCGTGATTTTTTATCTTAAGCAATAATCTTTTGTGTGGCACCTTGTCAAATGCCTTTTGGAAGTCTAAATACACTACGTCCACTGGTTCCCCTTTATCCACCCTATATGTTACTTCCTCAAAGAACTCCAGCAAATTTGTCAAACATGACTTCCCCTTCATAAAACCATGCTGACTTTGTCCTATTAAATTATGATTATCCAAATGTCCTGTTACTGTCTCCTTAATAATGGACTCCAAAATGTTACCTACCACAGATGTTAGGCTAACTGGTCTATAGTTTCCAGCCTTCTGTCTACTGCCCTTTTTAAATAAGGGTGTTACATTAGCAGTTTTCCAGTCTGCCGGGACCATTGCCGAGTCCAGGGAGTTTTGGAAAATTATTACCAATGCATCCACAATCCCTACCGCCACTTCCCTCAAGACCCTAGGATGTAAGCCATCAGGTCCAGGTGATTTATCCACCTTGAGTCCCATTATTTTACCGAGTACCACTTCCTTAGTGATTTTGATCGTGTTTAGCTCCTCCCCCCCTTTAGCCCCCTGTTTGTCCAGTGTTGGGATATTCTTAGTGTCTTCTACTGTAAAGACTGATGTAAAATATTCATTCAGTGTTTTTGCCATCTCCATATTTCCCACCATTAATTTCCAGGTCTCATCCTCTAAGGGACCAACATTTACTTTAGCCATCCTTTTTCTTTTTATATAACTATAAAAACTCTTACTATCTGTTTTTATATTTTTGGCTAATTTACTTTCATAATCTATCTTCCCTTTCTTAATCAATCTTTTTGTTATTTTTTGCTGTCTTTTAAAGTTTTCCCAATCCTCTATCCTCCCACTAGATTTGGCTACCTTATATGCCCTTGTTTTTAGTCGAATACTATCCTTAATTTCTTTACTTAGCCACGGATGGCTGTCTTTTCTTTTACACCCTTTTCTTCTCAGTGGAATATATATTTTTTGGAAGTTGTAAAATAACTCCTTAAATGTACACCACTGATCATGTATCGTCTTACCCTTTAATCTATTTTCCCAGTCCACTTTACTCAATTCCGCTCTCATACCTTCATAGTCTCCTTTATTCAAGCTTAGCACGCTTGTTTGAGATCCAACCTTCTCACCCTCTAATTGAATATGGAATTCAACCATGTTATGGTCACTCATTCCAAGGGGATCCTTTACTAGGACATTTTTAATTAATCCTGTCTCGTTACACAGGACCAGATCTAAGGTTGCCTGCCCCCTGGTCGGTTCAGTTACATACTGCTCAAGAAACCCATCCCTAATACACTCAATGAACTCATCCTCAAGGCAGCCCTGCCCAATTTGATTTGTCCAATTAATATGATAGTTAAAATCCCCCATAATTATAGATGCTCCCTTATTACAAGCCTCAACTATTTCCTGATTGATACTCCGTCCAACAGAGTTGCCACAGTTCGGAGGCCTATAGACTACGCCCACTAGTGTTTTTTTCCCCTTATTATTCCTTACCTCCACCCAAACTGTTTCATTGTCCTGATCTTTTGACCCAATATCATTTCTCTGTGTTACAGTGATTCCTTCCTTCATTAACATAGCCACCCCACCTCCCCTTCCTTCCTGCCTGTCCTTCCTGATCGTTAAATAACCTGGTATGTTTAATTCCCAGGCATTGTCACCCTGCAGCCATGTTTCTGTAATGGCCACAAGATCATACCCATATGTAGTTATTTGTGCCATTAACTCGTCTATTTTGTTACGAATGCTACGTGCATTCAGATAGAGAACTTTCAAAGATGTTTTGTGACACTTAGTTCCTGCTTTTGCCCTTTTTATTACTTTACCTTTTACTCCATACCTTCTGCCGCTTCCTGACATGCTCTGGTTTTTAATTTCCCCACTGCTACCTAAGTCTATGACCTTCTCTGATGTCATTTTATTATTTGCTCTCTAGGAACCTCCCCCCCACTAGTTAGTATAAAGCCCTCTCTACAGCCCTAGTTATATGACCCGCCAGGACTCTAGTCCCAGCACTGGCCAAGTGAAGCCCGTCCCAACGGAACAGCTCCCTCCTGCCCCAGTACTGGTGCCAGTGTCCCAGGAAGCAAAACCCATTTCTCCCACACCAGTCTTTGAGCCACGCATTTAAATCTCTAATTTTAACCTGAAGCTGCTGTAGCATTTGTGCATTTGACAGCAAATTATGGGCCAGTCAGTATAACTTTCAGTGATGTAGGGAGGTCTCTGCACTGCTAATTGTGCATTTCTGTACTGCTAATTGTGCATTCCTGTTCTACTTATTGTCATTTCAAAGTTTTCCATTCAGATTTCTTGATAGAAATATGACTTGCACATCTATAATCCTGATCAAAGCAATATGCTTCCTTCAGCTTTTATTAGTCCAGTTCATGTCCGACCTCTTCCCCACACTCACACTCCCTGTAAAAGTCACATTCCTAATGTTGCTTTCATTAAATTCAAGAGCAGCAGGAAATATAATATGGTCTAACATTGCAGTTTGGTTCACAATCTAGGCGTGGGTCGCCTTAGCAAACTGGTTCTGCGTCTATCGAGATCCCTGCATTCTCCTATTAGCGCATATACTTTACGAAGGCGGGAGGAGTTTCTGCGGACACAGGTTGGGAAACGGCTGAGAGTGAGTTAAACTGAGTCAGAGGTTAGGGACAATTAAAGGAGAGGTATGTAAGATCGTCCCGAGTAGCACACAGCAAGGATCGTACTTAGTATGCATCAGCCAACCAGATCGAGCTTGCTGCGCATTCCTCGGATAATTGTACTTGGCGAACTGGACTTGATTTACCTGATAAACAGAAGGTGGGCACAGTGAAGCCGGGTTATCAATGGAGCTGTAAAAGTAACCCATGAGCACATTCATTGGAGGGCGGAAGTTGTTACACCTGTTCAACTTGTTCAGAGGACTCTTGCTGACTATCAAAACAACCTGTGTTAGGCCTGGAGGATTTTATCAGACCACGTACAGACGCTAAAACTACAGAGAATACTCTGTAATCTAACATGCGGTAACCTGGCTGGTACTTTGTAGCAAATCAAAGAGGTGTTTTTTTAAATACCTGTGACCATGGGCGGTGGAACAGCCAGGGGATCATCCCGGGTCATTGGTGGACACTGCCGTTTGCTGCTCCCGATTTATTTCATTTTATTTGTTTATCTTGCGAACAGTGTCGAGGGGGCTTCTGGAAACGGTTCGACTCCCAGTAATCAAGAGACAGAAGACAGCAGGCAGCACCAAGATTCATCCAATCACATTCCCAGAACCTCGGTAAACCAGGATGAGCGACTGAGTGTGTTCTCTCTGGATTATTATCATGTGCAGGTTCCCTTTGAGATCACCCTCTGGATACTATTAGCTTCTTTGGCTAAAATTGGTAAGTTTGAAAGGATCAGGAAACTGGCGCCACCAGTGGAAGGCAAATATTTACTGTTTGATCTGATTGTATAGATTTTGTTCCTGTTGTAATATTGACTCCTTTTAATGTCCAGTGAGAATCCGAATGTAAACAGTTTAAATCACAGTTTTAGTAGAAAATTAGTTCATTTGTGCACTTACTTTCCATTAGCTATCCATAGATTCTCGTTTTGTCTGTCTGTGCCCTTCTGTTTAAATATCATTATCCCTCATCATACAGGTGAGCCAAGGGGTATTCTATATTCCAGTAAATCTGCAAAAGAAAAGTTGCATGCAAGTGAATATTGATTTTTGATTAAATGTACAACCCTGCCATAAGCAAAACTCTTTTTATTTAAGGAAAAACTTCAGCATAAAGTGTGCATTTTCAAAATGATACTTTTTAATTTATAAAAGTACTTTCATTTTCTTCTTCTTAGGCAGTCCCTCAGAACCGAGGATGACTTGCTTCCACATTAAAAATGAGTTTGCAGGTGACTGATGAGTCCAATGTGGGACCTACAGTCTGTCACAGGTGGGGCAGACGGTGGTTGAAGGGGCGGGTGGGTGGGGTGCTTGGGTTGACGTGCGCTGCTTGCGCTTGGCTTCCGTTTGCTCCCGGCGAAGAGACTCGAGGTGTTCGGCGCCTTCCCGGATGCTTCTCCTCCATTTTGTGCGGTCTTGGGCCAGGGATTCCCAGGTGTCGTTGGGGATGTTACACTTGTTCAAGGAGGCTTCGAGGGTGTCCTTGAAGCGTTTCCTCTGCCCACCTGGGGCTCTCTTGCCATGCCAGAGCTCCGAGTAGAGCGCTTGTTTTGGGAGTCTCGTATCGGACACGCGGACAATGTGACCCATCCATCGGAGCTGATCGAGCATTCATTTTATGTAAAAAAATAAATGACTATGCTCGCCATTATGGTGGTCCTGACAGCAATAGGACCTTTGACTGTTTAGAGTGTGGATCTTGGGAGAGCAATGCTTCAACCCAAAAAAGCAAAATACTGCTGATGTAAAACAGAAAGTGTTGATATCACCAAGCAGGACAGGCAGCATCTGTTCTGTTCTCTGGGGAGAACACAAGTCGAGGTTTTGGGTATAGACATTTCCTCGAAACTGGAAGATATTACAGATGAACAGAATTTTAAAATGAACAGAACAAGGGGAGGGCAAGAAACAAAAACACACACGAAAAGAATTAGACCTGTAAAGTGCTTGTGAAAAACAAGCAATGGTTAAATGGCAGAAGTGATGTTCACCTGCGATCAAAGGTGGCATAATGAGGGAAATGAAAGAAATAAATGACATGTATGAGATACAGAAAGTGTGTGATTTGGCTAAAGAGAGGTAGATAGATGGTTAGAAAGAATATCTTGAAAAACTGGCCAATTCGTTCCTGGGATGTGGGTGTCGCTGGCAAGGCCATCATTTATTGCACATCCCTAGTTGCCCTTGAGAAGGTGGTGATGAGCTGCCTTCTTGAACCGCTGCAGTCCGTGTGGTGAAGGTACTCCCAAAGTGCTGTTCGGGAAGGAGTTCCAGGATTATGACCCAGTGATGATGAAGGAACAGCGATATACTTCCAAGTCAGGATGGTGTGTAACTTGGAGGGGAACTTGGAGGTGGTGGTGTTTCCATGCACCTGCTGCCCTTGTCCTTCTAGGTGGTAGAGGTCGCAGGTTTGGGAGGTGCTGCCGAAGAAGCCTTGGCGAGTTGTTGCAGTGCATCTTGTAGATGGTACACACTGCAGCCACGGTATGCCGATGGTTGAGGGAGTGAATGTTTAAGGTGGTGGATGGGGTGCCAATCAAGTGGGCTGCTTTGTCTTGGATGGTGTCAAGCTTCTTGAGTGTTGTTGGAGCTGCACTCATCCAGGCAAGTGGAGAGTATTCCATCACACTCCAGACTTGTACCTTGTAGATGGTGGAAAGGCTTTGGGGAGTCAGGAGGTGAGACACTCGCTGCAGAATACCCAGCCTCTGACCTGCTCTTGTTGCCACAATATTTATGTGGCTGGTCCAGTTAAGTTTCTGGTCAATGGTGACCCCCCCAGGATGTTGATGGGGGATTCGGCGATGGTAATGCCATTGAATGTCAAGGGGTGGTGGTTAGATGCTCGCTTGTTGGAGATAGTCATTGCCTGGCACTTGTGTGGCATGAATGTTACCTACCACTTAGTAGAAGCATGTCAACAGCAAGGGTGTCAACCACAGTGCCAGTTGTTCAGGAGGAGAAGAAGTAGTTCAGTTAAACAGAAAATTGTGATAGTGGATGGGAAGACACTGTTCATGAAATGAAGGGCCCAGAGATTATCCTGTCAGGGGATGGATGTGTAGAGGGACTATACATCCATGGTGAAAAGGTGGTGGTTGGAGCCAGAGAACTCAATCACCAAAGCATCAGAAGAAAAGACATCTGATGCCAAAGCAAGGAACCTCTTGTATTCATACAGTGATGGCTTGACTTAGAGCTAGGGAGCTGTCTGTGTTCTCCCTAATGCTTCTTCTGCCTGTTCTCGGACAACAAGTCAAGCAGTAAATTTGTGAATGCTTAATCCATGGAATATTATTGAATATAAAGGGTGGATTTCACATTTAAAAAAATCAAAGTAAAACAAATTGAGCCTCTGAATAGTTTCATTGCCATCCTGAGTACACAGAATTTCCATGATTTTAGAAGCTCAGCCCACAGACCTTCCTGTGGCCAAGAAGTTTGGCATCAGGAGGGGGAATGGAGCAACTAGTAGGTCAGCTTCAGTCATTCAAGGAGTGATTTGTAAACCGCACCGTTCAGTGTTCTGACAGTGTGCTCCCACCCAAACACTAACTCGCTCCTTCCCGCCCATCCTCAAAACACTGGCATACACGTCTTGCACACCGATTCTGAAACTCAGAACTCCATGCACTGATCTCCATTGTGATCTATACACATTGTGGGAGGGGGAGGGACAGGTGTACTGAAACTGAACTGAGCATTCATGGATTTCTGACATGCCTTGGTGTCTCAGAGCAGGCAAAAGCAGCATCAGAGAGAACACAGCTCCCTAACTCCAAGGCAAGCCATCAGTTTATGAATACAAACTGTCCGGGGATGTTTGTCTGCTGTAAGGAGTGTGCTGACTTATACTTAAGCAGCTCAATTTTGTCTTTTTTTTAAGAATTCTCGTGAACTCAAGAGCAATGGATTTTATCAATTTGGCAGCTTGCATGCATCTGTAGCTGTTTGAAGAAGCTGTGGATGGGTTTGAGCTGCAGGGAGGGAAGTTGTAATCTGGCTAGAAGTAGATTTGCTTCAACTAAGGCAAAGGCAACTAGCTCAGATTATGGCCGCATTGCCTTTCTGCAGGTTTGTTGGAGATCACTTTGTGAAATGAATCTAAAAGATCAGGGTGGAGCTGGGTATCATGACACAACAACTTGCATTTATATAGCACTTTTAACATGATTCACAGGAGCTTAATCAGACAAGAAATTGATACCGAGCCAAAGGAGGAGACATTAGGACAGGTAACCAAAAGCTTAGGCAATGTGATAGGTATTAAAGAGCGTAGGTTTTAAAGAGTGTCTTAAAGGAGGAGAGGGGTGGAGAGGTTTAGGAAGGCAATTCCAGAGCTTGGGGCTTAGGATTTGGAACTGGCTCTGGCATGTGTGTGCTTGTGTCATGATGCAAGTAAATAGACACACTGAATTGACTGTGCATTTAGTGGGCTGATACAAGACGCGCCTTGCTTGGCATTCGATGTATTTTCTTATGCTTTGGTGATTGAGTTCTCTGGCCCCAACCATCTCCTTTTCACTGTGGCCCTACAGCCCCTCTACACCTCCATCCACCACCCGGACAATATTGCGGCACTGTGCATCTTTCTTGAACAGTGGCTTCCCATCTATCACTGCACTCTTCTACTTAGCTGAACTTCTCTCCCCTGAGCAACTTCTCTTTAACTTCACTCACTTTCTCCAGATCAGTATTGTTGCTATAGGAAACTACATGCATCCCAGCTATGTGCTGTCTTTCTTTGTAGGATTTTATGGAGCTTTCTTCCAGTTTTACTCAGAGCCCCTTTTTGCCTCTCCATTACATTGATTAGTGTTTTGGTGTTGTTTTCTGCTCTTGCTCTGATCTTGAAAATTTCATTCATTACACTTCCAATTTCCATCCAGCCCTCACTGTTGCATGTTCCACCTCTTAATGTTTCACTTCCTTTCCCTGCTGGACTTCCTGCTCTCTCTCTGGTAATGGGCTTTCCAAAAACATCTCTTACAAGCCCTCAGATTCTTCCAGTTATGTGGATAACACATTTTCTCTATAAGATTGCTTTCTTTTCTCTCTGTTTCTCTGTTGTATTTGTTCTGATGACTCCACTTTCTATACCAGAGCTTCTAACATGCCTTCCTTTTTCTCTTAGCTGAGCTTCCCCTTGGCTATGTCTCACAATAATGGCACAATCTCCTGGTTTTAAACTTTCCACACTACCAGCCTCAGCATTTGCCAGTTAATTTTCTGCTATTTCCACCACCTACAACATGATTTGAAAACCAAGCACACCTTCCTGTCCATTCCCTTCCCCTCTCTGCTTTATGAAGAGAGAACCTGTTTTCTGGCATTTCATCCCTCCACCATTCAGGCTTCCAGCTGCTCTTCCTGTGGCACATTCCCATACAGTTGTAGCAGGTGCGATACCTGTCCATTAACCGCTTCCCACATCTTTTGGGGCCTCAGACAACCCGTGTGTATTTCATTCTAGTGCACTATTTTTGCTGCTGTACACTGGGGAGACCAGAAGCAGATTGGGTGACCGCTTTGCTGAAGACATTCTGTCCACAAGTGCGATCTTGACCTACCTGTAGTTTGCTGCTTCAGTTCCCTTTCCTGTTCCCACTCTGACCTGTCTATCACCTCCCACGCTGTTCTAATCTGCCTCAGTGCAAGCTTCTAAGACAGGATATCCTTTCTCCTGGGCACTGCAGCCTTCTGGTATGAACTCTGCCTTTAGCTACATCAGACCTTGCTCTATTTCCTTTGCAGCAGCTGGTGCTGGGGAAATGTGGCAGTTCTGCCAGCCTCTGCTTGGAGATTAGCCAGGGTATCGATCTGAATCTTCCTTTTTAGGCTGCTGACGTACCTGCAGTGTATGCCTGGCATTTTCTGTTTTTATTTTGCATTTGCAGTTCTCCTTTTATTTTTCCCCTGTGTAATTTCCCATGCCTTTTTACCACCCTAATGTCATGTTCTTTTAATGGCTTTTCATTGCCTCATTAAGATGATCTTTACATATTTTTAAAACTCTTCAATAAAGCTGTGTGTTGGTATTTAACCTATTGATTCCTCTTTGTGACAAGTCAGCATTCCTGATGCTTTTACCTGTTCTCTCTTTCCCTCCCCCCATTTTGTTCAGCCCTACTAAAGGGCTCATTACCTGTCAGTTTCCGCTCTCATGATGGGTTACACCAAAACATTAACCCTTCGTTTCTCGGTGCCGAGGCTGCCTGACCCGCTGTGTATTTCCAGCATTTTCTGTTTTTATTTCAGATTAGAATTATAGAATGGTTACAGCACAGAAGAAGGCCATTCGGCCCGTCGAGCCCATACTGGCTCTCTGCAAGAGCACTTCAGCTAGTCCCAAACCCCGCCATTTCCTCGTAGCCCTGCAATTTTTTTTCCTTCGGGTACTTATCCAATTCCCTTTTGAAAGCCATGATTGAGTCTGCCTCCACCACCTTTTCAGGAAATGCATTCCAGATCCTAACCACTCGCTGCGTAAAAAAGTTTTTTCTTATGCCTTCTTTGGTCAATCACCTTAAATCTGTGTTATCTGGTTCTCGACCCTTCTGCAAATGGGAACAGTTTCTCTCTATCTACTCTGCCCAGACCCCTCATGATTTTGAACACCTCTATCGAATCTCCTCTCAACCTTCTCTAATCTAAGGAGAACAACCCCAGCTTTTCCAGTCTATCCAAGTAACTGAAGTCCCTCATCCCTCGAATCATTCTTGTAAATCTTTTCTGCACCCTCTCTAAGGCCTTCACATTGTCCCTAAAGTGCGGTGCCCAAAATTGGACACAATACTTCAATTGAGGCCGAACCAGTGTTTTATAAAGGTTCATCATAATTTCCACGATTTTGTACTCTATACCTCTATTCATGAAGCACAGGATCCCGTAAGCTTTTTTAACTGCTTCCTCAACCTGCCCTGCCACCTTCAATGATTTGTGCACACGTACCCCCAGGTCTCTCTGTTCATGCACTCCCTTTAGGATTGTACCCTTTAGTTTATATTTCCTCTCCTCATTCTTTCTACCAAAATGTATCACTTTGCACTTTTCTGTGTTAAATTTCATCTGCCACATGTCCGCCCATTCCACTAGCCTGTCTATGTTCGCTTGAAGTCTATCACTATCCTTCTCACTGTTTACTATACTTCCAAGTTTTGTGTCATCCGCAGATTTTGAAATTGTGCCCTGTACACCCATGTCACAGTCAGTAATATATATCAAGAAAAGCAGTGGTCCTAGAACCAACCCCTAGGGAACACCACTGTATACCTTCCTTCAGTCCGAAAAGCAACCGTTCACCACTACTCTCTGTTTCCTGTCACTTAGCCAATTTCGCATCCATGCTGCCACAGTCCCTTTTATTCCATGGGCTTCAACTTTGCTGGCAAGCCTATTATGTGGTACTTTATCAAAACGCCTTTTGGAAATCCATGTACACCACATCAACCACATTGCCCTCATCAACCCTCTCTGTTACCTCATCAAAAAACTCAATCAAGTTGGTTAAACACTATTTGCCTTTAACAAATCTGTGCTGGCTTTCCTTAATTAATCTACACTCATCCAAGTGACTGTTAATTTTGTCCCTGATTATTGTTTCTATAAGCTTCCCCACTGCTGAGGTTAAACTGACTGGCCTGTAGTTGCTGGGTCTGGCCTAGAAATTCAGTGCCCTTAGCGCCGATTTTGCGGCGCTAGAGGGCCTAGCGCTGCAATTGGCGCCGGCGCCTAAATTGCCTGGGGCCCTTACGCCGCGGTAGACCGGTAGCGCTGCGCCGGCACCGATGACGTCATCGGTGTGCGCAGCGTCCCGGTTGCCATGGTAACCCGCCCGAACTGGGAAATTGACTTGCGGCCGCCTCGCCCGTGGCAGCCGCAAGCAACGTTCTGGCAGAGGTGCCTTGCACAAGTTTGCGCCGGCGCATTAAAGGCCCCGCGGCGGCCGGCCGCTTTCCCGCCGCCCGCCTGGCCGCAGCTCACTCCCCGGACTTCCCCCCCCACCCCCCCCCGGAACAGAAGCAAGCCCGGCACTTGTCCGAGGTGCCGGGCTCATTTTTAATAAGATTATCGCGGGCCGCGGCCGGGTGCAGGCAGCTCCTCCTTAAGGGAAGGAGGAGGCCTGCACTTCCCGAACCTGCCGCATCGCAGCGGGCGCCGCAGCGCCGGGATAGCGCCGAAATTCAGCGCATAGCGCCAGTTTTCAGGCGCTAACAGCTTTCAGCAGCGCCGGCAGCCGTTTGGGCGCAGAAGTAGTGAATTTTGGGCCCGACCAGCGCGACTTAGCTCCGGCACTAACTTCCGGCGCTAAAGCCGTTGCAGCGCCAGAACCCAATTTCTAGGCCTTTATCTTTACACCCTTTTTTGAACAAGGGTGTAACATTTGCAATTCTGTAGTCTTCTGGCAGCACCCCTGTTTCTAAGGAGGATGGGAAGGTTATGGCCAGTACCTCCGCAATCAGTAACTTCACTTCCCTCAGCGTCCGAGGATGCATCCCATCTGGTCCTGGTGGCTTATCTACTTTAAGTACAGCCAGCCTTTCTAGTACCTCCTCTTTATCAATTTTTATCCCATCCAGTATCTCCTCTATCTCCTCCTTCACTATGCCTATGACAGCATCCTCTGTGAAGACAGATGCAAAGTACTCATTTAGCAACTCAGCCATATTCTCTGCCTCCATACGTCGGTCTCTTTTTTTCATCCCTAATCAGCCCCACCCCTCCTCTTACTACCCGTTTATTACTTATATGCCTATAGAAGACTTTTGGATTACCTTCTATGTTATCTGCCATTCTATTCTCATACCCTCTCTTTGCCCCTTTTATTTTCTTTTTCACTTCTCCTCTGAACTTTCTATATTTAGCCTGATTCTCAGATGTATTCGCGATCTGTCATACACGCTCTTTTTCTGTTTCATCTTACTCTTTATCTCTTTCGTCATCCAGGTAGCTCTGACTTTAGTTGCCCTAACTTTCCCCCAAGTGGGAATGTACCTCGACTGTACCTGAAATATTTCTTCTTTAAAGGCAGCTCATTGTTCCATTGCAGTTTTGCTTGCCGATCTTTGATTCCAATTTACCCAGGCCAGATCTGTTCTCATCCCACTGAAATTAATATTTCCAACTTTTGCAGGTTTTCTTTCTATTAATTATTAGAAGCCTGCTAACTTTTACTTCTAAGTCAGTAATCTGACACCAGCTCACATGGATGAGTTTTTTCTATCAAGGTGAGGCTTTTGCCAAGATTTTCAGGTAGCTGCACTTTGGTGAAGGGCTATTGATTTTTCCACTCGCAGTTCAGTACCTACTGGAATAATCATCAAGATGAGAGACTTATTCCAGGGCACCACTAATTTGGTCATTGTGTCATGCTGTCAGCTGTGGCTCAGTGGTAGCAGTCTCGTCTCTGAGTCAGAAGGTCGTGAAAGTCCCACTCCAGAGCCTTGAGCACATAATCTAGGCTGAAACTTCAGTGCAGTACTGAGGGAGTGCTCCACAGTCTGAGGTGCCACCTTTTGGATGGGACGTTAAGTGAATGTAATAGATCCCATGGCACTATTTGTAAGAGCAGGGGATGTCTGGCCAATATTTATCCATTAACCTACACCAATAACCGATTATTTGGTCATTGTCACATTGCTGTTTGTGGGAGCTTGCTGTGGACATGTTGGTTGCATTGTTTCCTACATTACAACAGTGATTACGCTTCCAAAAGGTACTTCATTGGCAGTAAAGCACTTTGGACTTCCTGAGGTCGTGAAATGCACTATATAAATGTAAGTCTTTTTTTATTGACAATGAAGCTTAACAGAAGACCTCACTGAATCAGCTGTCCTATATTGTCTCTGGCAGAGTAATGTTGGTTGACAGGTCCTGAGTCTAGCCTGCTGGCCTCCTGTTGATGCAGAGTATTTTTTGAAACATACTGTCTATTGTTGAAAATAAAGTACAGATCAATTTACAATGCAGTTAAACTACTTCTGCGTCAATGTGGAACAGTTTCAGTTGCTGATCAATGCAAGGAGATGGTGCATTTCAGGAGAGGATCTGATTTCCAAGTGCACTTCAGCCAGGGGGTATGAGAGACCATCTTTATTGGGTAGTCTCGCATGCTACCTATCTGGTTCACTAATGTTCTTTAGGGACGGAAATCTGCCGTCATCATCTGGTCTGACCTATATGTGACTCCAGACCCACAGCAATGTGGTTGACTCTTAATTGCCCTCTGAAATGACCTAGCAAGCTACTCAGTTGTACCCAAGCGCTACGACAAAGTACTGTGGGAGTACCTTCACCACACGGACTGCAGCGGTTCAAGACGGTGACTCACCACCACCTCCTTGAGGGTAATTAGGGATGGGCAATAAATGCTGGCCTTGCCAGCGACGCCCACCTCCCATGAATGAATTATAAAAAAATTCTCACCCCACTCGGGCTTTGCACTAGAAACAGTGTAATTCCAATCCAGTGTGAAGCCACAATATTAAAGTGTTCAGACAGTTAATAGCCCTACCTAGGCACTTTATGGAAACATTTTAGTGTCCTGAGAGAAACTGCACCCCATGGGCTCTCTCTTAACATTAAAGAAATGAGCTGTCTGGAGCATGGAGCTGTTTAGTTGGGTGCAAAAATTTCTCCTTACCAGTCAACTCCAGTGTGTTGGTGCATTATGTTCTACAGATACACATCTGAGACTAGTTTGTGCAGTATAATAGCACCTATCCCCAGCTTTACTGGCATTTATAGCAAACTAAATTGAATAACATTTTCCAATACAAGATTTTAGTTGCAAAATGTATAGATTTTGGTACTTTTTTCTTCTTAAATTTTCTATAAACTTAATATCCCCAACCAAGCCTTGAACCACGACCCCCAAGTTTAAAGGCACTTGTACAACAGCTGATGTCAAATGTATGATTCTCTTGCTGTCGCCTCCATTTGTAAGTATGAACAACCAAATGTATGGTGGCAGCAGGGACCCACATCTTGTGCATTATGTGAATGCCTACAGATTCACTTTCTTTTAAAAAATATATACCGCTTAACACATTTAGGTATAAAAAATCTATATAAAATCCAGACCATTGTCTCGGGTTCAGTGTCACTGATCACGCACATAAGCAGACCCAGTGTCCTTTATAATCGGATGTTTATCTTTACTGCCCAATATCTAGTCATATCATTGCATGACCTGGGGCTCATAACAATCAAAGTATTCTGATTATGTGAACGGTATACCGTAATCTTCCACGTGTCTCCATCTTAAATCTAAACAAAGCAAACTACGTAGGTATGAGGGGTGAGTTGGCTAAAGTAGATTGGGAAACTACATTAAAAGGTATGATGGTAGAGAAGCAATGGCTAGCATTTAAAGAATTAATACATAATTTACAACAAATATACATTCCTTTAAGGCACAAAAACCCCACAGGAAAACTGGTCCAACCATGGGTAACAAGAGAATTTAAAGATCGTATTAGATCAAAGGAAGAGGCTTATAATGTTGCAAAAAGAGTAGTAAGCCTGAGGATTGGGAGGATTTTAGAATTCAGCAAAGGAGGACCAAGAAATTGATAAAGAGAGGGAAAATAGAATATGAGTAAACTAGCGAGAGACATAAAAACGGACTGTAAAAGCTTCTATAGGCATGTGTATCTGTAGAACATAATCCACCAACACACTGGAGTTGACTGGTAAGGAGAAATCTTTGCACCCAACTACACAGCTCCATGCTCCAGACAGCTCATTTTTTTAATGTTAAGAGAGAGCCCATGGGGTGCAGTTTCTCTCAGGACACTAAAATGTTTCCATAAAGTGCCTAGGTAGGGCTATTAACTGTCTGAACACTTTAATATTGTGGCTTCACACTGGATTAATATTGTGGCTTCACACTGGATTGGAATTATACTGTTTCTAGTGCAAAGCCCGAGTGGTGTGAGAACTTTAAAAAAATTAATTCATGGGATGTGGGCATCACTGGTAAGGCCAGCATTTGTTACAGGCTGAGACAGGAGAAATTATAATGGGGAATAAGGACATGGCAGAGAAATTAAACAAATCATGGGATAAAGGGGAAAGTTTTGGCGTGGATAGGGAACTGGCTGTCAGATAGAAAACAGAGAGTTGGAATAAACGGCTCATTTTCTGAATGGCAGGCAGTAACAAGTGGGGTACCACAGGGATCTGTCCTGGGCCCCCAGCTGTTCACAATTTACATTAATGACCTGGATCAGGGAGTCGGATGCAGCATTTCCAAATTTGCAGACGACACTAAACTAGGAGGGGGGGTGGGCTCAGAGGAAGAGACCAGGAAGCTCCAGAGCGATTTGGACAGACTGGGCGATTGGGCGGATAAATGGCAGATGCACTATAATGTGGACAAGTGCGAAGTTATCCACCTTGGGTGCAGGAACGGGAGGGCAAATTATTATTTAAATGGCAATAGATTGGGAGAGGGGGAAGTACAGAGAGACCTGGGTGTTCTTGTACACCAGTCACTGAAGGCGAGCATGCAGGTGCAACAGGCGGTCAAGAAGGCAAACGGTATGCTGGCCTTCATAGCAAAAGGGTTAGAATACAGGAACAGGGATACCTTGCTGCAGCTGTACAGGGCACTGGTGAGACCACACCTCGAGTACTGTGTACAGTTTTGGTCGCCTCATCTGAGGAAGGATGTTCTTGCCATGGAGGGGGTGCAGCGGCGATTCACCAGGCTGATACCAGGAATGGCGGGAATGACCTATGAGGAGAGACTATGTAGTTTAGGGATGTACACACTGGAGTTTAGAAGATTGAGAGGGGACCTCATAGAAGTGTATAAAATTCTGACAGGTCTAGACAGACTGGATGCAGAAGGAATGTTTCCCTTGGCGGGTGAGAACAGAACTAGAGGACATAATTTAAGGATAAGGGCTAAACCATTTAGGACAGAGATGAGGGGGAATTTCTTCACTCAGAGAGTGGTGAACCTGTGGAACTCATTGCCACAGAGGGCAGTGTATGCCAGCTCATTAAATATATTTAAGAGGGAATTAGATATATTTCTACGGGCAAAAGGGGTTAAGGGTTACGGAGAGAAGGCGGGGACGGGATACTGAATTAAAGGATCAGCCATGATCTCATTAAATGGCGGAGCAGGCACGAAGGGCCGAATGGCCTACTCCTGCTCCTATCTTCTATGTATCTATGTATCTATGTAACACTTTGGCCGCGATTTTTCCTATCGATGCGGTTTGGGAACGGGACAGCTGCCTTCCGGGCTCCAGTCCCGCCCCCAACGACATTAGATGCACAGACATGATTTTGCATCAATTGGCCTTGTTAAGCCCACCCTGCGGTCTTGCCAGCCAATTAAGAGGAAGCTGGTGTCAGATGACATCAGTTGATGACGCATCATCTGCCGGTTTTCTTAAAGGGGTCACGCACTTTTTTTTGACCGCTGATTTTTCAGTGTTTTGTTGAAACGGATTCTTTTGGTCCTCAATCTGGTTCAGTACAAACACTGAGTCGAATACTGGTTGAATTCAACAGTTTTTATTCTGTCATCCCGGGAGACTTACTCTGATACAGCACAGTCCTGACTCCAGAAGAGTCCCGACAGGTTAAACCAGAGCAAGCCATCTTTCATACAGTGTGCCACATTATTATACTTGCATTTGAGAAGACATTAACACATCGTACAGTCTGCACCAATCCCGAGCTGTACACGTATACATTTAATTTGATTTCCTGGCCTGGCAGTATGAAACAAAGAAGTCACATTTCACTGAATGGTTTATAGTTAAGTAAATATGCTGGTAATGGTTTCACGATCACCTAATCATTATGGTAATGCGTTTGCAATCATGGTAATGTGGTTTCTGATCGCCTATTGTCTGTATAACCTCTGCACTCCGCCCTACACTGTTTCCACCAGCAAGGTGTGACATCGTGGGTGCCAGCCATATTAGCAGCCACAGATCAGTTTAGCTTCTTTTATTTTACTTCCTGCTGCCTTCACAGTTTCTTGAGTTAACATGATCATTTCTTACAATATGCAAGTGACTCAGCGATGTCGACATTTCACCACCATTTTATGCTGACAGGATCCTCCATTTTAGATTGACAGGGTCCTTGGCTATGCGAAGCGAGTTGTTACCATTTTTTTGCATTCTATATCCTCATTCCCCCCTTTTATCATTCCATGATAACCATCTAAGGTACCCAGTGATTCTGGGCTTCATCCTACTGGTCCATCTCTATCTTATTGAGTCTATTATACTCCTCCTCCATTAATTCATTCTCTTTTTCTGGGTTGGTCCTACAAGTACATTTTTGGTGCCAACATGGCAAACCCCATCTGTTTCTATTGTCCAAATGTACTTCCCGATGTTCCTGTTTTAATAGTCCATTACAGAAGTCCCATTTAGTCACGTTCCAGGATCTGAAAGCTTTAAGATTCTTGTCTTTGCACTGGAGAATATCTCTTCGGCACAGATGGACTGTTTTTCCAGGTGTGATTTTCTTACATTTCTTCAGTCGATTGAACGCCCCGCCCGCGAGCAGGATAACGCTCAGAAGCAGTAATAAAGTCCTCATCTTGATTCTTGGTGATCAATCAATGCTACTTATTAACTATTAATCTGGAAAACAAAGTGCTTACACAAGATCAAAAGTTAAAAACTTAAACTAAAATTTAAAACTTAAAAATTAAAATCGTATAATAAGAGTAGGATTTCAGCAGGCCAGAACAATCCAAACACAACACCAGACCTCGTAAAAGCTGCAGTCACCTCTATCAAGGCCGAGCATGAGTTCTGTAGTCTCCTATCAGTGGCTGATCAATCAAAATAAAATTAATGATTGTTCGTAAAATCTACTATATACTGTACTGATTTACTATACTGTACTGATTTACTACTGATTATCTCCCCCCCTTTTGATTGGTTTCTCCAATCAATTTACAGTGGTGGAAATGCACCCATGCGCTTCTTCCCTCGACCTTAGCTGCAGTCGGGGTTGTTAGTAAGACCTGATATGGACCTTCCCACCTTGGATCTAGACTTTTACGAGTCCAGTTCTTAACCATCACATACGAACCTGGTTCAATTTTTAGAGAACCAGATAAGTCAGGAAGTTCACCATATGCAGCACGGACCTGTGAATGCAGCCCGCGCAAAACCTTAGTAAGAGCCAAGACATAGGTCGTCATTTCTTCAGTCATATGGTTGTAGGAGCATTTTGGTTCCAGGGAGTCTTGAGTGGTCTACCATAGATAATCTCAGCAGGTGTAAGTCGTGCTTTACCCGCTGGTGTGGTGCGGATCTGAAAGAGAGCCACAGGAAGCAATTTCAACCAAGTGGAGCCGGTTTCGGCTATCAGTTTAGCAAGTTTGTTCTTCAGAGTCTGATTGGTTCTTTCGACAAGTCCTGCAGCCTGTGGTCGATAAGCACAATGCAATTGCTGATGAATGTTCAACTGGGTACAAAGTTCCTTGTTCACTTCGGCAGTGAAGTGAGGACCGTTGTCAGAACTTAACCGAGTTGGAATACCATACCGAGGTATGATCTCTCTCAGCAATACCTTAACAACAGTAGAGGCTTTATTGTCTGTGGTTGGATATGCCTCGATCCATTTACTAAATACATCTACAATGACAAGTACGTATTTGTAACACTGACATCTTTCCAACTCAATGTAGTCCATTTGCAGGGTCTCAAAGGGACCCTCAGATAAAGGGTTTTTTCCCCATTCGCAAGGCACTCCCTTTCCAGGGTTGTGTTGTTGACAAATCAGGCATCGATCGCTAATGTTCTGTGCTATTGCTTGAAGCCTTGGATGCCACCAAGTACTTAGAAGCAAATCACCCACTGCCCTGGCACCACAATGAGTTGCAAAGTGTACACATTCAATAACCCATAAAGCTAGCTCATCAGACATGCAAGTCTGTTCCGCGGGAGTAATCCAGAGTTTTGATAAAGGGTTATATACACATCCCAATTCTCTCCACAAATGCTTATCACTACCAGGAGCATCCTCCTGCAACTTAATCACCTCTTGGATGGTTGGCATTAGTTTTTCCGAGGTAGACTGATTCTTTTCGGAATTTTTAGTCTGCCTCATCATTCGGGGCACAATCATTTGGTGACTCCTAGAAGCATTTTTGGCCGCCTCATCAGCGCGGCGGTTTCCTATATCTACCGGGTTTTGGCCAGTGGTATGGGCAGAGCATTTAATCACAGCTATCTGTTTGGGGAGTGAAAGGGCTTGCAAGAGATCTGAGACTAACTGACGGTGAGAGATCGGGCTGCCCGAAGAGGTCAGAAAACCTCTATTTTTTCACAATTGTCCAAAGTCGTGAACTACTCCAAAGGCATATCTAGAGTCTGTATATACATTAATTCGTAATCCTTCTCCCAAAGTACAAGCTCGTATGAGTGCAAACAGTTCGGCTTGCTGGGCAGAAAAAGGGGATTCAAAGGCTGCTGATTCTAAGGTGACACCTTCCTGATTCACAATTGCATAACCAGAAATTCGTTTTCCCTTCTCATCAATTGAAGAACTGCCATCTGTATACGTAATCACGGATTCGTTTTTGTATGTTACTCGGACTGCTTCCGTCATCGCGTACTGAGATACTTGTCCTTGAAAGCCGGATAAGCTTTGAGTTTCTTTCGATTTGGGGAGTTTAAGGTCTGATTGAACAGATGACATAGCGGCCCCTGTATCGACCAAAAAGGGATATCATTGATCTTGAATCTGAAGCATTAATAGGGGTTCTCGATCCGCTTGTAACATGTTTACCACCAAATTAGCCAGTCAATTTTGTGGAAATGGATTGGTTTGGGAGAAATCAGTGTATGTTCCCCTTCCTCGACCTCCTTGCCAACCGCCTCTATTTCCTCGGGTCTGACCTCCCCTTCCTTGTCGTCTGGCCGGACACTCCTCACTCCAATGGCCAGGCTGACCACAATTGAAGCATAGACCTTGTCCTTGTCCTCTGCCCCTTCCTCTTCCCCCATAATTTTGTCGTGGGGGCGCATAGGGCGGGCCATAAGCAGGAGCGTCGGGTCCAGTTGGGTGATTGTAATACCCATAGTTTTGGGAGTCTACCCATCCTGGAACACAATACTGGGGTTCCGTTTGATATCCTGTTAGGTCTGGCCCTACTTTTGGCTGTATGGGAACGTCCTCTCGCTTCATTACATATTCTGGCTTGACCTTAACGTGGGGTTGACTTTCTGCACTCTTACTTTCTTTCCAGTAATATTCCACAGCTCTAGTCATTTGAGTCGGGCTGTTTTCTGCCCAGTTCATATTATTGGTTTTAATGGCTGTCGCCACAGCAGCCGGAAGACAGTTCATCAGAATGGCGCAGAATTGGGGTGAATTGGCTCCTCCTTGATAATTGGTGTCCCCCGACTGTCCCTGATAAACCTCACAGAATCTCTCCAAAAATTCCTCAGGTCCCTCATCTTTCTTTGGCTTAGTATCTAGGACATTAGATATATTGATAGGTTTTTGGAGTGTAGCATTGAGTGCTGCAAGCATGTGTCGCTCCCTATCAGCTGTGAGGACGTGGGCGGTCTGTAAAGCGGCATGATTGGGGTGAGTCAGGTGTTCCAAAAATCTATTGTGTTCGGAAGGAGTTAAAACTTGTTGAATCAAAGCCCATAGATCTCGGGAGTCTGCATTGTACACCTGTATCGTGGTTCGAAGAAAGTCCACAAACCGAGCGGGCGCCTTTTTCCTGTCTGGCATACCGGTTAGGATAGCCATTATCTCATTAGGTTTCCAAGGGAAAAATACATCTATGGTGGGGTTGGCTGCGGCAGCCGCTGCATTCGGGTTTAGCATTGTTCTTACCGGCAGATTTCTGGGCGTTCGTTTTGGTTTAGTAAGGCTAATTTCGGGTTCTGAGTCGGAACTGTTTAAGGGTGAAAGGTTGTCTTCAGAATCAGTAAAGTCACTACATGAGTCAGTGTCATCTGCTTTTGCTGGTTTATGTTGTACTAATTGTCTGGGTCTACGTTTCTTCTTCTTCTGCCAATTCGGACTAGGGGTATTCCCCGGTTTCACGTCTTTCTTGGGATTTGTTGGATCTTTCGATCGGGTTCGACAAGCAACAGGGTCTACATAAACATCAGACATCGGCGTGATTGGGGAGTGACTTGGGACAGTAAGGGAGGGTGGCGGTGGGCTGGTAACGGACGTAATAGGGATCAAGCCAGTCGGATTTGCAAGAGGTTGGTCAGGATAAATGTTATTATATTGGGGTGGCTGAGGAGGTGGCGCGGTAGGAGTTCTAATTGTCTAATTGTTTAAATCCTCATCTTCTCCGTCTCCCTCGGTCAACGCAAGGCCAACCATTGAACTACGTAGTTCATTTTTATCCTTTTTATCTGGCGCCTTTTCAGATTTTGACCTTTTCTCATGTGCACATTCTTTCTTAAGTATTTCAATGGGTTTAGGATTTCCTCCTTCGGTTAACTTTATTCCTAATTTAACAGCATTTTCTTGCCAGCTGGCTAATAGGGAACTGTCTTTAATTTCTTGGCAGTACTGTCGCCAGAGTCCAATTAGTTTTTTAGTCTTGCTTCCCATGTTCTTTTTCCAAATCATTTCTTGAGCTTGTTTAACCGTTTCTAAACTTTTGGGACCCCCTAGTGGCCATTGTTCGCTGCCTAATTTTTTATTTAAACCCCCTGAGAGTAGTCTCAATTGTTGGGCTTTATCCGGATATTTGTCACATAATGTTTGTAAGGCACTGCCCTCGTCACTTGTTGTGTCTAGGTAATTACCCATGGTTCTCTTACACTAAGGGCTCCCTTTCAGGATTCGAGTTACGTTTTTTAAAAGTGTCTCGTATATTTCACGGATACCGGCACACAAAACTAAACACCACAATACAATAACTACAATACTTAGACCAAACAAAAACACAGTGAGTCATCTATATTCATCAAATAGTAATTTTAGCCTCTGTCACCGTCTGGTACAGGTATTCTTAGCCTAATTATTCAAATCGTAAATTTAGCCTCTGTCACCGCCTGGTACAGGTATTCTTAAACTCTAATTATTCAACTTATACGACCCTTATCTTGCACTCCCTGAGTACAAGTTGCTCGAGCTCTAGAGTCCCCGACTCTCTCTTTTTACTTTCTTTCAAGTATTCTTTTTCTCTTTCTCTAAAATCACTACTTATCTACTTTTTAGTCCAATCGGAGCCTGAGCGGACCAAGTGAAATACGAGGCCGGCGCGTTACCCGACTTGGATACTTATTTCCTAAGTTTACACAGTATTCGCCAGATTGACCCAGATCTCGTCGGGACACCACGCAAGAATTAGCGAGTGGCAAAACTTTTATCGGACTTACGGATCAGAGGAAAACCGAGGTGGTAAATTTAAACATACTCACTCCGGGGGCCCATTTCCTCCTCTCACGTCCAAAACTAGTTCGGCTCTTAATTTCGCGAATTCTCGGTGATCGTCCGTTGAGATCCCACTTCTGACACCAAATGTTGAAACAGATTCTTTTGGTCCTCAATCTGGTTCAGTACAAACACTGAGTCGAATACTGGTTGAGTTCAACAGTTTTTATTCTGTCATCCCGGGAGACTTACTCTGATACAGCACAGTCCTGACTCCAGAAGAGTCCGACAGGTTAAACCAGAGCAAGCAATCTTTCATACAGTGTGCCACATTATTATACTTGCATTTGAGAAGACATTAACACATCGTACAGTCTGCACCAATCCCAAGCTGTACACGTATACATTTAATTTGATTTCCTGGCCTGGCAGTATGAAACAAAGAAGTCACATTTCACTGAATGGTTTTTAGTTAAGTAAATATGCTGGTAATGGTTTCACGATCACCTAATCATTATGGTAATGCGTTTGCAATCATGGTAATGTGTTTTCTGATCGCCTATTGTCTGTATAACCTCTGCACTCCGCCCTACACTGTTTCCACCAGCAAGGTGTGACATCGTGGGTGCCAGCCATATTAGCAGCCACAGATCAGTTTAGCTTCTTTTATTTTACTTCCTGCTGCCTTCACAGTTTCTTGAGTTAACGTGATCATTTCTTACAATATGCAAGTGACTCAGCGATGTCGACATTTCACCACCATTTTATGCTGACAGGATCCTCCATTTTAGATTGACAGGGTCCTTGGCTATGCGAAGCGAGTTGTTACCATTTTTTTGCATTCTATATCCTCAGTTTGACAGCATTGAGGTGCTGCAACCATTGACAATCACTGTATAAAGGTGAGCCCTTGGACCCAGGCTCTCTAGTGACTCCCTCCTTAGGCTAAAACAGTTGGCAGCTGCAGGTGAGGTTACAGAAGTAATCTGTCACTGGTGAGAGAAGTTCTCCCAATAAGGTGGGACGACATACACAATCCAAAAGTTGTCACCTACAGAAAAGTGTAAATGCATTAAAAATGATTTTCCCAACATTTTCTTACCTCTGAAACTCACCAGTGTACCATTGGATCCTTCACACCACTTCTGCAGCTGTCATCAAAGCAGAAACATTACAGCAGACCCACAGAATGCCACACTTACCTGGTGTGGTGTCCGGACATCAGGAAGCTCGCTGTAGACCTGTCAAAATTGCAAAAAGCCTCTTAACTGCCTGTTAACAACCTGTTACCAAGCAGTTAAGTGCCTATAATCCTCTTCCCGCCACTAGGTGTCGAGTCTATGTGCAAATCGAGGACCCGACACCTGGGATGATTGTTTGGAGGCGGCTTGACAGCGTGTTTCCGACCCGCTGTCAATCTTTGCGATTTTGCCGGATGTCCCGCCTCCAAACCTGCCCCCTGAACGCTGACAAAATCCCGGCCTTTGTGTCTGTCTTCATGAAAGACGATGCAAAAAACTTCCTGGAAATAGAGTGGAGAACCAAGGCTTTAGCGAGAATGAGGAACTGAAAGAAAATAGAGTTAGTAAAAAAAAAGTACTGGAGAAATTAATGGGACTGAAAGCTGCTAAATCCCCTGGACCTGATGGCCTACATCCTAGGGTTTTGAAAGAGGTGGCTATAAAAATAGTGGATGCATTGGTTGTCATCTTGCAAAATTCCATAGATTCTAGAATGGTTCCCGCAGATTGGAAGGTAGCAAATGTAACCCCACTATTTAAGAAAATAGGGAGAGAGAAAATGAAGAACTACAGACCAGTTAGCCTGACATCAGTAGTAGGGAAAATGCTAGAATCTATTATTAAGGACGTGGTAACAGGGCACTTAGAAAATAATAATAGGATTGGGCAACGTCAACACAGATTTATGAAAGGGAAATCATGTTTGACAAATCTGTTAAGAGTTTTTTGAGGTTGTAACTAGCAGAATAGATAAGGGGGAACCAGTGGATGTGGTGTATTTGGATTTTCAGAAGGCATTCGATAAGGTGCCACACGAGGTTATTAAACAAAATTAGGGCTTATGGGATTGGGGGTAATATACTAGCATGGATTGAGGATTAGTTAATGGACAGAAAACAGAGAGTAGGAATAAGTGGGGCATTTTCGGGTTGGCAGGCTGTAACTAGTGAGTACCGCAAGGATCAGTGCTTGGGCCTCAGCTATTCACAATCTGTATTAATGATTTGGATGAGGGGACCAAATGTAATATATCCAAGTCTGCTGATGATACAAATCTGGGTGGGAATGTAAGTTGTGAGGAGGATGCAAAGAGGCTTCAAGGGGATATAGACAAGCTAAGTGAGGGGCAAGAACATGGGAAATGGAATATAATGTGGAGAAATGTGAAGTTATCCACTTTGGTAGGAAAAATAGAAAAGCAGAGTTTTTTAAATGGGGATAGATTGGGAAATGTTGGTGTTCAGAGGGACCTGGGTGTCCTTATACATGAATCACTGAAAGTTAACATGCAAGTACAGCAAGCAATTAGGAAAGCAAATGGGATGTTGGCTTTCATTACAAGAGGATTTGAGTATAAGAGTAAAGACGTCTTACTGCAATTATATAGGGGTATCGTGTACAGTTTTTGTCTCCTTACCTAAGGAAGGATATACTTGCCATAGAGGGAGTGCAACAAAGGTTCACTAGACTGATTCCTGGGATGGGGGGATTGTCCTATGAGGAGAGATTGAGTAGACTAGGCCTGTATTCTCTAGAGTTTAGAAGAATGAGAGGTGATCTCATTGAAACATACAAAATTCTTACAGGGCTTGAGAGGGTAGATGCAAGGAGGATGTTTCTCCTGGCTGGGGAGTCTAGAACCAGGGGTCACAGTCTCAGAATAAGGGGTTGGCCATTTAGGACTGAGTTGAGGAGAAATTTCTTCACTCAGAGGGTGGTGAATCTTTGGAATTCTCTGCCCCAGAGTGCTGTGCATGCTGAGTCTTTGAGCATATTCAAGGCTGAGATAGATAGATTTTTGGACTCATGGGAATCTAGGGATATGGAGATCAGGCAAGAAAGTGGAGGTAGAAGATCAGCCATGATCTTATTGAATGACGGAGCAGGCTCGAAAGACCGAATGGCGTACTCCTGCTCCTATTTCTTATGTTCTTATTTTATTACACTATTCATATCAGATTTGTGTACAATTTCCATGAGCTCATGCTTTATCTGTAGTTTCACTTGGCTTCAGTCCATTTCACAAAACAAAAGGGAGTGTCCTTTTCCAGATACTGCATTCAGACAAGAAACTGAAAGTGACTCCTGGACGTTTTGCAAAATTACTTAAAAACAAATTTTATTTGGAGACTTCTCACTGCTTGGGGTTTGGGTGTGAAAGATGTGCATAAGACAGCCCTGCTGTCTAGCCTACTCCAATCATTGAAGAGGATTGCAGCCATGGATCAGCAACAATTCTTCAAATTAATTCCTCTTTTTTTAATCCTGTTAATCTTTTTTTCTTCCTCAACCCCTTCTTGTACCCAATCTCCTGGAAGGTATCTGGCCTCCACTCAATGTTACGGCATTGCTCAGATTGAGTGTTTAGCAGAGCACTAGAAAAGAACTGTGTTTCCCGTCCCCGCCCCAATACCATGACACTGCGGATTCCATCATATTGTGCTCTATGCTGGCAAAGAATTTAGTTTGACAAATCTATTCATTTTTTGAGGGTGTAACTTGCAGGATACCAGTGGATGTAGTATATTTGGATTTTCAGATCTATATCAGTGACTTAGATGAGGAGACCGAGTGTAATATATCCAAGTTTGCTGATAATACAAAGCTAGATGGGAAAGAAAGCTGTGAGGAGGAGGAGGAAAAGAACAAGAACAAGGTATATAAAGCGCCATTAACATAGTAAAATGTCCCAAGACGCTTCACAGGAGTATTATAAGACAAATAATTTGACACCGAGCACATAAGGAGAAATTAGGATAGATCAAAGAGGTAGGTTTTAAGGAGCGTCTTAAAGGAGGAAAGAGAGGTGGAGAGGTTTAGGAAGCGAATTCCAGAGCTTAGGGCCTTGGCAGCTGAAGGCACGGCCACCAGTGGTTGAGCAATTATAATCAGGGATGCTCAAGAGGCCAGAATTAGAAGAGTGCAGTTATCTCGGGGGGGGGGGGGGTTGTGGAACTGGAGGAGATTACAGAGATAGGGAGGGGTGAGGCCATGAAGGGATTTGAAAACAAGGATGAGAATTTTGAAATCGAGGTGTTGCTTAACCAGGAGCCAATGTTGGTCAGCGAGCACAGGGGTGATGGGTGAACGGGACTTGGTGCGAGTTAGGACACGTCAGCCGAGTTTTGGATGACCCCAAGTTTACTTAGGATAGAATGTGGGAGGCCAGCCAGGAGTGCATTAGAATAGTCAAGTCTAAAGTAACAAAGGCATGGATGAGGGTTTCAGGAGCGGATGAGCTGAGGCAAAGTCAGAAACGGGCGATGTTACGGAGGTGGAAATAGGCGGTCTTAGTTATGCTGCGGATATGTGGTCGGAAGCTCATTTCAGGGTCAAGTACGACGTCAAGGTTGCGAACAGTGTGGTTCAGCCTCAGACAGATATTAGGGAGAGGGATGGAGTCAGTGGCTAGGGAACAGAATTTGTGACGGGGACCGAAAACAATGACTTCGGTCTTCCCAATATTTAATTGGAGAAAATTTCTGTTCATGCAGAACTGGAAGTCGGGCAAGCAGTCTGACAATTTAGAGACCGTGGAGGGGTCGAGAGAAATGGTGGTGAGGTAGAGCTGGGTGTCGTCAGCGTACTTGTGGAAACGGTGTTTCGTATGATGTCGTCAAGGGGCAGTATGTAGATGGAAAAGTAGGAGGGGGCCAAGGATAGATCCTTGGGGTATACCAGAGGTGACAGTGCGGGAGCGGGAAGAGAAGCCATTGCAGGTGATTCTCTGGCTATGATTAGATCGATAAGAATGGAACCAGATGAATTAGACTGGTTAAGTGATTGGGCAAGAAAATGGCAGATGAAGTATAATGTAGGGAAGTGTGAAATTCTCCACTTTGGTAGGAAGAATGGAAAAGTAGAATATTTTTCAAGAGGTGAAAAACTAGTAAATGTTGGTATTCAGAGGGATTTGTGAGGTTCTTGTACACGAATCACAGAAAGTTAACATGCAGGTACAGCAAGCAGTTAGGAAGGAAAATGGTATGTTAGCCTTTATTGCAAAGGGTTTGGAGTACAAGAGTAAGGAAGTCTTGCTACAGTGTATAGGGCTTTGGTGAGACCACACCTGGAATATAGTGTGCAGTTTTGGTCTCCTTACCTAAGGAAGGATATACTTGCCTTAGAGGGAGTTCAACGAAGGTTCACCAGATTGATTCCTGGGATGAGAAGGCTGTCCTATAAGGACTGATTGAGTAGAATGGGCCTTTCTTCTCTGGAGTTTGGAAGAATGAGAGGTGATCTCTTGGAAGCATATAAAATTCTCTGAGGGCTTGACAGGGTAGATGCTGAAAGGCTGCTTCCCCTGGCTGGAGAGTCTAGAATAAGGGGTCATAGTCTCAGTATATGTGGCCAGCCATTTAGGACTGAGATGAGAGGGAATCTCTTCACTCAGAGGGTTGTGAATCTTTGGAATTCTCTAGCCTAGAAGGCTGTGGATGCTGAGTCAATGAGTATATTCAAGACTGAGGTTGATAGATTTTGGGGCACTAAGGGAATCGAGGGATATGGGGATAGGGTGGGAAAGTGGAGTTGATGTAGAAGTCAGCCATGAGCTTATCAAATGGCGGAGCAGGCTCGATGGGCTGTATGGCCGATTCCTGCTCCTATTTCTTGTGTTTATCTGCATGCATAATATTTTGGAGAGTAAATTGAATGTTTAGTTAATTTTAAAAAATCACACATTTGTATGCAAAAACTTCTATAGTACTCTACCGTAATATGATCTAGGGCGCAAAGAGTTCTGTGCAGGAATAGATTATGGGGATCTGTAGATATAGCTGAGGAAATTTTCCATGGGGATGTGATACTTCTAGTCCTGTTGAGATCATGCAGAGTTTATTTGCGCATGCAACTAGGGTTGAAAAATCTATATTATGGTAAGTTTACATCTTCAGTTTTTGCTGGATTACCTAGGGAGATGAAGGGAAAATTTTGTCTGTAGTAGCTTGACCCTCAAAAGTTTAAGTAGTATTTCCAGCACAGAAACAGGGCATTCGGTCTATGCTGGTGTTTATGCATCCTCCCACCTTACTTCATCTTGCCCTATCAACACATCCTTCTATTCCTTTTTATTTTTATGATCCCTAGTTTTGGACTCTCTTACAAGTTGAAACCTCTTTTCTACATTTACCCTATCTTAATTTTTAAGACCTTTATCAGGTCACCTCTGAGCCCCAGCCTGTTTAATCTTTCCTAACAGTTATAAACTCTCAGTTCTGGCATCATCCTTATAAATCTAGGGTAGGGAGAATCCATGGCAGTAAAATCCGAGCTCAACTGTTCAGAAAGAGATGAACTATTTTTTACAAATAAAGGAAGGGCTGTTTGGACAGAGCCTTGCACAAGGGCAGGAGTCAAACTACTAAGGGTTGCATTGTGGGAGCAGGCGAACCAATGGGAGACAAATGTCCCTTTGTCATTCATTATGTTTCAAGTACAGTGGAACCTTGATTATCCATCTAATGGTAATTGGCAGATAACCAAGTCATTAATGGTTCACTTACACTGCAAGTTTAGCATTGGTACGAAGCGGTTTTAGCTTTGCATTGGGATGCTAAACATATCTACTGCAAATAGGGTGTTAAGGCCTCAAGGGAATCTTATTTCTTGCTGTTCTTCGCTGCAGTGCCATGCTGGGTTTATTTATACTAGAAGTGTATCATTGGTGTGAAATGTTCAGATGGTTAAAGTGTTGAGTTGTTTACTGATTATGGTACAGATAATTTGGTGATTGTCGATCAGGCTAAAGTGAAAGCACTCTGCTCCTAAATTGTCTCTGGCAAAAGAGACTGCTTTGGAATAAAGTTGCTGGTTGATTAGCCCAGCGTTGAGCCTGCTGGTGATGGTAGCACAGGATGTCTTCCAGAGCATCTGTCTATTGCATGTTCTATTATAGAATCATAGAATGGTGACAGCACAGTAGGAGACCATTTGGCCAGTTGAGCCCATGCTAGCTCTCTGCAGGAGCACCAGCTAATCCCACTCCCCACCCTTTCCCCGTAGCCCTGCAAATTTCTTTCCTTTAGATACTTATCCAACTCCCTTTTGAAAGCCGTGATTGAATCTGCCTCCACCACCCGTTCAGGCAGTGCATTCTAGATCTTAACCACTCGCTGCGTAAAGAAGTTTTTTCTTACTTCGCTTTTGGTTCTTTTGCCAATCACCTTAAATCTGTGTTCCCTGGTTCTTGACCGTTCAGAGTAGAACAGTTTCCCTCTATCTACTCTTTCTAGACCACTCATGATTTTGAACACCTCTATCAAATCTCCTCTCAATCTTAAATAACAACAGAAAATGCTGGAAAAACTCAGCAAGTCAGGCAACATCCGTGGAGAGAAATTTGAGTTGACGTTTCGGGTTTGACCCTTCTTCTCTGCTCCAAGGAGAAGAACCCCAGCTTCTCCAGTCTATCCATGTAACTGAAGTCCCTCATCCCTCGAATCATTCTAGTAAATCTTTTCTGCACCCTCTCAAAGGCCTTCACATCCTTCCTAAATTGTGGTGCCCAGAATTGGACACAATGGCCCAGTAATTCGGGTCCAAATGCGTGAATACGGTCTGGGTACTCACGCATCTGGCCGGATGAAATGCCGGCGTTTAGGAAACACCGTGCATGCGGGGAACGCCGACATTTCCAGTCCTCTGAACGAAGGGGTTCAGAGGCTGAATGCATGCGCAGTATCGGGCAGCGCGTGCGCCTTGGGATTCCTGTATTTTGAGAGAGATGCGCATGTGTAAAGGCCTCCGATATTTACACACAGAAAAACCACACGTAAGTACTTAGTTTTTCAGGTAAGTGGTCTATTAATACAATTTAGAATTTTTTTTCCACAGGTTTGTTATTTTTAAAGAATTTACAGTAAGGTAAGTTTAGTTTTAGCCCCGATTTTTTATAAAATTTTTTTTTTCAAATTTTAAAATTATTGTTTAAAATAGTTTTTCACAGTTATTTATGGTTCATTTAAGTAGTGCAATGTTTTTTTTAATTTTCTTTCAGGTTTAAGTAGTGTTTTGGGGCCAGGAGTTTTCATGAGTTTGACAGCTCTCACTGTCAAACTTATGAATGAACTTTTGCAACCTCCCATTGGTTGCCCTGTGCTCACGTGATCCCAGCCGGCTCATCGCACTAAGTACGCCGCTGGGTCACGCACGCACAGCGCGGCAGGACCTCAAGCTGGCCAGTCACAGGAATGTCATTGTGGGCCAGATTTCAGATGTCGGCGCGCCGGGTAAGTCCACCTTGGGGCCTTGCACGCGCGGCAATCACCCGAGCCGAATTACTGCCCCAATACTCCAGTTGGGGCTGAACCAGTGTTTTATAAAGGTTCATCATAATTTCCACACTTTTGTACTCTATCCCTCTATTCAAGAAGCCCAGGATCCCGTAAGCCTTTTTAACTGCTTTCTCAACCTGCCCTGCCAGCTTCAATAGTTAGTGCACACATACCCCCAGGTCTCTGTGTGCATGCACCCCCTTTAGAATTGTACCCTTTAGTTTATATGTCCTCTCCTCATTCTTTCTACCAAACTGTATCACTTTGCACTTTTCTGCATTAAATTTCACCTGTCACGTGTCTGCCCATTTCACCAGCCTGTCTATGTCCTCTTTAAAGTGTATCACTATCCTCCTCACTGTTCACTGTACTTCCAAGGTTTGTTTCATCTGCAAAGGTTGAAATTATGCCCTGTACACCCACATACAAGTCATTAATATATATCAAGAAAAGCAGTGGTCCTAGAACCGACCCCTGGAGAACACCACTCTGTACCTTCCTCCAGTCCGAAAAACAACCGTTCACAATGACTCTCTGTTCCGTTCACAAATACCCTTTGTTTCCTATCACTGAGCCATTATCGTATCCATGCTGCCACTGTCCCTTTTATTCCATGGGCTTCAACTTTGCTGGCAAGCCTATTATGTGGCTCTTTATTGAACGCTTTTTGGAAATCCATGTTCACCACGTCAACCGCATTGCCCTCATCGTCCCTCTCTGCTACCTCATCAAAGAACTCAATCAAGTTAGTTAAACACGATTTGCCTTTAACAAATCCGTGCTAGCTTTCCTTAACTAATCCACTTATCCAAGTGACTGTTAATTTTGTCCCTGATTACTGTTTCCAAAGGCTTCCCCATTACTGAGGTCAAACTGACTGGTCTGTAGTTGCTGGGTTTATCTTTACACCCTTTTGTGAACAATGGTGTAACATTTGCAATTCTCCAGTCCTCTGGCACCACCCCCATATCTAAGGAGGATTGGAATATTATGGCCAGTACCTCCGCGATTTCCTCCCTCAATTCCCTCAGTATCCTAGGATGCATCCCCTCCGCTCCTGGTGATTTATCTACTTTAAGTACAGCCAGAATGTAAGGGTAAACCGGGAGAGCTTCTTCTCCCCACGACGGACCCTCTGATATAAAGGGTCGACGTCTGCCTTATTCCCAATCAATCACTCGGAGTCCGGAGGTTCGTTCAGTAAAGCAACTTTATTTACAAGCCGACAGGGGAGACACTTATGCTGGGATGAATGCTCTCTGATTGCTAAGATCCCCTGCCTTATATACAGTTTTTGTTCTAAGTCATGGCTTACATCATACAGTTGATTTCGGGTGCAAATGCTTGTGAACCGTGTGCACATTTTGACCGTTACATAGTCCTGTGGCCCCATATGTTATCTTTACCACATTCCTCAATTGGTAGCTAATGGTTTGTGCACATTATTGAAGTAGCAACTGACAGTTTGACCATTTGACCACATTATTCAATTATTAGCTGACGGTTTGTGCTCATTATTCAGGTAGCAGCTGACAGTTTGACCATTTGGCCACATTCTACCATACTTCCCTATGGGACATGTACATTGGATATCTGCTCGGTTCCTAAATTCCCTTATTTTAGACCTTGTAACTCTTTCACAGCCTTTCTAATACCTCATTATCAATTTTTATCCGATCAAGTATCTCCACTACCTTCTCCTCTACTATGTCTATGGTAGCATCCTCTTCCTTGGTGAAGACAGATGCAAAGTACTCATTTAGCACCTCAGCCATGCCCTCTGCCTCCATGCGTAGGTCTCCTTTTTGGTCCCTAATCGGCCCCACCCCTCTTACTACCCATTTACTATTTATATGCCTATAGAAGACTTTTGGATTACCTTTTATGTTAGCTGCCATCCTATTCTCATACCCTCTCTTTGGCCCTCTTATTTTCTTTTTCACTTCTCCTCTGACCTTTCTATATATAGCCTGATTCTGAGATGGCATAGTGGTTAGCACTGTTGCCTCACAGCGCCAGGGACCCGGGTTCAAATCTGGCCTCGGGTGACTGTCTGTGTGGAGTTTGCACATTCTCCCCGTGTTTGCGTGGGTTTTCTCCGGGTGCTCCGGTTTCCTCCCACAGTCCAAAGATGTGCAGGTTAGGTTGATTGGCCATGATAAAAATTGACCCTTAGTGTTAGGGGGGATTAAATACGTGGGTTACAGGGTTATGGGGATAGGGCTTGGGTGGGATGGCTGTCGGTGTAGGGACCGGGTGCTAGGGTTTGGATGATCAGCCATGATCTCGTTGAATGGCGGAGCAGGCTCGAAGGGCCGAATGGCCTACTCCTGCTCCTAGTTTCTATGTATTTGCAACCTGACATCTGTCATACATGCTCTTTTTCTGCTTCATCATATTCTCTATCTCTTTCGTTATCCAGGGAGCTTTAACTTTAGTTACCATGCCTTTCCCCCCTAGTGGGAATGTACCTCACCTGTGCCTGCACTATTTCCTCTTTAAAGGCAGCCCATTGTTTGATTACAGTTTTGCCTGCCAATCTTTGATTCCAGTTTACCCGGGCCAGATCCGTTCTCATCCCACTGAAATTGGCCTTCCCCCAGTTAAATATTTTTACTCTAGATTGCTCTCTGTCATTTTCCATAGCTAATTGAAACCTTATCATACTATGATCACTGTTCCCTAAATGTTCACCTACTGACACTTGCTCCACTTGATCTACCTCATTCCCTAGAACCAGATCCAGCAATGCCTCCTTCCTTGTCGGGCTAGAGGCATACTGATCAAGAAAGTTCTCCTGAACACACTTCAGAAATTCTTCCCCTTCTCTGCCCTTAACACTATTATGATCCCAGTCTATATTAGGATAGTTGAAGTCCCCCATTATTACTATTCTATAGTTCTTGCACCTCTCTGTAATTACTCTGCAAATTTGCTCCTCCATATCTTTCCCACTATTTTATGGTCTATAGAATACACCTAGTAGTGTAATGGCACCTCTATTATTTCTTAACTCTAGCCATATAGATTCTGTCCTTGACCCCCTCCAGGACATACTCCCTCTCCAGCACTGTAAAATTCTCCTTGGCTAATACTGCCACACCACCTCCTATCTTTCCTGAAAACTTTATAACCAGGAATATTTAATATCCAATCCTGCCCTTTTTTGAGACAGGTCTCAGTTATTGCCACAACATTATAGTTCCATATGACTATTTGTGCCTGCAGCACACTTACCTTGTTTACTGTGCTTCGTGCGTTCACATACATACATTGTAAACCCATCTTAGACCATCCTGTATTCTCTCTTAGTTTGACCCCACCTAATACCTTACCATTTCTTACTTTAATGCTCTCTGCCTCCCCCAATCCTTTGAGCACGTTATTTCCCCTTTCTAATGTTACATCCTGGTGCCCTGCCAAATTAGTTTAGACCCTCCCCAACAGCACTAGCAAACCTCCCTGCGAGGATATTGGTCTTGGCTCTGTTGAGGTGCAACCCATCGACCTCTACAGGTCCCACCTCCCTCAGAACCGGTCCTAATGTCCCAGGAATCTAAAGCCCTCCCTCCTGCACCATCTCTCCAGCCACGCATTCATCTGCGCTATCCTTGTATTTCTATACTGTTGTTCATAATGTATGGATCAATATACTGTGCAGTTATACAGTACTACTTTCACATCAATGTGGAGCAGATTTGGTTACAAATTAACGTGAAAAAGAGAATTTAATACGGGAGGGAATACTATAGATGACAAGTGCATCTCTCTTTGGTAGTCTCGTACCATTTAGGCTTACATTGGGAATAATGGGCTAAAAATTTGGGGTCTTAATGCCACCCGTTACCGGCAAAAAGTTGTGTTAAGTGAGTGGCCGCTGCTTTTTTGCCAGCTGGTGGCAGGCCACATGGCATCCGCCATTTTCCAAGGCCTGGCAGTGCTGCCGGTAACATCCACCATGATGGGAGAGGGTGACGTCCGTCAGCGTGCAACGCCGACTTAACGTCACCACAACGAACTTGGACCTGTTCGCTGAGTTCAGCGCTGGGTCCTAAGCTCGTCATCTAAACCTAGCGTGCAGCAGACTGACAGACGCTGTCAGCACCTCTTAAAGGGACACACAGATCTTTCAGGTAAGTTTGCATTTAAGCTTCTTGGCCACGATGCTGAAATAAAAGCCACCACCAAACAAACTTTCCAATCCAACTTTATACATCTGTCCATCCAATTTGACATCAAGAAATCAACTCATCACCCTATGCATTCTCTTAGTGACTATCTTGTGTGTGCCCTTGCCTATCCTACTGATGTCACGCAGTGCTACCCTAGTGGCTGCAGCATGGCTGGTGGAAGACTGCTGAATTTCAGTGGGGGATACTGCAAATGGCTTACTCCAATTATATAGGGCCTTGGTGAGACCACACCTGGAGTACTGTGTACAATTTTGGTCTCCTTACCTAAGGAAGGATATATTTGCCATAGAGGGAGTGCAACGAAGGTTCACAAGATTGATTCCTGGGATGGCGGGACTGTCGTATGAGAAGAGATTGAGTAAACTAGGCCTGTATTCTCTTGAATTCAGAAGAATGAGAGGGGATCTCATTGAAGCATACAAAATTATTACAGGGCTTGATAGGGTGGATGCTGGGAGAATGTTTCTCTTGGCTGGGGAGTCCAGAACCAGGGGCCACAGCCTCAGCATAAAGGGTAGGCCATTCAGGACTGAGATGAGAAGAAATTTCTTCACACAGAGGGTGGTGAATCATTGGAATCCTCTACCCCAGAGGGCTGTGGCGGCTCAGTCTTTGTGTATATTCAAAACAAAAGACGATAGATTTCTGACTAGTAAGGGCATCAAGGGCTATGGCGATAGGGCTGGTGAATGGAGTTGAGGCAGAAGATCAGCCATGATCTCATTGAATGGCGGAGCAGGCTCGAAGGACCGAATGGCCGACTCCTGCTCCTATTTCTTATGTTCTGGTCTGCTGACTATGCATTATAATCAACAGATTAAAAAAAAAAAATTTCATTCTTGGGATATGGAAATAGCTGGAAAGGGCAACTAGGAATTGGTCATCCCTAGTTGCCCTTGATAAGGTGGTGGTGAGCCTTGGAATGGCTAAGTATGTCTAGTCAGGATGGTGTGTGACTTGGAAGAGAACTTGGAGGTGGTGGTGTTCCCATGTGCCTGGTTCCCTTGTCCTTCTAGGTGGTAGAGGTCGTGGGTTTGGGAGGTGCTGTCGGACGAAGCCTTGACAATTTACTACAGTAATTTTGCCTCACGATATCTGCCTAATGCCAGCATATAGTATAACCATGCCCTTAGTGTCATCAGTTTTACTGACCGTTACGGCAAAGCCAAATTGAATAAAGCTTAGATTTCTTTACAATTTCAGTTACAAAATTCATAACTGTGTCGCTTTAATTTTGGTATGTGACATGAACCTTGCCATTCATGTAGAAATGACTTGTGAAATAATACTGGGTGGCCTGCTGGTGGCGCTGTCCAGGGAGAGTATAACTACTCGGGCACGGGCCCAGCTTGCTCAGGACATTTTGTAAACAGGAACTAGTGAAGCACAACTGGCCCTCCATGTTGTGAAACAGTTGAATAAAGCCTTGTTTAATACTCAGACCAAGTGCCTAGTAGTTTTCTTACGTCAATTTAATCAACTGCTTGCTGCTCCACACTCTGAGTGGTTTTGGGAACAGACAGCTACGACTCAAACTGTAGAAGGGAACCAGAGGTAGTAATCAATACATCATGGAGAAACTACTCCAACCCGCCCATCTTGACCTGAAACCGAATTCACCTACAACTGCTAAGGTATGGAAACACTGGTATCGTACCTTCAGCAGCTTCCTCAGGGTGTGTGGTGAGAATGTTCCTGATAAGTTAGAGACACTTGCCAATTATGTATCCCCTCATGTGTTGACTATATCGAAGGCTGTGTAGACTATGGGCAGGAATTTAACTCGGGAGTCGGGTTGGAGGCGGGACTACAACTTTCGGGGTTGTAGTCCTGCCTCCATTGAGATGCGGCCAATCCATGCGATTTTAACTTGATTGACCTTGTTGAGCCCACTCAGCGGGCTCAGCAGGCCAATTAAGGGCCACCCGGCAACAGGTGATGTCACAGACTGAAATTTCATCTGTCAAGAGCTTTTGACAGATGAAATATCAGTGTTTCACAGCTGTTTGAAGCTGTCAAACACTGACAGTCTTACTTCTAACCTGAGTCCTTCTCCACAGACTCAGTTAGAAATCTCTCCTGCACAGAAAACTGTAGGCCGTCACTTTTGACAGTTCGCAGCCATTCTGCTTTCTGTGCTGATGAGATGAGGGACTCCCGGGATCTAAAGGAAGGGAGGCTGAAAAGGTAAGAAAAGGTAATTTACACTTCTTTAATCACTTTAGACACACCAAACACACTTACCTTTGCACTCATGCACACATCACTCACCTGAACACCGACACCTCAACCCCTCCAAGTCCTGCAACCCGACGACCCACCTGCTCTAACTTGGCATGGTTTGGAGCCATCGGGAATCCCACACTTCAACCCTCAAAATAGGGATTAGGCTAAAAACTGCCTGTTAACTACCTGTTAACAGGCAGTTAATTGGCACTAATCCCTTCCCGCCTCAGGTAGGCAGGTCCCAGTGCGGGGCGGGTACCCGCCTCCTTTGAAACTGGCATGGAGGCGGGTTTGGGCGCGGGATGGGGTCGGGACCCCTGATTTTGGGATTTTAACACCCCGCACGCCTCCAATCCCGACTCCACGGCACAATGAAAATCCTGCCCTACGACTCCACTATCCAAATACTATAGCAACTATATGTTAAGGCCCCAAACAAAACTTTTGCTCGGCATCTACTGGCCACAACTCGACAACAACCCGGGGTATCACTTGACGAATTCCTTCAAAAGCTTCGCAGGCTCAGCAGGGATTGTAATCTCAAAGCTGTCTCAGCTGAGCAGTACCAGGAGGAGTTAATTTGTGATTCCTTTATTAATGGAATTGCGTCTCCCTTCATACGCCAGCGTCTGTTGGAGAATAAAACCTTCAAGTTACAAGCTTGACCAGGCATGTTCTCTGGACTTAGCAAAAAAAAATGCAGATGCCTATCTTTTACCGCGTGCACGGACTGCTGCTATCACTTTTGGTGACTCCTCCAATGGGCCTCGGGTGGAAGCCCTCACTGATGATGACTCTATCCTAGCTGATGACGACCCTACCCTAGAATCCCTCCCTGCCCTAGTGGCATCTTGGCAATCTGGAAGGAAGTGTTCCTTCTGTGGAGGTGCATTCCACTATAGGAAATTTTGTCCTGCTCGTAACGCAACCTGCAATCAATGCAGTAAGAAAGGTCACTTTTGTAAGGTATACCGATCAAGAGCCCCTGTTAGTTTTGCAGCTGCTATCTATGAAACTACTCCTCCCCCAAGAGCCACTACTAAGGTTACAGCTGTCAAGGGTAAAACTGCTCCTCCTCCCATCACAGTTGTTTTTCCCCAAAGCCTGTCCCATGCAGCCCGAAGGTTTCGGTAAATGGACACATTTTGAGTGCACTAATCGACTCATGCAGCTCTGACAGCTTCATTAGTGAGCGGGCTGTCAGTAAGTTAAAACTGCGTATTTACCCCTCAGACAGGGAAATTGCAATGGCTCTGACGACACTGACCACGATCTCTTTCGGATTTTGTCTTGTCGACCTTATTCTCAATGGCCACGCTTATTTCTCCACCCGGCTTGGGGTGCTCAAAAACCTATGCGGTGATGTGCTCCTGGGACAGGATTTCCAGAAACAACACAAAAGACTCACTTTTGAGTTTGGAGGGTCAAAGCCGGAGCTTACTATTTCCAAAGTACCATTTTGTGCGCTTTCACTCAACGAGCCCTCCTTGTTTGCCAATCTTTACCCCCGATGTAAGCCCATAGTCACTAAATCACGACGTTTCAGCCAAGATAATCTATCCTTTATCGAGGCAGAGATCTCTCGCCTTCTAGCTGACAGTATCATTGAGCTATGTTCATCTTCCTGGTGGGCTCAAGTCATCGTTGTTAAAAATCCTCTGAAGCAACACAAGAAACATCTTTGCATTGATTACTCGCAAACTATTGACCAGTATACTGACCTGGATGCCTACCCACTACCACGCATCGATGATATACCTTGCCAACAACAAGGTATTTTAAGCTTTTGACTTAAAGAGCGCATACCATCAAGTACCGTTAAAGGACTCTGACAAAATGTATATGGCCTTTGAGGCCAATGGTCGGCTTTACCAGTTTTGTCGCCTTCCATTTGGGGTCACCAATGGGGTGGCCGTCTTCCAATGGGCAATGGATAGCCTAGTCAAACAGGAGAACTTAATGGACACTTTTCCATATCTGGATAATATCACCATTGCTGGTCATGACCAGAAGGAGCATGATGCCAACCTCCAGAAATTTCTTGACGTTCTCCGTTGTCGCAACCTAACCTTAAATGAGTCCAAATCTGTGAAATCAGTACCATCAGTCAACATCCTTGGCTACTGGGTGGGCAATGGTGTCATCAAGCTGGATCCGGAGCGACTTTGTCCTCTTCAAGCGCTCGCTCCTCCTATGAATTTCGGCTCTCTTCGTCAGGCCCTTGGCATGTTCGCCTATTATGCGAAGTGGATACCCCACTTTTCCGACAAGATCCAGCCCCTGCTTCACGCAAAGTCATTTTCGTTGGAGGCAACGGCTATTTTAGCTTTCGACCTCCTCAAGCAACAACTGGAAAAAGCCACGCTTCGTTCCATCGATGAAAATCTCCCTTTCGTGGTCGAGTGCGATGCATTTCGGCTACCTTGAATCAAGGTGGTCGACCCGTTGCATTTCTGTCCAGAACTTTGCAGGGTAGTGAGCTCCATTATCCGCCTGTCAAAAAGGAGGCTACGGCTATCATCAAAGCAGTACGTAAATGGAGTCATTTTCTCGCTCGTCGCCATTTCACGCTTAAAACCGATCAGCACTCCGTGGCCTTTATGCTGGATAACCGGAAACGCACTAAGATCAAGAATAACAAAATACAGCTCTGGAGGATGGAATTGGCTGCCTTTGGCTGCACCATACGTTATCGACCCGGCAAAGAGAATGTGGCCCCGGATACCCTCACGCGTGCATTCTGCTCTTCCATGTCAACTTTGACTCTTGCAGATCTTCATACTGACTTATGCCATCCTGGCGTCACCCGTATGTTACACTTTGTGCGATCTAAAAATCTCCCATTTTCTACGGAAGACGTGAGAAGAACATGCTCCACTTGTAGAATTTGCGCGGAATTTAAACCGCAATTCTTCCGTCCATCGGATGGCTCGCTCATACACGCTACACAGCCTATGTAGCGACTCAGCATTGACTTTAAAGGGTCATTGCCTTCCTTAACGCGAAACACCTACTTGCTTACCATGGTGGATGAATATTCATGCTTTCCCTTTGCTTTCCCCTGTCCCAATATGCTTACTTCCACAGTGATCAAATGCCTCGATCAGGTCTTTTCCCTTTGCGGTACAACCAATTTAATCCACTCTGATCGGGGTCCCTCCTTCATGTCAAGCAAACTCAAAAGTTATCTTTCCCAACGGGGAATCGCCACAAGTAGAACAACACCAGATCATCCTATTGGAAACGGACAGGTTGCGAGATACAACGCTATCATTTGGAATACTGTTCGTCTTGCACTGAGGTCACACAACCTATCAGACCAGCAGTGGAAAACTATGCTCCCTGATGCATTGCATTCCATCAGGTCTCTTCTTTCTACATCCACCAACGCTACTCCTCATGAACAATTCTTCGGGTTCCAGCGTCGCTCCACTCATGGGACGTCCCTACCATTATGGTTGGCAGCTCCTGGCCCCGTGCTGCTCCAAAGATTCGTCCGATCCTCCAAGAGTGATTCCCTCGTCGACGAAGTGGAACTGATGGATGTCAATCCCACGTACGCATACGTGCGGTTCCCTGATGGCCGGGAATCCGCAGTGTCACTCCGGGATCTGGCTCCCTGCCCATCCGGTCCCACGGACCCAATCAATGGTGGGACCCGCATCAGTGACGCCGATACCTTGCACTCCTCTGAGGATGACATCCTACCCCGGACATCAAGGGATCTGCCAGCTATTCCGCCGGACCAAACCGGGGAACAGAGCGCTCCCCGCGGGATGGCCACCTGAAGCCAGGATGCCGGTCAGTCACCGACTACTGGGCAGGGTGAAGCCAGCTCTGCGCCGGTGGGGGCCCGCACCCGGAGCCACGATCTCCTCAGTCCCCCTCAGGTCGATCAAGGCGACACGGACTCTGCCAGCCCACCGGTACGAACTAAGCGACCCAGGGACCAAAACACGGCCACCAACAGATATCCAAACGCACCTGGAGCCACGATCTCCCCAGTCCCCCGCAGGCCGATCAAGGCGATACGGACTCTGCCAGCCCGCTGGTACGAACGAAGCAACCCAGGGACCAAAACACGGTCCGAGGAGACGTGCCTTCCAACCACCGATGGAGGTCCAAATGACTGCATCTATTCTTAGTCTGACTAATTCGGTAGAAAGAAACCGCCGGACTTCCAATCTTTCAGGTGGGAAGAATGACATGAATCTTGCCATTGATGTAGAAATGACTTGTGAAATAATACTGGGCAGCCTGCTGGTGGCGCTGTCCAGGGAGAGTATAAATACTCGGGCATGGGCCCAGCTTGCTCAGGACATTTTGTAAACAGGAACTAGTGAAGCACAACTAGATCTCCATGTTGTGAAACAGTTGATTAATGCCTTGTTTAATACTCAGACCAATGTGCCTAGTAGTTTTCTTACGTCAGTATGTTTCCAAAATAATCTTTGACAAATGAAAATAGCCCATCTGAGCCTTTAGCCACAAGCCTTGAACTTAAAGGTGCTTTACAACTGATGCCAAACAACTTGTTCTCCTGCCGTCCATCGCATTCGTAAATATAATTGATCAAACATTTGTTCTTTCAGTGCCTGCAGAGACCCACCTTATTCAGGTATATTGTGACTGCCAATGCATACAGTATCCCTATTTCCAAAAAAAGTTTCATTTATATAACACCATATCTCCCATGATGCTTTACGGGCAATAAATGACTTTGAAATGTAATGCCTGTCACGTGGCAAACATGGCAGCACACAAAAAACCCCACAAACCATAATGAGATGAATAAGCAGATCACTATTTTGGTGGTGTTGGTTGAAGGAGGAATGCTGGTCAGGACATCTCTCCACTCTATTTCCAACCCCATCATCTATCAATAGGGTATAAACAAAATTTAATAAACTGAACAGTTAAATTTAAAAGCCTTTGAAAAATTCTGCGGCATATGATAAATCTAGAGCTAATAGCAGAAAAAAATCAAGCGCGTTGAGGAGAGAAAGCAAAAAGGATCAAAGGCTAAGAATGTATGAAGAAAGAGACGGAACAGGAGGAGAAATGGTAAACAGTTTAGGAGGAGTAGGGCTAATGAGAATGGAGATCTGGAGGTTGAAGGAATGGTGAAGATACTAAATTGATTACTCTGCCTTGGTTTTTGCAGAAGATTATGATCGTGGGAATGTTACGTGCAAAACATTTTAGTTTCAATTGCTTGAAATAAATGTTTACTGGTAGTATTTACAAGATCGTAAATTTAAAAGCCTCTCTGTTCTAGAGGAGTGAGGAGACAAGATACAAAACTCGTGTTTCAGACCCACCTTCTTTATTACAGTATTCATATCAGATTTGTGTAATGTGTCCTTGCGATCACATTCCATCAGTGGTTTCACTTGGCTTCAGTCCATTTCCAAAACCCAAAGCATCATGCTAGAAGCTCTCAAGAAACAAGAGATGATTTCTGGACACTTTGCAAAACTATTTTAATTGGTATATTTTTGGGGTGCGGGGTGGGGGTGAAAAGTGCCGGAGTGTGAGAGAGAAACACGATCCTCAGCCAAACATCTTTACTACTGTTTAGATGGTTTGCAATCGTGGTTCTGCAAAAATTACAGCAATTTTTTGAGTTTTTGCTTTTTTTGCTATCAACCCGCCGCCACACACCTTTCCCAAATGTTGGGTCTGCCAGCACTGGCAGACCCGACAGGCAGTGGCGGGGGAGGCAATTGAAATCATTAGTGGCTTGTTTACAGCCACTTAACAATGCTTTTTTCCCATATTTGATTTTGACAGGTCGCCCACCAGTTTCCCGCTGTGCCTCAACCTCGTCAGTGAAGCTGAGGTGGGATGTGATATGCCTTTCTTTCAGCTGATGAGTTGACAGCTTCAAATGTCAAGTCAAAGCTCCCAGCTGAATCAGATATCTTCCCTTCACCACTAGCTTCTCGAAACTGCATTTCCACTACAGATTCAGAATGCTGCAAGTCTTTACACAAGTCTCCATCCAGTCTGACCTCATTACCTCTCCCATCACTTCTGTCATCTCTACTCCACCTGCCATCTATTCCATCAGTATCGGTGCCCTTGAAACTATCACACTTTGGTCCTCAGAATCCCACTACGATCAGCCCCAACACCAGCAGCACCAGGCACACCAGCAGCACCAACTGTCTCCACAATCAACTTGACCACATTGCTGCCCGGGATGCCAGGGATGGCTTCACCACAGCCAGATTTACTTCACTTGACGCTGTACACCCTGGCTGCCACATGATGCGCCAGGTTGGCATCACTCCACACCAGCACCATAAAGCATTCCTACAATGCCCAAGCCATTCCTTTCACACTTGTCACCATTGCGGGTGGGTGGGGGGGTACCCTTATGTCTCACCATTCACAGCAACTCACTAAGCCGCTTCCAAAGGTACACACAAATCTGTCAAAGAATGCAAAGTGTTGAAAATAAGATTTCAATGTTTAACAGCACATTACCAGAAACTTCACATGATCACAGCAGGATGAGTTTGAGTGTGACTTGGCAGTAATGTTTCTTGATCTACTGAAATCATTGAAAGGTTTGTGCCACTGCAGCCTGGTCCTCCTGATGACATCCCTGCTTGTGTCCTCCTGTGCAATGTGCAACCAGACTGCGTTGGTCTCGTGGGGAGGTGCCTTCCACCCATTGGAAGGGAAGAGAACCTCCCTGCGTGCTGTGACTCCCTCCATGGCCCCTTTAAGTGACATCATCAGATCCGCTTCCTATTAATTGGCCGGGAACTTCACTGGGCAGGCTTAACAAGCCCAAACAACGATAAATCACTTGGAGAGTGCGGGCTGGAGCAGGCAGCGGGCTGGGACCGCGCTACTGACCCCGGCCACCTCGAGCCCACCTCGATCAGTGAAATCGCGGCCAAAGTGTTGAAAATAAAGGTTTCAATGTTTGATACCACATTAATAGAAACTTTAAATGAACATTGCATAAAACACCCAAGTTTCTACCCTTGTGTTTTGTTAGTTGGTATAATTGCACTAGGATGAGGGCGAGTGTGAGGGGTGGCTAGTAAGATGGGGAAGTGATAATGTAGATAGAGAGGGTTGGGTGGAGGTCCAAGGTAAGTTGGTGTGAGTAAGGATGTGCAGGAGTAGGGTAGGGAAGGCAGAGTGATGGGGATGTGATGAGTGGCACAGCAGGATGAGATTGAGTGTGGCTTTGCAGTAACGGTTCGTGATCCACTGAGATCATTGAAAGGTTTGCATCACTGCAGCCTGGTCCTCCTGACAACATCCCTGCTTGTGCTCTCCTGTGCAATGTGCAACCAGGCTACGTTGGTCTCCTGAGAACCTCCCTGCATGCTGTGATTCCCTCCATAAGCATATGGAGGGAGATATGGGAGAGCCTGGGTGCAGCCATGCACCTCTGTGCAGTGCTTGTCAGTGTTTGCAGCACTTCAATGCTGCAGAACACTGACAGCACAAATGTCAAAATAAATTTACGCACAGTCCCTTTAAGGAAACCGGCTGATGACACATCATCAAATGTTGTCATCAGACCCGCTTCCTTCAATTGGTTGGCAAACATGCTGGGCGGTCTTAACAAGCCCAATCAGGGGAATATCATTTTGGACAGCGGGATGGAGCCAGCAGCAAGGCTGGGACCCGCACCGATGTCACCCGCCGAGGTTGGTAAAATCCAGCCCACTATAATTGCAGAATGAGTTTGAAGTGCAACTTGGTCTTGATCTAATGGCCAATAGATCCAAGAAAATTATGTATATACAATTTTTGTTCTATTTTGCAAAACTTCCACATAGACGTTGATCCTCTGAATTTATTCTTATGAATCATTTATTTCTCATTATGATTTTGGTTTGTCATAGAACCATTTTGCTGTCTTGTGCTACACTAATCTCACTTTGGAAGTGGCAGAATATTGTTTTTGGGCTAAAATAAATTAATATATTTATTTTCAAAATAAAGATGTCACGTGCAAAGATTGGTGCATCTAAATGTAAATATACAGCCATCCAAGAAAGCTCTTAGTGCATCTTCTGAAGTCGTAAAATGGTCTTTTTTTGTTTGGGGAAAAAAATGTTCTTATTTACTGACAAAGCAGCAATAGTTTTTTTTTCATGTGTCACTTTCAGTAATGACTCCCACAGGGTGATATTAGCACTTGTTGAATCAGAAATCCTCAGAACTACATCAAATCCTGTTTTTGTCCATTTTTAAAATTTATTTTTGAAGTTGTGATTTAAAGACACGCACACTTATTTACATTTGACGTAGTGAATATCCCAGTAGAGAAGAACACTGCACATTACTTGTTTCTACACATACACGTGAGATGCTTAATAATCCATTTCTTTCCAAGTTTGAACCCTGTTAATTGCATTGAGTGAATATAGCCATTTTTTTGTTTGATTTAAAAGGCACCAACTGGACTTGAGTAGAATTTTGTCAACATTCCATGTGCTTTTAGACTTTTATTTAAGTGTACAATAGTCCTTTGTTGTAATGATTGAGATCTTGTTGGGTGTCTTGTGAACCAATGCTGCACTCTACCCCTACATGTTTGAAGGAAGTTCTGATGGAAGGTCTTCAACCTGAAACGTTAACTTTGTTTCTCTCTTCAGAGATGCTGCCTGACCTGCTGAGTGTTTCCAGCATTTTCTGTTTTTAAGTCAGATTTCCAGCACCTGCAGTTTTTTGCTTATGCTTGAAATATTGTTCACCAGACAGCTGATTGTCCTGTATAACACAGCGGCCTAGAAATTCAGTGCCCTTAGCGCCGATTTTGCGGCGCTAGAGGGCCTAGCGCTGCAATTGGCACCGGCGCCGAAATTGCCTGGGGCCCTTCCGCCGCGGTAGACCGGTAGCGCTGCGCCGGCACCGATGACGTCATCGGTGTGCGCAGCGTCCCGGTTGCCATGCCGACGGGCCCCAGCGCCGAAATTCAGTTGCGGCCGCCTCGCCCGTGGCAGCCGCAACTAAGACTCTGGCAACAGAGTCTTACATGACTTTGCGCCGGCGCATTAAAGGCACCGCGGCGGCCGGCCGCTTTCCCGCCGGCCGCCTGGCCGCAGCTCCCTCCCCGGACTTCCCCCCCCCCCCCCCCCCCCCCGGAACAGAAGCAAGCCCGGCACTTGTCCGAGGTGCCGGGCTCATTTTTAAAAAGATTTTCGCGGGCCGCGGCCGGGTGCAGGCAGCTCCTCCTTAAGGGAAGGAGGAGGCCTGCACTTCCCGAACCTGCCGCACCGCAGCGGGCGCCGCAGCGCCGGAATAGCGCCGATATTCAGCGCGTAGCGCCAGTTTTCAGGCGCAAACAGCTCTCAGCAGCGCCGGCAGCCGTTTGGGCGCAGAATTGGTGAATTTTGGGCCCGACCAGCGCGACTTAGCTCCGGCACTAACTTCCGGCGCTAAAGCCCTGGCTGCGCCAAAACTCAATTTCTAGGCCAGCCTTCCTTATCTGCTTTATTTTTTTAATAGTTTAACATTATATTCTATTTTTTCTTGCAGGGTTTCATCTCTATCATAAACTCGCCTCAATTGTGCCAGAGAGCTGTCTGCTGATTATCATCGGGCTGTTAGTTGGAGGGATCATCGTTGGAGCTAAAGAGAGAACCCCCCCTGTTATGAGCACAGATGTATTTTTCCTGTACTTACTGCCACCCATAGTACTTGATGCTGGTTACTTTATGCCTGGCAGGCTTTTCTTTGGGAACATTGGGACTATCTTATGGTATGCGGTGATTGGAACCCTATGGAATGTAATTGGCATCAGTATGTCATTATATGGAATTTGCCAGGTTCAGGTTTTTGAATTAGGTGACATCACACTTATGCAGATCCTGTTGTTTGGAAGCTTGATCTCCGCTGTAGACCCAGTTGCAGTTTTAGCTGTCTTTGAAGAAATCCAAGTAAATGAGCAACTTCATATCTTGGTGTTTGGAGAGTCACTGCTCAATGATGCTGTCACTGTGGTAAGTAGTCCAGTTATATTCCTTTTGCTTGTATACTTTTAATATTATGCCAAACTTCAAGAAGCCTATCGTCAAACCCCCTCTGTTTTTGTAAATATCAACCTATCTCCAACTTTCCTTGTCTCTCTCAAGGCGTGGAATGTGCCATTGTCTTGCAAGTATGCTTTCATTGCTCCTTGTTTGAGACCTGCCAATTTGGCTTCTGCTGCACCCAAAGCACTGATCAAAAACGATATTCTTTGTTACTGCGACTCGTACTCTTCTCGTTGCCCTTCAGTTGTCTTTCAAGCTGTTCACCACTCCATCTTCCTCCAATGAGATGTTAAAATGCACTAAGTTGGACACAGTAAATTGTGTGGATGGGAGCAGGAAGTTATAATGGGACATACAGATTAAAGGAATGGGCAAAACTGTGGCAGATGGAGTTCAATGAGGGGAAATGTGAGAATGCACACCTGCATCCAAGAAAGACAAATTGCAATAATTTCTTGATGCAAGAAACTAGGAACTGCAGAGGAGCAAAGGGATTTGGGTGTCATGTACACAAATCACTAAAAGCTAGTGGACAGGTAGAAAAAGCAATCAAAAAGGCTAATGGAATGAATATCTCCAGAGGGCTGGAATACAAAGCTGGGTAAGTTATGCTTCAGTTGTACAGAGCTTTGTTCAGATCCCATCTGGAGTACTGGGCACCGGATCTTCGGAAGGAGGGGGCACAGCGCCAATTCACCAGCATGATAGCAGGTCTTAAAGGGTTAACATAGAAACATAGAAGATAGGAGCAGGAGTAGGCCATTCGGCCCCTCGAGCCTGCTCCGCCATTCAATGAGATCATGGCTGATCATCCAAATTCAGTACCCTGTCCCTGCCTTCTCCCCATATCCCTTGGTCCCTTTAGCCTTAAGAAATATATCCAACTCCTTCTTGAATATATTTAATGAACTGGCCTCCACCGCCCTCTGTGGCATAGAATTCCACAGGTTCACCACTCTCTGGGTGAAGAAATTCCTCCTCATCTCAGTCCTAAATGGCTTACCCCTTATCCTTAGACTATGACCCCTGGTTCTGGACTCCCCGGCCATCGGGAACATCCTTCCTGCATCTAGTCTGTCCAGGCCTGACAGAATTTTATAGGTTTCAATGAGATCCCCTCACAATCTTCTAAACTCCAGTGAGTATAAGCCCAATCGACACAATCTCTCCTCATACGTCATTCCTGCCATCCCAGGTATCAGCCTGGTGAATCTTCGCTGCACTCCTTCCATGGCAAGAACATCCTTCCTCAAATAAGGTGACCAAAACTGCACACAATACTCAAGGTGCGGCCTCACCAAGGCCCTGTACAACTGCAGCAAGACATCCTTGTCCCTGTACTCGAACCCTCTTGCTACGAAGGCCAACATACCATTTGCCGCCTTAACCGCCTGCTGCACCTGCATGCTTACCTTCAGCGACTCGTGCACAAAGAACACTCTGGTCTCTTTGCACTTCCCCTTCTCCCAATCTATTGCCATTCAAATAATAATCTGCCTTCCTGTTTTTGCCACCAAAGTGGATAACCTCACATTTATCTACATTATAGTGCATTTGCCATGTTTCTGCCCAATCACCCAACCAGTCCAAATCGTACTGGAGTTTCACAACATCCTCCTCACAGCATACCCTCCCACCCAGCTTTGTGTCGTCTGCAAATTTGGAGATATTACATCCAATTCCCTTGTCCAGATCATTAAGATATATTGTGAACAGCTGGGGTCCTAGGACCGGATCCTTGCGGTACCCCACTAGTCACTGCCTGCCACTCGGAAAACAACCCGTTTATTCCAACTCTTTGCTTTCTGTCCGCCAACCAGTTCTCTATCCAAGTCAATACCTTGCCCCAATCCCATGTGCCTTAATTTTGCCACACCAATCTCTTATGTGGGACCTTATCGAAAGCCTTCTGAAAGTCCAAATACACCACATCCACGGGTTAAATTATGAGAACAGGTTGCATAAACTTATCTTGTATTCCCTTGGGTTTAGAAGGTTGAGGGATGATCTAATTGTGCTTAAAATGATAAAGGGATTGTTGTAGGGTAGATACAGAGAAACTATTTCCTCAGTGGGGAGTCCAGAACAATGGTGCATAATTTTTAAATAGGAGCTAAGCCATTTAGGAGTGAAATCAGGAAGTACTTTGTTACACAAAGGGTAATGGAAATCTGGAACTTGTGGGTGTGGGTGCTGGGTCAATTGAAGTTTTCAAGACTGATAGATTTTTGTTGGGTCAGGGTATCAAGGGGTATAAAGAAAAGGTGGGTAAATGGAGTTGAGGCACAGATCAGCCATGATTTGGAACAGGCTCGAGGACTGAATGGCCTACTCCTGTTCCTGTGTGTATGTCTTGGGAATTAAACCATGCCCCCACTTTTCTGTCCCCTTCCCCCCCCCACCGCCCCCAAAAAACCCCAAGGTTAAAAATACTCTGCATACCATATATTGCGTAGTACCTTACTGTTGTATATAACCTCCGAAGAACTCTGCTGCTATTCTAAACTGCTTTATTGCAGTGCACCTAATCTCAAAAATAATTTGTTAAAGATGAACTACTTGTAATAGTTTACACAAACAATCACTATCATAACACCTTTATACTTCTGTTCTTTGTATTGTAATAAGTAGGTTTGTACTGAGCTATAGTCAGTTTTATTTTGCTTTTGTTCAATGTGCTGTATTTATACAACATACAGACTCACCACTTTGGAGTTGCCAGAAGCTTTTACAGTTATCTTATTTCCAACTGAATTAATACCCCATTTAGTCACATCATGAGATGTGGTGCAACATAAAGAAAGACTTGCATTTCTATAGCGCCTTTCATGACCGCCGGATGTTCCAAAGTGCTTTACAGCCAATTAAGTACTTTTTGAAGTGTAGTCACTGTTGTGATGTAGGAAACGCAGCAGCCAATTTGCGCAGAGAAAGCTCCCACAAACAGCAATGTGATAATGACCAGATAATCTGTTTCAGTGAAGTTGATTGAGGGATAAATATTGGCCAGGACACCGGGGATAACTCCCCTGCTCTTCTTCAAAATCGAAATAGTGCCATGGGATCTTTTACATCCACCTGAGAGCAGACAGGGCCTCGGTTTAACATCTCATCCGAAAGATGGCACCTCCGACAGTGCAGCACCCCCTCAGTACTGCATTGGAGTGTCAGCCTAGATTTGTGTGCTCAAGTCTCTGGAACAGGACTTGAACCCGCAACCTTCTGACTCGGCGAGGGTGCTACCCACGGAGCCACAGCTGACTAATTTTAATGACTTTTGTTATTGACTGACTTAAAGCAGGAAACCAGCTTAAGTTTCCCAGTTTAGGAATCTCATTCGGAAAGATCCAAACTGTTGAGTGAACCAGTATCAGATATCAGAAACCTTTCTATAATCAGTTGAAACTGCTGATTGTTTCCGTTCTTTTCCTGAGGAAACTAGTTTATTTTGGTTTCAAAGTCGATCAGACAAGGTGAGCTTTGGAAGCTGCATGTGAATGAACCTGCTGTTGCTAGGTAACAGTTCACAATGAGCCAAGCCTTCAGTAATTGTTCAAAGGGTAACACCATGCTTTTTACACACCAGCTTCTCGCTAATATTACTGTATACTATTGTTAATTCAGATTTAAATTATTCACTTTTTTCACACTAAATTCCCACCTTGCTGTGTTACTTGCATTGATTAATTCAAATTATTGGATAATCCAATTTTTTTAACATCAAACCAAGTTTGAAGAGTAGATGAATCCAATTTATTTGTGTGCTTTGAATGACAAATTATTTTTCAGCATTTTTAGTTATATCTTGAATGAGGACATTATCAGTTGTTGATGACTTGTAGGGGTAAAAATTGAGTCGCGTCCCCTTTGGGGCGCTAACTTCGCCGGGGCGATACTTTTAGCGCTCGGAAAAATTAGCGCCCCCACGGCCAAAATTGAGTGGTAGTGCCCCAAGAGGGAAGCGGGGCGCTACTGGAAGCGCCACGCCTCCCACTTGGGGCGCTGCGAGGGAATATCGTGGGTGCTACGTGCCGCAGCGCAGCGCGACCCGGGCCCAGCTGGGCCACCAGGGATCGTAGTGCCAGCAAAAGAGCCCAGCACTTAAGAGAAGTGCCGGGCTCATGGAGCGCAGCTGGCACTCCACAGGGGAGCGGGTCAGGAGGTCGGGGATGGCTATGAAGATAGGTGCTGGCAGGCGGCCAGCAACAAAAATGGCCGCCTGGCACCTCGCCTTTAAATAGCACCGCTCCGTCCGGCGGTAATTCAGGGGACACTACCGAAGATTGCGTCCGGGGCGCGAGTGGGGCGCTGCACACAGCGATGACATCATCACCAGCGGTGCAGCGCAACAGGGCACTAACGGTTACCACCGCCGCTAACCTCCTGCTGAATTTCGCGGGAGGCATTGGCGGTGCCATGCCCGGGCGCTACTTGCTTTGCGCCCCATTAGCGTCCTCTTAGGGCATTAATGGGAGGTGCAAAGCAACCGAGTTTTTCCCCTGTAATGTCTTAACCGGTCAGTGCAAATTAGGTATAAAATAACATTGTCTCAGTCAGGTTTGACCACATACAGTTGGGCACTATCCTATGTCTTGTCCCAGCAAAATTCATAACGTCATCGCACAGACACACACTGTGTGCCTTTTACATGCTACATGTGCAGTCGTGCTGAGTTTTGGAGAACAAATGCTACCCACGTAACCTATCCCCCACATATTATACCTACGTAATGACATATTATCCAAGGGATATGGGGATAGTGCGGGAAGGTGGAGCTGAGGTAGAAGATCAGTCATGATCTTATTGAATGGCGGAGCGGGCTCAAAAGGGTTGAATGGCCTACTCTTGCTCCAATTTCTGATGTTCTTATCTACTGACCTCATGGGTTGTACTTGAGCTGGTCTGAGGCTGCCCAGTACTACTTGTAATGTGCATTGGGTTATGGGGTATGACATTAATTCCTGGTGCTGGGCTGAAACTATCACATTGGGGGGGAACCTTAACCACAAAAAATGGGTGGGTTGGGGTCGGGTGGGAGGTTAAAGTGTTACAAAACTGAATCCTGACTGCAACCCGTCCACTTCCAGTTTTAACAGAGGCAGGATGGGGCTGGGCAGCCAACCTGCTCCCAGGAGACAGGTCTCCCATTTAAATATTATAATGAGGCTGGCATGCCTCAGATTTAAGCAGCATTTCAAACTTAACTGTGGCTGGTCGGGTTTATCAGGCCTCGGAGAACCCATCAACTAAAGTAAGGCGAGGACTGCTGGATCCAGAACGTAAGTGCCTTTACACTTACCTCCTGGATCCAGTGTCCCTGCCTCAACTATGCCCCCCCCCCACTAATTGGAGACCCACCTGTTAAGTCTGTGTGTTATATTGAGAATTACTACACAGACCACAAGAGTAAAATTTAACAGGTATTTACTAGTCGAAGGTCAGGGCGGAACTGCCCAATAAATCATTACACAGCACTTGTATACCGGTGTGGTCACCACCGGTATTACAGTATACAGCAGCCAAGATAAAGTAGTGCAACCCTTAAAATAGTTCTCTTAAAGGTGGAACGGTTACATACACTACAATCCTCCCTTTTTAGCTTAACAGTATATATTCCCCATTAAACATAACATCATAACATATATGCACAACTTCATGTAAAAACAGTTTACAGATTCAGTCTCTCTGGAGACTTCCTGACTTGGTCCGGATAACGCCTCGGTGGTGTAGTAGTTTTCGGTGGTGTAGTAGGTTCTTTTGGCAAGGTCGATTCGGCTTGAATGCCAGTGTCGGGTTCATCTGATTCCAATATCACCGGATCGGAGGTAGATACTATGGGTATCTCTGCTTCATCATTAGGCGTATAGAGTTGTGGAGTAGGTTGTCCCTTTTCAGATGACTCTATGATCTGGTCAACATGGCGCCTTATTATGCTTTCACCAATGTCCACGGTATACATCAGCGGTCCTAGTCGTGTGCAAATAGTTCCAGGCTGCCATTTCTCGGTACGGTAGTCCCGGGCCAAAACTTGTTGACCTATCTGGAAGGTTCTAGTTGGCCTTTCATTCATGCCTTGAAATTGCCGGTTCTCTACGTCCCTTCTGATGTTTGGCTTGATCAAATCCAGCCGGCATCTTAGTCTTCTATTGAAAAACATCATGGCGGGAGTTTGGTTTGTAACCGCATGTGTTGCATTCCTGTACGCCAACAAGAAGTTATCTACCTTATGTTGTAGATTTATGTCTTCCTTACCCATGGCCTTTATGGCCTTCTTGAAGGTCTGGACAAACCTTTCAGCTAGTCCATTGGTGGCGGGATGGTATGGGGCGGACGTGTAGTGCTTAACCCCATTGTTTTTTAAGAACTTCCTGAATTCTTCGGACACAAATTGCGGTCCATTATCAGAACAGATCTGTTCCGGCAGCCCATTCCTGGCAAATATGGTCCTTAATACTGTGATGGTTTTTTCCGTGGTGGTGGAGGACATCTTTATTACCTCCGGCCACTTGGAGTGTGCATCCACCGCGATTAAGAACATTGAGTCCATAAATGGACCAGCAAAGTCGATATGTACCCTTTGCCATGGAGATGAGGGCCACTCCCATGGATGTAGAGGAGCTTGTGGTGGGGCGTTTTGGACCTTCTGGCATCCTAGACAGCTCTTGGTCATTTCTTCGATGTCTCCATCGATACCTGGCCACCACACAAATGCTCTGGCTAGGTTCTTCATTTTCACTCCACCCAGATGCCCCTCGTGAAGCTCCTTTAGCACTTTATGCTGGAGTTTGGGTGGAATCACCACTCTGGATCCACACATCAAAGTTCCTCGGCACACTGACAGCTGTTCTCTTCTTTGCGAAAATGCTGGCAACAGTGGTTCGCCATGTGCTGGCCATCCCTTCACCGTTAAATCGTAGACTCGTGAGAGAGTCGGGTCATTTCTTGTTTCCTTTTCGATCGTAGAATTTGTTACTGGTAGACATTCCACTATGGTTGAGTGGAACATCTCCACTGGGTCCACTGTAGGCGCTTCTTCTACCGTTGGCAACGGTAGGCGCGATAAACCGTCAGCATTCCCATGCTGTTTTGATCCTTTGTATTCTATGTCATATTGGTGTGCCCCTAGGAAAAGGGACCACCTCTGTAGCCTTTGCGCTGTCATAATGGAAACGCCCTTTTTAGGGTTGAATATGGATACCAATGGCTGGTGGTCTGTCAGCAGTGTAAACTTCTGGCCCTGCAGGTAATGATTAAACTTCTTTACTCCCCACACCAGGCTGAGAGCCTCCCTATCTATCTGAGCATAGTTGCGCTCAGCGGAGGTCAATGATCTGGATGCAAATGCGACTGGCCTTTCCAAGCCATTTGGCAACCTGTGTGAGAGTACTGCTCCAATACCATAAGGAGAAGCATCACAAGCTAAACGAATAGGTAGCGTTGGGTTGAAGTGAGCCAACACTTCCTCTGAGGTGATCAATGCCTTGCTTTTGCGAAAGGCCTTCTTACAGTCCTCGCTCCACTTCCATGGTACTTCTTTCTGCAAAAGAGCATTCAGCGGGTGCAGCACCGTGGATAGATTTGGCAGAAACTTATGGTAATAGTTAATCAACCCTAGGAACGACCTCAACTGGGATACATTTTCCGGAGCGGGAGCCTTCACAACAGCTTCGATCATGTCAGGTGACTTGTGCAGCCCCTCCTGGCCAATGACATGACCACAGTACGAGATCCGTTTCTGAAAGAACTCACATTTCTGGCGATTAACTCGAAGGCCATATTCCTTCAACCTGGTGAGCACCAGTTTCAAATTTGCAAGGTGTTCCTCATCGTCATCTCCTGTAATCAGGATATCGTCCAAGTAATATTGAGTGCTTGGAATTCCCTGTAATACCTGCTCCATGGCCCTCTGCCAAATTGCTGGAGCCGAAGCCACTCCAAAAACCAGTCTATTATATCGATACAAGCCTCTGTGCGTGTTGATTGTGAGATACTGGCGCGACTCTTCCTCAACTTCCATCTGTAAGTACGCTTGCGCCAGGTCTATCTTGGTGAAGCGTTTCCCGCCAGACAATGAAGCAAAGATATCCTCAATCCGCGGAAGCGGATATTGCACCGTGTGAAGCACCGGATTAACTGTGATCTTGAAGTCTCCACAGATGCGGACCTTCCCCGGTTCCCCTGGCTTGTTACTCGATGAACGCTTCATGACGGGAACAATGGGCGTGGCCCACTCACTCCAGTCCACCTTAGACAGTACTCCTGAATGTTCTAGCCCTTCCAGCTCAGCTTCCACAGCAGGTCGTATCGCATAAGGTACCGGTCTGGCTTTGAAAAATGTTGGGGTTGCATGTTCTGCAATCTTGATTTTTGCCTTAATTCCTCTCAGTGTTCCCAGTCCCTGTTGGAACACCTCTTTAGCCTCATCCAATATTCTGGACAATCGTTCAGGTTTGACATCTTTTTTTCCGGAATCTACCGTTATTGCGTTTAGGGAGTGCCAGTCCATATTTATTTTCCTGATCCACTCCCGTCCCAGAAGTGGTGGACCTCCCTCAGGTAGTACATATAAGTCCATTCCTTGGTGTTCTTTGCCCTTGTGTACCACCTTGACTTTTATCTTTCCGATGGGGTATACTCTTTGCCCCGTGTATGTCTGCAATACTATCTCCGTATCCCGTAGGGGAATATGTTTGAATAACTTTTTGTAATCTTGCTTATTCATGACCGTCAACGCCGATCCGGTGTCCAATTCCATCTTCACTTGGACTCCTGCTATCTGCAGTGTGACCCAGATAGTTTGTCGGTCAGCTTCCTTACTCACATTGTGAATTCTCAGACTACCCAGTTCCTTGCTGTTGGAGTCTGAATCCGAATTCTGTTCATCCGAACTCTTCTCAGCCATCTTATGTACCTTTCTGCACTTTTCCTGCGGTGACTTTTTGTTGCTGGTCTTCTTTCCTGACCGGCATACTTTAGCTATGTGACCAAGCTTGCCACATTTTCTACATTCCTGGTTTTTAAACCAGCATTGGTTCTGATCGTGTGTCGTCTTTCCACAACGATAACATTTTGTTGTACCCAAAGCCATTTGATCTATGCTGAGTACCGCTGCCTTTAGCTGCATTTCCGCAGTGCCTCTCGCTGCGGCCTCGTGCGATGCTGCAATAGTGACAGCCTTATCAAGTGTAAGATCATTCTCTTCAAGCAGCCGCTTTTGTGTTCCTTCTTTCAACAATCCACACACGAATTTGTCTCTCAGTGCCTCTGTCAGACTTTCTCCAAACTGACAGTATTTCGCTAACTTACGCAGTTCAATTAAATACTCCGCGTTGCTTTCCTCTTTCAGTTGCGTTCTCGCATAAAATTTAAATCGTTCCGCTAACATCAGTGGTGTGGGGTTCAAATGATTTTTCAGGACAGCAACAATTTTAGCGAAAGTCTGATCCGTCGGTTTAGCTGGTGATAGAAGATGCTTCAATAGCCCGTATGTCTTCGCACCCATTGAGTTTAGTAAGGTTATTGCTTTATCTTCATCTGATATTTTATTTGCCTTACAATATATCTCTATGCGTTCTACATACGTGGCCCAATCTTCAACATCGGGATCGAAATCGTTGATGTTACCACGCTTAGGCATCCTCGCAATCTTCTTGAGAAACAAAAGGAAATTTTTCTTTTATTTTTTTTTTTCAAAATGGCGGTTTCCCGCGCTTGTCTTCTTCCCCCGCCTACGAAAATGGCGGCTTCCCGCGTTTGCCTTTCTCCCCCGCTGGCTGTAATGGCGATTGCCGTATTGCTGCATTCGCCCTCCCCAGCGGTTTTCAAATCGTGCCTCCCAGCCCCTCTTGCAGTCCGGTCCTTTCCCCCGGCTGCGGCTGAGTTCTCCGCGGTTTTTTTTAAAATTTTCTCCCGCGTCTTACGCTGACCCGGTCGCTGCGCCTCGCGGCCTCGGTAGCTGCCCGGCCTTTTTCACCGGTCGCGGTCGAGCTCTCTCTCGACGCTGTTGCGTCTCCCAGCCCGCTTGCAGCCCGGTCTTTTACACCGGCTGCGTTTGCATGCACCGCGGCTCCCGTGCCTTACGCTGGCCCCAGTCTCAGCGCCTCTGGCCCCGACTTCTGTCCGGCTCTTTTCCCCGGCCGTGGTCGAGTTCTCTGCCCTTATATCCTCCGTTTTTCCCTCCCCTACTTCACGCCAACGTGGCCGACTTGCTGCTCGTCGCTGATCGGCTTACCCACCACCGTGATAGAAGGGATGATCACTGCCTGTTGCTGATGGAAGGCTTCGTGTCAGAATTCTTCCTTTGCTCTGCAGACCCGAGTCTTTTCTCAGCAGAATGATGAGGGCGGATGCCTCCTCTCGACGCCCGTTAAACTGCCTTGGATATATCTCTGCCGCAGGGTAAGATCGTACTCGTCGCCACTGTTAAGTCTGTGTGTTATATTGAGAATTACTACACAGACCACAAGAGTAAAATTTAACAGGTATTTACTAGTCGAAGGTCAGGGCGGAACTGCCCAATAAATCATTACACAGCACTTATATACCGGTGTGGTCACCACCGGTATTACAGTATACAGCAGCCAAGATAAAGTAGTGCAACCCTTAAAATAGTTCTCTTAAAGGTGGAACGGTTACATACACTACACCACCAAGAGGCCTTTGATTTCCCCCCACCCACGATGCCTCCAATAGCCTTCCCAGACTCGCTCTCCCCCAACTGCAGCCCCCCCCCCACCCCACATAATATACTTGGGTAGAACAAATGAAGGACAGAGACACGACGAGTTTCTAGTCCATGTGCTTGCTTTATTAGGCCAGAGCGAACTGAGCATGCTCATACCAAACCATGTGATAATACATTACACCCCCCCACCGATGATTCTCAGGCCAGCCCCGATCCTCTCGCCTCCTCTCCACCCTTCCCCGATGCTCCAGCCCCGATTCATTCTTCTCTCCCCCGGCCCCCACCTGATACCTCCTTCCTCCCTGCGGCCTAGTGCCTCTCCATCTGGTTGGCTGTGGGTGGGAAACAGAAACAAATGCTAATCAGGCCCTGCCATTAAATTCGGCAAGGCCTGCGGGAAACCTGTTCTCCTGGGTTTCCCGACCGCTTCCTAGCCACATTCCCTGCTCCCAACCCGCCACCCGATTAAAATTCTGGTTATTAACTCCGCTGTGTAGGGGGTTTTGGTGTGTGTGTGTGTCAGCTTCACCTCTGACTCCTTTGAGCAGTTCGAATCGCTCCACACCCCTGGGTTCTAGACACCGGACTTAGGTACAGGCGGCGATACAGAAAATCGAGTAGACAAGTGGCTTGGTGCAAGAAAACCAAATTTTATTAAAAGGCTGAATAAAACACAATGCTACTGAGAATTACTGGTATAGTTACAGGCATAAAACAGTTAATAAACTTATATGGGAATGGGGAACACACGGCTCATCGAGGGAAACAAATACATTAAAAATCCCCTTATCCTTAATCCTACCCCCTATACCTAACTAGATTAAGCTATGAGGGGCCAGGAATTCATGCTCACCAATTCAAAACCTGTTGCTTTAAATGGTGCGGTTTGAGGTCCGCTCTTCCTGTCCTTTGGGGTATCCCATCGCCACGTGGTCACAGGGCGCAGCGCTGAAGTTGTTTGTGCAAAGGCACCCTCCCTTCTTCTCCGTCAAAGTCTTCGTCGAGTACTTCATCGCGATGGGCCTCCTTCTCCTTTGGGCAGTCGCTGACGGTATTGCTGTGGTCGGGGGTCGGTTGGCGGTTTTTACCGTCTAATGATTTTGCTACCCACGCTTCGAACACCAGCTTATTCTTCAACTGGGCTGTTACTGTCCATGTGACAAACGCCAGCTTATAACTAGGCCGTTTGTCTTGATTTTGCTACCCATTCTTTGAATGTCAGCATATTCTCAAATTGGGGTTTTACTGTCCATGCATGTAATGCCAACTTATTCACCAAACGCCAGCTTATAACTAGGCGTTTGTTCCCCAACGCGTCTTTCGCTGCCCTTCTCTGCTCTTATCGGTTTACCGTATTCTTCGTCTTGTCTCGTCTCGTCTGCCCATTTCTGGCCCGTGTGTCCTGTGTGGTTTCGAACTCGGGTCTCGTTCTCCTCCCGTGTTTGGGCCCTCGGTGTAGTAATGCGCGTCCTTGGTGTTGAGCGGCGCGGAGAGCGAGAAGAGAGCCCGCCACGAGGCCAGGGCACGAGAACGAGCAGCAGCAGGCCAAAAGCCAAACGATAAGAGGCCAGAGCAAGAGCGCGAGATCACTACCGATGGGCCTACAATTATACCCGATTCTTCATTCCTTATCTGCGCGCCAAATCAGGTCAGTCCTTTGTCTAACTTTTGGCGGGCTCGTTTAAACTGATTACAGCCATTTACTTTAACGACCCTGAAATGGCTGTCTCTGTGTTTTAATGGTTTTGATGTCCTGGTTGTTGGTTATGTATGAGACTTAATCGGGTTTTCCTGACTTGATGGCTTCTGTGAGCTGTTACCGATTAAATATGCAGAAACCTGATGGCCTTGATTGTGGCCCATTCTAACCTGATCTGTTTCAAGGCGAATGGAATGCATATTCTGTGTTTGCACTGTCTGGCCCCACAGAGTCTATTCACAGGTCTATGCATTTTAAGTTTCGTTCCAGGCTTGAAAAAAAGGTGTCTGCCTGCTTGCAGAGCCTTGCTTTTAAAATCCTGTCCTTTTGGTCATGAGGTTGCAGAAGCCATTTTGGGCACCCTGTCCTTTTTCATAACTTGTCCATGCGGGTCCCTTTTTCCATAACTTCGGGGAATGTGGGAATTTTGAGAAACCTACAACTGCTAAACCACCAATTTGGATGGTTCTTCATAGAATCCTCATATAGTAGAGTCTAAATTTCATTATCACATATTTACACTCCTATAAGTGATTTACACTCCTATAAGTGAAGTGTAATGCAAAAATACAAGTATATCAAAGGCACTAAATCCTTGTTGGCTTGAAGTTGATATGCACAGTCCTTGCATCCTTTACATTCCTCTCTGGTCTCTTTTGCATATTATGCAAGATGTATTATTACGTAATGGGACAAAATGTCAGTTGCAACCATGCAAAGTCAGAAACTAGTGGGCGCCCTGCTGTGTGAACAAGATTGCAAAGGCATTAACACCACATATCTCAATTCACACTCTATTGCAGAACAGGATGCTTAGTTCATTATCTTTCCCCCTCCCCTTTTTATTGTTTTTCTGATTTTTTTTTCCAGCTCTGAAGATGGGCCTGGCCTGAAATGTTGAACCGTCTATTCTCTATGTGTGCTCACTGCTGTGTTTTTCCAGCATTTTCTGTTCTTTAGTTCATTCACTAGAATTGATATTGCTGTTGATATGCCAGCCACTTTGTGCTGATCAATTTCAAGTCTTCTACAATCCCACCTTCTCCATTTAATCGAGAGTCTCCTCAGCAGTCATAGGCCAGTGCCTCTGATTACATATGTACAGAGCACTGCCATCTTTTTCCCCCTCCAGCACAATGATGACATTTTCATTTAAAATATGCGTTAATATAGTATACCTTAGCATGTTGAAACATTTCAAAGCACTCCACATAATGAATCACCTTTTTTTAAAGTGATGTGACTGCTAAGTTAGCAAACATAATAGTTATAGGGGGAAAAATTGGGTGAGTAGTGCCACCTGTTAGCGCCTAAAGAGGCAGTCAGTGGCTGTAGCGCCACTGGCTGCGCCTCCCGCGATATTCAGCAGGGGCGCTAATGGTGGCATTAGTCTTTTGCGCTGCGCCGCCACCGATGACGTCATCGGTGTGCGCAGCACCCCATTCGCGCCCCGATCGCGATATTTGGTAGCGAACGCCGCTGTAGCGCCGTTCGCTACCCGCGCCCAGTTCACGGGGCCTTGCTGCACCGGCAGAGGCGCAAGTTGAGGTGGAGGTGCGGGGCAGCCGCTTTTTCGGCAGCCGCCTGCCAGCACCTCCGTCCCCGGCCTCCTGGTAACCCCCCCCGTGGCATTGCCGGCTGTTTCCCGAGAGCCCGGCACTTCTCCTTGGTGCCGGGCTCTTTTGCCAGCACTCGCGATCGGGGCTCGCGCTGCTGCAGGCCCCTCCCCCTTAACAGTGGGAGGAAGGCCTGCAGTACTGCAGCGTGCCGTGCCACAGCGTGTGGCGCTGCGGCACGTAGCGCTGCGAAATTCACTTTCAGCGCCCTAAGAGGGATGCGGAGCGCCTCGAGCCGTGCCCCGTCTCCCTCTAGGGCCACTTCAACTGAATTTGCGGTGATCGCGGCGCAAATTCCAGCGCCCAGGCGAACTTTGGCGCCTCAGGCCAATTTCTAGGCCATAATGTGTTGGTGTAGGGGTTACGGGGATCGGGTGGAATATGTGTCGGTGCAGGCTCGATGGGCCGAATGGCCTCTATCTGCACTGTGGGGTTTCTGTGATTCTGTGATACTGCATCACTGTTGCGATGCACTTAATACTATAGAATCTGATGCACTACAAAATGCCTGTAAGTTGCCATTGTTTGGCTTAACTTCATGTCTCTGGTACACAACACCCCCGATTTTAAATCTGGGTGTGAGTGTCTTTGCAGGGGCTGAGGTGGATGGGAAATATCCATCATAGTGCCTTCACGATTACCGGCCCTCATTACCATGCTCGAGAAAGGACTCTTGCTCTAATCTGGCAGGAGGAACTAGGTGACCAGCGGGCTGCAGCAAGATAGGACCTTGCTGTGCCTAAATTGGCTCCTGTTCGCTACATTACAACAGCAACTGCACTTCAAAAGTATCTTATTAGCTATAAAGTGCAAGCAGTCACACAACACCAGGTTATAGTCCACCTATAACCTGGTGTTGTGTGACTTCTTGCATTTGTCCACCCCAGTCCAACACCGGCATCTCCACACCATAGCTGTAAAGTGTTTGGAATGTCCCGAGGTCATGAAAGGTGCTATATAAATGCAAGTTCTTCACTGTTGGTGACTTTGACCAGGGTGATCTTAGTACCGTGGAAATCTGACTGAAAGGATATGAGCAGGGAGAGGTAGACAAGGAGCTGGATGAAAATGATGCATTTGAGGACTTTGGAGAAGTGAGGTTAGAAATGGGGCACGGCGTGTAGGATGCAACAGTTTTGAAGACTGGCTGAGCAATAACTGAGGAAAGGGTGTCTGCCAGCAATAGGCTGAGGAGAGGCTGTTGAGTTGTCAGATGGTCAGTCAAGTGAAGGGGAAGTCACTTGGTCCAGATGGGATGCATCCCAGGTTGCTAAGGAAAGTAAGGGTAGAAATTGCGGAGGCACTGGCCATAATCTTCCAATCCTCCTTAGATACAGGGGTGGTGCCAAAGGACTGGAGGATTACAAATGTTACAACCTTTTTCAAAAAAGGGGAAAAGGATAAACCTGGCAATTACAGGCCAGTCAGTTTAATGTCGGTGGTGGGGAAACTTTTAGATACAATAATCCGAGAGAAAAGTAACAGCCACTTGGATAAGCATGGACTGATAAAAGAGAGCCATCATGGATTTTTTTAAGGGCAAATTGCGTTTGACTACCTTGATTGAGTTTTTTGATGAGGTAACAGAAAGGGTGGATGAGAGCAGTGCAGTTGATGTTGTGTATATGGACTTTCAAAAGGCGTTTGATAAAGTACCACATATTATGCTTGTTAGCAAAATTGAAGCCCATGGGATAAAAGGGGCAGGAGCAGCATGGATACAAAATTGGCTGAGGGATAGAAAACAGAGTTGTGGTGAATGACTATCTCTTTTTTGGACTGGAGGGAGGTATACAGTGGAGTTCGTCATGGTTCAGTACTAGGAGCACTGCTGTTTTTGATATACATTAATGACTTGGGGGTACAGGGCGCAATTTAGAAATTTGCAGATGACACAAAACTTGGAAGTGTAGTAAACAGTGAGGAAGATAGTAATAGACTTCAAGAGAACATAGATAGGCTGGTGGAATGGGTGGTCACATGGCAGATGAAATTCAACGCAGAAAAGTGTGAGGTGATACATTTTGGTAGGAGGAATGAGGAGAGACAAGACATGCTAAATGGTACAAAGAGGTGCAAAGAGAGACCTGGGGTGCTTGTGCACAAATCTTTGAAGGTGGCAGGACAGGTTAGCGTAGCAGTTAATAAAGCGTATGGGATCCTGATCTTTATAAATAGAGGCATAGAGTACAAAAGCCAGGAAGTTATGCTAAACCGATATAAAACACAAATTTGGCCTCAGCTGGAGTATTGTGTTCAATTCTGGGCACCATAGGAAGGCCTTGGAGAGGGTACAGAAGAGATTTATTAGAATGGTTGCAGGGATCAGGGATTACAGTTACATGGATAGACTGGAGAAACTGGGGTTGTTCTCCTTGGAGCAGAGAAGGCTAAGAGGAGATTTGATTGAGGTGTTTAAAATCATGACGGGTTTAGTTAGAGTAAATAAAGAGAAACTGTTTCCAATGGCTGAAGAGTTGATAACCAGAGGGCACAGATTTAAGTAATTGGCAAAATAAACAGAGGTGACATGAGAAAAACATTTTTATATGAGTGGTTAGGATTTGGAATGCACTGCCTGATAGGGTGGTGGATACAGATTCAATAGTAGCCTTCAAATGGGAATTGGATAAATATTTGAAGGAGAAAAAAATGCAGGGATATGGGGAAAGAGCGGGGGATATGGGGAAAGAGCGGGGGAGTGGGACTAACTGGATTGCTCTTCGAAAGAGCCAGCGCAGACTCAAGGGTCGAATAGCCTCCTTCTATGCTGTACTATTCTATTATTCTATGAATCATAATGGGGGGGGGGGGCGGCGAACAGAGGCTATGTGGCTCAAGTTAACCTCCTTTGATTCTAGGTCTAATTCTTTCCAATCATAAAATTCCAAATGACATTTTTTTTAAAGCCCATAATACAAGCATTAGACAGTTTTTTAATATATACATTTTTACTGTTGCTTTGATTTGACCATGGTTCGCGAGGGTCCCTGCTAACTAGTGCCCATGCTAATTCCTTAACATCCTTAAAACAGCCCAGCTGTCCCAGTCAACTATTTGATGTTATTAATCTGTTTTTCTTTTATTTCTTTCAGGCTCTGTACCACTTATTCAAGTCCTTCTGCCAGATGCACACTGTTCAAACTGTGGACATCTTTGCTGGAATTGCCCAGTTTTTTGTGGTGGGCATTGGTGGCGTAATCGTGGGGATTATTTATGGATTTGTTGCAGCTTTCACCACCCGCTTTACTCAGAATATTCGTATAATTGAGCCACTGTTTGTCTTCTTGTACAGTTACCTCTGCTACCTGACAGCAGAAATGTTCCGTCTGTCGGGCATCATGTCGTGAGTATCCTACAATTTGTCTACTGAGTGTATTAAAGATCCGCTTGTTTTCAAAGTAATGTCCTCTTGATGAGCTTTGGGCAGCGGATCAATGAATCAATGGGCTAGATTTTCAGTAGCTTGCGCCAGCAGTTAGCGCCTTAAGAGAAGTGATTTCCGGGCGCTATGCGTGTAGCGCCCGGGCGCAGCGCAGTTTGCGCTCCGCCCCAAATTAAGTTGCCCGTTAGCGCCGGCGCAAAGTTTAGCGCCCGCCCGGATGCGCGCGCAGAAAATGACGTCACATCCTCGTGCAACGCCCTTTGGCCGCCCCGATTGCAAACTTCAGTCGGACCGCCCCATTGTGCGGCGGGCGGCCGGAGCGTTTGGAAAAAGGAACGCAACACAACCAGCGCGGGCCCCGGGGGGCGCTAATTAAAGGGAACGTCCTCTCCAGTATAAAGGCCATCCTTTTTTCAGAAAACAGTCTTGTGCAACGCATTTCTGGAGACACAACAAGGAGGATAGCTAACTGGTTTCAAGCAGCAAGAGCCAGGTATTTTTGGACTCAGGCAACAGCGCTGCAAGTGGCCATTTGGAAATTAGAGTGTTTGCCAGGATTTGATGGGGGTTGCATGGGGTGCCAACGCGGAGCTGCAGCTCCATGTCCGTAGGGCTCGCAGACGCATTGTGAGAGGGGCAGCCCTGGCTAGAGGCAGAGGGGGCTACAGGCGTCGGCCACGTAGGCCTTACCCAGTCAGGCTATACCGCCAGCAGCGCTCCTACCTAAACATGAGTGCCGCGCGATGTGTTAAAAGGCTCCGATTCCGAAAGGGGGTGATTGCAGAGATCTGCCACCTGCTTCGCCGAGATCTGCGGCCAAAGCTCAGGTGCAGGACGTCTCTGTCGGTGGAAGTGAAGGTGACAGTGGCATTGAACTTCTATGCCACCGGCTCCTTCCAATACGCTGCTGGGGACATAGCAAACATCTCCCAGTACGGCGCGCATCGCTGCATCCGCCAGGTGACCGAAGCACTGTTCAGAAGGAGAAGCCAATTCATCTCCTTCCCCATGGCCCTGGAGAGCCAGCATCAGCGCGCATTGGGATTTTCCAGACTCGGGGAATTCCCCTTGGTGCAGGGCGCCATTGACTGTACGCATGTGGCTTTGCGGGCCCCTCTGGAGCATGGCGAGCAGTATCGCAACAGGAAGGGCTACCATTCTCTGAATGTGCAGCTGGTCTGTGACCACAAGCAGCGCATCATGGCAGTCAATGCCAGCTTCCCAGGCAGCAGCCACGATGCCTTTATCCTGCGGCAGAGTACTGTGCATGACATGTTCCAGGCACAGCCTCCCCCAAGAGGATGGCTACTCGGGGACAAAGGCTATCCTTTGTGCACCTGGCTCATGACCCCGCTCCGCGCGCCCAGGACCGCTGCTGAAGAGGCCTACAACGAGAGCCATCAAACCACCCGCAACATCATCGAGCTAACTATTGGGGTCCTCAAGCAGCGGTTCCGCTGCCTTGATCGCTCCGGAGGAGCTCTCCAGTATTCGCCGGACCGGGTCTCCCAATTTGTGGTGGTTTGCTGCATGCTACACAACCTGGCTATCCGCAGGACTCAGGCACTGCCACCTGACGTTGGACCAGCACCTCAGGAGGAGGAGCAGGAGGAGCATGAGGAGGAGGAGGAGGAGGAGGAGGAGGAGCTGGAGTACGTTCCCAGGAGGGAGCGACCAGGGCCAAGGGCCGCACGACGCCACCTTATTACACGGTACTTCTAAGCCCCCTGTCAGGGAATGGCCAGGGGCCATGAGGGAAGATGAATGCAGCCGCTCCGCAAGCCCTCAGCCGGCGAAGCCAACAAACACTAAGAAGAACAACCATGGAGACTGCATGAATAAAGATAATTTTTTATTACACAAAAATGAAAAGCCCTTCCCACATGAATCCCCCAAAACAATAAACGGGCCCCACAAAAAGCCCAACAAACGACTCACTCCCACAAACTGGGGAGGAGCCACTCCACCTTTATTGAAACCGGGCCTCAACGTCGGCCTAACGCAAAAAAAAAGCCCTCCAAAAGCACAACCATGGGCAAAATAAAGATGGCCACCGCCATATTAAAGGAAAGCTGGCCACACCCTCTACTGAGTGGCCCGCGAGGGCGAGACCTTGGCCAGCATTTTGCCTCCCCTGCCCTGCCTGCTGCTCCTTCGCAAGCTCTGCCCAGTGGCTGCTGCGAGGCTGGGGGAAGGCGCCTGAGGCTCAGATGCCCTTCTGCCAGATGCCGCTGGGGGGCGGCCTACACGGCGTTTGGGCCTCGAGGGGCCGTCTGCTGAGTGGCGCACCTGAGCCTGGCCACCATCAGCTGCAGCCGCTTGCCGTCGACGCCCCAGAGGGGGAATGGCGGCGACGGATGGCGCAATGTGGGCCAGCTGGCGTCTGGGATGCGCTGGCTGGTGCTGTGGCGCGGTGGCACTCGGCCGGGCCCGCACTGCAGGATCCGCAGCAATCAGCCGACGGCCGGCTTGCTGGGATGGTCCAGCGCGGCGCCTGCCCTGGCGATGCCTGCCTGAGACAGCGCGTGTGGCAGCAGTGAGTGGCCCTGTGGTCCTGGTGTGCGCGCGCATCACATCCGCCAGGGTCTTGACGGCATCAGTTAGCATGCGGCCAGTCGCGGCAGTTGCTGCCCCGAACTCGCGCACACTGGTCGCCAGCGACTCGATGGCCTCAGGCATGCGCCCCACCACGCTCATGAGCTCCGTGTGGCGCCGGTCCGAGTCGTCGGCCATCTGATCGAGCTTCCGCACCTCCTCCGAAGTGAAGGTGTCCGGACTGGAGTCGCGACTCTCCCGCTGGGGAGGAGGGGGCCGAACTAGGGGACCCTTGCCGCGTTGGTGACGGCGAGTGTGCCGAGCAGCAGCACTCCCCTCTGATCCTTCCCCCCTTTGGGGGGAAGGCCGCGGGCCACGCGCACGGCTGCTGGGTGGCTGGACGCCACTGGTCCCAGAAGCTGCATTGCCCTGCGACAGTTCCTCCAGGCACTCGTCCAGTGAGGAGGTGTCAAGCATTTCCTCCTCTCCTGCGGGACGTGACTGTTCCCCCGAAGGTCCGGCTTGCTCCTCCTCCTCCTCCTGGTTGGAGGTGCTGTCACTGGCAGCCTCAGGGTCCTGGTCGTCACCAGCTGAAAGCAGGAATGCACAAGAGTAGCTTCAGAGTGAGGAGACGGCGTCAGCGAGGGAGTTAGGACTGGTGGGATTCAGCGCATTGGTGGGACAGTGGCAAAGGAGGTAGCTCGGATGGGCCAGTGCGACGCGAGAGGGCCAAAAGGCGAGGTCCTTACCATTGCCGGGCAGTGGAGGGTCGGATACACCGCACGCTGTGGGGACAATCACACGGGCTCCCATGAGCACACACACGCGCTCCTCCAGCCGAGTGAGCTTCTGCAGCTTGGCGCGGCCACCCCTGGCACGGGCCTGGCGATTAAACGCTACTTTAGCCTGCAAGAGAAAGGACGGGCTGTAAGTGCGCAGTGAAGCCCTGATGTAGTGTGCACTGCCTCCCATGGTGGAATAGCTTGGACAGAGTGAAGCCCTGATGTAGTGAGCACTGCCTCCCATGGTGGAATAGCTTGGACAGAGTGAAGCCCTGATGTAGTGTGCACTGCCTCCCATGGTGGAATAGCTTGGACAGAGTGAAGCCCTGATGTAGTGTGCACTGCCTCCCATGGTGGAATAGCTTGGACAGAGTGAAGCCCTGATGTAGTGTGCACTGCCTCCCATGGTGGAATAGCTTGGACAGAGTGAAGCCCTGATGTAGTGTGCACTGCCTCCCATGGTGGAATAGCTTGGACAGAGTGAAGCCCTGATGTACTGTCCACTGCCTCCCATGGTGGAATAGCTTGGACAGAGTGAAGCCCTGATGTACTGTCCACTGCCTCCCATGGTGGAATAGCTTGGCCAAAGTGTAGAGTGCCGAATGGCCATTTGATGCTCATGACTGTCCCAATGCTGCTGGCTGAGGGCTGGCCAAAAGGACTTTCAGGTCCCTTTGCCCATCATGTCAGGTGTACATGCAAGAATGAGGAGGAGACTGGAAAGGCTACTCACCCTCACAATCCTGGTCAGATCGTTGTATTTCTTACGGCATTGTTTGTGGGTCCTGGGGGCCTCGCCGGTGAACGTCACCCTCTGGGCGATCTGCTTCCAGGCTTTGGTGTAGTCATGGTGGGTTGGATTCCTCCCACTCTCTGGAAACAAGATCTTGCGCCTCACCTCCAGAGCTGTGACCATTATGTCCAGATCACCCTCTGAGAAGCGCAGGGCACGCTGACGGGCCTTCTCTGGCGTTGCCATGACTCCCTGGGGCTGAGCAGTAGTGTTGAGGCCTCTTTGCAAGGCTGCAGTGTGCAGGGCGTGGCAGCAGACCAATTCGTCCCTTCCCCCTTTAAGAGCTGGTCGGCACCACGGGGTCTGCTGTCAGTGCAAAAATGACCGCACCCGTGCTGCGCCCCGCCTGGGCGCTATCCCTCTGGACCGCCGGCTTAGCGCCTAAAGAGAGTAGTGGAACGCCTCTTTTAGCGCTCCACCAACCTCTTAGGGCGAAGCCACTGAATTCCCGGCAACGGGGCGCTACTTTGGGGCGGGCGCTAACTTCGGGCGGGCGCTAAAGCTAGCGCCCCAAAACTGCCTATACTGAAAATCTAGCCCAATGTCTTTTGGCACCTAAAGGAAGGGGGGGGAAATTCGGTTGGTTTGCGCCTCCCGTTAGCGCCTTTAGAGGGTGCTAATGGGGCGCAAAGCAACTAGCGCCCGGGCGCGGCGATGTTTGCGCTGCTCGCGAAATTGATGACATTTTGCGGCGGCGCTAAACACTACCGCCACAATCTCCTGCGCCCGCAGATCGTGATGTCAGTCGTGCGTGCAACGCCCCGGTAACACTCCGGACCGGATATTGAGTGGCGTCCCCTGCCTTACCACCTGCCCCTAGCAAAGACAGGTTGAGGGGAGCGTCTTGCAGTCAGGAAGGGACTGGGGGAGCGCTATTTAAAGGCGACCACTTCCTGCCTTTTTTTGTCGGCGACATTTTTGCACCATGCATTCTGAGTGAGAGGGAGAGACTTCTGGAGATATTCAACGCTGTGTTGAGGAGTTTTGGGTACTGAGCAGCACTTTGCAGGTTCATTTTGATTTGATCTTCCTTGCATCGATTTAGAAGAGACTATGGGGGCCTGCACTCTGAGCTCTTTCCCTGGGCCTCTCCATTGTTCTTTCCAGCAGATTTGATGTACGGGTCTCTCCAGGCCGAGATTCAAGGCTGCAATGAGCAGGGTGTGGATGGAGAGCAAGATCGACCCTCCCCTTTTAAGAACTGGGCAGTGCCAGTGTGTCTGTGTTCCATTGCTGACTGACATCACATGAGCTTCACCAGCGCTCTGAGGTAGCGCCTCGCTCCTCGGTGTTAGCACATTTAGAGAGGTGTGTTGTGCCTGATTTAGTGCTCCAATCACCTCCGGGGCGATAGAAGCCAAGTTTGCAGTCGGAGTGCCAGGCGCTAAACTTTGCGCCCGGCTGATAATTACGCCTCAAACGGAGCGATACCGAAATTCTCCCCCAAGGTCTTTTGCTTTTTGTTTATATATAATTTTTTTTAATTTATGCACTTTTTAAGTTGATAAAATAAGGAATAAGCGCTGTCATGAAGCATTTTCTTTCTGACTGCATTTAGGCTCCTGGTCTCTTGTAGCAAGGTTACTGAATTTTAAGCGTAAGTCACTTTTGTGCTCCTGGAGATATGAAGGCAGATTTTCCTCTTTGAGCCTGGGGAATGTTCAGTTCCCAGAAGCAGCAAAAAGGAAATGGAGGCAGAGATCTGTTGTCAGACCTACAGCTATGCTGCTGGCGGGGCAGGCTTGCACCACAAGTGCACCTTAGGTGTGCTGCACCTATTGGGCACCCAATGGGGGCCCAGAGAGGAAAACCGACGCTATGTACTTTGGCAAAACTGAGATGACCTTTCTTTTTAATAAAAAAAATTTGTAGGATGTGAATAGAATTGAGAGCACTACTTCCTAGGTACAGACTGCATTTGAATCCAAGTTTGAGATGAGATGACCATGTTCCAATGCACCATAACACCCCATCTTGTATATTTTTAATCAAGTGCATATAGTTATACAAATAAGTTAATAAGTCTACTGCAGTGTTCTAAAGGCCTTTAATATCCATGTTATCTCACTTTGATTCCACACACTTTCAAAGTCCGGAATCTTCCCATCCAAAAACGGGTGGATTTGGAGCGTGGGGTCAGTTAGATTTTTAAAAAAGTGAATCCTGACCTGATCCCACCTCCAACCTGCCCACTTCCGGATTTCCCAGTGGCGGGACGGGGGCAGGACCGGGGTGGGGGGGGGGGGGCGGAGGGGGAGTGGGGGGCGGGGGGGGCGGGCGGCCAACCAACCTGCTACCAGGGGATGTTACCACAATTTAAATATTGTAATGAGGTTGGAAGCATCTATTTTCCACATCATTTTGTTTTTAACTGCATGTGGACGGGTTACACACAATTCGTGAAATCCGGCAGTTAAACCGAGGCGGGAACTGCTGCATCCAGGAGGTAGGGGGCTTTATTCCTACCTTCTGGATCCAGGGTCCCTAGCTAACCCACCCCCGGTGATCAGAGACCTCCTCACAAGACCTTAGATTGCTTCCCCCCCACGCCCCTAACGATGATGATGAGGCTGGCCGCAATCCTCCGGTGGCTGACCCTCCTGCCGACCCTCCCCCCACCACCCCCCCACCACCCCCGAACCCTGATTTTTAAAATTTTTTTTTATCACCCGCCCCCTGCGATCCCCGCTTGCCTGCCGATCCCCGGCCAACCCCCCCCTCCCATCGCTTGCCAATCCTGCAACCACCCCCCCAATCCCCTCCCGATCCCCGCCCCCCATCCCACTCCGCCGATCCTGATCCCCCTCCCACCGATCCCCAACTCTCCCTCCCCCGGACCGACCCCTTGCAACTGAGGCTTACCTGCCCGCAGCCAGCCAGCCCCTCAAGCTGACTGGCTGCGGGCAGGCAACTAAGGCCTCGTATTCAAATTAGGCCCTGCCGTTAAAATCAGCAGGGCCTGTGGGAAACCCGGCCTCCTCGGACCCTGCCCCCAACCCACCTCTCTGAACAAAATTCCGGCCCGAGAGTGCATCCATGCATTGACATTTAAAACAACCAGTTAGGCAGCTGCTTGATGGGTGGTGTGGACATCTCCATCACTGCTGATGTTTTTGTGTGTTTTGAAGAAGCTTTAAATTTTGGTAAAATATCTTCAAAATATTTTTGGCATGACATGTTGAAGCTCTAAGAGGTTGAGCCCTGTAGTGGAATGATGTGGGTTTCAGGCTATGATTTTTCAAGCAGTGGGTTTCCAACATCCACCCAAAAACCGATGGGAATTTCCCTTCAAGGGGGGAAGGAAGATTGGTTGGTGCTGGATCCTACTCTAGCACAGCTCTTGGCAGCCAGCCTAAAGGAGTACTGATTTCATGAAACCAAATTTGATGAACCTTGTTTCAATTGTTTGCAAATACATGACCCATTGACCTACAAGCACACAATTGTATCTGGGTCATTTGTGAGAGACCGCATGGTGGTAAGATTAGTGCATGGCTCCTCCCTAAGCAAGCAATGTTTGCTAAATACTTTCTTGTGAAGCTAGGATGCCTCCAAGCATTAGAAGTTTAAACCTATTATCTGTACAGTCCTTTGATTGGGATGTTGTGTGATTTGGGGTGGGGGGGACTTTAATTTTTTTTTAAATGGTAATATAGATTGCATTTGAGCTGATTCACTGTATTTAAAATGCAGAGCGTGGGTAGAGACAGAAATAAATCATTTTGGGGCTAAAGTTTGTGTCTAGTTTTAGCACAAAAGTTGGCATGAGTACAAAACGGGATTTCTCATTCTGTTTTATTCATTCCTAGTTGCCCATTGTCTAGGCTGTCTATGTTGAGGAGGCCCATTTGGTAAACTAGGCTACATGTTGCAGTGGCTTTGGAAAAAGGGGAAAAATGTAATTGTTAAATATTGTCTTGTAAGCAGCTGGTGCTATTGATTATCTGTATTTCTGAATTTATCTCTGTCCTGTGCCATATAGTCAGTCGTGCTCCTAGTCAACTTATGCTTCTTGTTCATGTTCTTCCTAAAGGGTAATCTCTTGCCCTTCCAATTACTGCCCTAACATCCTCATATCTGTACTTTCTAAAGTAATGCAAACAACTGTTAAATCTTAAAATGATCTCTCATCAAAATCGGAATTAATCCATGGAATTAAGCACATTCTTTTATGCTCTTTTAAGAAGGAATATTGAATTATCATTGGCCCGCAGGCATCTGTAAGGGGTCTTAACTCCATCTTGTCCCCACTGTGCTGTATGATTGAGATTACAGACCTGATGCTTCATAAAAGAGTTTAAACTGTAATACTCCGTTGTCCTGCAATTTATTATTTTTGTACAAAGTGTGCAAAACAAGACATGGTGTCAGAACAGGGATTGAAAATGGACATCGTTGGAGCTCCCTTACCTCGAATGAATTGGGAATCTTTGAACTTACATAGAGAATGGCGCAAGTTCAAGCAACACGTGGAGTTGATATTCTCGGGTCCGTTGAAAAGCAAAGGGGAGGGAGAAAGATGCAGCTACCTACTCCTGTGGATCGGAGAAAAAGGGAGAAACATTTTTAACACGTTCTCTCACCGCGGATGAAGCAAAGCTACTAAAAAGTTATTTTGACCGTTTTGAAGCATATGTGATGCCCAAGACAAATACGATATTCGCTAGGTACAAGTTTCAGGAGAAAGTACAAGGAGCTAGTGAGTCGTTTGAATAGTTCGTGACTGAGTTAAAACTGCTGGTAAAAGACTGGGGGAGAAATTTGGTTGGCAGCGCCTTCAATTAGCACCTAAAGAGGCCGAGAAGTGGGCCGTTAGCCAATTTTCAGCCGGGCGCAGTGTACCCAGCGCCTCCTCCCATATTGAGTGGGTATTTTGCGCCGGTGCTAAACCTTAGCGCCCGCTCGCGGGCGCAGGCAGATCATGACATCATTTCAGTGTGCAACGCCTTTTGGGCGCCCCGGACCGGAAATTCAGTGTTGCGCCCCTCCGTTCCGCCTGGCGCTAATAAGGACTGCTTACCTGGAACGTTCCCCAGTCGCTCTTGGGCTAGGGGGAGGCGCTCTTTAAAGGGGACTGCACTGGTATAAAAGCAGCAGCCATTTTGGGAGCACAACTTCCTCGAGACTTTCACAGAGTTGCTGAGCTGCACACTGAGAGCCATTGTACCAGTGAGCCAGCGCTGGCCAGAGAAACTTCAGCCTTCTGACCATCACCTTGCTGCTGGTGAGCATTTACAACGTTTACAATTTCTTGTGCGCTATTATTATGGGGGTTGCATTGGAGGGGAACGTCCTGCTGCTGAACCTTCTGGAAAGGGCACAGACGCAGGGAGAGAGGGGCAGGAATGGCCAGACGGAGGAGGGCCAACAGACGTCGCCACACCAGACCTTACGCTGCCAGGGTTTTCCGACAGCAGTTCTCTTACTTGAACATGTCAGAGGAGCAGTGTCTTAGAAGGCTGCGCTTCAGAAAGGAGGTGGTGACTGAGCTGTGCCACCTGCTTCAGCCAGATCTGCAGCCTCAGATAAGGTACAGGACCTCTCTGTCGGTGGCTGTCAAGGTGACTGTTGCCCTGAATTTCTATGCGAGCGGCTCCTTCCAGGCCGCAACTGGGGACATCGCTAACATATCGCAGTTTGCGGTGCATTGCTGCATCCGTCAAGTAACAGATGCCCTATTTAAAATGAGGCAGCAGTACATCTCCTTCCCTGTGACACTGGAGAAGCAGCGGGAGCACGCAGAGGGCTTCGCAGCAATAGCGGACTTCCCCATGGTGCAGGGCGCCATTGACTGCGCGCACGTGGCTTTGCGGGCGCCTGTTTTGAATCCGGAGGAGTTCCGCAACCGCAAGGGGTTCCATTCCTTGAATGTTCAGCTGGTCTGTGACCACCGACAGCTGATCCTCGCAGTCAATGCGCAGTACCCTGGCAGCAGCCATGACGCCTTCACCCTGCGCCAGACTTCAGTTGCAGACCTATTCGAGGCCCCGGCTCACCCAGGAGGCTGGCTTCTTGGTGACCAGGGCTATCCTCTGTGCCCATGGCTGATGATGCCGCTCCGTTCGCCCAGCACTCCTGCTGAAGAGCGCTTCAATGCGAGCCATCAGGCGATGAGGAACATTGTGGAGCACACAATCGGTGCGCTGAAGCAGCGGTTCCGCTGTCTGGACCATTCCGGAGACGCCTTGCAGTACTCACCAGAGCGAGTCTCCCACTTCGTCGTAGTCTGTTGCATGCTGCATAACCTCGCCATCCTACGCACCCAGCCAATGCCACCAGCCATTGAAGCACCAGCGGGGGAGGAGGAGGAGGAGGAGGATCAAGACGGGAGGGAGGTACAAACTGGAAGGGCCGTCCGTCAGAGGCTGATAACAAGCCGCTTCTAGGCCCCTCTGACGGAATGCTTGGTGCCATTCGATGAGGAGGAATGGAACCGTCTGGATAACCCAAAGCCTATGAAGGGCAGTGAATGTAAATATCAGACATGGCCAATGTAAATTTTAAAAGTTTTTTATTTTGCTAAATGTGCTTCCTTCCAACATGACAAAGCAATGGCAACAGAAAGCAAAACTAACACACTAACACATAAGTGACTCGCACACCCGGGAGACTATCCAAAACATTACTAACATTCAGACCAGCATCCACGGCCTTGATTTCTACAAATAAGACGTCTCAGTTGCACCTTCTACTCTTTCCCCCTTGATGGTGATCGTCTTCTCTTGCGAGATCGGCCCCTTCCCTCCCTGCAGCTCCTCTGTAATGGGACCCCAGTGGCTGCATCAAGGCTGGGGGAGGCCTGCTGGCTGTCCGAAAGCGCAGATGCCCCTGAGGGACGTCCTGGATGACCTCTGGCCTTGGAGGGCCCGGATGCTGACTGCTCCAACTGTGCCTTGGTGGAAGCAGTCTGTCCTGCAGGTGGTGGCAGCTGCAGTGGAGACGTGCCAGTGGTGGCATCAGGAATGCTGACATCCTGAGAGTGGACAGCAGCTCCCTGGTTGACCGACACACTGGCACTCTGACGGGGCAGCACCGCAGCATGCGCACCAATCAGCTGGTCCACAGATTGATGCCCTGCTGTGGTGCTGCAAGTGCCCCGGGTAATCCCGCCTGATCCAGCGAGGGTGGCAGCAGTCATTGGTCGCGTGGCCTCAATATGCGACTGCATGAGACCAGAGAGTGACTGCGTGGCAGCACACAGCACTTGCGTGGCAGGTGCCAGTGCTTCAGTGAAGCCCTGGACAGTCCTTTCCAGTGCTTCGCTGAAGGCCGGGACAGTCCTTTCCACTGCTTCGGTGAAGCCCGGGACAGTCCTTTCCAGTGCTGCCCCGAAGCCATGGATAGTCCTTTCCAGTTATGCCCCAAAGTCCTGGACAGTCCTTTCCAGTGCTGCCCCAAAGTCCTGCGCACTCCTTGCCTGTGCTGCCCCGAAGTCCTGCGCACTCCTTGCCTGTGCTGCCCCAAAGTCTTGGACACTCCTTGCCAGTGTCTCGATGGATTCAGGCATCCTTGCCACTGCAGCCATGAGCTCAGTGTGCCTGAGCCAAGCCTGGGCGCTCATTTCTGCGAGGGAATGCACCTCTTCTGCGCTCTGTGCAGCAGTACTCGCGGCCTGACTCGCCCTCTGGGGAGACGCGTGCCCCCGAGCTTCCCTACCCTCCTTGCGTTGCTGCAGCCTGCTGGTTCCTGGAACTGCTTCCTCCTCAGAGTATTCCCACCGCTCCCCTCCAGGGAAGTAGTCTCCCCAGTCTGCAGAGGGGCTGGCTCGCCTGAGGGTGGCAGGGATGGTCCAGCTTCCTCCTGCTCATCGCCTCTGGAGTCAGTGGCAGTGGCAGCTTGATCAGGGCCCGGCTCCCGAGCTGGTGATGCAGCATCTGAAAGCAGGGAGGTTGAAGAGTGGCTTTAGCGAAAGGACAGGGTGGCAGCAAGGGATGCATGAGTGCTGCAATGCTCTGACATGGGTCCAGAGTGAAAAAGCATGCTGGTGGGGGGAAGAAGTGGAAGGAGAGAGTTCAAAAATGTGATGACCTTACCATCACTGTGCACAATGGGGTCGGCAGCTCCAGTGGTGACAGGACCAGTCATCCGGCCTCCAACAATCTGGTGGACTCGTTCCTCCAGGTCCGTCAGTGTCTGCAGCTGAGGAGGGCCTCCTCCGGTGCGAAGCTGCTCCCTCCGGTTCCTGGCCAGCTTGGCCTGCAGGAGAAAGGACGGGAAGTGATGAAACATGCTGGCCTGAGCTGACATCACATGCCCCCATGGTAGATTAGCCCTTCCATTATGCATTGAGCTGACATCACATGCCCCCCATGGTAGAATAGCCCTTCCATTATGCATTGAGCTGACATCACATGCCCCCCATGGTAGAATAGCCCTTCCATTATGCATTGAGCTGAATGTGCGTGTGTGTTTCCAGAAAGGGCCATGGGTGCTGGCTGACAGGTGGCCATTGGGGCTTCGTGCACCCTCTGGCCATAATGTCAGGTGCAGATGGAGGGATGAAGAAGATGGCAAAAAAGGCACTCACCCTAACGACCCGAGTGAAGTCGTTGAACTTCTTCCTGCATTGCACAGGAGTCCTGGCCACCACGCTGGTTGAGGTGACTCTTTGACAAACTTCCCTCCAAGCCCTGCAGTACTCGCTCTGATGAGGCCTCCTGCCATTGTCAGGGTACAGCACAGCTCGCCGGCGCTCCACTTCGCCAACCAAAGCATCCAATGCCCCATCGGTAAAGCGCTCCGCTCTCTGCCTCACCCTCTCCATATGTTCAAAGTTTGGAACGCCACAGAAAGCACAGCGCCAATTTTTGAGGCCTACAAGGCGCAGAGTGTGGCTGCTGCTCCTAATTGACCCGCCCCTTTAAGAGCTGGCCGGCGCCAGCATGTCTCGGGGTAATCGATTATTGACAGCACTTGCGCTGTGCCCAGCCGCCGACATATTGAGTAGCGCCGCCGGGTTAGCGCCTTAAGACTCCCGTGCAGCGCCTGAATCAACGCCGCAATCACCTTTAGGGGCGCAGCAACCCAATATCGCTCGAGGTGGCGATAAGTTGCGCAGCGCCAATTCTAACGCCCCAAACGGGGCTATACCCAATTTCTCCCCCTGTGAATATTCAGATAAAGATGAGATGATCAGAGACTGCATCGTGTTTGGAATACATTCAGCTAAAGTGAGAGAGAAACTTTTGAATGTTGGGTCCGGGCTAACGCTGGACAAAGCTATGGACATAGCTAGATTGCACGAGATAGCCCAAGCACAGTTGAAAACCATAACCGGTGCCACGAACAGCTCGAGTGAACAGACAGTGCACGCAGTTAATAGACACACACCAAAGAACACCGCCCAGAGAGCGTGTTTCAGAACAGACAGAACAGAGAGAGTTCTAAAAATGGGCGACACAGACATAAAACGCTTCAAAAACTGTGGATATTGTGGAAACAACTGGCACGGAGAAAAGGAGTACCGCCCTGCCAAAGGAAGACAATGTGCTAAATGTGGTAAACGGAACCACTTTGCTAAAGTCTGCACGACTGTTCTTGGAAAAACAGTACACACTGTGAGTGACAGCGAAATGCCAGATAGAGAGCCAAATGCAGAGGAACTGTTTATTGATTCTGTGTCACAGAAAAAACAGATTTCAGAGACTGAGCAAGCCTTTGCCGATATTGAAATAGGAAAACAGGGCAAAGAGCTTAGGTTTAAACTAGACACTGGAGCTCAGGTTAATGTAATTCCTCTGAGTGAGTATCACAGCTTGAAGGATGAGTGTGAGCTACAGCCCACCTCACGCAGACTGACCAGCTATGGGGGTGAGCAGCTCATTGTAAAAGGCACATGCGTGATGAAATGCAAGTACAAAGAATGCGACATGATGTTGGACTTTTATATTGTTGACACTCTAGCACCCCCAGTGCTAGGTCTAAAGGCATGTTTAGACATGGACCTCGTCAAGCTAGTGCTATTATTGACAGCATCAGTTGAGAAGCAGACAGTCATGGAGGAGTTTGCTGACGTTTTCAAAGGAATCGGACTATTCCCAGGTGAATGCACTATTCACCTTGATCCAGCAGCAACCCCTGTGGTTTGCCCACCGAGAAGGATACCCCTTGCTCTACGTAGTCGCCTGAAGGAGGAGCTGCAGAGCATGGAGAATACAGAAATCATCGTCCGGGAAACAGAACCGACAGAGTGGGTCAACGCATTAGTAGTGGTTGAGAAACCACGTACAGGCAAGCTCAGAGTTTGTCTCGACCCCAGAGATTTGAACAAGGCTATCAAATGCCCTCACTACCCTCTACCAACGCTAGATGACATCACACCCAAGCTAGTGGGAGCACATTACTTCAGTGTAATGGACGCACGATCAGGATACTGGACTATCAAGCTCACGGAAGAGTCATCTAAGCTAACAACATTCAACACACCATTTGGACGCTACCGATTTCTGCGTTTACCATTTGGCCTTATCTCAGCTCAGGATGAATTCCAGCGGAAGAGCGCCGAAACCTATGAAGGCCTCGACGGAGTAGTCGCAATCATAGACGACATCCTCATCTATGGCAGGAATAGAGAGGCACATGACAGGAACCTCCGTGCGATGCTACAAAGATCACGGGAGAAAGGTATCCGTCTCAACCCCGAGAAAAGCATAATCGAATCCACCGAGATCAGTTATTTCGGGCATCGCCTCTCAACTGATGGCATTGAGCCGGATCCAGAGAAAATCTCCGCCATCAAGAAGATGGAGCCGCCGAAGAACCGCGCAGAGCTAGAGACAGTACTAGGCATGGTTAACTACTTAGCCAAGTTTGCCCTGAGCCTCTCCGAAATCAACGCACCCATGCGTCAGTTGCTCAAACAATCCAATGAGTTCCTGTGGGACAAACAACATGACACAGCATTTCAGAAAATGAAAGCCCTAATCACCAGAGAACCAGGACCAGTTCTTGTCTACTTTGACTCCAACAAAGAGCTCAGACTACAAGTGGACGCGTCAAAGTACGGACTAGGCGCAGTATTACTGCAAGAAGGAAAGCCCATCAGCTACGCTTCCAGATCTCTCTCAGACAGTTAAATCAACTATGCTCAAATCGAGAAAGAGCTAGATGCAATTCTGTTTGGATGTAAGCATTTCCACCAGTACGTCTATGGCCGATAAGTCATTGTGGAATCCGACCACAAGCCCCTCGAGTCAATCATGAGGAAACCACTAGCCGCAGCCCCACCAAGGCTACAGAGAATGGTCCTTCAGCTACAGAAGTACGACTTCACAATCATTCACCGTCCAGGCAAAGACATTCCTGTCGCAGACACGCTCTCCAAGAAGTCTCTTAGCTACCAGGACAGCAGCCTCAGTGAAGGCATGGATGTTCAGGTGCACATGGTGTACAACAGCTTACCTGTGAGTGACTCAAAACTGAAGGAGATCCGAGCAGAAACAGAGAAAGATGCACAACTCACGCTGCTGAGCAATGTCATACATGAAGGATGGCCTGAGGAAAGGAGGAAATGCCCTCCGAGCATATCTGAATTCTGGAACCACAGAGACGAACTGTCACAAATCAACGGAATCATCTTCAAAGGGGAGAAAAATCATCATTCCTACCAGTCTCAGAGAAGAGATGTTGACAAAAATTCATGCTGGACATATGGGCATGGAAAAATGCAAACAAAGAGCACGTGACATTATATTTTGGCCCGGAATGTGCAAAAACATTGAGGACATTGTCGGAAAATGTTCCATTTGTCTAGAACGCCGCCCATCAAATGTCAAAGAGCCCATGATACCTCACCGTATCCCAGACAGGCCCTGGCAGGTCGCGGCAATGGATCTGTTCACATGGAACAACGAGGACTACATAGTGACTGTTGATTACTACAGCAGATTTTTTGAATTGGACAAGCTTCACAGCACCACATCTGCAGCTGTGATCCACAAGCTAAAGGCAGCCTTTGCCAGGCATTGCATTGTAGAGACCTTAGTCTCAGACAATGGCCTCCAATACAAATCAAAAGAGTTCGAGTCATTTGCCAAGGCATGGGATTTCACACATGTCACATCAAGCCCACATTACCCTCAAAGTAATGGCCTTGCTGAAAAAACTGTCCAGATTGCAAAAACACTATGGACAAAGCCAAAGCGGACAAAAGAGACCCCTACATCAGTCTCCTTGAGTACCGCAACACTCCAGTTGACAACTTCAAGTCACCAGCACAGCTGTTGATGAGCCGCAGACTTCGCTCAATCCTTCCAAGCACCAACCAGCAGCTGCAGCCAGAGGTCGTCAGCTGCAAGCAAGTGCATGCAAAACGTGTACAGAGACAGCAACACCAAAAGAGATACTATGACAGGTCAGCTAGACTACTGCCGCTGCTGCACAATGGAGAATCCGTCGGAATCCAGGAGCATGACTACTGGAAGCCAGCAGTTGTCATCCAGCCAGCTGACACTGAGCGATCGTATCACGTCCGCACCCCAGAAGGCCAGGTATACCGCCGCAATCGCAGGCACCTCCTGAACACCGTCATTCCGACGAGAGGATCAGTTCAACAGAGTGTGATGAGCAGAGCAATACACAAAACACATCATACTTACCTGAACCTAAACCTGAACCTGATTTATTGACCGATTCAGGAGCATGCTCAGTTCCATACCACACAAGGTCGGGATGAGAGGTCAAGCCTAGAGTTATCCTTGACTTGTGAACTGTCAAAGGGTGTAGGCGGATCGTTGCCCTAAAAAAAAACTGTACATCGTTATTGAAACGTTGAGATGTTTTCAGTGCTAGTTAAATGCTGAGTTTACTTATATGTTTATGCTACCGAGAACATTATGTAGAAGAAAGGTTTAAAAGTAATGCATAACATTTTTCTTTTAAAAGAAAGGGGATGTAACATTTGCATATTGAATTATCATTGGCCTGCAGGCATCTGTAAGGAATACCTATTATATTCACATGTGATCACATGCTGAGTTGTCATTGGCCTGCAGGGGGGTAAGGGGTCCTAACTCCATCTTGTCCCCACTGTGCTGTATGATTGAGATCACAGACCTGATGCTTTATAAGAGAGTTTAAACTGTAATACTCCGTTGTCCTGCAATTTATTATTTTTGTACAAAGTGTGCAAAACAAGACAATTTTGGGGCTAAGACAGAAATAAATCATTTTGGGGCTAAAGTTTGTGTCTAGTTTTAGCACAAAAGTTGGCATGAGTACAAAATGGGATTTCTCATTCTGTTTTATTCATTCCTAGTTGCCCATTGTCTAGGCTGTCTATGTTGAGGAGGCCCATTTGGTAAACTAGGCTACATGTTGCAGTGGCTTTGGAAAAAGGGGAAAATGTAATTGTTAAATATTGTCTTGTAAGCAGCTGGTGCTATTGATTATCTGTACTTCTGAATTTATCTCTGTCCTGTGCCATATAGTCAGTCGTGCTCCTAGTCAACTTATGCTTCTTGTTCATGTTCTTCCTAAAGGGTAATCTCTTGCCCTTCCAATTACTGCCCTAACATCCTCATATCTGTACTTTCTAAAGTAATGCAAACAACTGTTAAATCTTAAAATGATCTCTCATCAAAATCAGAATTAATCCATGGAATTAAGCATATTCTTTTATGCTCTTTTAAGAAGGAAAAAAAACTCTGAAAATTGTGCTCTCTTTTTGTCTCATGAGTTGAACAATGCAGACCATAATATAGATATTTAAAAAAATATTTTTTTTAAATAGTGCCCACAAAAAACTTGCTTACGATGCTTTACCGGCAATAGCCACCTCTTGCCTTTGACAGCTCCACTCTTATTTTTCTTGTTTTCAATCTGCTGCCATTTTTGTCCTTGCATCTGAAGTGGAACTGCACATTTCCTCTCTTTCAAAAACTGCCACAAGGAACTTTGGTTTAATTTTTCATGGTAAATGCTTTATTTCCTTTCAATAACTCTGAACTCTTTGTAAAGCTTGACATGAATTTTGTCATTCATGTGGAAATGACTTATGAAATAATACTGGGAGGCCTGCTGGTAGCGCTGTCCAGAGAGAGTATAAATACTCGTGTATGGGCCCAGCTTGCTCAGAACATTCTTTAACAGGAACTAGTGAAGGACACAACTAGACTTCCATGTTGTAAAACAGTTGATTTAAGCTTTGCTTAACGCTTAGACCGAGTGCCTAGTAGTTTTCTTACGTCAAAGCTTAAGTATTTACACTACTCATCTCTCTTCTCTCTCTTTCTCTCTCTTTTCTTCCCTCTCTTGCTTCACTTTTTTTCCTCTTATTTTTCTAGTGCCGTCTTTTGGAATAAAAGCGCAGCTGAGGCCCTGTCTGCTTGTTCAGGTGTATACAAAAGATCCCATGGTGCTATTCAAAGAAAAGTGGTCTCCTGGTGTTCCCAAACATTACTCCTTTAACCAATATCATTTATCTTATTTGCTGTTTGTGGGACTTTGCTGTGCACACATTGGCTTCTAGGTTTGCCTACATGAACAGTGATTGAACATAAAGTAATTCATATGCTGTTGCAACCAAGTTGAGTTGCTGACCCATCAGGACTTTTCCTCCTGCGATATCTGGAGTTTTGACTGGATTGGAGATTTGCTTTAAATTTTTCCTGAATCTTGTGATCAGCCATATGATGAGCTGCCTCCTTTTCAGTGCAACCAAATGTGTGAAGCCTCCTTCATGTGTCTGCATGCTTTGCAACGTCTCCTTCCTTGAGTTTTCCACATCAGCTTTCAATGGGCCTGCAGAGAACTGTGCCAGAAGATAAATAATAACTGGGAAAGCAGCACACTGAGGAGGCTATAGTGATGTGGTCAAACGTTCCAGGAAGTAAGCGGCCCATAAACTGGATGGTACTTAGTGTTGGTAGGAACATGGATCTCATCGTTAAATTCTAACGAGTCTAGCTGTTTAAATACTGACCACAGCATGAGTGATTTAGATATTTTTTTGCCATGAATGCGATGCGTTGCAACTTCAAGGAATGTGGTTGTAAAGTATTCGACATATTTGTACTATTATGATTCAGTTGCTTGTTTTGTTAGGGATGGATTAGGAATGTCAACTTTTGGATTTTGCATGGTGTCCTCTGATAAGTCTCCCATAGATATTCATCTGAATGCCTTCAGAAGTGGAGCTTAGAGTGCATCCAGTCTTGTACCAAGCACCTGCTATAATCAGTCACTACAATGCTGCTTTGTCTCTCAAAATTCCACTGGAGTGATTTGGAAGAAGACAAAATCAAAACAGCCAGGAGGCTTGCAGTGTTAATGTTTGCTGAAGTCTAGCAACCTCATTCCACACAAGCATTTGCATCTATTCATGTTTAGTATTCCAACAGGATGTTGAATCTGATAAATTGTCAACAAAAACCTTTGTCCACAGACTAAAGGGGCAGTTTTTGGAACCAGCTAGTGCAGTCTTCAGAACTGACGGGCAGGACGAAACATAGTGACCTTCCCAACTGCCCCTGTCCTCTTGTGACTGATGTGTATCAATATTCATACTTAAAAAAACAACTCATAATTGAAATATAATTTCTTTTTATTTCCTAATTTTTCTTTCTACCAAGAATTTTTTCCCTCTTCTCTAGCTGGCTTTGATGTCTACTTCTCCACTGCTGACATTGCCTCTTTATAACTGGATAATAAGTGGTATACTAGAGTGGCCCAGAGTGATTTTCTTTCCATCACTTTGTTTTAATTGCCTGACCTCTCCTTTGGTGATTAGTTTAGGAACTATAACCCAGAAATTGCTTATTTGTGGTTAACACCTCTCTTCTGTTCTCCAGCTCAGCAGGACTACCATTCCTTTCCTACCTATCCAAACTAAATTAATGCATCTCCAGCAATCTCTAGCTCCTCTTTCTCGCTAACCCCCACCCCCCCACCCCCCGCACGCACACACACACACTCACCGTTTCAGTCCATAGGATCTATCTTTGGGCCCCTCTTCACCCTTATCTACATGTTACCCCTCAGCGACACCTTCTGCAAGTACTAGGCCAGTTTTTGCATGTATACTGATGGCGCCCAGTGCTGCCTCTCCATCAGCTTTGCTTCCCCACCAGCTCTTTCAGTCCTTTGACTGCCTCTGTGTTGTCTGACATTAACTCTTTGGTTGAGTTGTAAATTCCTCCAGCTCCAAATAATTAAGACCAAAGCTACCCTCATTGATCCTCCCCACAAACTCTACTTCTGGCTCCATCTCCTTCTCTGGTCCCTGTCTTGGGCTGAACCAGACCATTCGCAGTTTTGGTGTCCTGTTTGGCCCTGAGCTGGATTTTAAATCCCACATTCTATCCATTGCCAACACTGCTTATTTCCATTTTCACAACATTGCCTGTGTCTGCCCCATCTTCAGTTCCTTAACTGCTGAAACTCTTGTACATTCCATTCTTATCTCCAAATTCAACTGCTCAAATGATCTCCTTTTTGGGCTTCCATCTTCTACATTCCATAGCCTCTAATGGACCATGTATGTATGCTGTTCCAAAGTAATTCTCTCTTGCCCATCACACCTGGCCTATATTGGTCCCCTGTCCTCCAATATATATTCAAAATTCTCTTTTTAACCCCTCCCTGGCTCTGCCCCATGCTGTATCTGCAGTCTCCAGCTCAATATCTCCACCTGAACTTGCTGTTTGGCCTGCTATGTATTTTCCCCTATTCCCCTCACCATGCTATTGGTGACAGAGCTTTCAACTGCTTTGGTTTTACTCTCTGGAACTCCATCTCAACCTTCCTGACATGAATCTTGTCATTCATGTGGAAATGACTTATGAAATGATACTGGGTGGCCTGCTGGTGGCGCTGTCCAGGGAGAGTATAAATACTCGGGCATGGACCCAGCTTGCTCAGGATATTCTTTAACAGGAACTAGTGAAGGACAACTAGATCTCCATGTTGAAAAACAGTTGATTAAAGCCTTGTTTAATACTTAGACCAAGTGCCTAGTAGTTTTCTTATGTCACTTCCTATCCACCTTTCTTATTTATTAATTTTTTTTCCCGAAACCAATCTCTTTGACTAAGCGTGTGCTCATTGTCTGTTTTCTCTACCTATCCGTGAAGCACCTTTAGGACTTTCCTTTATGTTAAAGGGACTATACTATATTCTCTCAAGTATTTGTTTGTCATTCCTTTGTCATCTATTTTGACATAGTCATTCACCCATTTAAAATACCAGTGTTAAAATAATGTAAAAAGGGATATCATGTAACCATGTTAAATGTTTGCCCACTAATATTGTTGAGCAATTTTTTTTGTTTGTGGAAAAGTCACAATTCATTCTGTGCCATTTAATATATAAGCGTTGTATAATGAAATTCATAACTATAAATCAGTGATTTGTTTTTTAAGTCACCTGCACATGTTCAGTGTTCCAATTCCTATTGTATTCAATGTAGCCTATTGATCATGAGACAATTAGTGTCGCAAATTGTAGGTCAAATGGTTGGAGCTTCCTGTTTGCTACTCTGATAGTGGTTGTGGTTTTGTAAAAAAACATCCGTTTAGTTTCAGAGGTTTCTTATTTCAGAGAAACTACCAGAGCTTTTGCTGAATGACTGTATTTCTTTGAGGCTCCCCATAGCTTTTATTTTACTTCTCAGAAATTCTATTTGCATAAAGTAAGCCTGTGCTTATCTCTATCTCTAACATCAGGTAAAGTTAGCCCACAAACATTTCCCCCCACCTCCTTACTGGATTACCAACCATTTTATTTCTCTGTTCGGGAGGGCAAGGAAGAAGTGCTGAGGGGAGGTGTAATATAAAAAATGTCCACTGGTGAGATTTATGAGCATAACACAGAACTATAAAAGCTAAAATTCAGTTAGAGGGCTTTCCTCCTCTTCATTATCTCTTGCTTAAAGGGGAAACTCTAACCAGCAAGCCCCACAAGATAAGATGATGGGTGGGTGTGTGTGCTGTGAGGAGGATGCCGAGAAACTCCAGTATGATTTGGACAGGTTGGGTGATTGGGCAGAAGCATGGCAGATGCAGTATAATGTGGATAAATGCGAGGTTATCCACTTTGGTGGCAAAAACAGGAAGGCAGATTATTATCTGAACGGCAATAGATTGGGAAAAGGGGAAGTGCAACGAGACCTGGGTGTCCTTGTGCACCAGTCACTGAAGGTGAGCATGCAGGTGCAGCAGGCGGTTAAAAAGGCAAATGGTATTTTGGCCTTCATAGCGAGAGGATTCGAGTACAGGAGCAAGGATGTCTTGCTGCAGTTGTACAGGGCCTTGGTGAGACCACACCTTGAGTATTGTGTGCAGTTTTGGTCGTCTTATCTGAGGAAGGGTGTTCTTGCCATGGAGGGAGTGCAGCGAAGATTCACCAGACTGATACCTGGGATGGCAGGAATGACGTATGAAGAGAGATTGGGATGATTGGGCTTATATTCGCTAAAGTTTAGAAGAATGAGAGGGGATCTCATTGAAACTTATAAAATTCTAACAGGACTAGACAGACTAAATGCAGGAAGGATGTTCCCGATGGTGAGAGAGTCCAGAACCAGGCTAAGGATAAGGAGTAAGCCATTTAGGACTGAGATGAGGAGGAATTTCTTCACCCAGAGTGGTAAACCTGTGGAATTCTCTACCACAGAAGGCAGTTGAGGCCAATTCATTAAATATATTCAAGAAGGAGTTAGATATATTTCTTAAGGCTAAATGGATCAAGGGATATGGGGAGAAAGCAGGGACAGGGTACTGAATTTGGATGATCAGCCATGATCGCATTAAATGGCGGAGCAGGCTCGAGGGGCCGAATGGCCTACTCCTGCTCCTAGCATCTATGTTTCTATGATGTAGTTTCCACACACATAGGCCATGATTTTACTAACCTTGGTGGGTCCGTAGCAGTCGACGTCAGTGGCGGGTCCCGAACCCGCTGCTGTCTCCATCCCAGCCGCTAAAATGAATTTACCTTGATTGGGTTTGTTAAGCCCACCCAGTGCGTTTGCCGGCCAATTAGAGGAAGCAGATCTGGCGACGTCACTTGATGACGCGTCATCAGCCGGTTTCCTTAAAGGGACCATGGCCAACTTTATTTTGATGTTTGTGCTGTTAGTATTCGCAGCATTGAGGTGGAGCAAACACTGACGAGCACTGCACAGAATTGTAGGGCTGCAGCCAGGCTCTCCCATGATTCCCTCCATATGCTTATGGAGGGAGTCACAGCACACAGGGATGTCCTCTTCCCATCCCATGGGTAGAAGAGACCTCCCCAGGCGATCAGCACATTGCAGAGGAGGGCACAAGCAGGAATGTGGTCAGGAGGGCCTGGGTGCAGTGCCGCAAACGTTTCAATGATCTCGGTAGATCACGAATCGTTAGTACAAAGCCACACTCAACCTCAACTTTAGCCTGACATTAGTCATCAGGAAAAATGCTGGAATCCATTGTTAAGGAAGTGGTATCAAGTCACTTAGAAAATCATAACATGATTAGGCAGAGTCAACATGGTTTTATGAAAGGGAAATCATGTTTGACAAATTTATTAGAGTTTTTTGTGGGTGTAACTAGCAGGGTAGACAAAGGGGAAACACTGGATACAGTATATTTGGATTTCCAAAAGGTGCCACATAAAAGATTATTACACAAGATGCTCATGGGGTTGGGGGTAATATCGTTGCATGGATAGAGGATTGGTTAATGGACAGAAAACAGAGAGTAGGGATAAACAGTTCTTTTTCAGGTTGGCAGGCTGTAACTAGTGGGGTGCCACAAGGATCAGTGTTGAGGCTTCAGCTATTTACAATCTATATTAATGACCTAGATGAAGGGACCGAGTGTAAGTTTGCTGATGATACAAAGCTAGGTGGGACTGTAAGCTGTGAGGAGAACACAGTGTCTGCAAAGGGATATAGATAGACTAAGTGAGTGGGCAGTAAGGTGGCAGATGGAGTATAATGTAGGGAAATGTGAGGTTATTCACTTTGGTAGGAAGAATGGAAAAACAGAATATTTTTTAAATGGTGAGAAACTTTCAAATGTTGGTATTCAGAGAGATTTGGGTGTCCTCATGCAAGAAGCACAGAAAGCTAGCATACAGGTACAGCAAGCAATAAGGAAGGCAAATGGCATGTTGGCCTTTATTGCAAGGGGGTTGGAGTATAAGAGTAAGGAAGTCTTGCTACAATTTACAGGGCCTTGGTGAGACCACACCTGGAGTACTGTGCAGTTTTGGTCTCCTTATCTAAGGAAGGCTATATTTGTTTTGGAGGCGGTGCAACAAAGGTTTGCTAGATTGATTCCTGGGATGAGAGGGCTGGCCTATGATGAGAGATTGTGTAGACTGGGCCTATACTCTCTGGAGTTTAGAAGAATGAGAGGTGATCTCATTGAAACATACAAGATTCTGAAGGGGGTTGACAGGGTAGATGCTGAGAGGTTGTTTCCCCTGGCTGGAGAGTCTAGAACTAGGGGGCATAGTCTCAGGATAATGGGTAGGCCATTTAAGACTGAGATGAGGAGGAATTTCTTCACTCAGAGGGTTGTGAATCTTTGGAATTCTCGACCCAAGAGGGCTGTGGATGCTGAGTCTTTGAGTATATTCAAGGCTGAGATAGATAGATTTTTGGACTCTAGGGGAATCAAGGGATATGGAGATTGGGTGGGAAAGTAGAGTTGAGGTCGATGATCAGCCATGATCTTATTGAATGGCGGAGCAGGCTTGAGTGGCCGTATGGCCTACTCCTGCTCCTAATTCTTATGTTCTTACGTTCATCCTGCTGTGCCTCTCATCATATCCCCATCACTCTGCCTTCCCCACCCTACTCCTGCACATCCTTACTCACACCAACCTCCACCCATCCCTCTCTATCTACATTATCACTTCCCCATCTCACTAGCCACCCCTCACACTCGCCCTCATCCTTGTCCAATCATACCAACTAACAACACACATGGGTAGGCACTTGGATGTTTTATGCAATGTTCATGTAACGTTTCTGTTAATGCGGCATCAAACATTGAAACCTTTATTATCAACACTTTGCTTTCTTGGACAGATTTGTGTGCACCTTTGGATGCTTTATGGTGTTGGTGTGGGGTAGTGCCAACCTGGCACATCATGTGGCAGTCAGGGTGTACAGCTTCAAGTGAAGTAAATCTGGCCATGGTGAGGCCATCCCTGGCCTCCCAGGCAGCAATGTGGTTGGGTGCTGTTGCCCTGTGTCCTGTGCAGCATCAGTTGATTGCAGAGAAGTTTGGTGTTGTTGTTGGTGCTTCTTGTGTGCCTGATGCTGCTGGTGTTGGGGCTGATCATGTTGGATTCTGAGGACCAAGGTAAGAGAGTATAAAGGCCACCCATGCTGATGGAATAGATGGCAAGGTGAAGTAGAGATGACAAGTGATCTGTCAATGGTGATGAGGCCAGACTGGATTGAGACTTATGTAAAGACTTACAGCACGGTGAATCTGTTGTGCAAATGCAGTGAGGAAGAATTTATGGCTGAGGGAAGATAAGGTGGGAACTTTTACTGTACATTTGAAGCTGTCAATTTAACAGCTGATTCAATGGCCACTGAACTCCCACCTCAGCTTCACAGATGAGGTCTAGGCACAGCAGGAAGCCAGTGGGCAACCTGTCAAATCCCAAAATCTGGGAAAAACCATGGATAAGTGGATGTAAACAAGTCACTAATGATTTTAATTGCCACCCCCGCAGCTGCCTGTCGGGTCTGCTCAGCACTGGCAGACCTGGCACCGGGAAAGTCCAGTGTGCGCGTTTTGACAGCGGGTTCCAAACCCGCTGTCAGTCATTTAAAATTTAACAGCTGACTCGCCACCCATCCCGTCCGCCGAGCGCTAGCAAAATTCCAGCCATAGAGTTCTATATCTCAACTGTGTGACAGTGGGAGTGTGACTTAACAGGACAGAATGTTCTTCATAGTGAGAGAGGGGAAATGTGAGGGAATATCGCTCTGGTTACTGAAGCTTCCTGGTGGACAGCCTGAGCGCATGCTCCTGCATCTCAGATAAAGTGGTACAGGGAGACTTTTTTTTAAGGAAAGTGAAAGGGTGACAAGCTATCTTCATTATTTTGTACTAAATTTTGATTATTAACTTAAGTTCCCCTGCCAGGCATTCCAAATAGATTTGTGGACAAATCCTACATTATTCTAACTACCAGAAATGACGGCTGCTGGTTGTGTGAAGGATATTGGAAATCAGTTTTCCCCAGAATGTTGCATTGAAAATTGTACAGCTTGTTGAGATAAAGTAATTTATTGTAAAGTATTCTCTTTACCAAGTAATTTTTAATGGAAAGTTTTGACATTTATATGAGCACATCTACACATCACAAGCCTATTAACAATGTTTTCTTTCACAAATGCATTTGTGAGATGAAGATGCAGTGAGATCCCCTGGTGGTGAAAAACTGCAAAGTCACATCTCAGTTTCTCCACAGCACATTAGTTTATAGTTCAGATCATAGAACCAGAAAGGCATGTGGCTATTAGACGTGCTGCTTCCACAGATTATGTAAAATTTGTCCCATTGTGAACTTCACCCAATTCTTTTAAACTCTTAGGAATTAGCTAACCACATGTAAAGCTTCCAAAAGCCCCGTGGAATTTCTCTCATAAAGATATCAATCTAACTTCAAAGATTATGGGGAGAAATTCAGTATCGCCCCGTTTGGGGGCAGTAACTTTTGGAAGCTGGGAAATTAGCGCCAGGCGCTTTTCCTAAATTCGGTGTTGGCGCTCCAGGAAGGAAGTGGAGTGCTAAATCAAGCACTCCACTTCCTTCCTGGCACGCTAAAGGACGGGGCGGTAGTTGTGCAGCACTAGGCTATGATCCACACTAGGCTGCCAGGGAACTATGAAATATTTGCTCACCATTAAAAGGCATTTGGGGGAAACTAGAACACATCTAACCTGATCGGATCACAGGGGAACTTGGAGCTGTCCCCTTCACTAATTGGTCAAACAAATCAAACATACTCTCCCTCCCTGCTAGACTGCCAAGGAAATTAGCACTAAACAAAATAAACGTTAAAGAAAATTTTATATCTATTTTTAAAGAAAACCTAATCAATTCATCTGTCAATAACATTTGTCTGACTCTTACTAGAGAACAGTGCTCCTCCAGTACTTCATTCAAGTGGCTGTTCTTCATGTGAGTGCCTGGAAGTTGGTGGGGGCAGAGTGTGGGAGGGAAATTCTCCTCTTTGGGGTGGAGTTCTAGCGGGGCATATCCGCCCCACCCCCAATCCATTCTCCTTGACTGGGGATAATTATGGGTGGCAGGCTCCCATCAGGATTCTGTTGCTGCTGCTGCAACACCACAAGATCCAGCAAGGGATCTTAAAGAGGAAGACCCCCACTCCCCTGCCGCCTCCCCCCCCCCCCCCCCCCCGCCAACTAAAGGCTTCAGTAGAGACTGAGGCCTTCAACAGGTGAGTGTCTGGGGCTGACTGGAGGCTGCTACAAGGCCCTCTCCCTCCATTGGGGGAACTCTGGGCCTATATTATTGCTTCTTGGGACCTACTTCCACATGGTGGACCCAGGCTGTGGGGGTAAGTGGGATGGAAAGAAGATTAATGCACCGGGGACCTGGGCCCATACCCTGCTGCCATTTGTATGGGGTGGGTAAAGAAGGAATGGTTGCTGGGTGGAAAAGTGAAGGCATGAGGGCAGGAAATCCTGGTTGAGGGAATGAGGCAGTGTTGGGCACCTCCTCCTGCATTTTTCAGTGCTCTCGCTTGATATCTGGCATTTGTACAGGCACAGTTCCAGCTTTGCTGGATAGCTATCAGGAATGGGAACCTTGACTGATTCCTTTCAGCTTCCTAGCTTGGAGACTCTAAGATCATTTGTTGCGCCTTAGGCTGAGATCAGCTAACTCAGCAGAAAGTAACGTATAAACCTTGTAAGGATTGGTGCAATGCTAAATTGTGCTTTTACCTACTGAGTTATTTGGGCTAAGAAAATCTACTATTAAATGGAAGGGGGAAATGGCATCCTTTGTTTCTTCTCCATTCCACCCTACGTAAACTTGAGGTCATCCAAAACGCGGTTGCCCGTGTCCTAACTCACACCAAGTCCCGTTCGTCCATCTCCCCTGTGCTCGCTGACCTACATTGGCTCCCGGTTAAGCAAAGCCTCGATTTCAAAATTCTCATCCTTGTTTTCAAATCTCTCCATGGCCTCACCCCTCTCTACCTCTGTAATCTCCTTCAGCCCCACAACCCCCCGAGATGTCTGCACTCCTCTAATTCCGCCTTCTTGAGCATCCCTGATTATAATCACTCAACCATTGGTGGCCGTGCCTTCTGTTGCCTAGGCTGTAAGCTCTGGAATTACCTGCCTAAACCTTTCCGCCTCTCTACCTCCCTTTCCTCCTTTAAGATGCTCCTTAAAACCTACCTCTTTGATCAAGCTTTTGGTCACCTGCCCTAATTTATCCTTATGTGGCTCGGTGTCAAATTTTTTGTCTTACAATACTCCTGTGCAGCACCTTGGGACTTTTTACTACGGCAAAGGCGCTATATAAATAAAAGTTGTTGTTGTTGTTTTTCTATGAAGCAATTTCCAGAATGGACGACTGGTTTTATTTGAAAATGAGTTGATATAAAGTATTTCTTCTTCAGATTGATAGCCTGTTCAATAAGTATGAAACACTATGTGGAGGAAAACGTTTCAATGAAGTCCAGCACCACTATTAAGTATTTCCTGAAGATGTGGAGCAGCGTCAGTGAAACTCTCATATTCATCTTCCTTGGTGTATCAACGATCACAGAAGCCCATGAATGGAACTGGGCCTTCGTTTGCTTCACTCTGTTGTTCTGCTTGGTTTGGCGTGCACTAGGTAAACAATAGTTCATTTGTTAAAACTTTAGGTTCAATGTGTAAGGGAGTTCTTCCTGGCTCCGCATACAGGCGCACTAGAATGTTTGAGTGCAGTGACTATCGGAAGATCGGGTGCATCTGTAATGGAATCTGTTTCTTTTATTTAATTTAAATTAATGGCAGGAAAATTGGATAGGTTCCTTTTTTATAGGCGTGCGCGCCAACAAGGCTCAGAAATGTAGCATGTAGGAGGGGAGTGATATTAAGTCATGTAAGACAACCCACTGATATGGAGAGATGCAGCATGTTCATTATTTTTTATTACATGAAGACAAGTTTTACTGATTAACAGTATGATCAGATTCATTTAGTTCAATCTATATATTCACTCACTGAAATAAAGCAGCTTACAATTCCTATCTGACCTCCTCTCAGGAAGTGCTTCCTCAGTCTGCCTTCAAAGAGATTGAAGAAGCACATGTGAAAGGCACGATTATCCATTTCAGACCACATTTGGATACTACCGTTACCCACTTTACCCCAGCTTACGTTATCATGCAGTTAGGTATTGGACAGTACGAGCATGTCCCTAAATGTAAGCCACTCGGCCCATTTATGGGAGTGTCTAGTGCTGCCATACTGGAGAGAATATCTAAGGCAAGACCATAAACCTGTAACAGCCTGGAACATGAATAATATAAAGTCGGTTTAATTTGGTCTCCTATAGACCAGAAATATTTGCAATTTCATTGTGTTCATCTTTTTATGGAAAAAGTGTTTAGCAAACCTTGTTTGGGAAGGGGCAATATCCAAATGTCATCATCATGGGCTCATACACCAGCAATTTTATGTGTGCATTTCCAAGGAAAAAAGCCGTCTCTGTAACAAGTGATATGACCTTTGATGATGTATGTACATTGTTCCCAGTTTTTAACCAACATCTGTTTTACTTTCAGGTGTTATAGTGCTGACTCAGATCATTAACAGATTCCGCAAAGTATCAGTCACCCGCAAGGATCAGTTTATCATTGCATATGGCGGGCTGCGTGGGGCTATTTGCTTCTCACTTGTATTTCTACTTCCTTCTCATATTTTTCCTCGAAAGAATTTGTTCATCACAGCAACTATTGTGGTCATATTCTTCACCGTCTTTATTCAGGTTAGAAATATTCTCCCTATATATCTTGGTTGTTGAAATATCTGCTGCAAAACTGTGCTCTTAGCATAAAATCAAAAATTACTATAATAGTGAGAGTATTGATAACCAAGAACTTTCTCACATAAATAGGACCTTACTCTATGGCAATTGCACATTTTCATTACACTGGGCTTCCATTTGAATCGTAGGGTATCCACAGGAAATATTCAGGAATGCAGTACTATCTAGAAATCTGTGTGGTTTATACATGTGGCGAGGGCAGGACAAGTACTTTAAGTTCCCAAGTACACTTATAAGCTTGATCTGGTCTGTTATGATTTTATCTTCATAAACTTTTTGGCATAATCTTATTGCAACTGTTTTGGACATTTTGATGTGTTTTTTTTAATCGTTCCTGGGATATGGGCGTTGCTGGCATTTATTGCCCATCCCTAATTGCCCTTGAGAAGGTGGTGAGCAGCCTTCTTGAACCGCTGCAGCCCTTGTGGTGAAGGTACTCCCACAGTGCTGTTAGGTAGGGAGTTCCAGGATTTTGACCCAGCGACGATGAAGGAACGGCAATATATTTCCAAGTCAGGATGGTGTGTGACTTGGAGGGGAACTTGGTGGTCCCATGCGCCTGCTGCCCTTGTCCTTCTAGGTGGTAGAGGTCGCGGGTTTCAGAGGTGCTGCCGAAGAAGCCTTGGCAAGTTGCTGCAGTGCATCTTGTAGATGGTACATACAGCAGCCATGGTGCACCGGTGATGGAGGGAGTGAATGTTTAAGGTGGCGGATGGGGTGCCAATCAAGCGGGCTCCTTTGTCCTGGATGGTGTCGAGCTTCTTGAGTGTTGTTGGAGCTGCACTCATCCAGGCAAGTGGAGCGTATTCCATTACACTCCTGACTTGTGCCTTGTAGATGGTGGAAAGGCTTTGGGGAGTCAGGAGGTGAGACACTTGCTGGAGAATACCCAGCCTCTGACCCGCTCTTGTTGCCACAGTATTTATGTGGCTGGTCCAGTTAAGTTTCTGGTCAATGGTGACCCCCCAGGATGTTGATGGTGGGGGATTTGGAGATGGTAATGCCGTTGAATATCAAGGGGCGGTGGTTAGACTCTTGCTTGTTGGAGATAGTCATTGCCTGGCACTTGTGTGGCACGAATGTTACTTGCCACTTATCAACCCAAGCTTGAATGTTGTCTAGGTCTTGCTGCATGTGGGTATGGACTGCTTCATAATCTGAGGAGTTGCGAATGGAACTGAACATCCTCACTTCTGACTTTATGATGGAAGGAAGGTCATTGATGAAGCAGCTGAAGATGGTTGGGCCTAGGACACTGCCCTGAGGAACTCCTGCAGCAATGTCCTGGGGTTGAGATGATTGACCTCCAACATTTTGTATTGTGAATCTTTTGTAAAGTGCATAGCCTCTTTTTTTACTGAAATCTGCCATGGATAATGGTTCCCTTCATTTTGCATTGGAACTGGCTATTTGGGGAGGGAAAGAATTTAAAGGGTGTATGTCTGGATGTTTACTCATGCCCAGTTAGTGGCTTGTGTGCCACCTACTAAATTTAGAATAATTATTTCTCTGACCCTCGCTCTCTTTCACCACCTCATAGGACAGTAATAACATTTATTGTTTAGGATAGTATTTAATAAACAATGAGTGTATCTTGAGCAGCTCATCCACAAATCTGAGATTACTGTAATGCTTTGAAATCACTTATAGGCTCTTGTATCATAAATGATCATGAGGGTGGGTAGTATTCTGTCTTTCATTTGTGGATTCTTGATGGTTGTGTTTGTCACAACACTGACCAGTGCAATCAATGATGCGGACTTATGTCCACACTGAAGAATTAACCACTGTGATGTAATTGATGCAATTGTATCAAGTAACAATTGATTAAAAGGAGATAATGTATTTAGTGAATATTATGCATATTTGAAGAAAGATCCATTTACTGGTAATTCTTATATTAGAAATACCTTGTGATCTTTCAGTGCCCATCATATGATGTTAATTATCTTCAATTGTGTCCCGACTAACCTCACTAATTTGTAATGTGTTGTACATAATAACGAAGCTGGCAGTGAGTTAAGTAAAAATTTAACTTAATGTTGTGCTTCTGCTGACATCCATAAGCCACAGTTTAGGGTTTAAGCCTCTGTTATCCAATGTTTATCATGGGCTTGCAGTCATTTAATTTGTCTGTTTTTTCTTTGTTACATTAAAACAGAACTGAAATGAACGTGAGTACAAAAGCCATTACTCCTTTGAGCACTGGTTTTAAGGTGTCACCTATCAGTTCTCCAGATGCATATATCTTTTTACACATAGAGGACAATAATGCAGCCCAAGTGCCGTGCCATTGGCCTACAAGTGGGCTTCCCTTGCTAGATAATGCAGAATTTACTACTGCTCCTATGCGCTAGAAATGCCAGGGCCACATTATAGGGTGCCAGTCTGCTGACTGCACACTAGGCATTTTCCCAGCATGTGGAGAAGAGTATGGGGGTACTGGGGTGAGGGTTAAAGAGCACTGAGGTCCAAGGCAGCCTCCCCTTTGGTGCCTTCTCCAAAAAAGTGCTATGCTGATAGAGCAATGCTGAGGAGCTTTAGCTGCATTTTGGGTTGGGTGCCTGATTTAGATGTAATCTAATCAAGTTTCCCTTGCAACTCATGCACTGCCTTCTACCTCCCACCCTTTGACTTTGCACTTACTGCCAACATCAGGACATACTGAGTGCTTATCCTGTTGTAGGCCTCTAATCTCCATTGCTGATTTTTGTCAATGAGCAGACTCCATAATGTATACTAAATAGTTTGCTCCTGGTGATCCTTTTACTGAAAATACCCTTTGATATGTAAAAATTACACAGCTGGGATCTTTTAGATCTTTGGGTAATGTCAGCATTGAATACTCTCAAGTTTAGTGTACAGCATGACAGTTGTAAAGTTTTGCTCTAATGTCAGCTTGGCTCGTTTATTTACCATTCCTGCCTCTGAGACAGATGTTTGTGGGTTCAAACCCTTGTCCAGAATTTGAGCACAAAATCTAGTCTAACACTTCAGCTCAGCATGAAGTGCTGCATTGTCAGAGGTATCATCTTTTGGACGAGATGTTAAACTGAGGCTTCATCTGTCCATTGTGATGGTTCAGATGAAAAGTAAAGATCCCATGAAGACAAAAAAGGAAGCTCATTGTGTCCTGGTAATATTTATACCTCAACCAACAGCAGCAAAAACAGGATATTTGGATAATTCATCTCATTTGCTGTTTATGGGACCTTGCTGTACACTTATTGGCTGCTATGTTTACCCATGTAAATGTGACTGGACTTCAAAAGAAGTAATTCATTGGATGTGAAGCACTTTGGCGCCTTCTGAGAGAAATGAAAGGTGATCTATAAATTCAAGTTTATTCTTTCTTGCTCTGTCCAAACAATGAGTCTTTCCGCAACTTTATGGGTTGACTGAGTATCATAGCGTCATAGAATGATACAGCACAGAAGGAGACCATTCGGCCCATCGTGCCTGTGCCAGCTCTTTGGTAGAGCTATCCAATTAATCCCAATCCCCTGCTCTTTCCCCATAGCCCTGTAAATTTTCTCTCCGAGTATTTATCCAATTCTCTTTTAAATGTTACTATTGACTCTGCTTCCACCACCTTTTCAGGCAGTGCATTCCAGATCACAAAAACTCGCTGTGTTACAAAAAAAATGTTTCCTCATGTCGCCTCCGGTCCTTTTGCCAATCACCTTAAATCTGTGTCTTCTGATTACTGACCCTTCTGCCACTGGAAACAGTTTCTCCTTATTAACTCTATCAAAACCGTTCATGATTTTGAACACCTCTATCAAATCTTCTCTAAAACTTCTCTGCTCTAAGGTGAACAACCCCAGCTTCTCCAGTCTCTACATAACTGAACTCCCTCATCCCTGGTACCATTCTAGTAAATCTCATCTACACCCTCTCTGAGTCCTTGCCACCCTGCCTAAAGTGTGGTGCCCAGAACTGAACACAATACTCCAGTTAATTTGTGTATGATTGCTAATTTGTGCCAAATCTGTGTTTTTGGCCCATACCCTGTGCATCATAACTGGTGTGTGTGCTGACATCACTAACTAACACGGTGGAAAGTACAGCAGTGTCGATGACCTTTTCGTTTCTTTTACTGTAAGTCAATATTGCACAAGATGAAAAAACTGCAAAAGTTGGAAATGTGCAGCTGACCTGTCGGCGCTGAAAAGAGGAAAAAATAAGTTAATATTTGAAATAAAAAATATGCTGAAAATATACAAATATTAACTTATTTTTTTCCTCTTCAGAGGAATATGGTGATATATTTGTGTAAACAGGAAAATTGTGAGTGCTAGAAATCTGAAATAAAAAATATATAGTGATATACCTATCAATTCATCCAATGAAAAGCGACGAGTTAAGAAAGTAACTATAGGTTTTTATTGGCTAAATAACAGAGCCCACCCTCGTGGGTGATCGGATCCAACAAGGAGGAATACCAGCCAGTCGACCACCTTTATACCTGGGCAGGTAGGTGGAGCCATGGGCGGAGTCAGCAGTGGTCAGCCCAGGTATAACAGCGTGACAAGAGGCGACCTCGTATAGTGATACAACAGTGTGAACAGTGATAACCATAGAGTAACGATATAACAGTGATAACTATAGTGTAACGATAGTGAACGACAAAAGTGGTTTACCACATATAGATTTCCAGCACACTCAATTTTCCTGTTTATCCACACAAATATAACACCACTATTTAACAAGTGTAAGATAGATAAACTAGGAAATTATGGGCCTATTAGTCAAACGTCAGTTGTGGGGAAGTTATTAGAATCTGTTATTAGGGACAGAGTGACTGAGCGTTTGGACAAATATGAGCTGATCAGAGAGAGCCAGCAGGGATTTGTAAAGGGGAAGTTATGTATAACGAACCTAGTTGACTGTTTTTGAGGAGGTATCTAACGTGGTAGCTAAAGGAGTGTTTATGGACAATGTTCCCTGTAAGCTGTGCGGCCTTGCAGCGCTCTAGGGAACCCTGAAAGCCGACTTGCCGGCTTTTCAATACAAAAACCGCCCATGCGCAGTATTTTGAATGGCCCGCGCAGCCGTTAAAGGGGCTGCGTGGCGCCAAACGAAATTAGAGGGAACATTGTTTATGGATGTTATTTATATGGACTTCCAGAAGGCATTCAACAAGGCTCCACATAAGACACTGTTAACAAAAATGAGAGCGAATGGAATTGGATGCCACCTGTTGACTTGGATAGGGAATTGGTTAGGAGGTTGGAGACAGAAAGTAGGGATAATGGATATGTATTCAAATTGGCAGGATGTGCCTAGTGATGTCCCCCAGGGATCTGTAGTGGGGCCACAGTTTTTCACTATATTTATAAATGACTTGGATGAAGGAATAGAGAGCAGTATATCTAAGTTTGCTGATGACACCAAGTTTGGTGACACAGTAAATGGTGTAGGGAGTAGAAAGTTGTAAGCTAGGAAGCTATAATTAAATTATTGCAATATTTTATTTCTGCAATAAAAACACTTAAAGTTTAATGTTTTGCTATTCTCATAATGCCAAATGAATGTGTGTCTGCATTTGTTAAAATAAATTTTGAATGTCGATATTTCAGGGAATGACTATCCGCCCATTGGTTGACTTTCTGGCAGTTAAAAAATCAAATAAAAAACCGCCAACAGTGAGTGAAGAGATTCATATTCGGGTAAGTGTCCTGTACACTAGGTTTTTTGCTTAAATGTATAACAGCTTTGCATTTATATAGCACTTGTAACATAAAAAAATCCCAAAATGGCTCACAGATTAAGTGTATGGAAAACAGATGCTAATCTAGGAATGATTAGGAGAGGTGATCAAAAGCTGTGATGGAGATGGAGGTTTTTAAGGAGCAGAGAAAGGTAGAGAGGGGGAGTGATTTTGGGTGCGAATTCCAGAATATAGGTCCACGGTGGTTGAAAACTCTGCTGCCAATGGCAGAGGTCAGTCAGCAGTGCCAATCAGAGGAGCAGAGGATTTTTTTTGTGAGGGGGGAATATTGGGGTAGAGGAGCTTGTGAATATACAGTAGAAGGAGGCCATGGAGCAATTTAAAGATGAGGATTTTAAATTTGAGGCTTTGGGGGATGTGGAGCCAAAGTAGGGCAGTAAGAAATAGAGTAATAAGCAAGCAGGGCTTAAATGTGGAATACAGGCAGCAGAGTTTTGGATTAGTTAGAGTTCATAGAGAGTGGAGGATGGAGACCAGCAAGGAGAGCATTGGCGTCGTTGGGTCTGGAGTTGACAAAAGCATGTAGAAGGGTTTCAGTGATGGAGAAGCTAACGTACGGTTGGTGATGGGTGATGTTACAGAGATGCAAATAATCAGTCTTTGTGATGGAGAGGGTATGGGGTCATAAGCTCTTAGGGTTTAATGGGACACCAAGCTCGCGAACAGTCTGGTTCAGCCTGACTAGGTGGGGATAGAATCCATGGCAATTGAGCAGAGTTTGTGGCAGGGGCTGAAGATAATGCTTTCACTCTTCTCAGTGTTGAACTGGAGGAAATTAAGACTTATCCAAGACTGAGCAATCAGTACAGAGGCAATTGAGCAGTTGAGAGAGGTGGTGGAGAGGTAGACTTGGATGCCATCAACATACATGTGGAAACTGAACTGTTGGTGAGGGCCAGCATGTAGATGAAGAAGAGGGATAGATCCTTGAGGAACTCTGGAAGTGACTGCGGGGTGAGAAGAGAAGTCATTATGGAAATGGGGTGAGGAGAAAGTGCTGGATGAGTGAGGGGGAAGAAGTTATCCTCACTCATCCTTGCCAATCTCTCTGCTCATCCGCCACTGAAACTATCATTTTATTTATCATCTCCGGACTTGATTATTCTTGGCCGGCTTGCTCGACATTCATCCATCCTCACTGGGTCCTGGGCATCCAGTACCTCAAATTTAAAATTCTCATCCTTGTGTTTAAACCTCTCCATGGCCTCGAACCCTCCCTACCTGTGTAACCTCCTCCATCCGTATAACTCCCTGAATTCTCCATTCCTCTAACTATGGCCTCTTGTGCTTCCCACCACTCACTTCACCCTATCATTGGCAGCCTTCAGCCAACTAGGTCACTCTCTCTGGAATTTCCTCCCAAACCCCTTCATCTCTCTGCTGTCCTCCTTTTTAAGGCCTTCCTTGAAACTCACCTCTTTAACCAAGGTTTTGGTCACCCCTCCTAATCTGTCCTTTGTCTCAGCATCCATTTACAGTACTTCACAGCTCAGTGAAGTGCCATGGGACATTTTTCTATGTTAAAAAATAAGTTGTTGTAATAAGGTGGGGACTTATCTTGACCATATTGGCAGCATACAAAAGGTTGAATCAACAATAACAACTTGCATTTATATAGCACCTTTAACATAGTAAAACGTCTCAAGGCGCTTCACAGTAAGATCTCTGGCAAGGCTTTTTTGGTAAGCCAAAAGCAAATATGTTTCTACCAGCTCCATTAATTTCCTGCTTGAACTTCAGCCATATCTAAAGAAGCCATGATGTGGAGATGCCGGTGTTGGACTGGGGTGGACAAATGTGAGAAGTCACACAACACCAGGTTATAGTCCAAAAGCTTTATTTGAAATCACAAGCTTTCGGAGCGCTGCTCCTTCGTCAGGTGAAGTGGAGAGATGCATATAGGCACAGCATATATAGTCAGAGAACACTGCCAGATGATTACAGGTAATCTTTCTAACTGCCCTTTATCCCATCTCGGCAGAGAGATAATCACAGCAATCAAAGGTGTGGATGGTGTCCAAACAGGTCAGTCAGGAAAACATTACATCAAAGAACAATGAGGTGGGGTCACCAGGGGTCTAATGTTGCAGATGCTGGGGTCTGTATGAAAAACAAAAAACAAACAAAGAACAATAAAAAAAAAAAGATTTTTTTTGGCTGGAAATCACAGCAGGTCCGGCCACATCTGTGTAGAGAGAACAAGCCAAAAACGACTCGAGTCTGGATGACTCTACATCAGGTGGGGTTACATGTAGCGTGACATGAACCCAAGATCCTGGTTGAGGCCGCCCTCATGAGTGCGGAACTTGGCTATCGTCGAGCAGAAACTGATAGCCAAGTTCCGCACTCATGAGGACGGCCTCAACCGGGATCTTGGGTTCATGTCACGCTACATGTAACCCCACCTGACGTAGAGTCATCCAGACTCGAGTCGTCGTTGGCTTGTTCTCTCTACACAGATGCGGCCGGACCTGCTGTGATTTCCAGCCAAAAAAAATCTTCTTTTTCATTGTTCTTTGTTTGTTTTTTGTTTTTCATACAGACCCCAGCATCTGCAACATTTGACCCCTGGTGGCCCCACCTCATTGTTCTTTGATGTAATGTTTTCCTGACTGACCTGTTTGGACACCATCCACACCTTTGATTGCTGTGATTATCTCTCTGCCGAGGTGGGATAAAGGGCAGTTCGAAAGATTACCTGTAATCATCTGGCAGTGTTCTCTGACTATATATGCTGTGCCTATATGCATCTCTTCGCTTCACCTGACGAAGGAGCAGCGCTCCGAAAGCTTGTGATTTCAAATAAAGCTGTTGGACTATAATCTGGTGTTGTGTGACTTCTCACATATATCTAAAGAAAGCGGTGCCCTAAAAATGGGTAAGACAAAAAGGCCTGGTTATGACCAGTTTCTACATGGTTCTATCCCTGCCACTGAGTGGTTGCGCAGGGAGAGGAAGGTTTGATGATCTTTCAGGAGTTCCACGATTCTGGTCCCTTGCTTCCACCATCCCTAGAGAAGCGGGGAAAATCAGAAAGATGGTAGCTTCACTGTGCTCACCACAGTCCATTCACAAAATTGCTGCCAGTAATATCACTCCTCACCCCAGCATGAAAATCCAGCTCATTGCTTTTACAATCTTGCATAAAAAGTATTAGCTGCTTTTAATTTAAAATATCTTTTTATGTCTAGTTTTTTGACCATCTGTTGGCTGGGATTGAGGATATCTGTGGACAGTGGAGTCACTACTACTGGAGAGACAGGTATGAATTTATTGTTTCATATCTAAGTTACAAGTAATTTAAATGCCTCTTATTAAAATAATTAAAAGAAAATATATTTTTTCACACAGGAATGTTTTTGATCAGTTAGCTATCTGTGCAACCTAGAAACCAAATCAATTAATTTGATAAATAATTGTAATTTTTTTTGTAGCACTAATCTTGTCACAAACAATGACCACTGTGCAGGTGTCACCTGATCTAGCTGCACAATACCTACATAATGGTTTTGTGCCTCTGGTGGCTGCCATGAGTCACAAACCACCCTGCTCCACCTTCCAATCGCTCGGGCATTGGTTCAACAGATTTGACCCTGGGTACACTTTCCCTGTTGGCAGTCAGGCAGACATCATAAACCCAGCCATAAATAACCCATTTGTAGCTGCAGCAGACCAGATGTATGTACATGCTGACGGATGTTCTGTCTGCTTTGCACCTTCTCACTCGGGGGTGGGGAGGAAGTAACTGCAGGTCATTGACAGCAAAGGATGCATCTTGTACCAATTGCTGGAGTGAAAGCGAGATAAGAAGAGGGATAAACCTAGAGAAAGGGGATAGGAAGAGCATAACATATTGGGACAAGTTAACAGAGAAACACACAACTAAAGAGGGAGAGTCATGTACAAGTCAGTAATCCATTAAGTTTTATTTATTCGTTTATGGGATCAGGGCGTTCTTACCCACCCCTAATTGCCCTTGAGAAGGTGGTGGTGAACTGCCTTCTTGAACCGCTGCAGTCCATGTGGTGAAGGTAATCCCACAGTGCTGTTAGATAGGGAGTTCCAGGATTTTCACCCAGCGACGTTGAAGGATCGGCGATATACTTCTAAGTCAGGATGGTGTGTGACTTGGAGTGGAACTTGGACATGGTGGTGTTCCCATGTGCCTGCTGCCCTTGTCCTTCTAGGTGGTAGAGGTCGCGGGTTTGGGAAGTGCTGCCAAAGAAGCTTTCGCGAGTTGCTGCAGTGCATCTTGTAGATGGTACACACTGAAGCCACGGAACGCCGATGGTGGAGGGAGTGAATGTTTAAGGTGGTGGGTGGGGTGCCAATCAAGCGGGCTGCTTTGTCCTGGATGGTGTCGAGCTTCTTGAGTGTTGTTGGAGCTGCACTCATCCAGGCAAGTGGAGAGTATTCCATCACACTCCTGACTTGTGCCTTGTAGATGGTGGGAAGGCTTTGGGGAGTCAGGAGGTGAGACACTCACCGCAGAATACCTAGCCTCTTACCTGCTCTTGTTGGCACAGTATTTATGTGGCTGGTCCAGTTAAGTTTCTGGTCAATGGTAACCCCCAGGTTGTTGATAGTGGGGGATTCAGCGATGGTAATGCCATTGAATGTCAAGGGGAGGTGGTTAGACTCTCGCTTGTTGGAGATAGTCATTGCCCATCACTTCTGTGGCACGAATGTTACCTGCCACTTATCAGCCCAAGCCTGAACGTTGTCCAGGTCTTGTTGCATGCAGGCATGGACTGCTTCATTATCTGTGGAGCTGTGAATGGCGCTGAACACTCTGCAGTCATCAGCGAACATCCCCAATTCTGAACTTATTTTGGAGGGAAGATCATTGATGAAGCAGTTGAAGATGGTTGGGCCTAGGACACTGCCCTGAGGAACTCCTGCAGCGATGTCCTGGGGCTGTGATGATTGCCCTTCAACCACCACAACCATCTTCATTTGTGCTAGGTATGACTCCAGCCAGTGGAGCGTTTCCCCCTGATTCCCATTGACTTCAGTTTTACTAGGGCTCCTTGATGCCAGACTCAGTCAAATGCTGCCTTGATGTCAAGGGCAGTCACTCTCACCTCACCTCTAGAATTCAGCTCCTTTGTCCATGTTTGGACCAGGGCTGTAATGAGGTCAGGAGCCGAGTGGTCTTGGCGGAACCCAAACTGGGCATCAGTGAGCAGGTTATTGGTGAGTAAATGCCGCTTGATAGCAATGTTGATGACACCTTCCATCACTTTGCTGATGATTGAGAGTAGACTGATGGGGCGGTAATTGGCCTGGTTGAATTTGACCTGCTTTTTGTAGACAGGAGATACCTGGGCAGTTTTCCACATTGTCGGATATATGCCAGTGTTGTAGCTGTACTGGAACAGCTTGGCTAGAGGCACGGCTAGTTCTGGAGCACAAGTCTTCAGCACGATAGCCGGGATGTTGTCGGGGCCCATAGCCTTTGCTGTATCCAGTGTACTCAGCCGTTTCTTGATACCATGTGGAGTGAATCGAATTGGCTGAAGACTGGCTTCTGTGATGGTGGGGACCTCGGGAGTAGGCCGATATGGATCATCCACTCGGCACTTCTGGCTGAAGTTGTTTGCAAACGCTTCAGCCTTGTCTTTTGCACTCACATGCTGGGCTCCACCATCATTGAGGATGCGGATATTCTTGGAGCCTCCTCCTCCCGTTAGTTGTTTATTGGTCCACCACCATTCATGACTGGATGTGGCAGGACTGCAGAGCTTTGATCTGATCCATTGATTGTGGGATTGCTTAGCCCTGTCTATAGCATGCTGCTTCTGCTTTTTAGCATGCATGTAGTCCTGTGTTGCAGCCTCCCCAGGTTGGCAGCTCATTTTTAGGCACACCTGGTGCTGCTCCTGGCATGCCCTTCCACACTCATTGTTGAACCAGGGTTGGTCCCCTGGCTTGGTGGTAATGGTAGCGTGAGGGATATGCTGGGCCATGAGGTTACAGATTGTTGTGGAATACAATTCTGCTGCTGCTGATGGCCCACAGTGCCTCATGGATATCCAGTTTTGAGCTGCTAGATCTGTTCTGAATCTATTCCATTTAGTACGATGGTAGTGCCACACAACACGATGGAGGGTGTTCTCAGTGTGGAGACGGGACTTTGTCTCCACAATGTGCGATGGTCACAGCTGCCAATGCTGTCATGGACAGATGCATCTGCGACAGGTGGATTGGTGAGGACGAGGTCAAGTAGGGTTTTCCCTCGTGTTGGTTCACTCACCACCTGTTGCAGGCCCAGACTGGCAGTTATATCCTTCAGGATTCGGCCAGCTCGGTCAGTAGTGGTGCTACTGAGCCACTCTTGGTGATGGACATTGAAGTCCCCCACCCAGAGTACATTCTGTGCCCTCGCTACTCTCAGTGCTTCTTCCAAGTGGTGTTCAACATGGAGGAGTACTGATTCATCAGCTGAGGGCGGTAGGTGATAATCAGCAGGAGGTTTCCTTGCCCATGCTTGACCTGAAGCCATGAGACTTCATGGGGTCCGGAGTCAATGTAAGGACTCCCAGGGCCACTCCTTCACGACTGTATACCACTGTGCTGCCACCCCTGGTGGGTCTGTCCTGCCGGTGGGACAGGACATACCCAGGGATGGTGATGGAGGAGTTTGGGACATTGGCTGAAAGGTATGATTCTGTGAGTATGACTAAGTCAGGCTGTTGCTTGACTAGTCTGTGGGACAGCTCTCCCAATTTTGGCACAAGTCCCCAGATGTTGGTGAGGAGGACTTTGCAGGGTTGACTGGGCTGGTGTGCCGTTGCCGTGTCTGTAGCCGGTGCCGAGGTCGATGCCAGGTGGTCCGTCCGGTTTCATTCTTATGATTTTGTTTTGTAGCGGTTAGTTACAACTGCAGATTAGTTTATGCAGATTAAAATGTAATATCCACATACTGTCGAGTGTCAAAACAAATGGGCAACTATTTAATGTTATGTCTTACCACATTTTTAAAACTGTTAACATTCTGATTGTCTGACGGCTGCAAAGAAACTACTTGAACTACAAAGAAAAAGAACATTATAATCCAACGATCTCCTAGGGTCTTTACTTTTCTGTTTGTCTGGCTGCTCTTGTGTAATGGGAATAGGAACTTCATAAGAAATAATTCTTATTTATGTACCGTCAAAGGCTGTTTTGAAGAATAAGTCAAGAGGTGCCGTAAGAATTATGGATGGTGGAGCTGTAATTCTTGGAGGTGGAGTGGGGCAGGGCTTCCAGCTGCTGATGAGGAAAGCTGTTGACTCTGTCCCAATTCCTAGGAGCAGAGTCATTTTGCTAATCAGGTGGACAACTCCACAAAGGCGCCCATTCTGAATGCCCAATGAAAAATCACAGTGGCACCCTGTCCTCTTGGATTGATTGCATGTTCTTTGGAGCCTTCAAAAGGCCCAGCATGGAGCCCATGCCCCTCAGCAGGTGTAGAAGCCACTGGGACTAAGAGTGGCAAATTACTGCCCCGATGCAGGTGATCCACCCAAGTGTGCCTTCCCACCCTAAGAATTTCAGTCCCTATGTATTTGTTTTTTACATAGTCAACCCAGTACAGTATGTGCAAACTGCAAGATTGCTTAATTGTACTGATAATATCTTGCTGAGATAATCTTTTTTGTATATATTTTTAAATGTAAATAAAGCTGGAGGAGTAGTTTTGCCTGTGCACAGTGGCCCAGCACTGCTAGTTTTTCACCTTCTGAGGCAATCGGGGAATGTGATGACAAAGCCATGTTTCTCCAGTGAGCCATTTAACGTGATTCAAGGTTAACTGTCCAACCTGGATTACGCTAACCCCCCACTGTACCTGGTAGAGAATAATGCCATGGGGTCAGTACATTTGAAACTCTGTCTAGAAATTCCAGCCCAGCTGTGAATATGAGAAAGGAGGGAACTGAACTGTATATTAAAAAAAATATGCCACTCACTGATGTTGAAATGCTAGTTAATTTTTTTTTGTTAGCGAAGAGCCAACTCGATACTATAGTAGGTTTTTTGATAAGAGCTTAAAAGTTAAGTTTAAAAACAGTCCTTGGTTTTACTGCAGCCAGTGTGTAGCTGACATGGTGTGAGCCTCCTTGAGGAAGCCTCACTGTTTACTTGAATTTGATGTATCGTGAAATCAGTGACTTCAGCCCTTCAGTTGTACTGTAGTATCTATGTTGATGCAATGTGGAAACCACAAAACGATCTAAATAACTGAGCCACTTTTAACACTTAGCTGCCTTCAATATTGTTAGTGTTCAATTAGAAGTTAATGAATAACAACTTGGAAATATTGTATAACTGCTGGGGACCAGAGTGCTTTATTGCTCCCTTGGTTAAAATACTAAAGTCAATTGAGTGAAGAGCTATCGTACTAGGAAATGGCTAATCATTATATCATCTCTAATTGTTGTAAATGGGTACTGGAACAAAGACTTTTGCCATCGATATTCCAAAGCAAGACCAAAAGCATGGAAAATGTTTTTTTTTAAATACATTCAATCTTTGAAATAAGAAACCAATATTGAATGCAATTTTCAGAATATATTGCCTCCTGAGTGCAAAATATGCCTTGTACTTTGGACATTATACTACACTCAGTCACACCTATTACAGTTCTAAAGTGCAGTAAATATTTGTAGACTTTTTGTCCAGTCAGTTTGCTAAATGACTGTTGTGACACCATCGGTTCCTCCTGCCCTGGCTCCTGCTGATACAGAATGCTATGTCACATTAATTGTTTTCTAGAAATTAATAATTATCCTTTGAGCTAAAGAAATGACAAACAACAAATGTACAGTCCCTCCAGTGAACTTCGCTCCATACACTGTGTTACAACCATGTATTAGAGGGATTTTGAGGATAGGTTAAATATAAAAGTTTTCAACTAGTTATCATGCTCGATAAGCATATTTTTAAAGGTCATCAAATGGAAAGGTCCCTTAAACTCTCAAATTATAAATGGTCACTTTAAGGCAATTAGGCACACTTGATGTGATCCAATGGACCACATAGTTTAACCTTAGCTTTTGCCCAAATTTTCCATTTCAATTCTTTTAGTGGTCTGCAGTGCTTGTTTATGTGACTTGTGTCTCAACACTGAGGGGTCGATTTTCAGTGTGCCGTGAGGCGGGCTTTTAGGCGTGCGGGGGGCTAAAATCCCGAATTCGGGGGTCCCGACACCATCCCGCCTCCATGTAAGTTTCAAAGGAGGCGGGTACCCGCCCTGCACTGGGACCCGCCAACCCGAGGCGGGAAGGGATTAATGCCAATTAACTGCCTGTTAACAGGTAGTTAACAGGCAGTTTTTAGCCTAATCCCTATTTTGAAGGTTGTCGTGTGGGATTCCCGACGGCTCCAAACCACGCCAGGTTAGAGGAGTCGGGCCGTTGGGTTGAAGGACTTGGAGGGGTCGAGATGTCGGTGTTCAGGTGAGTGATGGGTGCATGAGTGCAAAGGTAAGTGTGTTTGGTGTGTCTAAAGTGTGTAAAGAAGTTTAAATTACCTGTACTTACCTTTACAGCCTTCCTTCCTCTAGGCTTCGGGAGTCCATCATTCAGCCGGCACAGAAAGCAGAATGGCTGCGATCTGTCAAAAGTGACAGCCTTCAGCTTTCACTGCCGGTGAGATTTCTAACTGAGTCTGCGTAGAAGGACTCAGGTTAGAAGTAAGACTGTCAGTGTTTGACAGCTTCAAGCAGCTGTGAAACACTGATATTTCATCTGTCAACACGTCTTGACAGATGAAATTTCAGTCTGTGACATCACCTGTTGCCGGGTGGCCCTTAATTGGCCTGCTGAGCCCACTGGGCGGGCTCAACAAGGTCAATCAAGTGAAAATCGCGTGGATTGGCCGCATCTCGATGGAGGCGGGACTGCAACCCAAAAGTTGTAGTCCCGCCTCCTTCCCGACTTCTGAATGAAAATCCAGCCCTGAATCTCTGAAGGAATTACCAGTGTGTTAACGCCTTGGTTTTGAAACTAACCATGGCTTCTTGACTGACCATACCAGCACTGGATATTATAAAGGTTCATTGGAAGTAATAACTGTTGGTGAGTGGGTTTACTTGAAGTTAAAATTTAAGATCTATAAACCAGCATCATCTGCAGTATTGATGATTTTACTCTGCCTTGTCGCATTCTGCACTTTGTGAATGTTTTACTCCTTATGAATTACAAAAGATGAAGAACACCAATTAATTGAAAAAAAAATGAACATTTCCAAAGAGAATCACATCTACCTGTTAACTGGAGACAATTGAGAGGAATCTTTCAAATTGGGTATCACGTGGACTCTCCTGTACTCTTTTTGGATGTGGCAAGATTAGCCTTAAGGGATAGTATTACCATGTGCTCTTTCAAAATAATCAGATAACTGATCATGTTTGCAATGTATTTAAAAAAAAAAAGGATCAGTAGTATGGAGGGAGGAGGTAGCCTTTTCCGCTGCAAGTTCTGTAAACTTTGCTAGTTATTTGAAACTGGCACTATTTGATAAAGTGTACCACAAGGTGCTGTAAAACAGTGAAAAATGCAATGATGTGATCACTGATGTCATCGGATCACTAACCACTTATAGTATTATGAGGACCACACTGAAAATGGTCACACAAATAGATAAAGAATCCTTTGAAAGAGTAAATGTCCTACACATTCAACAAAGCACCTCTAAGAGTTTGCAGAGCAGGATGTTCCTGAGCAAAAATATCCTGACTACCACTTTTTAATAACCAATATAAAGTTGAAACGTTAGCTTCTCCAGTCCCTTGTATACCTGCTGCTGTAAAATTGAGCTGCACAGGAGAAGCCAATGATTCAACATTGTATGGGTTATTTTAAAAGGGCAGTATGATAGTCGTGATTATTTTTGCCCAGGGACATTCTACTCTGAAAACTCCACCATCACGCTGCTTTGTTGGATGTATTGCAAATTTATTCTGCAAAAGACTCTCTTTAGGTGAAAAGGTCTATTCTGTGGTACCACTGAAGGAAAAGGACGTGAGATCCCTTGTACATTGATCTATTATAAAATATATATAACTGGTTTATTATAGAAAAACCTGTACCTCATTGTACTTCAACATATGTGCACTAAAACATTTTGATCTCTGGCTTTACTTTTAGAGCCAAACAGTTTGATCGCAAGTATTTGTCAAAGCTTTTGATCAGGGGTGATGAGCCAAAGTCCAGTATTCTTGCTCTTTATAAGAAGCTGGAATTGAAACAGGCAATTGAAATGGCTGAATCTGGACAACTCAGTAAGGTGTCATCTTCTGCTTCCTTGCTGTAAGTAAAATATTGCTTTCATTTCACACACAAATCATTAGTTAATATGTGGTGTCAAAAGTTCTAAATAAGGAATTAGGAACAGGAATTAGTAATGTGCATTGTCTTCTGTGTTTTGGATTTGACGTGGATAAGTCTCAAACTGCATTCATTCGCTATGTTTTCACAGCACTGACACTGGAGACAGCAAGTTACAAGCAGTAAATTGTTTTAAAACAGATTGCAGATTAGTACCATTGGGTTAATTAGGTTTGAGTTTGAATGCTAAGAATTTGTTGAAAGTCTCCAGGGCAGATAGGATTATGATCCTCGATTTCTGAATCAGTTTTTTTTTTCATTGTTCATTTTACTTTTTATGTTGAAATCTCCACTCTGAATTTTCATTCTTGCCTTCACTTTCACCCTTGCTTGTCATGTGCTTTTATTTGGAAAAATAATAATTGAAAAGGAAATAACTCTTCTATCTCTGACTTCAAGCACTCCCTTCTCTCTTTCTCTTCCCAGGATTCCCAATCGCTGCAGGTCTGAGAGCAACAAAATGATCCCACTTCTCTTCAGTCTCTTCTGTATTCTAGTTTCCTCCCTTTTCCCCACTCCAAACTTCTTAATGTCCTCAACCTCCATGAGCTTTGTCTCACTTCCTCTCGTATCCCAAACCTTTTGAGTTTCACCTTTCATTTATTCTGCCTCTGGTTTTGGATTAGTTGGTAGACTAGTAAGCAACACTTGTATTTGAGTGCTGCTTTGAGAGCTGTAACTTCTGATTGATTTCATTTCTTAGAATCTCAACCCTCCTGATCTTGATATGCTATTTTATATGAATTTACAGGAGTAAGAAACCTAAAGAAGTAAGGAGTCTCTCCTCTGACGATCTGAAGAACATCAAAGCAATCTTAGCTAAAAATTTGTATCGGACTAGACAGAGGGTAAGATTAACAAACTACTGTGGCTGCTGAACATTAAATAAAACTTTTTGTAATTTAGACCTAAATGCAAAACAATAAATCTCCTGTTCTCATACTGATGTAATATTACGTGTTTACTGGCAAAATTTCCTTTTGACTGCGAGGGTTGTTAAAATTTGGGGCTTTTGTAACTGTTCTCAATTGTCTAACTGTACTTCCGGTGAGTGAACATTGTCCCCTACATCCTGGAAGCTGTGCTCTTTCGATGCTCTGCCCTCAAGCGTGTACCCAATGCAGTAACAATTATTTTGCTTGTTCCCATGATCCTGCTTACTGGATTTAACACAATAGTGTTAGGTAAGGAATTCTAGGATTTTGATCCAGTATTAATGAAGAAAAATTATGTCCAAGTCTGGCTAGTGTGTGAATTTGAGGTGATCGTGCTGCTCTTGTCCTTCGGGGTGGTACGAGTTAACGGGCTGGGAGTGCTGTCGAAGTAAGCTTGGTGAGTTGTTGCAGTAAATCCTAAGCGGTGGATATTTCCACACAGACTCGAAGTTTACAAACTAAAACAACTAATTGAAACAATTAAAACTAAATAACTTTGTTTATGATTAAATAGTAATATATGAAGCACAAAAATCAGCAAATACCAGAAGACATATGAGAGGATCTGTAATTGGTTTTAAAAATGTCTTTGGATTCAACATAAGAGACTATTTATGAATACTGTTCTAGTTTCTGGTATAGAAAATGAGCTCTTTGTCTTTTCACGGAATGTTTTATTTCAGCAAAATGTATGCCTCAAGCAAAGCCTTTTCCCATCTGAGACATCTACAATTCAAGCCACCACTTTTTCAAAGACTCCAGTACTATATTTCTCAGCAACATTTAACCTCTTGGATATTAAACCCATTACTTCTGTTTTGTTGTCGAGATTTTCAGGGAAACTTAATATGCAATTCACAAGAGAACAGATGTCCCAAAAATAATATCCAATAACCCAGATGATGTGAATATGCATGACATAATCGTACACATAGTAAGAAGATAAGAAATAGGAGCAGGAGTAGGCCATTTGGCCCTTCGAGCCTGCTCCGCCATTCAACAAGATCATGGCTGATCTTCTACCTCAACTCCACCTTCTCGCACTATCCCCATATCCTTTGATTCCCTTAGTTCCCAAAAATCTGTGCAATAAAACAACATTTTTTATACATGAAGCTATTTAAACCAAAGGAACAAAACACTTTTGATCTTGTAAATAAATGAAACCAGCAATTCAAATTACATTGTAGGGGCATGCTGGGAATTTCCAAAATCAAGACACGCTAATTAGAGAGCATTCAAAATCTTGCCTGTGGCAGCAGGGCCTGGCTGATGACTGCACGGCAGAGATTCAACCCAAATGTAATGGAGTGTGAGTACTGCATTGAGCTTGGTGAAAAAATAACTAAAACAAAGCAAAAAGATCAGGGGAGGAGTGAGGAGAGGAAATGAGAAGGTGGCAGACATGACTAGGACCAAGTAAAAAATAGAGGCATGACTACCGTAATACCCCCTTTCTTCCTTGGCTGAAACTTGTTAGCCCATCTGATGGAATACATTGCTGGCAATGTTCCCTCATTTTTTTGGGTTGCGCGGTCCCTTTAAGTGGTTGAGTGGCCCATTCAAATTTTCGCGCGTATGCGGTTTCTCCCATAGAAAAGCTGGTGAGCGGCTTGCGCGGGAACGTTAATTGCTGGCCTTTCTTGCTTCATGTACAGATAATGTGTTTTCAACTATTACTAGATAAATTAAGCAGCATTTGTACCATGCATCACTAGTGGTTTAAAGCCGATAAAACCATTGAAAGTTCAGCATCACTTTTTTCTGTAGTTGTAGTGTACGTATTGAAAAGGGCACCATTTTCAAGGAAAAATTGCTTAGCAAAGCTTTCTTTTATTTTACAACTGACTGCATTTATGCATATCGCCTTGAAACACCTCATTATATCACTTATCTGACATCGCCATGTTGTAAAATCACAGGTTGTTCTTCCAGCTCAAAAAAATAACAGTCTCCCATATACGATTCATGAAGGTGGTGCCTCTTTTAAAAGAAACTGCGCACTTATAACAACTCTTCCTGAACACACGTGCTAAAAGCATGCGCTCTGCATTGAGCAAGCTGCTTAGTGTACTACCCACTGCCCCTGTACTCATAACATTAAGATAATTCAACATTTCCAGTCTGTGCATTAATGGATATTTGAATTCATGTAGCATGAAATGATTTAATTACAGACACCATCATATAACAGACACAGTCTGCCAAGAGAGGCCAATGAGAATCAGGTCAAGGAAATCCTAATACGACGACATGAGAGTCTACGGGAAAGTATGCGGAAAACAACTAGAGCCCGGCAGGTATGACCCTGAAAATGCCACAGCCTTGTACATCCACCTGATACTGCATGTAAAATGTGAACTTATGGTGAAACCTAGACAGTTCAATCTAATAAATTTGGTACTATTCAGAAACTGCATGACACTTCAGTACTGATACATTTAGGAGTTTTGCTAACTGGGAATCTAAATATGGAGTAGTTTAACAAAGTAAGGTTTTGGATGTATTTTATATATTATTGTTTGGTAGAGAAAATGTGTACTCAACTAAAATGAGCAAGTTGCGTTTTATCTGAGTGATAATGACAATTTGTGTAGGGAGGATTGAGGGGAAATAGCAGGAAGTGTGTAGGAGGTAATATCGAAAACAGCTCTTGATCACTAAAAAATTACCATTACTCATCTGACTCTAAAACCCAATTTGTACTAGGAAGAAATGTTTTTTTCTTTAACTTATACGTGGGGGTAGTCCCCTCTATGCTACAGAGCTGCTGCAGTTCTGGCTTGAAGGGTTAACTTTCATTTTAAATTTAAATTCCACCTTTAAATTTCAAGTAGTCCACCCTCCCCCGCCAGCATGTAGAATCGAGGATGAGTAAATGGGGAAGATGATGGTCTTAATCTTCCTTGTTCTTCCCAATACACTAATCTTTGATTCCTGAAGAGTAACTCCCTAGTTTGAAGCTTTAGTCCTTTTACGAAAACAAATTGCTTTGGCAAGTGTGAACAGGTGCTTTGAGGCTGTCTGGTTGTGGTCATTATTAAACAGATCTCTCTCCCTCTCTCTCATTTTCACAGTTTGCAAAGAATCGTCCATTTTCACTGCCTCAAAATGCCAGAATTCCTTCTAGACCCAAAAAAAGGAACTCTGCTTTCACGGGTAATACATGCTATGCTGCAGCAAACTATTTCCAGCCTCATATGTTTACTTTTTAATAGAGAAACCAACATCTATAGAGCAGTGACAGCATAGAGGCAGTGGAGGGGTAGAAGGAGGTGGTGGAGAGGTAGAGCTCGGTGTCATTGGAAGTTAAGGGATCATTCTTTGATTGATTGCAGTGGGGAAAACCCTGGCCTTTGAAATTATATCTGCAAGCAATGCTAGCCACCAAGTATACATTGGTGTCTCTTGTGCCCAGCATTGTTAAGGGCAAAGATGTGGAAATTATGTAATTCCTGCATTTGCAGGTGGGTGTACTATGTGCCCACCCCCAAGAGGACCAGAAACGTCAGACAGATAAAGGGGCAGGATTGTGGTGTAATCTGGCCTCATTCCAATTTCTACCCCCTTGCCCCAGATGTTGTTATGATAACAAATATGTGGAAATGGGGTGCTGAGATGAATCAAGTAGTTATTAATCAATACAAAACTTCAATTTCAAGCACCTGAGGATTGAAGCAGGTAAAGAATGCTGAGGGAAATAAAGATTTCAGTTTTGAGGTCCTAATGAGTAAGAGATTGTGTGCAATGAGTCTTCCTTCAACAAAATGAGGTTATAGGGAGAAGAGGATGTAGGAAGGTGCATTTGAGGTTATAGGGAGAAGAGGATGTAGGAAGGTGCATTTGAGGTTATAGGGAGAAGAGGATGTAGGAAGGTGCATTTGAAGCTTAGAAATATCAAAGCTCAGAGGAGCACTGACTTTTGTAGCTTTGGTGTGGAGATGCCGGTGTTGGACTGGGGTGAACAAATGTAAGAAGTCACACAACACCAGGTTATAGTCCAACAGTTTTATTTGAAATCACAAGCTTTCGGAGCGCTGCTCCTTCATCAGGTGACTTCACCTGACGAAGGAGCAGCGCTCCGAAAGCTTGTGATTTCAAATAAAACTGTTGGACTATAACCTGGTGTTGTGTGACTTCTTACTTTTGTAGCTTTGATTTAGGCTGAATGGAGAGAGGTTGGAAGCCCATTGTTTTTTTCTTGTGTCCTGTTGTAGACTGTGAGTGAGGTGTTGGAGGAAATGCCCCACATATTTCAGCATTATTCAAATCTTAGATAGATTTGGGCTTTATTAAGAGCTAAGTTGTTGAGAAAAGTGATTGGCGCAAAAGAGGGATCTAAGCTTCTTGGAGGCAACTTTAACAACGGAGGTGTTTTGTATGAGGTTAAGAGTTGGAGATAAAGATTTTCCATAGATCAAGAAGGACTAAGGATGGAGCCAATAAGTATAGTTAACTATTGGTTAGACTTGGAAGAAACGTGAAAAATGCTCTCGTTGATGAGTGAAAAATACAAGATTGGCCCATGAAAGGGCACAGAGGAGATCAAGATGCAATAATTCAACCTTTTCAGAACCATGCTTTGGAGGTTGTGAACATAGATGTGTGATCTGAATGAAACGGAAATGAATATAGATTGGAATCCTCACAAAAGAGTGGGTAATGTTGAACGATGAATGGAGAAGCTCATTGATGTGAGGAATGAACAGATTTGGAGAGGGGACAGACCCATGGAACTCCTGAGTTAATGGAAAAATAATCTTTATCCATTTTCAATATATAATCAAATCTATTATCATGCTTATACTGATTTCAAAATATTATGTACTTAATGATTTGAATTTATTATATGCATTGCCCAAATAGAATTAGTTTGTAAAGGATTCTCCAGTCTAAACTGCCACTCTCTTTATTCTAATAATGTAAGAATGAATTATCCTAAATGATTCAGTTATAACTTCATATTGTGCTCTTGCTCTTCAGTTGGAGAAGACAGCAATTTAGAAACCAATTCCTTGCAGCTGGAGAATCTTTCGCAATCCAGAACAGGTCCATCTTCTCGTCACCAGGACCCATGCGGAATGGAGTGGAGGAATGAAGTTCAAAGGGAGAACAATAGGAGTTCAAGGCCTAATTTTGCTAGTCACGATGATGGTGTAGCCAGCAGCGGAACTGACAGTGGAAGAAGACAGGCACTGGTGCCAAGGACAAGATTTGGTAATCTCGGTCAACAGGACCCTCAACATTATGAAAGTGGGAGAAGCCGGCAAGGATTTGTGGAAATTCCACCAGTTAGTTGGAGAACGGAAGATATACATGAGGAAAACACTGAAATAGATGATCCTTTGCTAAGAAAACCAAAATGATTCCAACTGGTAGTTAGACTGCACCGTCTAGATCCTTTTCATTAAATTCAAGTTGTGATTTTAAGAAACCAAATCAAAGTTATTTATATTAAATAATTTACAATAGTTAAAACAGTACACTAAGGCCTAGAAATTGAGGTTTGGCGCTGCCAGGGCTTTAGCGCCGGAAGTTAGTGCCGGAGCTAAGTCGCGCTGGTCGGGCCCAAAATTCACTGGTTCTGCGCCCAAACGGCTGCCGGCGCTGCTGAAAGCTGTTAGCGCCTGAAAACTGGCGCTATGCGCTGAATTTCGGCGCTATTCCGGCGCTGCGGCGCCCGCTGCGGTGCGGCAGGTTCGGGAAGTGCAGGCCTCCTTCCCTTAAGGAGGAGCTGCCTGCACCCGGCCGCGGCCCGCGATAATCTTATTAAAAATGAGCCCGGCACCTCGGACAAGTGCCGGGCTTGCTTCTGTTCCGGGGGGGGGTGGGGGGAAGTCCGGGGAGGGAGCTGCGGCCAGGCGGGCGGCGGGAAAGCGGCCGGCCGCCGCGGGGCCTTTAATGCGCCGGCGCAAACTTGTGCAAGGCACCTCTGCCAGAACGTTGCTTGCGGCTGCCACGGGCGAGGCGGCCGCAAGTCAATTTCGGCGCTGGGGCCCGTCACCACGGCAACCGGGACGCTGCGCACACCGATGACGTCATCGGTGCCGGCGCAGCGCTACCGGTCTACCGCGGCGGAAGGGCCCCAGGCAATTTAGGCGCCGGCGCCAATTGCAGCGCTAGGCCCTCTAGCGCTGCAAAATCGGCGCTAAGGGCACTGAATTTCTAGGCCTAAGGGTTTAGAAATTAAATAGCCCCATAACATTGATATTGGGTTTAAATTAACCCTAGTGGTTTCCTACTTATTGTCAAGTCGGCCTCAGCCTTTACTTACTTGTCTGCAGCTGACGCTACCAATTAGCCAAGTACCATAGGACACTTTGCAAGCACCAATGAAAATGTGGCCCAGGCATGTCTTCACACTGCCTCTGGTGTTTTTAACAGGAATCGGGCTTCAATGTTGTGGTTTTAATTTTTAAATAGATTTCGTTTTTAATGTATTAAGGTATTGGCCTCAGGCAAGGGAGTATATTCTGAGCTCTTTTTCAATACAAACACGCTGACTATCATGGCTATCGCCTCCTCACCCACTCTGTGGTGTCTCTCTACATTGCTCAACTAGTTTTTCTCATTTTAAATCTCCTCCCTGCAAAATATGGTTCTTTGCAATCCCATAGTTTCTACTCAACCTGTCAGTGTCTCTGCTCCCTGCTTTCACTTGCAATCGACAAAGCCGAGCGTCGAACCTTTTTGGTCTCCAGGGAACAGTCATACACTGCTTGCAAATTGACGGAGATCATGCCCACTCCCACATGCCCATTCTTTGCTGCCTGTCTAGTGAAGTGCCAAGGCCGGTTGTTGATTTTTACTTTTACTTCCTGACCACCTTCCTGCAAAATCCAGCCTTCAAACACAGCCCCCACACCCCACATGAAAGGGAAAGTGGGTCCTTATGGAGGTTAGTGAAATTACTCCCCCTCCATATCCCCTTCCCTCCTGTTCTCCCCTCTCATCCACTTCCCCCGGCATCATCCTCTTCCTGTGACCATCCCTTTCCTCGTCCCCTTTTTCCTCCTCTTTCCATCTCTCTCCTTTCTTCCTCTTTTCCCCTCCCATGTGCCTCTTTGCTTCCCCCTGCTGCCTGGGTCCAATGAGCCCCCTGCCCTCCAACCTTGCTTGACTTGAATATTGTACTTGGTCTTGGATGCTCAAGTGCAACAACATGAGATTTACTAGTGGACAACATTTTTAAATGTTAGAATCAGAACACAAATGTGACCAAACTAAAGAGGAAAAAAATCACACAGCTTTATATTATACAAAGATTGAAAAGATCCCTTTCTTTTCTTTCTTCTCTGCTTTATGTTGAAATTATGCTGTGCGATATTGGTGATGAACGTGTTAATGTGGTCGCATAAAATTTCTGCTATTTATAGGAACATTTGCTTTATTTTACAGACTGAAATTGCAAGTGATTGCTAGTTCTGATTGGAGTATTTGATAAAATTAGATATTTAAACAAGTTAATTACTAACCTGAGTTTTGTATTAATAAAACCATAGTTGTTCGAATTGAGTCAGTTCAGTGTACAGTAATTATGCTATAATTATTAATTACCAGTGTGACTAAAGTTCACATATTTCAATTTTTGGTTCTCTGTCCTTGTCATGTCCTAATTGTGAATATGAATGTATTTAGTAAAAATGAATTAAATCCAGTTTAAAGGACTTTCCTTTTTCAACCAATTTTTGCATATTGGATCTTCCCTGCATAATACTGGAACTTTTGAGGTCTGTTCCTCTGATTTTCCAACCTGCACCTGAGGGAGTACCTAGCTAGAGATATGCACTTTTTGTAGATAGTGACACTTGTGACTTATCAGGTAATGGTCATTGGTATTCGTCAGAACTGTTCTGCTGAAGGGTCATCGACCTGAAACGTTAACTCTGTTTCTCTCTCCACAGATGCTGCCTGACCTGCTGAGTATTTCCAGCATTTTCTGTTTTTGCTTCTAAAGATGCAGCAGTTTCTGTTGAGTAGTAGCATAAAACTTTGAGAATTTATGCCAGTCAGTCAGTGCTCAACGATCACAGCATAGCTCCTTAGCAAGCAAGAAATCAGCCTCTTAATCCCTGTAAAGACAATTTGTTTGGTTGGAAACTTCTGAGCCAGGGCTTAGAAAATCAAATAAAAGATGTGTTTTACAGACCGGAAAATGTTCATCAGTTAGGAGGATTGCAGTGTTTGTCATGGGAGTGTACTCCTACCTCAATTGTGGACCTGGAATGAGATAACAAGAGTACAAGCACCAGTAATCTAAGCCATTGACGAGAATAAATTAAAATTTGCCTTCAATTGCAAGAGGACCATTTTAAGTTTATCGGTCTAGAAATTCAAGTAGGGCAGAAACCTGCCGGTGACACCGTGGGCCAAGGCTAACGGCTGCTCGCAAAAAGAGCGCAGGCAGCACCGGTATTTTGGTGCTGCCTGCTGATTAACATGAGCGGAACAGAGAACCTCTTGTGCAACGGGTTCTTTCCGTGCTAACCTCAGCAGGAGGCCGAAGGTCGTGTCGGAAGGCCCGGTGCGGTGTTCTCAGGCAGTGTGCCGTGCTGTAGCATTTGGTGACGGCTCCTGGGTTTTGCTGTCGTGTCTGCTGATGGCCCTTCTAGGGTTGGCACATTGTGCGTTGCGGCACATTAGGAGGCATTTGTTTCTCCACAGCTGCCCTCTTGCCTGCGCGGACATTTCTATGGGTCGTGTGTGGGGTCCACAAATGGGTACCAGACTGCCTGGCACTCCCACCTTCGCTGGCTGCCATAGCTCCACAGATCTTTCACCCAGATGGTTCCTCTGTGGTGGTTTGTGCTCCACCATGGTGCTGGAGGGGGAGGGGGATGCACCGTCTTGCTGTTAGTAGTGACAGTGCACTAGCCTGCAGATAGCAGGGGGCATTCACTCCCTGGTGAGTGGCTCTTAAAGCACAGGCTCAGATCAGGAGGGACTCCTGGAAGCACCACATGAAGACTGGCACAGATGTCCTTAAACCGTTGCATGAGACATCAATGGAAATAAATTTTAAAAAAGGGGAACATGAACTTTTTAAGCTTAAATCTCTTTGGTTTATAGTTTCTAAGGTGTGATAATCATCATCTAGAATCGGGGCACAGGGTATTTAAGAATAATAATAAATTTAATTAATTACATAGAATGGGAGATCAGGTGATGTGTTGCTGCTGCAATATGTGGGAGCTGGTGGACACCATTGATGCTCACGGTGATCACATTTGCAGTAAGTGTTGGCTGCTTGAGGAATTCCGGCTCCGTGTTGAAGAGCTGGAGTCCGAGCTTCAAACACTGAGACACATCAGGGAGGGGGAGAGTTACCTGGACTCTGTGTATCACGAGGTAGTCACACCAATTAGATTAATTAATTCAGATGTAGTCCGTGGCCAGGGTCAGGATGGTGTGACTAGAAGTGAGGCAGGTACGGGGATCCAGGAGGTAGTGTTGGAGGAGCCGCAGCCCTTGCACTTGCACAGGTTCGAGGCTCTTACTCCCTGTGAGGATGGGAACAGGGACTGCGGGGAGGATGAGCAACCTGGCCACAGCACCTTGGAGTGGGGGGCCATTCAAGTGGGGGGAGTTAAAAGAAATGTTGTAGTGGTAGGGGATAGTATCATTAGGGGGATAGATAGAGTTCTTTGCAGCCGAGAGCGAGAGTCCCGAAGGCTGTGTTGCCTGCCTGGTGCCAGGGTTAAGGACATCTCCTCTGGACTGGAGAGAAACTTGGAGTGGGAGGGGGAGGATCCAGTTGTCGTGGTCCATGTTGGTACCAACGATATAGATAGGACAAGGAAGGAGGTTCTGCTGAGGGAGTTTGAGCAGCTAGGGGCCAAATTAAAAAGCAGAACCACAAGGGTAATAATCTCATTATTACCTGAGCCACGAGCGAATTTGGCTAGGACAAATAAAATTAGAGAGTTAAATGCGTGGCTCAAAGATTGGTGTGGGAGAAATGGGTTTTGCTTCCTGGGACACTGGCACCAGTACTGGGGCAGGAGGGAGCTGTTCCATTGGGACGGGCTTCACTTGGCCAGTGCTGGGACTAGAGTCCTGGCAGATCATATAACTAGGGCTGTAGAGAGGGCTTTAAACTAACTAGTGGGGGGGAGGTTCCTAGAGAGCAAATAATAAAAAAGACAACAGAGAAGGTCATAGACTTAGGTAGCAGTGGGGAAATTAAAAACCAGAGCGTGTCAGGAAGGGGCAGAAGGTATGGGTATGGAGTAAAAGGTAAAGTAATAAAAAGGGCAAAAGCAGGAACTAAGTGTCACAAAACATATTTGAAAGCTCTCTATCTGAATGCACGTAGCATTCGTAACAAAATAGACGAGTTAATGGCACAAATAACTACATATGGGTATGATCTTGTGGCCATTACAGAAACCTGGCTGCAGGGTGGCAATGCTTGGGAATTAAACATACCAGGTTATTTAACGATCAGGAAGGACAGGCAGGAAGGAAGGGGAGGTGGGGTGGCTATGTTAATAAAGGAAGGAATCACTGTAATACAGAGAAATGATATTGGGTCAAAAGATCAGGATAATGAAACAGTTTGGGTGGAGATAAGGAATAATAAGGGGAAAAAAGCACTAGTGGGCGTAGTCTGTAGGCCTCTGAACAGTGGTAACTCTGTTGAACGGAGTATCAATCAGGAAATAGTTGAGGCTTGTAATAAGGGAACATCTATAATTATGGGGGATTTTAACTATCATATTAATTGGACAAATTAAATTGGGCAGGGCTGCCTTGAGGATGAGTTCATTGAGTGTATTAGGGATGGATTTCTTGAGCAGTATGTAACTGAACCGACCACGGGGCAAGCAACCTTAGATCTGGTCCTGTGTAACGAGACAGGATTAATTAAAAATGTCCTAGTAAAGGATCCCCTTGGAATGAGTGACCATAACATGGATGAATTCCATATTCAATTAGAGGGTGAGAAGGTTGGATCTCAAACAAGCGTGCTAAGCTTGAATAAAGGAGACTATGAAGGTATGAGAGCGGAATTGAGTAGAGTGGATTGGGAAAATAGATTAAAGGGTAGGACGATACATGATCAGTGGTGTACATTTAAGGAGTTATTTTACAACTTCCAAAAAAAATATATTCCACTGAGAAGAAAAGGGTGTAAAAGAAAAGACAGCCATCGTGGCTAAGTAAAGAAATTAAGGATAGTATTCGACTAAAAACAAGGGCATATAAGGTAGCCAAATCTAGTGGGAGGATAGAGGATTGGGAAAACTTTAAAAGATAGCAAAAAATAACAAAAAGATTGAATAAGAAAGGGAAAATAGATTATGAAAGTAAATTAGCAAAAAATATAAAAACAGATAGTAAGAGTTTTTATAGTTATATTAAAAGAAAAAGGGTGGCTAAAGTAAATGTTGGTCCCTTAGAGGATGAGACCGGGAAATTAATGGTGGGAAATATGGAGATGGCAAAAACACTGAATGAATATTTTATATCAGTCTTTACAGTAGAAGACACTAAGAATATCCCAACACTGGACAAACAGGGGGCTAAAGGGGGGGGAGGAGCTCAACACGATCAAAATTACTAAGGAACTGGTACTCGGTAAAATAATGGGACTCAAGGCGGATAAATCACCTGGACCTGATGGCTTACATCCTAGGGTCTTGAGGGAAGTGGCGGTAGGGATTGTGGATGCATTGGTAATAATTTTCCAAAACTCCCTGGACTCGGCAAAGCTCCCGGCAGACTGGAAAACTGCTAATGTAACACCCTTATTTAAAAAGGGCAGTAGACAGAAGGCTGGAAACTATAGACCGGTTAGCCTAACATCTGTGGTAGGTAAAATTTTGGTGTCCATTATTAAGGAGACAGTAACAGGACATTTGGATAATCATAATTTAATAGGACAAAGTCAGCATGGTTTTATGAAGGGGAAGTCATGTTTGACAAATTTGCTGGAGTTCTTTGAGGAAGTAACATATAGGGTGGATAAAGGGGAACCAGTGGATGTAGTGTATTTAGACTTCCAAAAGGCATTTGACAAGGTGCCACACAAAAGATTATTGCTTAAGATAAAAAAATCACGGGATTGGGGGTAATATTCTGGCATGGATAGAGGATTGGCTATCTAACAGAAGGCAGAGAGTTGGGATAAATGGTTCATTCTCAGACTGGCAATCAGTAACTAGTGGTGTTCCGCAGGGGTCAGTGCTGGGTCCCCAACTCTTTACAATCTATATTAACGATTTGGAGGAGGGGACCGAGTGTAACATATCAAAGTTTGCAGATGATACTAAGATGGGAGGGAAAGTAGTGAGTGAGGAGGGCATAAAAAACCTGCAAGGGGACATCGACAGGCTAAGTAAGTGGGCAGAGATTTGGCAGATGGAATACAATACTGGAAAGTGTGAGGTTATGCACTTTGGCAGGAAAAATCATAGAGCAAGTTATTATCTTAATGGCAAGAAACTTGAAAGTACTGAAGTACAAAGGGATCTGGGGGTCCTGGTGCACGAAACTCAAAAGGTTAGTATGCAGGTGCAGCAAGTGATTAAGAAGGCCAATGGAATGTTGGCTTTCATTGCTAGGGGGATAGAATATAAAAATAGGGAGGTATTGCTTCAGTTGTACAAGGTATTGGTGAGACCGCACCTGGAATACTGCATACAGTTTTGGTGTCCATACTTAAGAAAGGACATACTTGCTCTCGAGTCAGTACAAAGAAGGTTCACTCGGTTAATCCCGGGGATGAGGGGATGGACATATGAGGAGAGGTTGAGTAGATTGGGACTCTACTCATTGGAGTTCAGAAGAATGAGAGGCGATCTTATTGAAACATATAAGATTGTGAAGGGGTTGGATCGGGTGGATGCGGGGAAGATGTTCCCGATGATGGGTGAAACTAGAACTAGGGGGCATAGTCTTAGAATAAGGGGCTGCTCTTTCAAAACTGAGATGAGGAGGAACTACTTCACTCAGAGGGTGGTAGGTCCATGGAATATGCTGCCCCAAAAAGCTGTAGAAGCTACATCATTACATAAATTTAAAACAGAAATAGACAGTTTCCTAGAAGTAAAGGGAATTAAGGGTTACGGGGAGCGGGCAGGAATTTGGACATGAGTCTAAGTTCGGATCGGTCATGGCCCTGTGGGTAGCGGAGCGGGCCCAGGGGCTGATTGGCCTACTCCTGCTCCTATTTCTTATGTTCTTATGTAACTTCTTGGTCAGGAGTTTACTGGTGTAAATTGTGCAGAAGAAAGTTCAATTAATTTTTTATTACTGGCAGGCATTTGAAGAACTCCTGGTGAGAATATGGTGTTAAGCCTTTTTAAAAACAGACTTCCAAACTTTGCATCTTATTTTATCAGTTCCTAAACTGGAAAACCCAATGTATGAAATTTAAGGAAATGCAGCTTTGATTTTTTCCTGCGAATCTTATAACTGTAGTACAGTACAGTTTATTTTAAAAGTATTTACCTCCTGTAATGTTTGACTGACTGGTGTGAGATTTGATGCATCTCATTGGAAGCAGTTTTCACTCCAATTACTTAGTCTGAGCTCTCCATAGTTACCAGTTATCTCAGCAGCTGTTTACTGTACGAGTTATAGCTCACCACCGCTTCCTCCCGCCTCTCTGCGATGTTAACGGCTGCACGCACCACGTGCTTTTGAGAGGGCAGTAAGAGGGACGGCGAGCTCCAAAATGGATGAGCGTGTGGCAATTCGACGTTGTACGCCGATTGATGTCATGTTCCTGCTAATTAAAATACTTTCCGCAAGCGCAGGCAACAGCAGCGCTGCGAACTTGCCGAAAATGGAGCCCACCACAGGACCTGCCGGAAGTAGGCAGAAGTGAGGCGGCTGCCATTATTTTCACCAAAACGGGCCTTCACGGCCAACGCTATGACCTCCAAGTTCTAAGCTAGAGTGTAAAGGGACCCAGGAGAAGCTCTGGTGTGGATGAGGGTTTTCTGTTCGATCAGTGACTCGCCAAAAACTACCTAGATATTGGGCAAGTGAAAACACACTCCATGTCATAAGGAGGGAGTGGGTCACCTATGGGAGAGTGCTAAAATACTGAATGCAATGTAGTGAAACCATAAACATAACCAGGACATTCTCCATCCATTGCTAAAGCTGAGCCAGGCCTGTAATACACTCTGAGAAAACTGTGAAGGAATGATCTCCATGTAGGATGTTTCTGACTTCAGCCCCTTGTGGTATTTTTGTTCCCCTTTGATATAAAACTCCACATAACAGTTCATTTTTAACCAATGGTAAAGTACAAAGGATTAGAAGAACTACCACCTGAATTCCTTGCAAGGCCTGAGAGAATGAACAGGTAGGAATGTGGTGTGAGAAAAATATCTTCTCGAAGAATGAAGATACCTTACAAGGCAAGTCACGTGTTCTTTCTTTAGCAGTGTGTAGAGGATACTGACTTAGAGACTGATCCAATGATATGCAGGATGGAGAACAGAAGCCCTTGGAGGGAGAAGAGCAGAATTCCCAGGCACTAGGACACATTAGTAAAACAATATTTTAATTTTGGTCAGCCAGGTACCTCGATGTGCAGAAAACCATCATCGTGCTTAATGGTCTCAAGTCCAATATTGCACTCTCCATCTAGGGACTCGCCCAACCTATCTACATCCATAAGGCTCATGTGCAGTTTGGCAATATCCAAGGCATCATGGACACCCAAATGTGTACAGGTGTACTGCAGTTTAACTAGATAGTTATTGCATATCTTACCCCATAGAGCACTTGTAAAATTCTCACTTCTTTTCCAGCCAGGACTACCCTGCCAGTTAAGCCATTGAATTACAAGGTAGCTGGAGCCAACTGGGAAGAATCCCAGCTCCCCGTGCCAGGTTTGACCCATCCAGGTTTCATTAATGAACGAGACTGGCTGATCAATCATGAACAGCACCCTGGAGTACTGTGGATTTGCTTTACTGAATCAGATTACTGAATATGTCAGAGAGTTCCAACTTTCCATTGACAGACATTCCATCAGAGCCAGCTCAACTCCAAAGAGATGCCACTTGCTCTCCTTTCCCCTGCCGCCTCATCAGGAAATAATCACTAGTTGGTCATTAGGCAACTCTTGCATATAGGTTTGCGCTCCTGCTAAGATATCAGTTACCATGAGTTACTCACTAGCAACATGGCAAGCAGTGCAATTCACCATGAAACGTATTCAGTTCATTGCCCCCATGCACCCGACCATACTATAAGCTCAACCATACCAGTGGTTCCACCAGAAGGCAGTGTCAAGCTGCAGCAGCACAGAAGACATTGAAGATTAGATATGAGTGCATTTTCTCTTACCTAGCCTGCAGTAATTGCTTCCAGCAGTTGGATATAATAAATACAAAAGATTTAGGACAGACCAGGAGACTTTTGTTTACACAGAGGGGTGTGAGGCTGTGGAGTTCAGTCGTAATTAGTGATTAAATCATGAATCAGGTCAACTTTTACAACTAGGTGAGACATATGGTTGAAGGAAATGGGGATAAAAGGGTATGTAAAACACAGCAGCCACTGCTCATGTGGAAGATAAACACCAACATAGACTGGTTGGATCAAATGGCCTGCTTCTATATTGTAATTTGTATAAAGTTGCTGACTCAGAATTTCCTCTCATCACCTATACAATGGGAGGGAGTTCCAGGATTTTGACCCAGCGACCATGAAGGAACGGCAATATATATCCAAGTTAGGATGGCGGGTGATTTAGAGGGGAACTTGGAGGTGATGGTATTCCTATGTACTGGCTGCCCTTGTCCTAGATGGTGGAGGTTGTGGGTTTGGGAGGGGCTGGCGAAGAAAGAAAAATAAAGACTTGCATTTATATAGCGCCTTTCACAACATCAGGATGTCCCAAAGCACTTTACAGCTAATGAAGAACTTTTGAAATTTACTGTTGTACTGTAGGAAATGCGTCAGCCAATTTGCACACAGCATAGGCTCACAAACAGCAATGTGATAATGATCAGATAATCTGTTTTAGTGATGTTGGGTGAGCAATAAATATTAGCCAGGACACTGAGGAGAACTCCCCTGTTCATCTTCAAAATAGTGCCATGGCTCTTTTACATCCACCTGAGAGGGCAGAGGCGACCTCCGACAGTGTAGCATTCCCTCAGTACTGTACTAGATTGTCCACCTAGATTATGTTCTCAAGTCTCTGGAGTGGGACTTGAACCATGACTCATTGGCGAGAGTGCTACAGCTGAGCTACAGCTGACATCTAAATAAAACCTAAGATAATCCAGGAGAATAGAGAATACTTATTGTTGCTACTCTTGGTGCGTTGCTGCTGTACATCCTGTAGATAGCATACACTGCAGCCATGGTACGCCAGTAGTGGAGGGAGTGAATGTTTAAGGTGGTGGATGGGTTGCCGATCAAGTGGACTGCTTTGTCCTGGATGATGTTGAGCTTCTTGGGTTGTTGCAGCTCCACCCACACATGCACGTGGAGAGTATTCCATCACACTCCCAACTTGTGCCTTGTAGGTTGTGGAGATGCTTTAAGGAGTCGCGAGTTAAGCCACTTGTCACAGAATACCCAGTGTCTGACCTACTCGAGTAGCCACAACATTTATGTGGCTGGTCCAGTGGAGTTCATTGTCAATGGCGGCCCCCCAGGATGAGGATGGTTGGGCGGGTGATTGGCGATGGTAATACCATTGAATGTCAAGGGGAAGTGGAAAGATTTTCTCTTGATGGAGATGAAAATTGTCTGGCACTTAATAAGCCCAAGCCTGGATATTCTCTAGGTCTTGTTGCATATGGGCATGGACTGCTACATTTTCTGAGGAATTACAAATGAAGCTGAACACTACACAATCATCAGCAAACGGCCCTGTAATGCATATACCTTTAAGTGGGGAACTATCTTTTACAGCTCATGTATACTGTAGTACCGGCAGTGACCACACCTGTATATAGCCCTGAGTAGTAATCTGTACAGATCAGTTCAACTGTGAGCCACGTTGAGTAAACACCTGTTGTACCGTTCTCCGCAGTTTGTGTCTTATTATACACGGACGTAACATTGGCGATGAGGAAGGTTCGAACCTACCTGCAACTCTGCATCACCTCCCGGGGATTCGTTCCTGGAGATCAGCGGATTGGAGGTCAAGGCCAGAGACTCGGGCGTCGACCACGGGCAACCGCCCAGTCATCCAGCAGAGACTCGAGAATTGCGGGGGAGGCTGTCGAGAACCAGGCTTGGCTTTCCAGTCGAGGTGGTCCAGCGACGGGCTGGCAACAGGTAGTGCGCAGACCCTTCCCGGAGAGCGGCGGGCTAGAGCCCGACCGAGCGCCACAGCAAAGGGCCGAGCAGCGTCGACGGGGGAGAGAGAGAGAGAGGGCAGAGCGTACAGGGCGCAGCTGGTATTCAGGGGCCGAGCAGCATCGGAGGGAGAGAGACGCGCAGAAACCCGCGAGGTGCCGCCATTGCCACGAGGACCGCCGAGAGCGGCGTTGGCAGCAGCGGGGGAGGAAGGAAAGCGCGGGAGACGCCATTTTAAACCACACCCAAAATGCCGAAGAGTGGCAGTATCACCGCATTTGACAATGAAGTCGAAGATTGGACTACATATGTCGAATGAATAGCGGTGTACTGCAAGGCAAGTGAGGTGTCAGATGACAAGAAAGCGTCGGTATTGTTAAATTTAATGGGTGTAAAGACGTATGGTTTATTACGAAATCTAGCAACCCCAACGAAGCCAATGGAAAAGAGTTTTGAAGACATAGTAACTGTAGTGTCCGAGTATAACTAATACACGGACTTCAGGAGAACAGTAGTAACAGGTATTTACTGAACAGAGGGTACTCTTTTATTTGGACCCCCAAAAAAACCCCAATTCAACTGTAAATAAACACAAGTTCAACTAAAGCTTAACAAATCAAATTAAAATTTGGTTTTCTGTGTTGATGATGCACTCCAGTCCCCGCGGCACCCATCGGTCGCGGAAATACTCAAGCGCACCGGCGGACACCGCGTGCTCCATCTCCAGGGCCACCCGGGCGTGAACATGGTCGTGGAAGAGATGCAGGCAATCCGGCTTGACGACCCCCTCGACCGCCCGCTGCCTGGACCAATTGATGGCTCTTTTAGCCAGGCCCAGGAGCAGGCCCACAAGGAGGTCCTCCAACCTGTCCGCTCCCCTCCGCACCGGGTGACCGTAGATCAAGAGCGTGGGACTGAAGTGCAACCAAAAATCGAGGAGCAGCCCCTTCAAGTAGCGAAAGAGGGGCTGCAACCTCTCACAATCCATATAAACGTGAAACACGGACTCCTCCAGGCCGCAAAAAATGCAGGCGGCCTGGGAGTCCGTGAACCTACTTAAAACCTTATTGCACGGGACCGCTCTGTGCAACACCCTCCAGGCCAAGTCCCCGATGGAACAAGGGAGGACTCCCGCATAGAGAGCCCTCCATTGGGGACCTCCGCTACTGCCGGTCGGCAAAATGCCACGCTAAGGCGTGTCCGGACGGTAGACGAAGATGGCAAAGTGGAGAGTGTGCAGGAGCAGCCCGTAGAGGAAACCCCTCCGCGCGGAATGAAAAGGCACGGAGTGTATTTCCTCGAGACGGCTCAAGTTGTGAGGCGCCGGTTCCCGAGGGGAGTTTCGGGGCCGGGCGCCGATGAGGAATTCCGTCCGAACGGTGGTAAGCTCGGACGGGATCACCCCACGTGCTTGAGCCGCCTCGATACACCTAGTGGAGTCGGGGCCCAGTGCCGCTTTTACCGATTCGATGGTTTCGACCGCGAGCCGGACGTTGGCCCAGGACAGGCGCCGCGCCAGCTCCTCCGGCGCCATCCAGCCCGCTCCTCCGCCATCGAGCAGGTCCCCGACTCTGGTCACCTTGCCAGCCACAGCCCTACCCTCCGCCAGCCGCCCGAACCCGTGTTCGTGGAGGTGCGGATTCCTGAGCAGCGGCTCCCGAAGGAGAGCCGCCGCTCCTGACGGGGGAGAGCTCCGCCTGGAAGCGACGTAGTTCCAAACCCATAGTAGTTCCTGGTAGAAGACAGGCAGCTCCCGCAGGCCGGCACGCCTGCTGCCCACTTTCGCAAACAGGAGCTGCGTGTCGTAATTGAGGCCATGCAGCTGGCGGAAGAAAAACGTCGCCAGCGCACACCATCTCGGAGGATTCTCGACGTACAGGTATCTCTGCAGCGTCCGAAGACGGAAAGTCGCAGCCTGGGTGCGAAGGCACACCAGCGCCTGACCGCCCTCCCTAAGCGGGAGACACAGAACCGCGGCAGAGACCCAGTGCTTCCTTTTGTCCCAGAAGAAGTCGATGAGCTTCTTCTGAATCTTGGCGACAAACGCAGGGGGAGGGATCAAAGTGACCAACCGGTACCACAACATGGCGGCCACCAGCTGGTTTATGACCAGCGCTCGACCCCTGTAGGACAACACTCGGAGCAGTCCTGTCCAGCGTCCTAGGCGAGCGGTGACTTTGGCCTCCAGCTCTTGCCAGTTCGCCGGCCAAGCGTCCTCGGCAGGGCTAAGGTAGACTCCCAAATAGAGGAGGTGCGTGGTGCTCCAGGCGAAAGGCCTGAACTCCTCCGGCAGGGAGTCCACCCGCCACTGACCCACCAGGAGTCCGGAACATTTCTCCCAGTTGATCTTGGCGGAGGATGCGTCCGAGTAAATCTGCTGGCATTCCCGCATCCTCCGCAAGTCAGCGGGATCCGTGACCGTGAGGAGCACGTCATCGGCGTAAGCCGAGAGGACCACCTCCACGCCCGGCCCTTGCAGAGCCAGTCCCGTCCACCTCTTCCGCAAGAGGCGCAGGAAAGGCTCCACGCAAATGGCATATAACTGACCGGACATGGGGCATCCCTGACGCACCCCCCTCCCGAAGCGAAGGGGCGCCGTCAAGGACCCGTTAACTTTAATCAGACACTCCGCGGCGGCGTACAGAAGTCGGATCCGGGCGACGAAATGCGTCCCGAACCCGAATGCGCGCAGAGTCCCGAAGAGATACTCGTGATCCACCCTGTCGAACGCCTTCTCCTGATCCAGGGAAAGGAAGGCGACCGACAGACCAGCCCTCTGGGAGTGGTGGACCAGGTCCCGGACCAGATGGATGTTATCGTGGATGGTCCGGCCCGGGACCGTGTAGGACTGGTCGGGGTGGATCATGTGGGCCAGCACGGTGCCAAGGCGAGCAGACATGGCCCTGGCAAAGATTTTATAGTCCGTGCTGAGGAGGGAGACCGGGCGCCAGTTCTTAAGGAGGCGGAGATCGCCCTTCTTAGGCAGCAGGACAATGACCGCCCTGCGCCAAGAGAGGGGCATCTCCCCGGTCGCCAAACTTTCCCCCAGGACCCGCGCGTAGTCGCCCCCCAAGACGTCCCAGAACGCCCTGTGGAACTCCACGGTCAGCCCGTCCAGCCCCGGGGACTTTCCCCTAGAGAGCTGGCGGAGGGCGCCGGTCAGCTCCGCCAGACTTAGCGGAGCGTCCAATTTTTCGGCGCCCTCCGGGCCAACCTTCGTCAGGTCCTCCCACAAAACTCTGCGCGCATCCTCGCTGGACGGATCTGGAGAGAACAGAGCCCCGTAATAGGCGCGGGTCTCCGCGCTGATTCCCTCCGGATCCGAGACCAGAGATCCGTCGTCGGCCAGCAGCCCCAAGAGCTGCTTACGGACCCCCCGTCTTTTTTCCAGCGAGTAGAAGAAGGGGGAGCCGCGGTCCAGGTCCCGCAGGAGCTGGATCCGCGACCTCACGTACGCGCCTCGGGACCCGACGAGCTGCAGGTCCTTCAGCGCGCCCTTCTTCTCTTCGTACACCTTCCGCAGGGCCGGGTCCACAACGACCTGACCGAGACGTGACTCCAGGTCGAGCACCTCCTTCTCCAACCGCCCGACCCGGGCCTCCCGCCTCTTGGTCGACCCCTTCGCGTACTCCTGACAGAAGAGACGGATGTGAGCCTTGCCCACATCCCACCATAGCCTCAAGGAGGGGAAGCCACCCTGCTTCCTTCTCCAGTCGGCCCAGAATCGACGAAACGAATCCCGGAACCGTGCGTCCTCCAGCAGCAGGTTGTTAAAATGCCAGTACACGGACCCCCCCCGCGCGCGCAGCGGAGTGGAGCGAGCTCCGCCCACACCAGGTGGTGGTCCGTGCACGGCACCGGCCGCATGGAAGCTGCCGGAACGCAGGAGACAAACGCCCGGGAAATGTAGAGGCGGTCGATTCTGGACCTTCCTCCCCCAGACCTCACGCTAGTGAAGGCGCTGGAGTCGGGGTGGAGATTTCGCCAGACGTCCACCAAGTCGAAGGACCCAACCAGGTCCCTCAACTTCTCCATCGCCGCCGGGCTTCGCGGGGGACCCGAACGGTCCCTCGCCTCGAGGGTGCGGTTAAAATCCCCCCCGAGGATGACGCACTCGCCCACGTCGATGGAGCCCAAGAGAGCGGACACTTCTTCGAAGAAGCGCACTTGCTGCGCACTGGTCTGAGGGGCGTACACGTTCACTAGATGGAGCGGCACGCCCCCCAGGCGAACAGTGACATGGAGCAAGCGGCCCGGCACGTGCTCCTTGACCCCCAAGATCTCCGGCTGAAAATGCGGGGCCAGCAAGATAGCCACCCCGCTGGAATTGTTGGAGAGGTGACTCATGCTGACCCCTCCTTGCCACTCCAGGAGCCACGTGGCTTCGTCTCCCGGAACGGTGTGGGTTTCTTGCAGGAAGCACACCGCATACTTCCCGTCCCGAAGGACCGAGAAGTTATTGAATCTGCGGCGCGCCTCCCTGCTGCCGTTGATGTTGAGGCTGGCTATGGTTATCTTCATGTCAGAAGCATAGTGCAACCTCTACCTACACCTAACGGGGCGAGGAAGCACAGCCGCTGGTCCGCCGCCACTTCCTCAGCAGCCCAGTGAGAAACGTTGTGAGCCGACGCAGCTCGAGCGGGTTCACACCCTCGTCCGCGCCCAAGATCTTAACGGCGGCGCGGACGGAATCGATGAGCAGCGCCAGCTCCGACCACCTGTCGAGGGCCAGCCGGACCTTATTGCGCTGACCCAGGCACGTGGCCATAAAATCCCGGAGTTCCCTTACGGAAATGAGGGGAGACTCGGCAAGGGGCACGAGGTCATCCATTGCCACGTCAGCGCTGGAGTCCGAATCGTCCTCCGTGCCCATCACCGAGTCCCCATCCTCCTCCAGGGGGTCGTCACCAGCGGCCGACCCGTCCGCCGCGCAGTGCGAAGCGAACGACTCGGCCGCGCCAGCCAGCCCCGCCTCCGCCCGGATCCCACCCCCAGGATCGGCGGCAGAGGATTTCTCCCTGGGCTCCTCTAGGGGTGCCGGGCCAGAAGACGGCGGCGGTTCAGAGCTCCCCTCCGCCTCAGACGCCGGAACGACCGGAGAAACCGGGGAGAGAACAATTTCCAGCTCCTCCAGTATGTCCGGCACCAGAGACGCAGCCAGGGGGCCATCCTCCTCCCCGCCACCAACCTCCGACCCAGCGGACGGGGGGTTTTGAATTAAAAGCTCTACCAGGACGAGCATCCCCTGGGAGACGTCCGGGTCGCATTGGGCGAGCTCATTATCCTCGAGCTCGCCCGACCCAGCCCCCAGGCTGCCCGACCCGGCGAGGGGTAACGACACCGATAAAAGGTCAACTTCAATTACTGCCGCGGGTTGTTCCGCAACCCCCCCCCACGGGCAGGGTCTCATCCCCATCCCCGGGAGGCACGTGCTGGACAGACACATCTGCCTCAGCCTCCCGAGGGACAGGCGACCCCTGCCGATCGCTGGTGATGACGACAGCGCTGGGGGGGCGGGGGGGCGCAGTACCCGCGGCGGGCGACGACTCCCCCTGCTCGGAGGAACCTTCCTCCTCCTCCTCATCCAGGGGGTCGCGCCTTCTTTTTAGCACGGAGGGAGCGAGGGAGACCTCCATGTCTGCAAAGGCCTCCTCCTCGACTCCCTCCGGCGGAGCAGGTTTGTCGGGTTCCTCGGGCCCGAGCCCGGCCGCAGGTATTGGCATTACCGCTGCGGCGGTTGCGGCCACAGGCTCGGGCACGGGGCCCCTCCCGCTCACATCTGCCCTGATCAACTCCGCGAGGAGCGCGGGTGTAAGGGGCTCAAGGGGCAAGGGCTCACCATCCACGGGGGGGCCTGCCCCAAGGTGCTTCTTTTTTCCCCGCGCCTTCTTTCCGGCCGGACACGCTCCCTCCCCCCCGCCGGAGGCCTTGGTGGCATCGGCCCCCGATGTCAACCGCGCATCAGACGTACTTGACGCGCGGGCAGATCCGGGAGGAAGGGCGGCGGCGCCAGCCTCGGCCGCATGAGATGATCCGGCGGCCTTGGAGGCAGGGCAGTTCCTCCTGATGTGCCCCACCTCCCTGCAGGCATGGCACCTCACACCGTCCGACGTCCAAAAGGCGCGGTAGGCGGTCCCCTCGTGGAGGACGACGAACGCCCCTTCAGTGTCCTCCTCCCGCGCCAGCTGGATAAACAGCTGGCGCCGGAAGGAGAAGACGTGGCGAAGGCTGGCCTCCCGGAAGCCGAGCGGGATGGGCGTGATCCCCGACCTCACCTTCCCAAGTTGTCGCAAATGGGGAAGGAGGAGCTCACCAGGAACATAGGGCGGGACGTTGGAAATAATGATCCTCTGCGCGGTGGCCTCGAGAGGATCCACCGGCAGGAAGGTCCCGCCCACGGTGAGCCCCTTGGCGACAGCCAGGGACACCGCCCGCTCCGACCCCAGGAAGAACACAGCCTTCCCATACATTTTCGAGGCCGCGACGATGGCTGAGGGGCCGACAACCCCAGCCATGGCCTTGACGCAGGCCTCGATGGTCATAGTGGGGTGAGTGTAGCTCTTCACCCCAAGCTTTTTCGTTATTAATCGAAAAGGTGACGGGGCAGCAGGAACAGCGGGAGCAGCTGTGGCTGTGGCTACCACTCTCGCATAGGTCCCGGCTGGCCCCGCCACCGGCGAAGATGCAGTCGCCATTCTGGGGTGCTTTTTTTAAGGGCTACACTCACCCCAAGTCACAGGCCTGAAGGTGTTAATGGCCTCGGTGTATATATATATATATTTTTTTGTCCTCTATTGAGCAGAGGGAGCTGATTAAAATGAGGACACATCTCTCTCCTTATTGATTTAAATTGGGAGAGGAGCCCTCGCCCCTCTGCTCAATTGGCAATTAATAAAATAGATGAAACTAAGGTGCCTTAGAAAGACAGGCAGAGAGAGACAAAGAGAGAGAGAGGTGGGGGGGTGGGAAGGAGGGAGGCCGCAAAGGGCAGTGTTGCCACTCAGGATGGTGGGTGGGTGTAGGCAGGGTTGCACTCTCCGATGGAAAAAGTCTTTGGTGATGGTGGTCTTCTGGCAGGGGGAGAAGACGTCTTCACCTGGAAAAGCTGGAGAAGCCCAGGCTTAGTCCTGCAACAGGTCTTAACGATGTAATTAAATTAAATTAAGGACTTCACCTTGGGCAGCTCCAAGCTCTCCCAGGGCAGGCAATAGAAGGGATGCTAATTAGTGGTGTGTGTGGCCTAGCTTTTAACAAGAGCACACACACACACTACACCCCTTGATGATCCGGCCTTGCTTCTTCTTTTCTCCCCCCACCTAAAATACAAAGTCTTGGGAGAGTGCCCCAAATAACACCCACCTGTAGATGTTCCGGATGAAGTTTTCTTCCCTCCTTTCAAGCAGTTGGCTTCTCTCCCCTCTCTCCCTCTCCTGAAGTGGAGGCCAATTTGGGGAGGCAGTGATAGAAAGGCCTCTCCCCTGGTTGATGTTGATGTAGGCCTCCTTTCTCCTTCTCCTCCTCTGTCCTCTCTCTCCAGGCACCTCAGTTGATGTAATGATCGTGGAATTGGTGGTGGTGGTGGTGGTCCAACGTTCTCCTCCTCTTCCTGGTCAGGGGACCACCACTTTAATCCACTCTCCAAAGTCTGGCTGCTCCCTCTGCTCGTGCTTGCAGCTGAACAGAGGGTACTCTTTTATTTGGACCCAAAAAAAACCAATTCGACTGTAAATAAACAAAAGTTCAACGAAAGCTTAACAAATCAAATTAAAATTTGGTTATCCGTGTTGATGATGCACTCCAGTCCCCGCGGCGCCCACCGGTCGCGGAAATACTCAAGCGCACCGGCGGACACCGCGTGCTCCATCTCCAGGGCCACCCGGGCGCGAACATGGCCGCGGAAGAGATGCAGGCAATCCGGCTGGACGACCCCCTCGACCGCCCGCTGCCTGGACCAATTGATGGCTCTTTTAGCCAGGCCCAGGAGCAGGCCCACAAGGAGGTCCTCCAACCTGTCCGCTCTCCTCCGCACCGGGTGACCGTAGATCAAGAGCGTGGGACTGAAGTGCAACCAAAAATCGAGGAGCAGCCCCTTCAAGTAGTGAGAGGGGCTGCAACCTCTCACAATCCATATAAACGTGAAACACGGACTCCTCCAGGCCGCAAAAAATGCAGGCGGCCTGGGAGTCCGTGAACCTACTTAAAACCTTATTGCATGGGACCGCTCCGTGCAACACCCTCCAGGCCAAGTCCCCGATGGAACAAGGGAGGACTCCCGCATAGAGAGCCCTCCATTGGGGACCTCCGCTACCGCCGGTCGGCAAAACGCCACGCCAAGGCGTGTCCGGACGGTAGACGAAGATGGCAAAGTGGAGAGTGTGCAGGAGCAGCCCGTACAGGAAACCCCTCCGCGCGGAATGAAAAGGCACGGAGGGTATTTCCTCGAGACGGCTCAAGTTGTGAGGCGCCGGTTCCCGAGGGGAGTTTCGGGGCCGGGCGCCAATGAGGAATTCCGTCCGAACGGGGGTAAGCTCGGACGGGATCGCCCCATGTGCTTGAGCCGCCTCGATACACCTAGTGGAGTCGGGGCCCAGTGCCGCTTTTACCGATTCGATGGTTTCGACCGCGAGCCGGACGTTGGCCCAGGACAGGCACCGCGCCAGCTCCTCCGGCGCCATCCAGCCCGCTCCTCCGCCATCGAGCAGGTCCCCGACTCTGGGCACCTTGCCAGCCACAGCCCTACCCTCCGCCAGCCGCCCGAACCCGTGTTCGTGGAGGTGCGGATTCCTGAGCAGCGGCTCCCGAAGGAGAGCCGCCGCTCCCGATGGGGGAGAGCTCCGCCTGGAAGCGACGTAGTTCCAAACCCATAGTAGTTCCTGGTAGAAGACAGGCAGCTCCCGCAGGCCGGCACGCCTGCTGCCCACTTTCGCAAACAGGAGCTGCGTGTCGTAATTGAGGCCATGCAGCTGGCGGAAGAAAAACGTCGCCAGCGCACACCATCTCGGAGGATTCTCGACGTACAGGTATCTCTGCAGCGTCCGAAGACGGAAAGTCGCAGCCTGGGTGCGAAGGCACACCAGCGCCTGACCGCCCTCCCTAAGCGGGAGACACAGAACCGCGGCAGAGACCCAGTGCTTCCTTTTGTCCCAGAAGAAGTCGATGAGCTTCTTCTGAATCTTGGCGACAAACGCAGGGGGAGGGATCAAAGTGACCAACCGGTACCACAACATGGCGGCCACCAGCTGGTTTATGACCAGCGCTCGACCCCTGTAGGACAACACTCGGAGCAGTCCTGTCCAGCGTCCTAGGCGAGCGGTGACTTTGGCCTCCAGCTCTTGCCAGTTCGCCGGCCAAGCGTCCTCGGCAGGGCTAAGGTAGACTCCCAAATAGAGGAGGTGCGTGGTGCTCCAGGCGAAAGGCCTGAACTCCTCCGGCAGGGAGTCCACCCGCCACTGACCCACCAGGAGTCCGGAACATTTCTCCCAGTTGATCTTGGCGGAGGATGCGTCCGAGTAAATCTGCTGGCATTCCCGCATCCTCCGCAAGTCAGCGGGATCCGTGACCGTGAGGAGCACGTCATCGGCGTAAGCCGAGAGGACCACCTCCACGCCCGGCCCTTGCAGAGCCAGTCCCGTCAACCTCTTCCGCAAGAGGCGCAGGAAAGGCTCCACGCAAATGGCATATAACTGGCCGGACATGGGGCATCCCTGACGCACCCCCCTCCCGAAGCGAAGGGGCGCCGTCAAGGACCCGTTAACTTTAATCAGACACTCCGCGGCGGCGTACAGAAGTCGGATCCGGGCGACGAAATGCGTCCCGAACCCGAATGCGCGCAGAGTCCCGAAGAGATACTCGTGATCCACCCTGTCGAACGCCTTCTCCTGATCCAGGGAAAGGAAGGCGACCGACAGACCAGCCCTCTGGGAGTGGTGGACCAGGTCCCGGACCAGATGGATGTTATCGTGGATGGTCCGGCCCGGGACCGTGTAGGACTGGTCGGGGTGGATCATGTGGGCCAGCACGGTGCCAAGGCGAGCAGACATGGCCCTGGCAAAGATTTTATAGTCCGTGCTGAGGAGGGAGACCGGGCGCCAGTTCTTAAGGAGGCGGAGATCGCCCTTCTTAGGCAGCAGGACAATGACCGCCCTGCGCCAAGAGAGGGGCATCTCCCCGGTCGCCAAACTTTCCCCCAGGACCCGCGCGTAGTCGCCCCCCAAGACGTCCCAGAATGCCCTGTGGAACTCCACGGTCAGCCCGTCCAGCCCCGGGGACTTTCCCCTAGAGAGCTGGCGGAGGGCGCCGGTCAGCTCCGCCAGACTTAGCGGAGCGTCCAATTTTTCGGCGCCCTCCGGGCCAACCTTCGGCAGGTCCTCCCACAAAACTCTGCGCGCATCCTCGCTGGACGGATCCGGAGAGAACAGAGCCCCGTAATAGGCGCGGGTCTCCGCGCTGATTCCCTCCGGATCCGAGACCAGAGATCCGTCGTCGGCCAGCAGCCCCAAGAGCTGCTTACGGACCCCCCGTCTTTTTTCCAGCGAGTAGAAGAAGGGGGAGCCGCGGTCCAGGTCCCGCAGGAGCTGGATCCGCGACCTCACGTACGCGCCTCGGGACCCGACGAGCTGCAGGTCCTTCAGCGCGCCCTTCTTCTCTTCGTACACCTTCCGCAGGGCCGGGTCCTCGACGACCTGACCGAGACGGGACTCCAGGTCGAGCACCTCCTTCTCCAACCGCCCGACCCGGGCCTCCCGCCTCTTGGTCGACCCCTTCGCGTACTCCTGACAGAAGAGACGGATGTGAGCCTTGCCCACATCCCACCATAGCCTCAAGGAGGGGAAGCCCCCCTGCTTCCTTCTCCAGTCGGCCCAGAATCGACGAAACGAATCCCGGAACCGTGCGTCCTCCAGCAGCAGGTTGTTAAAATGCCAGTACACGGACCCCCCCCGCGCGCGCAGCGGAGCGAGCTCCGCCCACACCAGGTGGTGGTCCGTGCACGGCACCGGCCGCATGGAAGCTGCCGGAACGCAGGAGACGAACGCCCGGGAAATGTAGAGGCGGTCGATTCTGGACCTTCCTCCCCCAGACCTCACGCTAGTGAAGGCGCTGGAGTCGGGGTGGAGATTTCGCCAGACGTCCACCAAGTCGAAGGACCCAACCAGGTCCCTCAACTTCTCCATCGCCGCCAGGCTTCGCGGGGGACCCGAACGGTCCCTCGCCTCGAGGGTGCAGTTAAAATCCCCCCCCGAGGATGACGCACTCGCCCACGTCGATGGAGCCCAAGAGAGCGGACACTTCTTCGAAGAAGCGCACTTGCTGCGCACTGGTCTGAGGGGCGTACACGTTCACTAGATGGAGCGGCACGCCCCCCAGGCGAACAGTGACATGGAGCAAGCGGCCCGGCACGTGCTCCTTGACCCCCAAGATCTCCGGCTGAAAATGCGGGGCCAGCAAGATAGCCACCCCGCTGGAATTGTTGGAGAGGTGACTCATGCTGACCCCTCCTTGCCACTCCAGGAGCCACGTGGCTTCGTCTCCCGGAACGGTGTGGGTTTCTTGCAGGAAGCACACCGCATACTTCCCGTCCCGAAGGACCGAGAAGTTATTGAATCTGCGGCGCGCCTCCCTGCTGCCGTTGATGTTGAGGCTGGCTATGGTTATCTTCATGTCAGAAGCATAGTGCAACCTCTACCTACACCTAACGGGGCGAGGAAGCGCAGCCGCTGGTCCGCCGCCACTTCCTCAGCAGCCCAGTGAGAAACGTTGTGAGCCGACGCAGCTCGAGCGGGTTCACACCCTCGTCCGCGCCCAAGATCTTAACGGCGGCGCGGACGGAATCGATGAGCAGCGCCAGCTCCGACCACCTGTCGAGGGCCAGCCGGACCTTATTGCGCTGACCCAGGCACGTGGCCATAAAATCCCGGAGTTCCCTTACGGAAATGAGGGGAGACTTGGCAAGGGGCACGAGGTCATCCATCGCCACGTCGGCGCTGGAGTCCGAATCGTCCTCCGTGCCCATCACCGAGTCCCCATCCTCCTCCAGGGGGTCGTCACCAGCGGCCGACCCGTCCGCCGCGCAGTGCGAAGCGAACGACTCGGCCGCGCCAGCCAGCCCCGCCTCCGCCCGGATCCCACCCCCAGGATCGGCGGCAGAGGATTTCTCCCTGGGCTCCTCTAGGGGTGCCGGGCCAGAAGACGGCGGCGGTTCAGAGCTCCCCTCCGCCTCAGACGCCGGAACGACCGGAGAAACCGGGGAGAGAACAATTTCCAGCTCCTCCAGTACGTCCGGCACCAGAGACGCAGCCAGGGGGCCATCCTCCTCCCCGCCACCAACCTCCGACCCAGCGGACGGGGGGTTTTGAATTAAAAGCTCTACCAGGACGAGCATCCCCTGGGAGACGTCCGGGTCGCATTGGGCGAGCTCATTATCCTCGAGCTCGCCCGACCCAACCCCCAGGCTGCCCGACCCGGCGAGGGGTAACGACACCGATAAAAGGTCAACTTCAATTACTGCCGCGGGTTGTTCCGCAACCCCCCCCACGGGCAGGGTCTCATCCCCATCCCCGGGAGGCACGTGCTGGACAGACACATCTGCCTCAGCCTCCCGAGGGACAGGCGACCCCTGCCGATCGCTGGTGATGACGACAGCGCTGGGGGGGCGGGGGGGCGCAGTACCCGCGGCGGGCGACGACTCCCCCTGCTCGGAGGGACCTTCCTCCTCCCGGTCCTCCTCCTCATCCAGGGGGTCGCGCCTTCTTTTTAGCACGGAGGGAGCGAGGGAGACCTCCATGTCTGCAAAGGCCTCCTCCTCGACTCCCTCCGGCGGAGCAGGTTTGTCGGGTTCCTCGGGCCCGAGCCCGGCCGCAGGTATTGGCATTACCGCTGCGGCGGTTGCGGCCACAGGCTCGGGCACGGGGCCCCTCCCGCTCACATCTGCCCTGATCAACTCCGCGAGGAGCGCGGGTGTAAGGGGCTCAAGGGGCAAGGGCTCACCATCCACGGGGGGACCTGCCCTAAGGTGCTTCTTTTTTCCCCGCGCCTTCTTTCCGGCCGGACACGCTCCCTCCCCCCCGCCGGAGGCCTTGGTGGCATCGGCCCCCGACGTCAACCGCGCATCAGACGTACTTGACGCGTGGGCAGATCCGGGGGGAAGGGCGGCGGCGGCGGCGCCAGCCTCGGCCGCACGAGATGATCCGGCGGCCTTGGAGGCAGGGCAGTTCCTCCTGATGTGCCCCACCTCCCTGCAGGCATGGCACCTCACACCGTCCGACGTCCAAAAGGCGCGGTAGGCGGTCCCCTCGTGGAGGACGACGAACGCCCCTTCAGTGTCCTCCTCCCGCGCCAGCTGGATAAACAGCTGGCGCTGGAAGGAGAAGACGTGGCGAAGGCTGGCCTCCCGGAAGCCGAGCGGGATGGGCGTGATCCCCGACCTCACCTCCCCAAGTTGTCGCAAATGGGGAAGGAGGAGCTCACCAGGAACATAGGGCGGGACGTTGGAAATAATGATCCTCTGCGCGGTGGCCTCGAGAGGATCCACCAGCAGGAAGGTCCCGCCCACGGTGAGCCCCTTGGCGACAGCCAGGGACACCGCCCGCTCCGACCCCAGGAAGAACACAGCCTTCCCATACATTTTCGAGGCCGCGACGATGGCTGAGGGGCCGACAACCCCAGCCATGGCCTTGACGCAGGCCTCGATGGTCATAGTGGGGTGAGTGTAGCTCTTCACCCCAAGCTTTTTTGTTATTAATCGAAAAGGTGACGGGGCAGCAGGAACAGCGGGAGCAGCTGTGGCCGTGGCTACCACTCTCGCATAGGTCCCGGCTGGCCCCGCCACCGGCGAAGACGCAGTCGCCATTCTGGGGTGCTTTTTTTAAGGGCTACACTCACCCCAAGTCACAGGCCTGAAGGTGTTAATGGCCTCGGTGTATATATATATTTTTTGTCCTCTATTGAGCAGAGGGAGCTGATTAAAATGAGGACACACCTCTCTCCTTATTGATTTAAATTGGGAGAGTGGCCTCTCCCCTCTGCTCAATTGGCAATTAATAAAATAGATGAAACTAAGGTGCCTTAGAAAGACAGGCAGAGAGAGACAAAGAGAGAGAGAGAGAGAGAGAGAGAGGTGGGGGGGTGGGAAGGAGGGAGGCCGCAAAGGGCAGTGTTGCCACTCAGGATGGTGGGTGGGTGTTGGCAGGTTTGCACTCTCCGATGGAAAAAGTCTTTGGTGATGGTGGTCTTCTGGCAGGGGGAGAAGACGTCTTCACCTGGAAAAGCTGGAGAAGCCCAGGCTTAGTCCTGCAACAGGTCTTAACGATGTAATTAAATTAAATTAAGGACTTCACCTTGGGCAGCTCCAAGCTCTCCCAGGGCAGGCAATAGAAGGGATGCTAATTAGTGGTGTGTGTGGCCTAGCTTTTAACAAGAGCACACACACACACTACACCCCTTGATGATCCGGCCTTGCTTCTTCTTTTCTCCCCCCACCTAAAATACAAAGTCTTGGGAGAGTGCCCCAAATAACACCCACCTGTAGATGTTCCGGATGAAGTTTTCTTCCCTCCTTTCAAGCAGTTGGCTTCTCTCCCCTCTCTCCCTCTCCTGAAGTGGAGGCCAATTTGGGGAGGCAGTGATAGAAAGGCCTCTCCCCTGGTTGATGTTGATGTAGGCCTCCTTTCTCCTTCTCCTCCTCTGTCCTCTCTCTCCAGGCACCTCAGTTGATGTAATGATGGTGGAGTTGGTGGTGGTGGTCCAACGTTCTCCTCCTCTTCCTGGTCAGGGGACCACCACTTTAATCCACTCTCCAAAGTCTGGCTGCTCCCTCTGCTCGTGCTTGCAGCTGAACAGAGGGTACTCTTTTATTTGGACCCAAAAAAAACCAATTCGACTGTAAATAAACAAAAGTTCAACTAAAGCTTAACAAATCAAATTAAAATTTGGTTTTCCGTGTTGATGATGCACTCCAGTCCCCGCGGCGCCCACCGGTCGCGGAAATACTCAAGCGCACCGGCGGACACCGCGTGCTCCATCTCCAGGGCCACCCGGGCGCGAACATGGCCACGGAAGAGATGCAGGCAATCCGGCTGGACGACCCCCTCGACCGCCCGCTGCCTGGACCAATTGATAGCTCTTTTAGCCAGGCCCAGGAGCAGGCCCACAAGGAGGTCCTCCAACCTGTCCGCTCCCCTCCGCACCGGGTGACCGTAGATCAAGAGCGTGGGACTGAAGTGCAACCAAAAATCGAGGAGCAGCCCCTTCAAGTAGTGAAAGAGGGGCTGCAACCTCTCACAATCCATATAAACGTGAAACACGGACTCCTCCAGGCCGCAAAAAATGCAGGCGGCCTGGGAGTCCGTGAACCTACTTAAAACCTTATTGCACGGGACCGCTCCGTGCAACACCCTCCAGGCCAAGTCCCCGATGGAACAAGGGAGGACTCCCGCATAGAGAGCCCTCCATTGGGGACCTCCGCTACCGCCGGTCGGCAAAACGCCACGCCAAGGCGTGTCCGGACGGTAGACGAAGATGGCAAAGTGGAGAGTGTGCAGGAGCAGCCCGTACAGGAAACCCCTCCGCGCGGAATGAAAAGGCACGGAGGGTATTTCCTCGAGACGGCTCAAGTTGTGAGGCGCCGGTTCCCGAGGGGAGTTTCGGGGCCGGGCGCCGATGAGGAATTCCGTCCGAACGGGGGTAAGCTCGGACGGGATCGCCCCACGTGCTTGAGCCGCCTCGATACACCTAGTGGAGTCGGGGCCCAGTGCCGCTTTTACCGATTCGATGGTTTCGACCGCGAGCCGGACGTTGGCCCAGGACAGGCGCCGCGCCAGCTCCTCCGGCGCCATCCAGCCCGCTCCTCCGCCATCGAGCAGGTCCCCGACTCTGGTCACCTTGCCAGCCACAGCCCTACCCTCCGCCAGCCGCCCGAACCCGTGTTCGTGGAGGTGCGGATTCCTGAGCAGCGGCTCCCGAAGGAGAGCCGCCGCTCCTGACGGGGGAGAGCTCCGCCTGGAAGCGACGTAGTTCCAAACCCATAGTAGTTCCTGGTAGAAGACAGGCAGCTCCCGCAGGCCGGCACGCCTGCTGCCCACTTTCGCAAACAGGAGCTGCGTGTCGTAATTGAGGCCATGCAGCTGGCGGAAGAAAAACGTCGCCAGCGCACACCATCTCGGAGGATTCTCGACGTACAGGTATCTCTGCAGCGTCTGAAGACGGAAAGTCGCAGCCTGGGTGCGAAGGCACACCAGCGCCTGACCGCCCTCCCTAAGCGGGAGACACAGAACCGCGGCAGAGACCCAGTGCTTCCTTTTGTCCCAGAAGAAGTCGATGAGCTTCTTCTGAATCTTGGCGACAAACGCAGGGGGAGGGATCAAAGTGACCAACCGGTACCACAACATGGCGGCCACCAGCTGGTTTATGACCAGCGCTCGACCCCTGTAGGACAACACTCGGAGCAGTCCTGTCCAGCGTCCTAGGCGAGCGGTGACTTTGGCCTCCAGCTCTTGCCAGTTCGCCGGCCAAGCGTCCTCGGCAGGGCTAAGGTAGACTCCCAAATAGAGGAGGTGCGTGGTGCTCCAGGCGAAAGGCCTGAACTCCTCCGGCAGGGAGTCCACCCGCCACTGACCCACCAGGAGTCCGGAACATTTCTCCCAGTTGATCTTGGCGGAGGATGCGTCCGAGTAAATCTGCTGGCATTCCCGCATCCTCCGCAAGTCAGCGGGATCCGTGACCGTGAGGAGCACGTCATCGGCGTAAGCCGAGAGGACCACCTCCACGCCCGGCCCTTGCAGAGCCAGTCCCGTCAACCTCTTCCGCAAGAGGCGCAGGAAAGGCTCCACGCAAATGGCATATAACTGGCCGGACATGGGGCATCCCTGACGCACCCCCCTCCCGAAGCGAAGGGGCGCCGTCAAGGACCCGTTAACTTTAATCAGACACTCCGCGGCGGCGTACAGAAGTCGGATCCGGGCGACGAAATGCGTCCCGAACCCGAATGCGCGCAGAGTCCCGAAGAGATACTCGTGATCCACCCTGTCGAACGCCTTCTCCTGATCCAGGGAAAGGAAGGCGACCGACAGACCAGCCCTCTGGGAGTGGTGGACCAGGTCCCGGACCAGATGGATGTTATCGTGGATGGTCCGGCCCGGGACCGTGTAGGACTGGTCGGGGTGGATCATGTGGGCCAGCACGGTGCCAAGGCGAGCAGACATGGCCCTGGCAAAGATTTTATAGTCCATGCTGAGGAGGGAGACCGGGCGCCAGTTCTTAAGGAGGCGGAGATCGCCCTTCTTAGGCAGCAGGACAATGACCGCCCTGCGCCAAGAGAGGGGCATCTCCCCGGTCGCCAAACTTTCCCCCAGGACCCGCGCGTAGTCGCCCCCCAAGACGTCCCAGAACGCCCTGTGGAACTCCACGGTCAGCCCGTCCAGCCCCGGGGACTTTCCCCTAGAGAGCTGGCGGAGGGCGCCGGTCAGCTCCGCCAGACTTAGCGGAGCGTCCAATTTTTCGGCGCCCTCCGGGCCAACCTTCGGCAGGTCCTCCCACAAAACTCTGCGCGCATCCTCGCTGGACAGATCCGGAGAGAACAGAGCCCCGTAATAGGCGCGGGTCTCCGCGCTGATTCCCTCCGGATCCGAGACCAGAGATCCGTCGTCGGCCAGCAGCCCCAAGAGCTGCTTACGGACCCCCCGTCTTTTTTCCAGCGAGTAGAAGAAGGGGGAGCCGCGGTCCAGGTCCCGCAGGAGCTGGATCCGCGACCTCACGTACGCGCCTCGGGACCCGACGAGCTGCAGGTCCTTCAGCGCGCCCTTCTTCTCTTCGTACACCTTCCGCAGGGCCGGGTCCTCGACGACCTGACCGAGACGGGACTCCAGGTCGAGCACCTCCTTCTCCAACCGCCCGACCCGGGCCTCCCGCCTCTTGGTCGACCCCTTCGCGTACTCCTGACAGAAGAGACGGATGTGAGCCTTGCCCACATCCCACCATAGCCTCAAGGAGGGGAAGCCCCCCTGCTTCCTTCTCCAGTCGGCCCAGAATCGACGAAACGAATCCCGGAACCGTGCGTCCTCCAGCAGCAGGTTGTTAAAATGCCAGTACACGGACCCCCCCCGCGCGCGCAGCGGAGCGAGCTCCGCCCACACCAGCTGGTGGTCCGTGCACGGCACCGGCCGCATGGAAGCTGCCGGAACGCAGGAGACGAACGCCCGGGAAATGTAGAGGCGGTCGATTCTGGACCTTCCTCCCCCAGACCTCACGCTAGTGAAGGCGCTGGAGTCGGGGTGGAGATTTCGCCAGACGTCCACCAAGTCGAAGGACCCAACCAGGTCCCTCAACTTCTCCATCGCCGCCGGGCTTCGCGGGGGACCCGAACGGTCCCTCGCCTCGAGGGTGCAGTTAAAATCCCCCCCGAGGATGACGCACTCGCCCACGTCGATGGAGCCCAAGAGAGCGGACACTTCTTCGAAGAAGCGCACTTGCTGCGCACTGGTCTGAGGGGCGTACACGTTCACTAGATGGAGCGGCACGCCCCCCAGGCGAACAGTGACATGGAGCAAGCGGCCCGGCACGTGCTCCTTGACCCCCAAGATCTCCGGCTGAAAATGTGGGGCCAGCAAGATAGCCACCCCGCTGGAATTGTTGGAGAGGTGACTCATGCTGACCCTTCCTTGCCACTCCAGGAGCCACGTGGCTTCGTCTCCCGGAACGGTGTGGGTTTCTTGCAGGAAGCACACCGCATACTTCCCGTCCCGAAGGACCGAGAAGTTATTGAATCTGCGGCGCGCCTCCCTGCTGCCGTTGATGTTGAGGCTGGCTATGGTTATCTTCATGTCAGAAGCATAGTGCAACCTCTACCTACACCTAACGGGGCGAGGAAGCGCAGCCGCTGGTCCGCCGCCACTTCCTCAGCAGCCCAGTGAGAAACGTTGTGAGCCGACGCAGCTCGAGCGGGTTCACACCCTCGTCCGCGCCCAAGATCTTAACGGCGGCGCGGACGGAATCGATGAGCAGCGCCAGCTCCGACCACCTGTCGAGGGCCAGCCGGACCTTATTGCGCTGACCCAGGCACGTGGCCATAAAATCCCGGAGTTCCCTTACGGAAATGAGGGGAGACTCGGCAAGGGGCACGAGGTCATCCATCGCCACGTCGGCGCTGGAGTCCGAATCGTCCTCCGTGCCCATCACCGAGTCCCCATCCTCCTCCAGGGGGTCGTCACCAGCGGCCGACCCGTCCGCCGCGCAGTGCGAAGCGAACGACTCGGCCGCGCCAGCCAGCCCCGCCTCCGCCCGGATCCCACCCCCAGGATCGGCGGCAGAGGATTTCTCCCTGGGCTCCTCTAGGGGTGCCGGGCCAGAAGACGGCGGCGGTTCAGAGCTCCCCTCCGCCTCAGACGCCGGAACGACCGGAGAAACCGGGGAGAGAACAATTTCCAGCTCCTCCAGTACGTCCGGCACCAGAGACGCAGCCAGGGGGCCATCCTCCTCCCCGCCACCAACCTCCGACCCAGCGGACGGGGGGTTTTGAATTAAAAGCTCTACCAGGACGAGCATCCCCTGGGAGACGTCCGGGTCGCATTGGGCGAGCTCATTATCCTCGAGCTCGCCCGACCCAGCCCCCAGGCTGCCCGACCCGGCGAGGGGTAACGACACCGATAAAAGGTCAACTTCAATTACTGCCGCGGGTTGTTCCGCAACCCCCCCCACGGGCAGGGTCTCATCCCCATCCCCGGGAGGCACGTGCTGGACAGACACATCTGCCTCAGCCTCCCGAGGGACAGGCGACCCCTGCCGATCGCTGGTGATGACGACAGCGCTGGGGGGGCGGGGGGGCGCAGTACCCGCGGCGGGCGACGACTCCCCCTGCTCGGAGGGACCTTCCTCCTCCCGGTCCTCCTCCTCATCCAGGGGGTCGCGCCTTCTTTTTAGCACGGAGGGAGCGAGGGAGACCTCCATGTCTGCAAAGGCCTCCTCCTCGACTCCCTCCGGCGGAGCAGGTTTGTCGGGTTCCTCGGGCCCGAGCCCGGCCGCAGGTATTGGCATTACCGCTGCGGCGGTTGCGGCCACAGGCTCGGGCACGGGGCCCCTCCCGCTCACATCTGCCCTGATCAACTCCGCGAGGAGCGCGGGTGTAAGGGGCTCAAGGGGCAAGGGCTCACCATCCACGGGGGGGCCTGCCCCAAGGTGCTTCTTTTTTCCCCGCGCCTTCTTTCCGGCCGGACACGCTCCCTCCCCCCCGCCGGAGGCCTTGGTGGCATCGGCCCCCGACGTCAACCGCGCATCAGACGTACTTGACGCGCGGGCAGATCCGGGGGGAAGGGCGGCGGCGGCGGCGGCGCCGCCAGCCTCGGCCGCACGAGATGATCCGGCGGCCTTGGAGGCAGGGCAGTTCCTCCTGATGTGCCCCACCTCCCTGCAGGCATGGCACCTCACACCGTCCGACGTCCAAAAGGCGCGGTAGGCGGTCCCCTCGTGGAGGACGACGAACGCCCCTTCAGTGTCCTCCTCCCGCGCCAGCTGGATAAACAGCTGGCGCCGGAAGGAGAAGACGTGGCGAAGGCTGGCCTCCCGGAAGCCGAGCGGGATGGGCGTGATCCCCGACCTCACCTCCCCAAGTTGTCGCAAATGGGGAAGGAGGAGCTCACCAGGAACATAGGGCGGGACGTTGGAAATAATGATCCTCTGCGCGGTGGCCTCGAGAGGATCCACCGGCAGGAAGGTCCCGCCCACGGTGAGCCCCTTGGCGACAGCCAGGGACACCGCCCGCTCCGACCCCAGGAAGAACACAGCCTTCCCATACATTTTCGAGGCCGCGACGATGGCTGAGGGGCCGACAACCCCAGCCATGGCCTTGACGCAGGCCTCGATGGTCATAGTGGGGTGAGTGTAGCTCTTCACCCCAAGCTTTTTCGTTATTAATCGAAAAGGTGACGGGGCAGCAGGAACAGCGGGAGCAGCTGTGGCTGTGGCTACCACTCTCGCATAGGTCCCGGCTGGCCCCGCCACCGGCGAAGATGCAGTCGCCATTCTGGGGTGCTTTTTTTAAGGGCTACACTCACCCCAAGTCACAGGCCTGAAGGTGTTAATGGCCTCGGTGTATATATATATATATATTTTTTTGTCCTCTATTGAGCAGAGGGAGCTGATTAAAATGAGGACACACCTCTCTCCTTATTGATTTAAATTGGGAGAGGAGCCCTCGCCCCTCTGCTCAATTGGCAATTAATAAAATAGATGAAACTAAGGTGCCTTAGAAAGACAGGCAGAGAGAGACAAAGAGAGAGAGAGAGAGAGAGAGGTGGGGGGGTGGGAAGGAGGGAGGCCACAAAGGGCAGTGTTGCCACTCAGGATGGTGGGTGGGTGTAGGCAGGGTTGCACTCTCCGATGGAAAAAGTCTTTGGTGATGGTGGTCTTCTGGCAGGGGGAGAAGACGTCTTCACCTGGAAAAGCTGGAGAAGCCCAAGCTTAGCCCTGCAACAGGTCTTAACGATGTAATTAAATTAAATTAAGGACTTCACCTTGGGCAGCTCCAAGCTCTCCCAGGGCAGGCAATAGAAGGGATGCTAATTAGTGGTGTGTGTGGCCTAGCTTTTAACAAGAGCACACACACACACACACTACACCCCTTGATGATCCGGCCTTGCTTCTTCTTTTCTCCCCCTACCTAAAATACAAAGTCTTGGGAGAGTGCCCCAAATAACACCCACCTGTAGATGTTCCGGATGAAGTTTTCTTCCCTCCTTTCAAGCAGTTGGTTTCTCTCCCCTCTCTCCCTCTCCTGAAGTGGAGGCCAATTTGGGGAGGCAGTGATAGAAAGGCCTCTCCCCTGGTTGATGTTGATGTAGGCCTCCTTTCTCCTTCTCCTCCTCTGTCCTCTCTCTCCAGGCACCTCAGTTGATGTAATGATGGTGGAGTTGGTGGTGGTGGTCCAACGTTCTCCTCCTCTTCCTGGTCAGGGGACCACCACTTTAATCCACTCTCCAAAGTCTGGCTGCTCCCTCTGCTCGTGCTTGCAGCTGAACAGAGGGTAACTTAAGACTGAAATACAGAAGCCTGCTATGGCTTTATATACAGGGGTGGTCACTGCTGGTACTGCAGTATAGAATCAGTTCTTTTCTTAAAGGTACATACACAACAGTAACGATACTAAAGGAACATTTAAACCCCACACCGCTGCTGATAGCAGAAAGATTCAAGTTTCACAAACAGAACCAGCATAAGGATGAAAGCAATGCTGATTATTTAACAGAACTGCGCAAACTATCGAAACACTGCCAGTTTGGAGCGGGACTGGCAGATACCTTAAGGGACAAGTTTGTGTGTGGGCTTCAAAGTGAAGGAACCCAGAAACGGCTTTTATCTGAAAAGGACCTTATGCTGGAAAAGGCTTTCAGCATTGCGGTATCATATGAAGCAGCAGCACGGGGCGCTGCAGAGATACAACAGAGACCGCAAGAATATGGCACAAACGAAATGTCATATGGAACAGAGAAGTGCTATCGCTGCGGCAGAACAACACACGACCAGAATGATTGCTGGTTCAAAGACAAAGTGTGCAGACAGTGTGGAAAAGTAGAACACATAGCACGAGTCTGCAGGTCAGGAAAGAAAACCAGCAATAAGAAACCGACCAAAGGAAAGTACAAGAAGGTACATAAGATGACGGAGAATAGTTCAGGCGAACAAAAGAGTGATAACGACTCCGAAAGCAGGGAACTGAGTTGTCTGAAACTACATAATGTGATCACAACGGAGGATCACCGAACCATTTGGGTCACTCTCAAGTTAGCAGGAGTCCAGGTAAAGATGGAATTGGACACAGGATCAGCTGTAACAGTCATAAACCGACAGGACTACGAGCGGCTATTCTCACACATACCCTTGAGAGACACAAAAATTTTGAAGACGTACACGGGGCAAAAAGTCTACCCCAAAGGAAAAATAAGGGTGACCATTATATATAACAGTAAGGAAACACCAAAACTAGACCTGTATGTATTACAAGATGGAGGACCACCATTACTGGGACGTGAATGGATCTGGAAAATACAACTGGATTGGCATTCCATACAGGCACTGACTGTGGCTGACAAAAAGGATGACGACGTCACACCTGGGCGACTGTCAAAGATCCTAACTGATGCGAAAGAAGTGTTCCAGCAAGGACTCGGAACACTAAAAGGCATGACAGCGACGATTAAAATTGAAGAAAACGCAAGCCCAAAATTTTTTTAAGGCCAGACCGATGCCTTATGCGATCCGCCCAGCCGTCGAAGCAGAGCTGGAGAGTCTGGAACGTTCAGGTGTACTGTCCAAGGTAGACTGGAGCGAGTGGGCTACACCCATCGTCCCTGTGATGAAAAAGTCGTTGAGCAGCACGCCTGGGGAACCAAGGAAGGTTCGCATCCGTGGGGACTTTAAGGTACCAGTGAACCCGGTCCTTCACACCGTACAATATCCACTTCCGTGGATTGAAGATATTTTCGCCTCGCTATCTGGAGGGAAATGCTTCACTAAGACTGATCTGGCCCAGGCGTATCTGCAAATGGAGGTAGTAGAAGCATCAAAAAAATACCTCACAATCAACACCCATAAAGGTCTCTACCTATACAACGGGCTGGTATTCAGGGTAGCATCAGCTCCGGCTATTTGGCAGAGGGCAATGGAACAAGTCCTGCAAGGGATCCCAGGGACCCAGTGTTATTTGGACGACATCCTGGTCACGGGCGAAAATGACAGTGATCACCTTGCCAACCTGGAGCAGGTGCTCACTAGATTGCAGGAATATGGGCTCTGAGCTAACCGCCCCAAATGCGAGTTTTTTAGAAAACAGATCTCGTATTGTGGCCACGTTATTGATAAAGAGGGGTTACATAAGTCCCCAGAGAAGATTGAGGCAGTAGTCAAGGCTCCAGCACCGGAAAATGTGTCACAACTGAGGTCGTTCCTCGGGCTGGTAAACTACTACCATAAGTTCTTGCCAAATTTGTCTACAATACTACACCCACTGAACACCCTACTGCAAACTGGGGTGCCATGGAAGTGGAGTGACGAATGTAGACGAGCTTTCCAGAAGAGTACAACACTAATCACATTGAAAGAGGTATTGGCCCATTACAACCCAGCATTACCAATTCGGTTGGCATGTGATGCGTCACCCTACGGCATTAGAGCGGTGCTGTCGCACAAATTCTCGGACGGCTCAGAGAGGCCAATAGCCTTTGTGTCACGATCACTAACCTCAGCCGAGCGTAACTACGCCCAGATTGACAGGGAGGCCCTCAGCCGAGTGTGGGGAGTGATAAAGTTCAATCACTATCTGCACGGGCAGAAATTCACCTTGCTGACGGATCACCAGCCTCTTGTCTCCATTTTTAATCCGAAGAAGGGCGTTCCGGTGATGACTGCGCAACGACTACAAAGATGGTCACTTTTTCTAGGGGCGCACCACTAGGAGATTGAATATAAAGGGCACGAAACAGCATGGAAATGCTGATGGGCTATCACACCTGCCACTGCCTACTGCGGAGGAAGCACCAGCAGTGGATCCTGTCGAAATATTCCATTCGACTATAGTTGAATACCTACCGGTAACTAACGCTTGTATCGAAAAGGAAACCCGAAATGACCCGACACTGTCTCGGGTATATGATTTAACGGTGAAGGGATGGCCAGCACATGGCGACTCACTGTTGCCAGCATTCTCGACAAGGAGAGAACAGCTGTCAGTGTGCCGGGGGACCTTGATGTGTGGATCCCGAGTGGTAATTCCACCCAAGTTAAGGGATAGAGTGCTCAATGAGCTTCATGAGGGTCATCTGGGAGGGGTAAAAATGAAAAGCCTAGCCAGGGCTTATGTGTGGTGGCCGGGAATTGATAAACAAATCGAGGACCTGACCAAGAGTTGCTCAGGATGCCAGAAAGTCCAAAATGCACCACCACAGGCCCCTCTACACCCATGGGAGTGGCCCTCATCTCCATGGCAACGGGTGCATATTGATTTTGCTGGTCCAATCATGGACTCAATGTTTTTAATAGCCGTGGATGCGCACTCGAAATGGCCCGAGGTCATCAAAATGTCCTCCACCACCACGGAGAAAACTATTGCAGTCCTACGGACCATTTTTGCCAGGAATGGCTTGCCAGAACAGATTTGCTCCGACAATGGACCACAGTTTGTGTCCGAAGAGTTCCGGAGGTTCTTGAAAAAGAATGGGGTAAGGCATTACGCATCCGTCCCGTATCATCCAGCCACAAATGGATTGGCTGAGAGGTTCGTACAAACCTTTAAGAAGGCAATAAAGGCTAGGTACAATGACAACATTCCGCTGCAGCACAAGGTGGACAATTTCCTGTTCGCCTACCGGAATGCGACACATGCAGTCACCAACCAGGCCCCAGCCATGATGATCTTTAACCGAAGGTTAAGATCTCGCCTGGATTTGCTCAGACGAAACGTACAAAGAGATGTTGAGAGTAAGCAATTCCAGCACATCCATGAGAAGCCAACAAGGAGCTTCAATGTAGGGCAACCAGTCTTGGCCCGCGACTACCGAACAGAAAAATGGCAGCCAGGAACGATATGCACACGCAGGGTCCACTAATGTACACAGTGGATGTTGGGGAGAGCATCGTGAGACGCCATGCTGACCAGATCCTAGAGTCACAGGAACAAGTCAACCCCATGCCTCGCCCATACGTACCTGGTGATGAACCAGACGTGCAGATCGCATCTACCCCAGAAACAGTAGCATCGGAAGCTGATGAACCAACCGACGACAGGGGGCCAGAATCGCCTCCGCACCAAGAGCAAGACACTCGGGAAAGGCGCTATCCAGAAAGGATCAGGAAGCCTCCCCAAAGACTGAATATATAAATAGACTATTTTCAGCTAATGTTGCATGTTAAAAGTGTTAATTGTAATTAGTTTGATATTTAATTGTTAAATGAGTGTTATGGTACTATTAATCTAAAAGGGGAGGAATTGTAATGTATATACCTTTAAGGGGGGAACTATCTTTTACAGCTCATGTATACTGTAGTACCGGCAGTGACCACACCTGTATATAGCCCGGAGTAGTAATCTGTACAGATCAGTTACAGTGTGAGCCACGTTGAGTAAACACCTGTTGTACCGTTCTCCGCAGTCTGTGTCTTATTATACACGGACGTAACAGGCCCCACTTCTGACCTATAATGGAGTGAAGCTCATTGTTGAAGCAGCTGAAGATAGTTGGGCCTAGTATGCTGCCCTGAACTCCTGCAGCGATGTCCTGGGGCCTCCAACAAGAACCACAACCATCTTTGTGCTAGGTAAGACTCCAGCCACTGGAGAGTTTTCTCCCTTATCCCCATTGACTTCAGTTTTATTGGGCTCCTTTGGTGCCACACCAGTCGAATGCTGCCTTGATGGCAAGGACAGTCACTCTCACCTCACCCCTGGAGTTCAGCTTTTTTGTCCATGTTTGGACCAAGGCTGTAATAAGGTCTAGCCAAGTGGTCCTGGCGGAACCCAAACTGAGCATCAGTGAGCAGTACACTTAACCAAAGTGCTGTCATTCTCAGTGAACCCAGAATTGTTTTGACCGCTCACTAAGCAGCTGGAATGGCCTTCCCAAAGGGCATACTCCTGTTCTGCATAATAATGGAAGAGGAGCAGCAGAGGCAAGAGGCTCTGAGTGAGCAGCTTCCCATTTGCTATTGCCCCCAATGGTGGTACTGCATTTGGGCTTCTTTTATGCTGGTCTTTACTTTATGGCATAGACAAATGAGCTCTACAGGAAATTTGGGTTTAAATTCCCGTCAGCAGGATAAGCATAGAAACCAGTCTAAATGGGATTGAGGAAATTCTGGGCTGTAAGTTTCAAATGCCATGTAACAAATGTGCTACAGCATTGCTGCCCTCCCAGAGGATTATTCTGTCTTTGTAAACCCTATCACATGCAGTTGAGAACAGTGGTGGGCAATCAGGCAACTAATGAGAGGATACTTAATGAACATCCCCATCCACAACCATGACACAGCCCAGCACAAGTGCAAGAGTAAAGCTGAAGTGTTTGCAAGTGTCTTCAGACAAAGGTGGCAAGTGAACAATCCTACACGGCCTCCTCCTAAGGTCACCAGCATCATAGATGTCAGTTCCAGCCAATTCAGTTCACTCCACATGACATTAAGTAGCTGAGTATGTTGAACACAGTGGAGGCTATGAGCTCTTAAAACATCCTGGCATTAATTCTGAAGACCTCCACACCAAAACATACCAGCCCACTAGCCAAGCTGTTCTCGTACAGCTATGGCACTGGCATTTGCCTAACAATGTGGAAAATTGCCCAGGTATGTCATATCCACAAAAAACAAGACAAATTTAACCCGGCTAATTACCACACTGTTGGCCTCCTCCAATCAGCAAAGTGATGGAAGGAATCATCACCATCACTATCAAGTGCTGCTTACTCGCCAATAACCAGCTCACCGATGCTCACTTTAGAATCCACCAGAGCCATTCAGCTTCTGACCTTGTCACAACCTTGATCCAAACATGGATACAAGATCAAAATGCAAGGTGAAAGGCCAGAGTAATTGCCTTCAACAGCAAGGCAGCATTTCACTGCAAATGGCACATGGAACCCTAACAAAACTGAAATCAATGGGAACACCCTGCAGTGACTGGAGACAGAGGAAAACGGCCGTGGTTGTTGGCTGCCGATCATCGCTTCCCCAGGAAACCACAGCAGGAGTTCACAGCTGCATCCTTGGCCCAACTATTTTCAGCCGCTTTATCAATGAACTTCCCTTTGTCTTACGGTCATTGAATAGGGCTGTTCACTGACAATTCTACAATGTCCAGCTCCATTCACAACTCCTTCGATAATGCAGTAGCCTATGCCAGTTTACAGCTGGACCTAGAAAATCTCAAGACTTGGGCAGACATATGGCAACTAACATTTGTGCTACATGAGTGCCAGGCAATGATCGTTTCCAATAAGAATGCCCAACTACCTCCTTCAACGGCACCACCATTGCCAAGACCCCACCATCAACATTCCAGGGTCACTATCAACCTGAAGCTTAACTGAACCAGTTTTATCAATATAATGACTGCCAGAGATGGGGAGAGGCTAGATTTTCTGCAATAAGTGGCTCAGCTCCTGACCTCTCAGTACTTCTCCACTATCTACATGGCTCAAGGCAGGGGGGGGGGGTGATGGACTACTCATCACCTGTCTGCATGGATGTAGCCACAACATGCAAGGAATTCGACACCATCCAGGACAAAGCCATCTGCTTGATCAATGCCCCATCTAACAAATTCGATATCCACTCCTTCTGTCACTGGAACAGTGTGGCAGTAGTATGTACTAACAGGATACACTACAGCAACTCACCAAGGTTACTCAAAAGCATCACCCAGCTCCATGAACTCTACCACCAAGACAGACAAGAGCAACAATGTCATGAGAATACCATCTCCAATTCCCATTCAAGTCACATACCACCCTGACTTGGACATATATTGCCGTTCCTTCATTATTCCTGATTCGAAATGCTAGAATTCTCCACCTAATACCATTGTGGGAACTGTAACAATTCAAGGAGAAGGCCCACCACCACATTTTCAAGACAACTAGGGGTGGGCAATAAACGTAGCCTTGCAGTGTCACCCACATCCCGAGAACATAAGTAAAGTAAAGTTTATTAGGACAGCCATTTTATTAGCTCCAATGCACACATCAGTAACTTATGCGGATTTCAATTTTGTCTTTAAATAAATGTTTTGTGTAAACAACATTTAAGACATAGAAACATTACATTTTGACATTAAAAAATAACAGAATCTTCTGTAAACCATTGTCGAACTGAATTCAAATAACCAGAATTTCCCAAATTCTTTTTCTAAATGCACTGTACATTTCTGGCACAGAAATATTGAACAACATGGCCCGTGCAAAAATGAGATATGCACAAAGCTTAGGTAACACCTGCCATCAATCAGGTTTTTATGGGAAAAAATGTTTTAAGTTCCCGAGATAACATAATTCTATACATTTTCTTCAAGTATTTATATGAATTTTCAATATTAAAAGAGGTGGTCAATTTTTCTGCTTTACGGAATACAGGTGAAAATTATGGAATATTTCCAGTTTGACTTTGGGTTGTGTCAAAGTAGTTATTTCTGAAAGCAAATATTTTTTTTTTAAAAAGCTAAAAATAGAATATACCACTTGATCATTAAAGGAAACCATGTTTCTATTAGAGGTGTGATGGAGTTTTTTTTAAACACAAAAATCACACTTTTAGTTAAACAACTGTGTTAGTGTTGTTTGTATTGACCACTGGATAAAAAATCTTGATAATTTATTTTAAAATGGCTTTGGCTCAGACACATATTACTTCAGAGACGGATACCTGATGCATCATGCATGTGCCCCACCCTTCATTACCTCAGTCAAAATCCTTCGATATAAGGATTAAACAAATACAAAGACTTTTCCAACTTATTACTGCAATGTAATATCCACCACCATTATAAGAACATAAGAAATAGGAGCAGAAGTAGGCCAATCGGCCCCTCGAGCCTGCTCCGCCATTCAATAAGATCATGGCTGATCTGATCCTAACCGCCAATCCACTATCACAGAACCATCTCCTGAATCTAACAGAATTAGACACACGAAACAGGAGCAGGATCAGGCTACACGGCCCCTGGGCCCACTCCGCTACCCACAGGGCCATGACCGATCCGAACTTAGACTCATGTCCAAATTCCTACCCGCTCCCCGTAACCCTTAATTCCCTTTACTTCTAGGAAACTGTCTATTTCTGTTTTAAATTTATGTAATGATGTAGCTTCTACAGCTTTTTGGGGCAGCATATTCCATGGACCTACCACCCTCTGAGTGAAGTAGTTCCTCCTCATCTCAGTTTTGAAAGAGCAGCCCCTTATTCTAAGACTATGCCCCCTAGTTCTAGTTTCACCCATCATCGGGAACATCTTCCCCGCATCCACCCGATCCAACCCCTTCACAATCTTATATGTTTCAATAAGATCGCCCCTCATTCTTCTGAACTCCAATGAGTAGAGTCCCAATCTACTCAACCTCTCCTCATATGTCCATCCGCTCATCCCCGGGATTAACCGAGTGAACCTTCTTTGTACTGACTCGAGAGCAAGTATGTCCTTTCTTAAGTATGGACACCAAAACTGTACGCAGTATTCCAGGTGCGGTCTCACCAATACCTTGTACAACTGAAGCAATACCTCCCTATTTTTATATTCTATCCCCCTAGCAATGAAAGCCAACATTCCATTGGCCTTCTTAATCACTTGCTGCACCTGCATACTAACCTTTTGAGTTTCGTGCACCAGGACCCCCAGATCCCTTTGTACTTCAGTACTTTCCAGTTTCTTGCCATTAAGATAATAACTTGCTCTACGATTTTTCCTGCCAAAGTGCATAACCTCACACTTTCCAGTATTGTATTCCATCTGCCAAATCTCTGCCCACTTACTTAGCCTGTCGATGTCCCCTTGCAGGTTTTTTATGTCCTCCTCACTCACTACTTTCCCTCCCATCTTAGTATCATCTGCAAACTTTGATATGTTACACTCGGTCCCCTCCTCCAAATCGTTAATATAGATTGTAAAGAGTTGGGGACCCAGCACTGACCCCTGCGGAACACCACTAGTTACTGATTGCCAGTCTGAGAATGAACCATTTATCCCAACTCTCTGCCTTCTGTTAGATAGCCAATCCTCTATCCATGCCAGAATATTACCCCCAATCCTGTGATTTTTTATCTTAAGCAATAATCTTTTGTGTGGCACCTTGTCAAATGCCTTTTGGAAGTCTAAATACACTACGTCCACTGGTTCCCCTTTATCCACCCTATATGTTACTTCCTCAAAGAACTCCAGCAAATTTGTCAAACATGACTTCCCCTTCATAAAACCATGCTGACTTTGTCCTATTAAATTATGATTATCCAAATGTCCTGTTACTGTCTCCTTAATAATGGACACCAAAATTTTACCTACCACAGATGTTAGGCTAACCGGTCTATAGTTTCCAGCCTTCTGTCTACTGCCCTTTTTAAATAAGGGTGTTACATTAGCAGTTTTCCAGTCTGCTGGGACCTTTGCCGAGTCCAGGGAGTTTTGGAAAATTATTACCAATGCATCCACAATCCACAATTATTGTTTACTATATGCATCCATTTGATCCCATTCACCGTATAGTGCAAATTATAAGTTTTATTCAGATATGTGAATAGTCATTTGCTTAAAATAAAACTAATAGCAACTTCAAACCCTACATCATGATCAGCTTTACTTGCCTTGGATCAATAGCACACTGTCTACTATATATTCAGAATAACAAAAACTTGCATTTATATAGTGCCTTTAATGTAGAAAAATGTCCCAAGGTGCTTCACAGAAAACAGAAGCCAAGCAAAAGGATGAGAGATTAGGAGGGATGACCAAAATCTTAAATCAAAAAGATAGGTTTTAAGGAAAGTCTTAAAGGAGAAGAGAACAGACAGATATCTATGTCAGAGAGTGGGTCGAGATTGGGCAAGGTTTCCGAAGTGGGTGATACTGTGGAGCATTGTGCCAAAGAGCCACCTTGTTTAGCTACATAATAGTGATTGCATTTCACAAAAAAAGTAATCCAGTGGTTGTAAAGTGCTTTGGGATGCAATAAGATGCCATATAAATGCAGGTTTGTTCTTTCTTCAGTTTGGAAAGACTGTAAGGGAAGTACAATGATAAGTATACCTCGTACATATTTTACAGCTTAAAACTAACTCACAGGTGTGACGAAAATAGGTTGACATGATCTTTTTATAAGCACAGGAACTGTGCAATATATGTAAAACTTTAAATATACAATAGAGCAATAAATAAATATTCATCATCCAAATTTCTCTCTTCTCCTGAAGGGAAGGACTCTTGCTGGGTTACGGTTTTATAAGCAGTGGGTGCCCTCGAGCACCTTCTCCACCCGTAAATCTAGATGCTGACCGTCAACAAGCTCTTCGAGTATATCACAGTCTTTATGTCATCCACCTGCATTCACTGGCAAACAAGTGACTGGAGCACAATCTGGAGAAGGAACTATGATTGATTTTTAATTCTCCCTCCCTACATCGTTCGAACTGCTGTCTTGGCTGAGATTAGGTAACTCAGCACACCCCAAAGATCAAACTCCTGGGACCTTCTTTGTGTCTCACAAGGTGATGCATCATTTGGGTTAGTTTTATCTGATACTGGCATCAAATTTTGTTCTTCAGGTTTGGATCTTCTGTTGTTTTATCACATACATACTCTACGTTTTCTGGAGGCAGTCATTGCACAATGTTCTTATTGATGGTACATTAAAATCAAGAACCACAGTTTTCTCAGTGGCTCAGGGAATTTATATGGTGAGCACCTAAGCCATAGGTGCCATGAAATCGGCAGTTTGTTTCCCAGGTCTGTGCTGAGTTTTCTGATCCACCAAGGCATTGGTTAAGACATTAAAACTAGCCTCAGGACTTATAGCTTAGGGAGGGGAAAATCAGCAAGGGTTCCCGCTTCTGATTGCTATCCAGTAAATCCCATTGGAAATGCGTCTGTGTAGGTGGTGGGTGAGGGCAGGATTGGGATGAGCTGCCATTCCCATCATGGGTGCATAGCCTGCTGACATTCGCCATCAAAACTCTGACATAAAGGGTACCAGCGGGGAACTGTAGTCCAGCAAAGAGTCAATGCTTTAAAGAGAGGAGGGAACGTGGAGAGAAAATTGGTAATGAATAGAAAACAAGAACCAGTAAAAGAAATTAGTGGCACATTATTACACGTTTGCCAACATTTTCCTTCAAAAAGGTCACTTTAGTTGACATTACTTTCTGCCATTCCTTAATGTAATTTGACTTTAGCCTCTGTGGTTTTGCTGAGTTTTGAATGAATAGAAGTCATAAGGAAGATAGCCAGTAAAGCTAAGGCAGCTCCAAGTCTTGGCGGGCCGCACATGTTGAACTCCTGAACAATCCCAGAAAGCAGTGGGGCAAGTATACGTGCAACAGCAGTCACTGACTGACCAGCTCCTATCAGCGTACCTCTGGCCTGCCTCCCACCTCGGCTCAATTCCATGTCAGTGATGCACATGCGGCCAATAGTGGTTGAAAATCCCAAAACAGTTGAGCACAATACAACTATCCATATGGACGTTGCAACAGAGTACATCACCATCATGCAGCACGTGAGGATGCTTGAATGTAACAATAGTAATAAGATTTTGTTGTTGTACAGTCTGGTGACAGAGCCAGCTATAAAACCTGATAGAGCTCCAATTATTCCACCGTAACTGATGAGATATCCTATTAGTCTTGGTGTTACACTAAATCTTTCTTCAACGGCCAGAACAAAGTTGCTGTAATACAGGAGGTTAGCTAGGGCCATCAGAAACTTTACCAGGAAGACATCCCACAGATTAGAACAAACCAATCCTTTTATCTTTTGTCCCACTGACATACACTGACTCCAGAGAGGATTTGATGTTTTGGGCCTCACCACTCCATTGGTTGCTGTGACCAACGGGTCAGTAGTTCTATTCCTAATTTCTTCTCTCCATAAAGTAGTGCACTTGGTCTCACAATTCATTTCTGTCAAGAGCAGTTCTTTTGTTGGAACGTACAACCATTCTTTGTAAGGCAACCACCAAACAACGCCTATAATAGTAAAGTATAGTTAAAAAGAGAACATCGACACCACGGAAATGCAATACAATCTCGGATATTGGCATTTAAATACAACAACAATTTATATATCTGTAGCACTCCTCATGTAGAGAGATGTCCGAGAGCACAGTAGAGGGTGGTGGACAAGGAGTAGACATAGCAGGAGGGGCAGGTGAAGGCAGGCAATGGTTCAGAGGTTAAAAGAATGCAGTTTTGATAACAGATTGGTTGTAGAAATGGAAAGTGGGCTCGAGGTCAAGCAGTACACAAAGGGAGATAAATTGGGTAGCACCCATTTTGGGGCACTAACCTCGCCGGGACGCTAATTTTAATGCCCCGAAAATGTTAGCGCCCCTACCCGTAAATTCAGTAGAAGCGCCCCAAGAAGGAGGTGGAGCGCTACTGGAAGCATTCCACCCGCTTCTTGGGGCGCTACTACTCAATGTCGCAGTGATACGTGCAGCAGTGCCGCGTCATTGCAGGCCTCCTCCCCTGATTAAAGGGGAGGGGCTTTGCGCTGCGTGCACCGGGGTCCTGCTGGACCACTGGGGAGTTGGGTGCCATGGAAACAGCCCGGCACTCAAGACGAGTGCCAGGCTGAGCGATCGCGGCCTGCACACTGCATACAAATGTGAAAGGTGGGCAGGTGCTGGCAGTCGGCCAAAATAAAAATGGCCGCACGACATCTGCCCTTTAAATTGCGCTATCGCCGCTGCACAACCACCCCCGATCCTGTCGCACATATCGCCCAGTGATAGGTGAGGGGGCACAAACGGGGCGCTGCGCACGGCAAGGACGTCATCATCGCTAGCGCTGCGGTGCGGGGCGCTACCCGTTACCACCACCACTAACCTCTTGCTGAATTTTGTGGGAGGCGTGAGCGGTGCTGCGCCCGGGCACTAGGGCATTTGCGCCCCATTAGCTCCCTCGGGGGCGCTAACGAGAGGCGCAAAGCAACCCAATTTCTAGCCCAAAGGTTCCGCACCTCTGAGCTTCACCCGAGGTGAAATTTGATGGAGTCAAAGCAAGTGGTTGTGGTAGCCGAGGATGGCTTCAGTTTGTCAACATTTGGCTTGAGAATGTTATGGCTCATCCAGACCCTAATTTTGAGTAGGTAGAGAGAAACAACTGTCTGGGGTTGATGTAGGCGGCTGAGAGATAGAGCTGAGTATTGTCAGTATTCATATAAAAAGATGTATTGATTGTTTGTTGGGTTCAAATCTAATATTTTCTTCTCTTAAGAATGCCTAGTGGCTACTATAAAACTGAGAGTGTATACTGTTTTTTATCATTAGCAATTGATTTACCATTTTCAGTCATTCCAGACTGATTCGGAGCATAGTTTGCAGATGTGGACTGGACATGGACCTGAATCAATATGTATAACAGAACGTACTGAACTCCTTCAAAAGTGACAACATATTCCATAACCCGAGAGCCCTACTGTTTAATAAGAACTTTTTTTGCAGAGTTATGAATCATATTAGATGAGGAAAAGAAAGAGGTCTACAAGAGTGGCCTATGAGAGTGCAGGATTGATGGGCTTCACCTGAACAGTGATGGGGCCTATGTTAGCTACATAAACGCTAGCAAGGGGAAAAAAAAGGAATGGGTTGCAGAATTAATAAAGGATTCTCTCACAGGGCTAGAATAAAAGGATGTTTTAGGGGGTTGCGTTAAGACAGATCCATTTGGATAGAATTAAGGAATAGGTAGTGTTAGATCTGTTAATTTCAGTGGACCACAATAATCTGAGGTCAACGCACTAAAATAAAAGATTGAGAGTCCGGTGGTAGGTTTTAAATAGTCGATTTATTGCAGCACTGACTTACATGTTTGACTTTCCTTTGTTCTACTAACAAGCATGTTCAAAATGGCTGGTTCTTATACAGCAGCAGATCACAGCAAATGTACCCGCCCCCTTTATTACCATTGGCTCAGCAGCATGCATGCAGAGCCATGGTTGGTTCAACTACATCGGCTGATCTGACATTATCACACTGATTGGATCTCTGGTACATCACTCATTCCTTTGTTCTCTAGTTAAGCTAAATCAGCCGATGTGACGTTACCACGCTGTGATTGGATCTGGTACATCACACCATGTCTTTGTTCTCTCCAGCAAGCAGTCTTACACGTGGTCTTGTTCTCAGTTTAAGCATAATCAGCACTTTCAGTCATTAGTTTAATCATATTAAAATCTATGTTATTAAAATATAAAAATATATATATATATATATATATATATATGTATTCCCTAACAGGTAGGGAAATGGTACAATTCTTGGTGTATATTACAGGCCACCAAAATAATGGGCCTGAGGTAGAGGAAGATTTGTAAGAAAGTTCAGTGAAATATGTAAGAATAACAGGGCAATAACACTGGATGATGTTAACTATCCCAAAATAGACTGCAAAAACAATAGAGCAGAAATAGTAGGGGATTTTAACTACCCTAATATTAACTGGGATTGAATTAATGTAAAAGGAATAGAGGGCACAGAATTCTTAAAATGCATTCAGGAGAACTTTTTTTTAGCCAATACGTAACAAGCCCAAAAAGAGAGGGGGCGGTTCTGGACATAGCTTTAGGGAATGAAGCTTGGCAAGTGGAAGGGGTATCGGTGGGCGAGCATTTTGGTGGTAGTGATCATAATTCAGTTAGATTTAGCATAGTTATGGAAAAGGACAAAGAAAGACCAGGTATAAAAGTTCTCGATTGGGGAAAGGCCAATTTTACTAAGCTGAGATGTGATTTAGCAAAAGTGGACTGGAAACAGCTACTTGAAGGTAAATCAGTGTCAGAGCAGTGCGAGGCATTCATGGAGGAGATAGTGAGAGTCCAGAGCAAATATGTTCCCACACAGAAAAAGGGTGGGACTCCCAAATCTAGAGCCTCCTGGCTGTCAAGGAGCATACAGGTTAGGATAAGGAAAAAAAGTGAAGCTTTTGTCAAATACCAAGAGCTCAATACTACAGAAAGCCTAGAGGAGTATAGAAAGTGCAGGGGTGAAATGAAAAAGGAAATTAGGAAAGCAAAGAGAGGGCATGAAAAAATATTGGCAAGTAAAATCAAGGAAAACCCAAAGATGCTTTATAAATACATAAAGAGCAAGAGAATAACTAAAGAAAGAGTAGGGCCTATTAGAGACCAAAAAGGTAACCTGTGTGGAGGCGGAAGACATGTGTATGGTTCTTAATCAATATTTTGCATCTGTCTTCACAGAAGAGAGGGATGATGCAGACATTGTAGTTAAGGAGGAGTGTGAAATATTAGACGGGATAAACAAAGAGAGAGAGGAAGTATTACGAGGTTTAGTATCTTCGAAAGTAGATAAATCACTAGGCCCGGTTGAAATGTATCCCAGGCTGTTAAGAGAGGCAAGGGAGGAAATGGTGGAGGCTCGGACCATCATTTTCCAATCCTCCCTGGCTACAGGTGTGGTGCCAGAGGACTGGAGGACTGCTAATGTTGTGCCATTGTTTAAAAAGGGACAAAGGGATAGACCGAGTAAATACAGGCCAGTCAGCCTAACCTCGGTGGTGGGAAAATTATTGGAAAAAATTCTGAGGGACAGTATAAATCATCATTTAGAAAGTCACAGATTAATCAAGGACAGTCAGCATGGATTTGTTAGGGGAGGTCGTGTCTGACTAACTTGATTTAATTTTTTTGAGGAGGCAACGAGGAGGGTCGATAAGGTTAGTGCATTTGATGTAGTCTACATGGATTTTGGCAAGGCCTTTGACAAGGTCCCACATGGCAGGTTGGTCAAAAAAAAAGCCCTTGGGATCCAAGCGAAAGTGGCAAGTTGGATCCAAAATTGGCTCAGTGGCAGGACGCAAAGGGTAATGGTCGACGGGTGTTTTTGTGACTGGAAGGCTGTTTCCAGTGGGGTTCCACAGGGCTCAGTACTAGGTCCCCTGCTTTTTGTGGTATACAATGATTTAGACTTCAATGTAGGGGGCATGATTAAGAAGTTTGCAGATTATACAAAAATTGGCCGTGTGGTTGATAATGAGGAAGAAAGCTGTAGACTGCAGGAAGGTATCAATGGACTGGTCAGGTGGGCAGAATCATAGAATGGTTACAGCACAGAAGGAGGCCATTCGACCCGTCGAGCCCATGCCGGATCTGCAAGAGCAATTCAGCTAGTCCCACCCCCCCGCCCTTTCCTTGTAGCCCTGCTATTTTTTTCTTTCATGTACTTACTGAATTCCCTTTTGAAAGCCACGATTGAGTCTGCCTCTTTCAGGCAGTGCATGCCAGATCACAACCATTTGCTACGTAAAAAACATTTTCCTCATGTCTCCTTTGGCTCTTCTGCCAATCACCTTAAATCTGTGTCCTCTGGTTCTCGACCCTTCTGCTAATGGGAACAGTTTCTCTCTATCTACCCTGTCAAGACCCCTCACAATTTTGAACACCTCTATCAAATCTCCTCTCAACCTTCTCTGCTCTAAGGAGAACAACCCCAGCTTCTTCAGTCTATCCACATAACTGAAGACCCTCATCCCTGGAACCATTCTTGTACATCTTTTCTGCACCCTCTCTAAGGCCTTCACATCCTTCCTAAAGTGCGGTGCCCAGAATTGGACACAATACTCCAGTTGAGGCTGAACCAGTGTTTTATAAAGGTTCATCATAACTTCCTTGCTTTTGCACTCTATGCCTCTATTTATGAAGCCCAGGATCCATATGCTTTTTAACCGCTTTCTCCACCTGTACTGCCACCTTCAATGATTTGTGCATATTTACCCCCAGGTCTCTCTGTTCATGCACCCGCTTTAGGATTGCACCCTTTAGTTTATATTGCCTCTCCTCGTTCTTCCTACCTGTGGTAAACCACTGTTATCGTTCACAACCGTTCACTATTGTTACACTGTTGTTATCACTGTTTACACTGTTGTTATCACTACACAAGGTTACCTCTTGCCACGCACGCTGTTATACCTAGGCATACCTCAGCTGACTCCACCCATGGCTCCGCCTGCTTGCCCAGGTATAAAGGTGACCGCTTGGCTAGTATTCTTCCTTGTTGGAACCGATCACCCACGAGGGTGGGCTCTGTTATTTAGCCAATAAAAACCTATAGTTACTATCTTAACTCGTCGCTTTTCATGGAATGAATTGATAGGTATATCAATTTTATTGGCTAAATTTTGAAATGACTGACCAGCCCCAGCAGCCGACTTGGCTGCGAGCCCTCCGACTGCCGTACCTGGATCTAAACCCACAGGCAGCGAATTCAGCCCTCGACTTCGATCACTGGCTGAGCTGCTTTGAATCCTACCTGGTAGCCTCCGGCATGCCATCGGAAGCCAACAAACTAAGAGTTCTGACCGCCCAGGTGAGCCCTAAAGTATTTGCACTCATCCGGGACCTTGATACATACAAGGAGGCCCTCGACCTGCTAAAAGAGCAGTACCGGAGCCCAGTAAATTCAATGTATGCCAGACATCTCCCAAGATCCCGCTCGCAACAGCCAGGAGAGTCTGTAGATGAATTTTTACGGGCGCTACAAACACTCGGCAGGGACTGTGACTTTAAAGCTGTATCGGCTGCACAACATGCTGAAAGAAATATCCGTGATGCCTTCGTGAAAGGCCTTCGGTCCGACTACTCACGGCAAAGACTGCTTGAATCAAAGGACCTCGACTTGAAAGCAGCTACAGCCCTCGCTCGCTCCCTGGAAGTGGCCCATCGGGACCTCGAGGTGTACTCCGGGTACAGTGCTGCGCGACCGTGGGACTCGGGCCCGACTCCAGCCGCAATACCCCTCACACCGCCGCCCCTGGGACCTACCTACTACGGCGTCGGTGTCCCGGAATCGATCGGGACCGCCACCCCCGGGACCTGCTGCGGCAGCGGAGCCCCGCGATCGGGCCGCCAGCTGCTATTTCTGTGGCCAGGCGAGACATCAAAGGACGCACTGCCCTGCAAGGAACGCGACCTGCTCCGGCTGCAGAAAAAAAGGCCACTTCGCGAACGCCTGCAGAGGATAAGCCACAGACGCCAGCAGTGCCTCATGTGAGTTGTGGGGGCGGCCATCTTTGATCAAGGCCACAGACGCCAGCAGTGCCTAAGTGAGTTGTGGGGGCGGCCATCTTTGATCAAGGCCACAGGCGCCAGCAGTGCCTCATGTGAGTCGTGGGGGCGGCCATCTTCTCCGCCATTTTGTTCGCCGCACTCGGCCGCCATGTTGTCTCCAGACCCGACCACCGCCTCACCTGCCGACGACAGCAGCTCACTCAGCCATACACTGGCCTCCGTCACGCTTGACCAAGCTCTCCCGCATCATCTGTCCAGGTCCATGATGGACATCGAGGTAAACGGCCACGCCACGACCTGCCTGTTCGACAGCGGGAGCACGGAGAGTTTTATTCACCCAGACACGGTGCGCTGCTACTCCCTCACTGTCCGGCCAACGCGCCATCGGATCTCGATGGCGTCGAAGTCCCATTCAACAGACGTCAGCGGATACTGTGTGGTGACCCTGTCGGTTAGGGGCACGGAATATAAAAACTTTAAACTTCTCGTCCTGCCCCAGCTCTGCGCTGCCGTCCTACTAGGGCTGGATTTCCAATGCCACCTCCAAAGTGTCACTTTGGCATACGGTGGACCCCTCCCCCCACTCACAGTCTACAACCAGCAGTTTTTAAACCGCCCCCCGCATACCACCTGCGGCCTCTCCACTCTCAAAGTCCCGCCCCCCTCCTTGTTCGCTAACCTCACCCGCGACTGTAAACCCGTCGCTACCAAGAGCAGGCGGTACAGCGCCAGGGACAGAGCTTTTATTAGCTCTGAGGTGCAGCGTCTCCTGAAGGAGGGCATCATCGAGGGGAGCACCAGCCCCTGGCGTGCCCAGGTCGTAGTCGTTAAGACCGGCAATAAAAACCGCCTGGTCATCGACTACAGCCAAACCATAAACCGGTACACCCAGCTGGACGCATACCCCCTCCCCCGCATATCTGACATGGTCAACCAGATTGCACAGTACCGGGTATTCTCCACCATCGACCTTAAGTCGGCCTATCACCAACTCCCTATCCGCCCTGAGGACCGCCAGTATACCGCCTTCGAGGCGAATGGCCGCCTCTACCACTTCCTTAGGGTTCCCTTCGGCGTCACCAATGGGGTTTCGGTCTTCCAAAGGGAGATGGACCGGATGGTTGACCAGAACGCGCTGCAGGCCACGTTTCCTTATCTAGATAACGTCACCATCTGCGGCCACGACCAGCAGGACCACGATGTTAATCTGGAGAAATTCCTCCGTACGGCCCAACGGCTGAACCTCACTTACAATAAGGAGAAATGTGTGTTTAACACCTCGCGCCTTGCCATCCTCGGCTGCGTAGTAGAGAACGGAGTCATCGGCCCCGACCCCAAAAGAATGCGCCCCCTCATGGAGCTTCCCCTTCCCCACTGTCAAAAGGCACTGAAGAGAACCCTGGGGCTCTTCGCTTACTATGCCCAATGGGTGCCCAATTACGCGGACAAAGCCAGACCCCTCATGAAGTCCACCTCCTTCCCCCTGACAGCAGAAGCATGCGCAGCCTTCTCCCTCATAAAAGGAGACATTGCGAAGGCCACAATGCACGCAGTGGATGAGTCCATCCCTTTCCAAGTGGAGAGCGATGCATCCGACTTCGCCCTAGCTGCAACCCTTAACCAGGCGGGGAGACCTGTGGCCTTCTTCTCAAGGACCCTCCAGGGCCCTGAGATCCGACACTCTTCTGTCGAGAAGGAGGCCCAGGCGATTGTGGAAGCGGTACGACGCTGGAGGCATTACCTGGCAGGCAAACGATTTACCCTCCTCACCGACCAGCGTTCGGTTGCTTTTATGTTTAATAACAAGCTGAGGGGCAAAATCAAGAACGACAAGATCTTGAGGTGGAGAATTGAGCTCTCCACCTACGAGTACGATATCTTGTACCGGCCTGGTAAACTCAACAAGCCCCCAGATGCTCTATCACGAGGTACATGCGCCAACGCGCAAGGTGATAGACTGTGGACCCTCCACAACGACCTCTGCCACCCCGGGGTCACTAGACTTTACCACTTCATTAAGGCCCGCAACCTGCCCTACTCCATCGAGGAGGTCAGGACCATGACCAGGAACTGCCAAGTCTGTGCCGAATGCAAACCGCATTTCTATAGGCCGGACAGAGCAAGCCTGATCAAGGCCACCCGCCCCTTCGAGCGCTTGAGCATCGATTTTAAGGGGCCCCTCCCGTCCTCTGACCGTAATGTGTACTTCCTCAACATTATTGACAAGTACTCCCGTTTCCCCTTCGCCATCCCCTGCCCAGACATGACCAGTACCACGGTCATCAAATGCCTGAACGACCTCTTCGCCTTGTTCGGGTTCCCGAACTATATACATAGCGACCGGGGCTCATCCTTCATGAGCGAGGAACTTCGCCAGTTCCTGCTCGCGAGAGGTATTGCTGCGAGCAGGACCACCAGCTACAACCCCCGGGGGAACGGCCAGGTGGAAAGAGAGAACGCGACAGTTTGGAAGGCCGTCCTCTTAGCCCTAAAGTCTAAGGGCCTCCCAACCTCTCGCTGGCAGGAAGTCCTCCCGGCAGCGCTCCATTCCATCCGGTCACTGCTTTGTACCGCCATTAACGCCACACCTCATGAGCAAATGTTCGTTTTCCCCAGGAAGTCGACTACGGGAACCTCGCTACCAACATGGCTGACTTCTCCGGGGCCCGTCCTGCTGCCGAAGCACGTGAGGACCCATAAAACGGACCCCCCTGGTCAAGAGGGTGAACCTCCTGCACGCCAACCCCCAGTATGCCTAAGTGGAATACCCAGACGGGCGGGAGGACACAGTCTCCTTGCGAGACCTCGCACCCTCGGGCACCCCTGAGACACCACCGTTATCCCCCACCACTCCCCCAAATCCAGCTCCGGTAGGCGGCATGCCGGAGCCCCAGGGGCCTTCGTCAGCCACGCAGACACCAGCATTAACATCGGATAATGCACCACCGCCGCCGCTGCTGCGCCGGTCAGAAAGGCTTACAAGGCCTCCTGATAGACTGACATACACGAACTGGTAGTACACTTCACCCCGCCAGACTCAATTTTAAACAAGGGGTGAATGTGGTAAACCACTGTCATCGTTCACAGCCATTCACTATTGTTACACTGTTGTTATCACTGTTTACACTGTTGTTATCACTACACAAGGTTACCTCTTGCCACGCACGCTGTTATACCTAGGCATACCTCAGCTGGCTCCGCCCATGGCTCCGCCTGCTTGCCCAGGTATAAAGGTGACCGCTTGGCTAGTATTCTTCCTTGTTGGAACCGATCACCCACGAGGGTGGGCTCTGTTATTTAGCCAATAAAAACCTATAGTTACTATCTTAACTCGTCGCTTTTCATGGAATGAATTGATAGGTATATCACTACCAAAATGTATCACTTTGCACTTTTCTGTGTTAAATTTCATCTGCCGCGTGTCAGCCCATTTCACCAGCCTGTCTATATCTTCTTGAAGTCTGTCACTAGCCTCCTCACTGTTCACTATACAGGTAGACTATCCTTTATCCGAAAACCTCGGGACCAGCCGTGTTTCGGTTTTCGGAGAATTTCGGATTTCGGAAGGTGGGTCGGCAGGGGGTCGTGCGCACGACTTACGCTGACGATCAGCGTAAGTCGGCGGGGGTCCGCGGGGGGGTCGGGGCCGGCGGGGTCCGCGGGGGGGTCGGCGGGGGGGTCGGGGCCGGCGGGGTGGTCCGCGGGGGGGGTCGGGGTCGGGGTCGGCGGGGGGTCGTGCGCACGACTTACGCTGACACTCAGCGTAAGTCGGTGGGGGTCGGGGTCCGCGGGGGGGTCGGCGGGGGGTTGTGCGCACGACTTACGCTGAACGAAAAAACCTTCGGTTTTTAGAGGGTTTTGGTTTTCGGAAGTTCGGATAAAGGGTAGTCTACCTGTACTTCCAAGTTTTGTATCATCTGTAAATTTTGAAATTGTGCCCTGTACACCCCTCCCAAGTCCAAGTCATTAATACATATCAAGAAAAGCAGTGATCCTAGAATCGACCCCTGGGAAACACCACTGTATACCTTCCTCCAGTCTGAAAAACAACCGTTCACCACTACTCTCTGTTTCCTGTCACTTAGCCAATTTCATATCCATGCTGCCACTGTCCCTTTTATTCCATGGGCTTCAACTTTGCTGGTAAGCCTATTATGCGGCACTTTATCAAACGCTTTTTGGAAGTCCATGTACACCACGTCAACCGCATTGCCCTCATCAACCCTCTCTGTTACCTCATCAAAAAACTCGATCAAGTTAGTTAAACATGATTTGCCTTTAACAAATCTGTGCTGGCTTTCCTTAATTAATCCGCACTAGTCCAAGTGACTGTTAACTTTGTCCCTGATTATCGTTTCTAAAAGTTTCCCCACTACCGAGGTTAAACTGACTGGCCTGTAGTTGCTAGGTTTAGCCTTTACACCCTTTTTGAACAAGGGTGTAACATTTGCAATTCTTCAGTCCACTGGCACCACCCCAGTATCTAAGGTGGATTGGAATATTATGGCCAGTACCTCCGCGATTTCCTCCTTAACTTCTCTCAGCGTCCTAGGATGCATCCCATCTGGTCCTGGTGTCTTAATAAGAACATAAGAAATAGGAGCAGGAGTAGGAGTAGGCCAATCGGCCCCTCGAGCCTGCTCCGCCATTCAATAAGATCATGGCAGATCTGATCCTAACCGCCAATCTACTATCACAGAACCATCTCCTGAATCTAACAGAATTAGACACACGAAATAGGAGCAGAATCAGGCTACACGGCCCCTGGGCCCACTCCGCTACCCACAGGGCCATGTCCGATCCGAACCTAGACTCATGTCCAAATTCCTGCCCGCTCCCCGTAACCCTTAATTCCCTTTACTTCTAGGAAACTGTCTATTTCTGTTTTAAATTTATGTAATGATGTAGCTTCTACAGCTTTTTGGGGCAGCATATTCCATGGACCTACCACCCTCTGAGTGAAGTAGTTCCTCCTCATCTCAGTTTTGAAAGAGCAGCCCCTTATTCTAAGACTATGCCACCTAGTTCTAGTTTCACCCATCATCGGGAACATCCCGCATCCACCCGATCCAACCCCTTCACAATCTTATATGTTTCAATAAGATTACCTCTCATTCTTCTGAACTCCAATGAGTAGAGTCTTAATCTACTCAACCTCTCCTCGTATGTCCATCCCCTCATCCCCGGGATTAACCGAGTGAACCTTCTTTGTACTGACTCGAGAGCAAGTATGTCTTTTCTTAAGTATGGACACCAAAACTGTATGCAGTATTCCAGGTGCGGTCTCACCAATACCTTCTACAACTGAAGCAATAACTCCCTATTTTTATATTCTATCCCCCGAGCAATGAAAGCCAACATTCCATTGGCCTTCTTAATCACTTGCTGCACCTGCATACGAACCTTTTGAGTTTCGTGCACCAGGACCCCCAGATCCCTTTGTACTTCAGTACTTTCCAGTTTCTTGCCATTAAGATAATAACTTGCTCTACGATTTTTCCTGCCAAAGTGCATAACCTCACACTTTCCAGTATTGTATTCCATCTGCCAAATCTCTGCCCACTTACTTAGCCTGTCGATGTCCCCTTGAAGGTTTTTTATGTCCTCCTCACTCACTACTTTCCCTCCCATCTTAGTATCATCTGCAAACTTTGATATGTTACACTCGGTCCCCTCCTCCAAATCGTTAATATAGATTGTAAAGAGTTGGGGACCCAGCACTGACCCCTGCGGAACACCACTAGTTACTGATTGCCAGTCTGAGAATTAACCATTTATCCCAACTCTCTGCCTTCTGTTAGATAGCCAATCCTCTACCCATGCCAGAATATTACCCCCAATCCCGTGATTTTTTATCTTAAGCAATAATCTTTTGTGTGGCACCTTGTCAAATGCCTTTTGGAAGTCTAAATACACTACGTCCACTGGTTCCCCTTTATCCACCCTATATGTTACTTCCTCAAAGAACTCCAGCAAATTTGTCAAACATGACTTCCCCTTCATAAAACCATGCTGACTTTGTCCTATTAAATTATGTTTATCCAAATGTCCTGTTACTGTCTCCTTAATAATGGACTCCAAAATTTTACCTACCACAGATGTTAGGCTAACCGGTCTATAGTTTCCAGCCTTCTGTCTACTGCCCTTTTTAAATAAGGGTGTTACATTAGCAGTTTTCCAGTCTGCCGGGACCTTTGTTGAGTCCAGGGAGTTTTGGAAAATTATTACCAATGCATCCACAATCCCTACCGCCACTTCCCTCAAGACCCTAGGATGTTAGCCATCAGGTCCAGGTGATTTATCCGCCTTGAGTCCCATTATTTTACCGAGTACCACTTCCTTAGTGATTTTTATCGTGTTTAGCTCCTCCCCCTCTATAGCCCCCTGTTTGTCCAGTGTTGGGATATTCTTAGTGTCCTCTACTGTAAAGACTGATACAAAATATTCAGTGTTTTTGCCATCTCCATATTTCCCACCATTAATTTCCCGGTCTCATCCTCTAAGGGACCAACATTTACTTTAGCCACCCTTTTTCTTTTTATATAACTATAAAAACTCTTACTATCTGTTTTTATATTTTTTGCTAATTTACTTTCATAATCTATCTTCCCTTTCTTAATCAATCTTTTTGTTATTTTTTGCTGTCTTTTAAAGTTTTCCCAATCCTCTATCCTCCCACTAGATTTGGCTACCTTATATGCCCTTGTTTTTAGTCGAATACTATCCTTAATATCTTTACTTAGCCACGGATGGCTGTCTTTTCTTTTACACCCTTTTCTTCTCAGTGGAATATATATTTTTTGGAAGTTGTAAAATAACTCCTTAAATGTACACCACTGATCATGTATCGTCTTACCCTTTAATCTATTTTCCCAATCCACTCTACTCAATTCCGCTCTCATACCTTCATAGTCTCCTTTATTCAAGCTTAGCACGCTTGTTTGAGATCCAACCTTCTCACCCTCTAATTGAATATGGAATTCAACCATGTTATGGTCACTCATTCTAAGGGGATCCTTTACGAGGACATTTTTAATCAATCCTGTCTCGTTACACAGGACCAGATCTAAGGTTGCTTGCCCCCTGGTCGGTTCAGTTACATACTGCTCAAGAAACCCATCCCTAATACACTCAATGAACTCATCCTCAAGGCAGCCCTGTCCAATTTGATTTGTCCAATTAATATGATAGTTAAAATCCCCCATAATTATAGATGTTCCCTTATTACAAGCCTCAACTATTTCCTGATTGATACTCCGTCCAACAGAGTTGCAACTGTTCGGAGGCCTATAGATTACGCCCACTAGTGTTTTTTTCCCCTTATTATTCCTTACCTCCACCCAAACTGTTTCATTATCCTGATCTTTTGACCCAATATCATTTCGCTGTATTATAGTGATTCCTTCCTTTATTAACATAGCCACCCCACCTCCCCTTCCTTCCTGCCTGTCCTTCCTGATCGTTAAATAACCTGGTATGTATAATTCCCAGGCATTGTCACCCTGCAGCCATGTTTCTGTAATGGCCACAAGATCATACCCATATGTAGTTATTTGTGCCATTAACTCGTCTATTTTGTTACGAATGCTACGTGCATTCAAATAGAGAACTTTCAAATATGTTTTGTGACACTTAGTTCCTGCTTTTGCCCTTTTTATTACTTTACCTTTTACTCCATACCTTCTGCCCCTTCCCGACACGCTCTGGTTTTTAATTTCCCCACTGCTACCTAAGTCTATGACCTTCTCTGTTGTCATTTTTATTATTTGCTCTCTAGGAACCTCCCCCCCACTAGTTAGTTTAAAGCCCTCTCTACAGCCCTAGTTATATGATCCGCCAGGACTCTAGTCCCAGCACTGGCCAAGTGAAGCCCATCCCAACGGAACAGCTCCCTCCTGCCCCAGTACTGGTGCCAGTGTCCCAGGAAGCAAAACCCATTTCTCCCACACCAGTCTTTGAGCCACGCATTTAACTCTCTAATTTTATTTGTCCTAGCCAAATTCGCTCGTGGCTCAGGTAATAATCCAGAGATTATTACCCTTGAGGTTCTGTTTTTTTAATGTGACCCCTAGCTGCTCATACTCTTTTAACAGAACCGGCTTCCTAGTCCTATCTACGTCGTTTGTACCAACATGGAGCACGACAACTGGATCCACCCCCTCCCACTGCAAGTTTCTTTCCAGCCCAGAGGAGATGTCCTTAACCCTGGCACTGGGTAGGCAACACAGCCTTCGGGACTCTCGCTCTCGGCTGCAGAGAACTCTATCTATCCCCCTAATAATACTATCCCCTACCACTACAACATTTCTATTTACTCCCCCCTCTTGAATGGCCCCCTGTTCCACGGTGCTGTGGCCAGGTTGCTCATCCTCCCTGCAGTCCCTGCTCCTGTCCCCACAGGGAGTAAGAACGTCGAACCTGTTGGACAAGAGCAAGGGCTGCGGCTCCTCCAGCTCTACCTCCTGGATCCCCGTACCTGCCTCACTCGTAGTCACACCGTCCTGTCCCAGACCATGGGCTACATCTGAATTAATTAACTTCATAGGTGTGACCACCTCCTGATACAGAGTCCAGGTACTTCTCCCCCTCCCTGATGTGTCGCAGTGTCTGAAGCTCAGACTCCAGCTCATCAACACGGAGCTGGAGTTCCTGTAGCAGCAGACACTTGTCACAGGCGTAATCACCGTGAGCCTCAATGGGGTCCACCGGCTCCCACATTTCGCAACAGTAACACATCACCTGCTCCATTCTATGTAATTTATTAAATTTTTTATTGTTAGTTATGGACACCCTCTGCCCGATTTTAGATGCTATTATCCCCTTTAATTAATTGGATTTAAATTAAATCAATCCCTCTAGTTACACCAGTTAAATGGTTTACCAAGTCATTCTGCACCAGAAAGGCCTTATTAACTACAACCCAGAGTTAAAGTTTGAAAAGAGCACCTAACACCCCACTTACCCTAACTCACACTTACCCAAACTCTCAGCACTCTTTGATGACTCGCACTCAGTGCTTGCTCGCACTAGGACTGGTCTTTTTATACTGTTTGTTTGTTTACAGCCAAATGAGTCACCCCTGCTGATTGGTTAGAAAACTGGTTTCCACTGCCTGCTGTGCCAATTTACTCCTACTGCAGTGTAACCTTGTTTTACTCTTCTTAAACCAACAGAATCCCAAATATTTAACTTTTCCCCTTTACTTAAACTGCTTAAGTAATCTTATCAAGAATGATTTAAAGAGAAATAACAATTAAAGAACTCTCACACTTTCCCAAACTCACAGCACTCTTTGATGATGCGCACTCAGTCTTATCAACTTTAAGTACAGCCAGCCTTTCCAGTACCTCCTCTATCAATTTTTATCTCATCCAGTATCTCCACTACCTCCTGGCAAAAGTGGCAAATTGAATTTAATCTGGACACGTATGAGGTAATGCATTTGGGGAGGGCTAACAAGGCAAGGGAATACACAATAAATGGTAGGATACTGAGAAATGTAGAGGAACAGGGGGACCTTGGAGTGCATGTCCACAGATCCCTGAAGGTAGACAAGGTGGTTAAGAAGGCATATGGGATACTTTTCTTTATTAGCTGAGGCACAGAATATAAGAGCAGAGAGGTTATGCTAGAACTGTATAAAACACTAGTTAGGCCACAGCTAGTGTACTACGTACAGTTCTGGCCACCACATTACAGGAAAGATGTGATTGCACTAGAGAGGGTATGGAGGAGATTCACGAAGATGTTGCCAAGACTGGAGAATTTTAGCTATGAGGAAAAATTGGATAAGCTGGGGTTGTTTTCTTTGGAACAGAGGTGAGACTTAATTGAGGTGTATAAAATTATGAGGGGCCTAGATAGAGTAGATAGGAAGCACCTATTTCCCTTAGCAGAGAGGTCAATAACCAGGGAGCATAGATTTAAAGTAATTGGTAGAAGGATTAGAGGGGAGTTGAGGAGAAATATTTTCACCCAGAGGGTGGTGGGGGTCTGGAACGCACTGCCTGAAAGGGTGGGAGAGGCAGAAACCCTCATCACATTTAAAAAGTACTTGGATATGCACTTGAAGTGCCGTAACCTGCAAGGCTACGGACCAAGAGCTGGAAAGTGGGATTAGACTGGATAGCTCTCTTTTGGCCGGCACAGACACGATGGGCTGAATGGCCTCCTTCTGTGCTGTAAATTTCTATGATTCTAAAGATAATGCATGTGTTAAGCTGGGGAACACCTTTTAGAATCCATTGAAGACTGCTTCTTGGATCAATATGTTTCTGGACCAAAAAAAAGCATTGCTGGAATTACTTCTGGGAAATGAAGTGGGATGTGACAGTAGGAGGACAAGTGGGCATTAGCGACCACACATAATGTAAAATTAGAAAAGGATAATGAAGAGTTAAAGATAAGGGTGTTGGCCTGGGAAAAGAAAGTTCACTGAGATAAAAGGGAATATGGCCCAAATTATTTGGGCAGAAAATAATAGCAAACAAGATGACAGATCAACAGTGGGAAATTTTCAGAAATATGAGATAAAAGTACAAAATAAATATATTCCTACAAGGTGAAACAGGAGTACAGACTTCCATGGATAAATAGTGAGATTAAAATTAAACTGAAACTTAAAATTAGGGCTAAAAATATTTTTTTTAAATGATGAGGAATATAGAAAGTGTAATGGCACGATGAAAAGGGAGATTGAAAGGATTAAACGGGAATAAGAAAAAACAGCTGCAAATAATGAGGAGTCTGGTGAGGGGTCGTCAATTTAAAATTGTCACTAAAAGAGTAAGGAGAGAGATGAGGAGAAATGTCTTTATGCAGAGCATTGTTGGAACATGTAAATTATTTAAGGTAGTGTAGATAAATATTTGAAGCAGAAGAAATTACAGGTATATGGGGATATAGCAGAGCAGTGGGATCAGTTTCAGGTTATTCCAGACACGATGGACCAAATGGTCTCCTTCTGTGTTGTATACATCTATGGTTCTATTCACTTGTCTCCTTTACATGTTGAAAATTACTTGGCGAGAACCTTCATTCTAAAGCATGAGGCAGCCACATTTATACAATACTCCGTAATACCTCTGGTGTTCCAGAAATCCTCGTTAAATCAGATGCAGATCAGCTAACTTGAACTCACTTTGAAGTGGCTATATTTAGACATTTGAAACTAGTTTGTCAACACCTTTACTTGTGCTTTGAAAATTGGGATACACAGATTATCCCACTTAAAGCAAGAGATAACCTACTCATGCCATTATCACTTGCAGGTTAGAATATCATCTTCAGTTATGGAATGCATCATCTACAGGTAAATGCTGCCAATTTACTCACATGTATGCATTAGAGCCACCTGGGATGCAGAATGCCCAGCTTATGCAAGAACAAACAAACTTGCATTCAAATAGCCCCCCGTACGTCGCATCGTGCTTTGTAACCAAATAATTACTTTTGAAGGGTAGTCACTGTTGTTATGCCAACAGGGCAGCCAATTTTGTGTACAGCAGGGTCCTACAAACAGCATGGAGATAAAGTATCATTACACACTAAATGGTACAATTTTAAAGGGGGTGCAAGAACAGAGAGACCTGGGGGTGCTTGTGCACAAATCCTTGAAGGTGGCAGGACAGGTTAATAAAACAACTAATAAAGCATATGGGATTCTGGTCTTTATAAGCAGAGGCATAGAGTACAAAAGATAGGAAGTTCTGCTAAGCCTATATAAAACATTAGTTTAACTCCAGCTAGAATATTGTGTCCAATTCTGGACACCACACACTAGGAAGGATGCGAAGGCTTTGGAGAGGGTACAGAAGAGATTTACTAGAATGGTTCCAGGGATGAGGGAAATACAGTTACGCAGATAGACTGGAGAAACTGGGGTTGTTCTCCTTAGAGCAGAGAAGGCTAAGAGGAGATTTGATAGAGGTGTTTAAAATCATGAAGGATTTAGATAGAGGAAATGAAGAGAAACTGTTTCCAGTTCTACATAGTCAGAGATGCTGCCTTTTAGACGAAATGTTAAACCGAGGCACCATCTGCCTATTCAAGTGAACATTAAAGGTTATTGACCCAATGGTTATAGGGTCGGTAACAAGAGGGCACAGATTTAAGGTGATTGGCAAAAGAACCAGAGGTGACATGAGAAAAAACTTTATTATGCAACGTGTGGTTAGGATTTGGAATGCACTGCCTGATAGAGTGGTGGATACAGATTCAATAGTAGCCTTCAAAAGGGAATTGAATAAATAATTGAAGGATAAAAATTGCAGGGATATGGGGAAAGAGCAGGGGAGTGGGACTAACTGGATTGCTCTTCGAAAGAGCCAGCGCAGACTCAATGGGCTGAATGGCCTCCTTCTATGTTGTACTGTTCTATAATTCTATGGTTAAACTGATTTTAGTGGTGTTGGTTGAGGGATAAGTGTTAACTAGGACACTGGGACAACTCATATGCTCCTCTTCAAATAGGGCCATTGGATCTTTAATGTTCACCTGAATAGGCAGATGGGGCCTCGCTTTAACATCTCATCTAAAAGGCGGCATCTCTGACTATGTAGAACTGCCACTTTCAGGGCACTGAAGTGTCAGCCTATGATTATGCGCTCAAGTGGTGCAGTGTAGTTGGAACCCATGACTTTCTAACTCCCAGGCAATATCTGACAACAGGAAATGCCATGTTCTAATAGATGGGAATAATTTTGTTTCTAGCATCTCTGTCGTCTACAGTAGCTACACAAGTGATGTTCACCCCACACAAATGATGCAAGTCCTCAAGACAAACAGCAGAAAGCTCCTACTTGATACACATCCAATACCTCAATGATATTCTCAGTCACTATCCCTTTTTTGTAGAAGTTCACTTGATTGAACCTGAATATTTTGGGGAAATGCTGTAAGGGATCTTTCTGGCACAAAAAACTGCAAAGCAGATGAGGCAAAAAATGATATTTTAATTGGAAATATACTCAATGAATGTACCCATATTCTGCACAGAGGAAAACATACCTGCATTTACAAAGAAAATGAAACAGCAAATGAAGGAAGTCGTGTAGAAACCCCCATCCAGCTCAACAAGATATCCACTGAGTACAGGGCCCAGGATGAATCCCACACTAGAAGCTGCACTAAACCTTCCCATCACTTGGGGGCGTTCATGCTCAGGAATCAGGTCTGACAGAAGAGCTTTCGAAATGGACTGAGTGTGCTTGAAGATACCTGGAGGTACAGAATAAATATACCAAGTCAAGAGGACACAAAGATATTAAACAATACAAGGAGACAATTGTGTTTGGCAGAAAAAATCAAAGAGCAAGTTATTATCTAAATGGAGAGAAACTGCAAAGTGCTACAGTACAAAGGGATCTGGGGGTCCTGGTGCATGAAACACAAAAAGTTAGTATGCAGGTGCAGCAGGTGATCAGGAAGGCCAATGGAATCTTGGCTTTTATTGCGAGGGGGATGGAGTATAAAAACAGGGAAGTCTTGCTGCAGTTATACAGGGTATTGGTGAGGCCACACCTGGAATACTGCGTGCAGTTTTGGTTTCCATATTTAAGAAAAGATATACTTGCTCTCGAGGCGGTTCAGAGAAGGTTCACTCGGTTGATTCCGGAGATGAGGGGGTTGACGTATGAGGAAAGGTTGAGTAGGTTGGGACTCTACTCATTGGAGTTCAGAAGAATGAGAGGCGATCTTATCAAAACATAAAAGATTGTGAGGGGGCTTGATCGGGTGGATGCGGTGAGGATGTTTCCACTGATGGGTGAGACTAGAACTAGGGGGCATAATCTAAGAATAAGGGGCTGCCCTTTCAAAACTGAGATGAGGAGAAACTTCTTCACTCCGAGGGTAGTAAATCTATGGAATTTGCTACCCCAGAGAGCTGTGGAAGCTGCAACATTAAATAAATTTAAAATGGAGATAGTTTCCTAGCAGATAAGGGAATTAGGGGTTACGGGGAGAGGGCAGGGAAGTGGACGTGAGTCTAGATTCGGATCAGCCATGATCCTATTGAATGGCGGAGCAGGCCCGAGGGGCCGTATGGCCTACTCCTGCTCCTACTTCTTATGTTCTTATGTTCTTAACAATTTCAATTATACGACTATTTACGAGATGGAGATACAGGTTCAATCGTGCACGTGACTAGCCTGTTCATCTCAGCAGCACTGCTGAGTGGAGCCCGGGCAACTCAGCAAAGCAGCCAGTGGAATTCAGAGGGAATCTCAACCCTCTGCTTCTTTTACCTGCTGCCAAAGCATGTTTACTTCACCATGTTGCCGCTGATGCAGCCTTGTTATTAGCAGCACTGTGCCCTTGGAGGCTGAGCATACCACCTAAGACGTTGTTTTGATTGGCACCTCTATGGCCAGCACGTCCCCAAGTAAAAACATCAAAGGAATTGGACTTGTCGGCAATGTGGAGGTGGAAAGGTTTTCTGGCTGCCGGCAGGTCGAGTACTTTGGCCCAACCATACAGGACAGTGAAGGCGTTTTCCACTCAATAAATCAGAGTACCACTGGCGGAGGTCTGACAACAGGCCACTCACTCACCCTGATCACAACTGGAGTGTGACTTGGGAACAGAAAGTGAGAAAGCAAATAAAAAGGCACAACACATAATAATACACAGAACACAGGGGATATTCTTGTAACCGACTAATCACATAGAAACATAGAAGATAGGAGCAGGAGGAGGCCATTCGGCCCCTCGAGCCTGCTCCGCCATTTAATGAGATCATGGCTGATCATCCAAATTCAAACCTTCATCATTCCTTCCTTTCATGCGTTTTGAACCCAAATAGCAAAATTAAAACCAAAGGCCTAAGAAGTTGAGAAGATCCGGACAACAGATTTTTTTTTTATTTTTTATTTTTAAACATTTTCTTCAAAATTACTCGTTACCTTTCACATATCTAGGCCATTGTAGCTTTTATAAGTTCTGATGACATCATCAATTCAGTTTTCTGGAGCAATATGTTCTAGAACCAACAAGAGGACAGGCCATACTAGATTTAGTAATGGATAATGAGCCAGACTTAGTTAATAATCTAACAGTAAGGGAACATTTATCTAATAGTAATCATAATATGATCAAATTCAATGTTAGGTTTGAAAAGAAGAAACTTAACAGTTACTAAGATTCTAGATTTTGGTAAGGCTAACTTTAACGGGATGAGACAGAGGCTGACGACAGCAAACTGGTCAATACTGTTATTGGATATGATGCGCTATTAATTACTCATAAAAGACGGAGAGTTAGGAGAGTAACCAAAAGGCTTTTATTAACAAAGAACAGAGCATGCCTCTCGTGGTTGACTGGTTTCCAAGAAGGCAGGGGGCTGCAGAGCAGTCACCTTTATACCTGGGCATGTGGGTGGAGCCAGGGGCGGAGCCAGCTGAGGCATGCATAGATACAACAGTGTGCAACAACAACAACAACGGTGAACAACAATAACAGTGGTTTACCACATTCACCCCTTGTTTAAAATTGAGTCCGGCGGGGTGAAGTGTACTAAAGGTTCGTGTAAGTGAGTCTATCAGGTGGCCTTGTATGCCGTCCTGATCGTCGTGGTGGCGGTGGCGATGGTGCAGCATCCAACATTGAATCTGGCGTCTCATTGAGTGGTTGGGTGGTCAATGACGGGTCCTGGGGCTGCGGCATGCCGTCTACAGGGGTTGGGTTGTGGGTAGTGGTGGATGGCAATGGTAGTGTTTCAGGGGCACCCGAAGGTGCGAGGTCTCGTATGGAGACTGTGTCCTCCCGCCCGTCCGGGTACGCCACGTAAGCATACTGGGGGTTGGCGTGGAGGAGGCTCACCCTCTCGACCAGGGGTTCGTTTTATGGGACCTCACGTGCTTCCGCAGTAGGACGGGTCCTGGAGACGTCAGCTATGTCAGTAGCGAGGTCCCCGATGTGGACTTCCTGGGGAAAGTGAACATTTTTTCATGGGGGGTGGCATTGGTGGCCGTACAAAGCAGTGACCGAATGGAGTGGAGCGCCGCAGGGAGGACCTTCTGCCAGCGAGAGGTCGGAAGGCCCTTAGATTTTAAGTTTAAGAGGACGGCCTTCCAAACCGTCGCGTTCTCTCTTTCCACCTGGCCGTTCCCCCGGGGGTTGTAGCTGGTGGTTCTGCTTGTAGCAATACCTCTCGTGAGCAGGTACTGACAGAGTTCGTCGCTCATAAAGGATGAGCCCCGGTCGCTATGGATATAGCTAGGGAAGCCGAACAAAGCGAAAAGGTCATTCAGACATTTAATGACCGTGGTACTGGTCATGTCTGGGCAAGGGATGGCAAACGGGAAACGGGAGTACTCATCAATTATGTTGAGGAAGTACACGTTGCGGTCAGAGGAGGGGAGGGGCCCTTTAAAATCGACGCTCAGGCGCTCGAAGGGGCGAGTGGCCTTGATCAGGCTTGCTCTGTCTGGCCTATAAAAATGCGGTTTGCACTCGGCACAGATTTGGCAGTTCCTGGTCATGGTCCTGACTTCCTCGATGGCGTAGGGCAGGTTACGGGATTTGATGAAATGGAAGAACCTGGTGACCCCCGGGTGGCAGAGGTCATTGTGGAGGGTCTGCAGTCTATCAACCTGCGCGTTGGCGCATGTACCACGTGATAGGGCATCTGGGGGCTCATTGAGTTTCCCGGGCCGGTACAAGATATCGTAATTGTAGGTGGAGAGTTCAATTCTCCACCTCAAGATCTTGTCGTTCTTGATTTTGCCCCTCTGCTTATTGTTAAACATAAAAGCTACTGAACGCTGGTCAGTGAGCAGGGTAAATCGTTTTCCGGCCAGGTAATGCCTCCAATGTCGCACCGCTTCCACAATGGCCTGGGCCTCCTTTTCGACAGAGGAGTGTCGAATCTCGGGGCCCTGGAGGGTCCTTGAGAAAAAGGCCACGGGTCTCCCCGCCTGGTTAAGGGTTGCAGCTAGGGCGAAGTCGGATGCGTCGCTCTCCACTTGGAAAGGGATGGACTCATCCACTGCGTGCATTGTGGCCTTCGCAATATCTCTTTTTATGAGAATGAAGGCTGCACATGCCTCTGCTGTCAGGGGGAAGGAGGTGGACTTGATGAGGGGTCTGGCTTTGTCCGCATAGTTGGGCACCCACTGAGCATAGTAAGAGAAGAACCCTAGGCATCTCTTCAGTGCTTTTTGGCAGTGGGGGAGGGGGAGCTCCATAAGGGGGCGCATTCTGTTGGGGTCGGGGCCGATGACTCCGTTCTCCACTACGCAGCCAAGAATGGCGAGGCGCGTGGTGCGAAACATACATTTGTCCTTGTTGTATGTTAGATTCAGCCGCTGGGCCGTACGGAGGAATTTCTCTAGGTTAACGTCATGGTCCTGCTGGTCGTGGCCGCAGATGGTGACGTTGTCTAGATAGGGGAAGGTGGCCTGCAGCGCGTTCTGGTCAACCATTCGGTCCATCTCCCTTTGGAAGACCGAAACCCCGTTGGTGACGCCGAAGGGGACTCTGAGGAAGTGGTAGAGATGACCGTCAGCTTCAAAAGCTGTGTACTGGTGGTCCTCAGCCCTGATGGGGAGCTGGTGGTATGCCGACTTCAGATCAATCGTCGAGAACACCCGGTATTGTGCTATCTGATTGACCATGTCAGATATGCGGGGGAGTGGGTATGCATCTAACTGGGTGTAGCGATTGATCGTCTGGCTGTAGTCAATAACTAGGCGCTGTTTTTCGCCAGTCTTCACTACCACCACTTGTGCTCGCCATGGGCTAGTGCTACCCTCAATAATCCCTTCCTTCAGGAGTCTTGCTACTTCGGATTTAATGAAGCTCCTATCCCCGGCACTGTACCGCCTGCTTTTGGTAGCGATGGGCTTACAGTCGCGGGTGAGGTTAGCGAACAGGGGGGGGGGGGGGACTTTAAGCGTGGAGAGGCTGCGAATGGTGCGTGGCGGGTGATTTAAAAGCTGCTGGCTGCAGACTGTGAGTGGGGGGAGGGGTCCGCCATACGCTAATGTGACACTTTTAAGGTGGCACTGAAAATCCAACCCCAGTAGAACGGCAGCGCAGAGATGGGGCAGGACAAGAAGTTTAAAATTTTTGTATTCTGTGCCCCTTACTGAAAGGGTCACTACACAGTAGCCACCGACGTCTGCTGAATGGGATTTGGAAGCCATAGAGATCCGATGGCGCGTTGGCAGGACCTGGAGAGAGTAACTGCGCACCGTGTCGGGGTGGATAAAGCTCTCCGTGCTCCCGCTGTCGAAAAGGCAGGTAGTGGCGCGGCCGTTTACCGTAATGTCCATCATGGACCTGGACAGTTGGTGAGGGAGAGATTGATCCAGCGTCACGGAGGCCAGCGTATGGTCGAGCGAGTCGCTGTGGTCGTCAGACGAGGCGGTGGTCGAGTCCGGGTCACCCGCGATTGGAGTTGGAGGCGTCCAAGATGGCGGACAAAATGGCTGCGCCCATGATCCCGATCCCCACGCGGCTGGAGGTGTCCAAGATGGCGGACAAGATGGCTACCTCCACGGTTCACACGCGGCGCTGCTGGCGTTAGCGGTTTTACCTTTGCAGGCGCTGACGTAGTGTCCTTTCTTCCCGCAGCCAGGGCAGGTAGCGTTTTTCGCCGGGCAGCGTGCTCTGGGGTGTTTTGCCTGGCCACAAAAGTAACATTTCGGGCCCTTGGACATCGCTGCAGTAGTTGGTGCCGGGGGTGGCGGTCCCATGACCCAAGGTTGCGGCATCCACGGTGCGGAGCGGTTAGGGGAGAATGCGTCCATATTCTGGTGGGCCGCGTCTAGCGAGAGCGCGAGGGACACTGCCTTCTTCAGGTCGATTTTGCCCTTCTCCAGCAGTCTCTGCCGGGAGTATCACAGAATCACAGAAACCCCACAGTGCGGATAGAGGCCATTTCGGCCCATCGAGCCTGCACCGACACATATCCCACCCGATCCCCGTCATCAACACCTATCCCACCCTATCCCCGTAACCCCACGTATTTAATCCCCCTAACACTAAGGGTCAATTTATCATAGCCAATCATCCTAACCCGCACATCTTTGGACTGTGGGAGGAAACCGGAGCACCCGGAGGAAACCCACGCAAACACGGGGAGAATGTGCAAACTCCACACAGACAGTCACCCGAGGCCGGATTCGAACCCGGGTCCCTGGCGCTGTGAGGCAACAGTGCTAACCACTATGCCACCGTGCTGCCCGCACTTGAGGCCCGCAACGAAAGCATCTCAGATAAGTCCCTCCGTGTGTGTCGCGGCCGATACCTCTTTACAATCGCAGGCTCGGCCGAGTATCTGTAGTGCCCGTAGGAATGCCTCCACCGATTCCCCGGACTGCTGTTTGCGGGATCTCAGGAGGTGTCTGGCATAAACCGTATTTACTGGGTGTGTGTATTGTCCTTTTAGCAGATCGATCGCCGCCGCGTAGGTAGTCGCGTCCTGGATGAGCGTGTAGACTTGGTGGCCCACCTTGGAGGCCAGGATTTTTAGTTTGTTTCCATCTAGTGTCACGGCTGAGGCTTCCAGGTAAGCTTCGAAGCAACGCAGCCATTGTGCGAACTTGGTAGACGAACCCGCCTCTTGAGGGTCTAGGTCCAGGCATGTTGGTCTGAGGGCATGCAGCAGCACCTGCTGCTCAGCGTTTGGAGCCGTCATTTGCTGCCGCGCCTGCTGCTCAGCGTTTGGTGCCGACATTTTGTTTTTGTTAATAAAATTGATGCGTTATTAATTACTCATAAAAGACGGAGAGTTAGGAGAGTAACCAAAAGGCTTTTATTAACAAAGAACAGAGCATGCCTCTCGTGGTTGACTGGTTTCCAAGAAGGCAGGGGGCTGCAGAGCAGTCACCTTTATACCTGGGCATGTGGGTGGAGCCAGAGGCGGAGCCAGCTGAGGCATGCATAGATACAACAGTGTGCAACAACAACAAGTGAACAACAATAACAGTGGTTTACCACAGGATAAAACTACAGATGAACAGTGGGAGATGTTGAAAAAATAATTTAGCTTAATACAGGACCAGTATATACCCCTACCTTCTTTGCTGATTTGACTTTCTTGACAATATCTGATTTTTACAACTTCACAACAAGCTCTTTCAGAGAGCTCACATGGGCACAATGGACTGAAAGACCTCCTTCCGTGCTGTAAAAAAATCTATCAATTCTCAAATTTATTGATCAACTTCCTTGGCAATACGACGTTAACAAAAAAACACAATAGCAGGTGTTGCAATTGTTAAGGACAAAGAACAACACGTCAGGCAGAAAAAGGATCGTCAAGTCCAGCAACCAGTAATTACCACAAAAATTGGTCCACAGGTTCCACCATTTTGTAAGTCACATCTCTACTTTAGTTATTTTACCTGTATCGGAAAATAAAATGCTAAGCTGTCCCAATTAGCCAAATTTTCATCTTTTCAATTTTCAGTGAATTCATTTTTAGGTGATTAAAAATTGTTCTCAATACGGAACCAAAAATAGGCATCATTAATCAATTCAAAATGAAATGGAGTTGTAGTCTTTCTGTTTTTTTGGCTAAAATGTTAAAATAACGTTGACATTGAATCTTGTTTTGCATCTATAAAACTGTCCTATAAAAGCATTTGTTATTTCTACATTTTAGAAATAATTTTACTTATTAATTTACAAAATACCCACTGTGTAGGTAGCTTGCCAAGTCCCATATGACCTAACCAGTGAGCTCTAGAGCATACTCTGGAGAACGGAAAGGAATGTGGATTTTATTTGTAAATACTATTTTTATAGTTACATTGCCAAGGAAGTTGCTCAATGCCACTTTTCTCCACTGCAGTGCGAGTGTCAGCTGTGGCCCAGTGGGTAGCACTCTCTAGGTGGGAGGGGTTAGGAGTGAGCAGGTGTTACTGGTTGCCTGATTTCTGCAGGGAGTTGGAGTGAGTTTGTAAAAATTTGGAGGTGTTTTTTTTTTCAGGCTTTAGGGCTCTTTTAGCCCATAAACAACAGCCAGATGGCTGCTGAGGGGTCTGGAGTGCCGGGCCCCTCAGAGGACAGTGTTCCCAATATGAATTTAATTAGGGGAGAAACTGTAGTTGGAAGGGAAAGAAAAAGGCCCAAAGATTTGGGCCGGGACCCCAGGAGGTTTGGAAAAGAAAACACGGTGGTGGTTCAGTGCGAGGATAAGGAGATACGTGCTTGGGATATTATCCAAGCGGTACATGAGGACTGTGGCGAGGGAAGCTGCTTTGCCTGCCGACCAAAGCCGAATGTTGGGTTCGAGGTGACGGTCAGTGGCAGAGAGGAGGTGGAAAGACTTTTACTCAGTCTGAAAGTTGGCAATAAGTTCTTGGAGGTATCTCTGCTATATTCGGAAGAGGTGGTGGTCTCATTCTTAAACTTGCCAGTTTATATTGAGGACAATGCGCTAATCAAAAAGTTGGAGTCGTGGGACATTAAAATTTGCTCGGCAATAAAGAGGAGATACTATCCAGGAACACGGGTAGCAGATGGAACCCGTTATGTAAAGGTGCAGTTCCCAGAGGGGATGAAGTAATTACCGTACAGCATGAAATTCGAGACGATGGAAGGAGTGCAGTACTTCAGAGTACTGCATGATAACCGAGTGAAGGTTTGTTATTATTGTCTTGGACACGACCATCTTGTAAGAAACTGTCCAGACTTGTACTGTTATAATTGTCTGGCGAGTCTGGACACATCGCTCGGAGCTGCAAGGTGGAGAGCTGTGGGGTGTGTCACAAAGGCCCACCCACTGTGAGTGTGAGGCAGAAGGAAGCTCTATGAGTGACAAGGAGATGGGGGAAGGAGCAGGAGCTGAGAGTGGAACAGCCGGAGGAGCGGAGCAGTCGGAGGGCACAGCTGGTAAATTGAAGGAGAAAAGAGCACAGGAAGAGGCAGAAAATTACGGAGCAGAGAACAGGATGGAGATGGTGGAAAACACATCAAATACAGTGGAAAAGAACAAAGACAGCAGAGGGCACCAAGGGTTGAGTACAGACTCGAGCCTTAATACGGTTCAGCTCTCCCTAAAGAATCTGGTGTCCGCGGGGGGGGAGGAGGCGGGAGCGGGGTGCGTGCTAAATGTAAGTACTCCAAGGAAAGACGGGGAGTCGGACATCTCGGTGAGCAGGAGGGGGCAAGACAAAGAGAGGGTGCAAGAGGCAGGAGCCTTAAAGGGGCAGCAGGACAGGAGCGGCGAGACAAAGACGGCAGAAGGGAGCGATATAGGTGCGCCATTGTCCCAGAGAGAAGGATCAGGGAGCAAGGGTCAGGGAGGGAAATGAGGTCGAAGGGAGTGGCGCTGTTGGAGAAACCGCAATAGCAGGAAGACTCTCTATGGGAGATGATGTATCTGACGGGGAGCAGGATTATGTATCTGACCGGGAGCAAGCACAGAGGGTTACAGAAGAGCTTGAGAGTGAGGAATTAGAGGGGGACAGAGACATGGAAGTGGGGGGTGGGGTGGCATCATGTGGAAAGGGAAAGGTTAGTGAGGGGCAGGAGGAGGGAGAAAGGGCAGCTCCTTGGCCCAAACTTAATGCAAGGAAGAGGCTGAAACAGCAGGGAAGGTTCAAACAGGAGGTGAAAGAGAGTCGGAGGCTGCAGGAAAAAGCAACAGCTGGCCGAAAAGTTGGGAAGGAGCACGAGAGGAGGGAAGGGCCAGAGATTAAATGATGCGGAGATTATCAGGCATACTTCCCTTCTTTGGAGCCATGATTACATTGGTCTCGATTAATGTGAACGGACTGAGGGATGCGAAGAAATTTCAGCAGTTGTTGCAATGTTTTAAAGGCACGGACTTGTTGGCCCCGATTTTCTGGCAGCCGTCGGGTGACTTTTCATGCGGCCGGGGTCCGAAAATCGCGGAAAAAGCGGGTCGGGACCCCCCCACCGCCTGATTCCCCGCCCCGTCCGACTTTTGGACCACCGTTTCTCCGTCACCCGCTTCAGTCCCGGCCGCTGCTGGCGGGACTGCTCGTCGGAGCACTAATCACCAATGATCACCTTGTTAAGGAAGATTTTCCGGGGCCGTTGCGACTTTGGGGCTTTCCCCACATGAAACACGCCTGCGGGGAACCCCGCCGATGAGAGCTGGCGTGAAAACAGCTGGCTTGCAGCAGCAGGTCGCTGAGGGCTGAAGAGATTTAAAGAGGCAGCATTTGCAGGCTGCAGGACCTTGTTGATCAAGGCTTGGGGGAACTTTTTGAAGGTTTAGGAACAGCTGTAGAAAGTTGGAGCCTCACACACTTCTCCAGTGTGAGCTCCTGGGAAGCCCCTCTCACCACCCTAACTCAGCGCCTCCTCAACGGAGGCATCTGCCAGAAGCATGGGAGGCCTTTGGTACCTTCCCTTCCTGGCATTAGAGGATCTCCAACAGCAGAGGCGGCAGCAGCAGAACCAGGAACAGCAGGATGAGCACCAGGAGCACCAGGCTGCTGCTCACTCACCTGAAGCTGCACAGGCCAGAAGGGGCCAGCACTTGGAAGTGGCTTGAGAGCACCTTGCTGAGCTTTAGGGAGCCAGTGGGACCCATTTCTGCACTGGCAGTCCTACTCAGAAGGACTTTCATGAAGATCTGGTTTCTCTGTTCAACAGATGGCCAATGCTCCTCAAGAGATGTCATTCTCTTATGAGCACTCACCATGTTTTCCGTATGCTGGCGAGTTATCTCCTCCATGGAGGTTGCCAACCTTTCCATGGTGATGCCTTCATGCGCCAATGACTCCACAAAGGCTCTGCTCATGGTCGCTATGGACTCCTCCATTCGCTCCACACTCGCAGCGACCCTGGAGACAAAACCTGCCAGAGACTCCTGCATCTGTGCATGGAGATCCATCACCTCTTCTCTTGCGGATGGACCCAGAGGCAGAGGGTCGACATACAGCGCAGCTGAGCTGGCAGAGTCCTGCGCCCTCCGATGAGGACTCTCCACTGCTGTCCCTGTCTCCAGAATCTGCTGAGGCTCACTTGTGAGCTGTGAAACACCGGATGACAACACTACTCTATGTCCCGAAGGTCCCCCCGAGGTGTGAGTGTCTGCGCTGGTGCTGGGTGCGCTTACTTCTGCTGACGCTGCGCCCTCAGAGGTTGGAGCTTCCTCTGAGGAGTCTGGCTGCACAGCCTCTTCCTCCTCCACAGTGAGGACGGGGGCTCTGGATGGTACTGTGGGGGAGTAAAGGAAGGAGATAGAGATGTAATGCCAAGGTTCTTCTGGTGACTCCCAGCGAGTTGGCATCTGCTGACACCTGCATCCATGCAGCATTGGTCTCAGTGGGAGGCCTCTTCCTCCCTGACCTAGGGAAGAGGACCTCCCTGTGGGCCCTAACCCCATCCAATAATGCCTGCAGTGAAGCCTCGTCGAATTTGGAGGCAGCTCGGGGTCTGGCACTGCCCACAGCTGCTGCAGGCTCCTCTGCCATCCTGTATGGTTCGTTTGGAAGCCTTCAGAGGATGCAGTGCTTGCTATGGACCTTGAAAGCACCACGAATGATGACATCATACTGTGGGGATTTCTGACTCGAATTGGCCAATTAGCAAGGCTTCCCACATGCTGGGAATTAATTGGCCACTTGAGGGAAAATTGCGTGGAGCTGGCTGACACATTCGGGGAAATCCGACCATTCCCCACACAAGCCGAAAATCGGGGCCCTTGTGCCTGCAAGAAACCTTTTGGGATGAGGATATCCTAGAAAGAGTTCAGAAGGTTTGTAAGGGAGAGGTGTTTGCAAGTTGTGCAAACAATAACCGTAGAGGGGTGGCTGTTTTGGTGTGTCCGTCCATAAAAGAGAACGTTGCCTTGGTGGACAAGGACACTGAGGGGAGATTTTTATGGCTAAGGGTAAAATGGAGGAATTTAATTGCGATCTCTTTAATATCTATGCACCGAACGACCATTGCAAGCGTCGCGAGTTTTTTCGGGGGTTATTCACTGAAGTGGCAGAGGTGGAAAATCCTTGTATAGTGGGGGATTTTAATGTATTTTTATCTCGGATGGACATTTCAGCCCAGATGACCTTTAAGGATGATAACTCCAGAGGGATGATTGTAAAAACTATGACAAATTTAAATTTGAGAGACTTATGGAGGGACCGGAACCCCATAAAAAAGGAGTTCTCCAGAACAGGTTGGGTAGGTGATGTTTTAAAACAGAGCTGAATAGATTTTGTGTTAATGCGGGAAGTGTTAAGTTCTGAGGTGATGGAGATTTATTATAAAAAAGTATTTTTTAAGTGACCACTCGGCTTTAGTTCTTAGAATTAGGAACAGCAGAGTTAAGATCGGTTCAGGTCTATGGATTTTAAACAATCAATACCTGAAAGAAATTGCTTATAAAGAAGGGATTTTAAATATAATAAAGAATGCTCGGAAGGAACCTTTGTTCTTGAAAGAAAGAAGAGTTTGGTGGGACAATTTCAAATATGAGGTAAAAAAAATTTCGGTACGTTATGGGAAAAAGAGAGCAACAGCTAACCGGCGTCGAGAAGAGAATCTTAACAAAAGGTTTACGGATGTCTGTAAAGCAGTTGACGGAGGGGATAAGGGAGCTGAGATTAAGTTCCGGGTGCTAAAGGAAGAGTGGGAATTATTGCAAGCTGAAAAATGCAAGAGGGCCATTATCCGTGCAAAGGCTAGAGATGCATTGGAGGGCGAAAGATGCACTAGATATTTTCTAGAGCAAGAGAAGCTACGGCAGAGATTATCATTAATTGGAGAGTTGAAGGTTGGGGAGAAGATCATTCATGAAAGTGGGGAGATTTTAGAGGCGGCTAGCAGCTTTTATCAAGAGTTATATACAAAAGAAGACATTTCCAATTTGGCGATGGAGAAGGTTAGTGCTTTTACTGAAGAGGGTTTAAAGGAGGATGAGAGAAGCATGTGTGACAAAGAAGTAGTGTTGTGTATGTACCTTTAAGAGAAGAACTGATTCTATACTGCAGTACCGGCAGTGACCACCCCTGTATATAAAGCCATAGCAGGCTTCTGTACTTCAGTCTTGAATTACTCTCTGTTCAGTAAATACCTCTTTTATTGTTCTCCTGCAGTCTGAGTATTATTGATCCTCGGACACTACACTGGCGACGGGCAGGTTTGAACTCACCTGCAGTACTGCATCACCTCACGGGGATCTTTTCCCTGAAGAGAAGCTTCTTGGAGGTCGAAGTCAGAAAGGCGGGCGTCGACTGCGGGCAACCGCCCAGGGATCCATCGGAGAGTTGCAGGGGAGGCTGTGCAGAGCTGGGCCTGGCTCCCCAGTCGGGGTGTTCCAGCAAGTCGTGCTGGTAGCAGGTAGTGCGCTGACCCTTCCGGACTGCGGTGGGCTCGGGCTCGATCGAGCAGCTCTGCAAAGGGGCCGTGCAGCGTCGTCGGGAGGAAGAGAGAGAGAGAGGGTGGAGCGCACAGGGCGCGGTCGGTGCTCAAGAACAGGGCAGCGTGGAGAGGATAGAACGCGGGGAAGGAAAAGTGAGATGCGCCGAAGCCGCGGGTCGCCGCCATTACCCTGTAGAATGCTAGGAGCAGCGTGGCAGCAAGGGGAAGAAGGAAAAGCACGGGAGGCGCCATTTTATTCCATTGGGGAAGAAGGAAAAGCGCGGGAGGCGCCATTTTATTACATTGGGGAAGAAAAAGCGCGGGAGGCGCCATTTTAAATCACCCAAGATGCCGAAGAGTGGCAGTATCATTGCTTTCGACAACGAGGTAGAAGACTGGACCACGTATGTGGAAAGAATTGAAGTGTACTGCAATGCCAATGAGGTGGCCAATGGAAAGAAGGCGTCGGTATTATTAAATTTGATGGGTGCGAGAACATACGGCCTATTGCGGAATTTAATTACCCCAGCTAAACCAATGGAGAAAAGTTTTGAAGAGATTGTTAATATCTTACAGGAACACCTAAACCCTACACCGCTGCTGATAGCAGAAAGATTCAAGTTCCATAAAAGAAACCAGCACAAAGATGAGAACAATGCTGACTATCTTACGGAACTACGCAAGTTATCGAAGCACTGCCAGTTTGGAGCAGGACTGGCAGACACCTTACGGGATAAGTTTGTCTGCGGGCTCCAGAGTGAAGGAACCCAGAAACGACTACTTTCGGAAAAAGACCTGATGCTAGAACAGGCTTTCAGCGTAGCAGTACCCTACGAAGCAGCAGCACGGGGAGCTGCGGAAATACAACAGAAACCACAAGAATACAGTGCTAATGAAATGGCGTATGGAGCAGAAAAGTGCTATCGCTGCGGCAGAACAACCCATGATCAGAAGGACTGCTGGTTTAAGGACAAAGTATGCAGGCAATGCGGGAAAATGGGGCATATAGCAAGAGTCTGCAGGTCGGGAAAGAAAACCAACACTACAAGAACTACTAAGGAAAAGTACAAGAAAGTAAAAAAAAATGACAGACAGTAGTTCGGAAGATCAGGAGAGTGATAATGACTCCGGGAACAGGAGACTAAGTTGTCTAAAGTTACACAACGTGATCGCAAAGGAGGATCACCGAAACATTTGGGTCACCCTCATGATAGCAGGGTCCCAAGTAAAAATGGAATTGGATACAGGATCAGCCCTAACTGTCATGAATCGACGAGACTATGAGCGGCTATTCTCACACATACCCTTGAAGGACACGTCCATTGTATTGAAGACATACACGGGGCAAAAAGTCTACCCCAGAGGAAAAATAAGGGTGCCAGTTGAATACAACGGCAAGGAAACACAGAAACTGTATCTATATATACTACCGGATGGAGGACCACCACTATTGGGATGTGAATGGATCCGAAAAATACAATTGGATTGGCATTCCATTCAGGCGCTAACTGTGACTGATAAAAAAGGATGATGACGTCACACCTGGACGACTGTCAAAAATTCTAACTGACACGAAAGAGGTGTTCCAACAAGGACTTGGGACTCTAAAAGGAGTAACGGCAATGATAAAAATCAAAGATAACGCAAACCCAAAATGTTTTAAGGCCAGACCGGTACCTTACGCGATCCGCCCAGCCGTTGAAGCAGAGCTGGAGAGTCTGGAGCGCTCGGGTGTGCTGTCCAAGGTGGACTGGAGTGAGTGGGCCACACGCATCGTTCCTGTAATGAAGAAATCACTGAGCAGCACGCCTGGGGAGCCGAAGAAGGTTCGCATCTGTGGGGACTTCAAGGTAACTGTGAACCCAGTCCTGCACACAGTACAATATCCACTTCCACGGATAGAAGATATTTTCGCCTCACTATCTGGAGGGAAACGCTTTACAAAGATTGATCTGGCCCAAGCGTATCTACAAATGGAGGTGGAAGAAGCATCTAGGAAATACCTCACGATAAACACTCACAAAGGCCTTTACCAGTACAATCGACTGGTATTCGGGGTAGCATCAGCCCCGGCTATTTGGCAGAGGGCGATGGAACAAGTCCTGCAAGGGATCCCGGGGACCCAGTGTTATTTGGACGACATCCTGGTTACGGGCGAAAATGACAGTGAACACCTTGCCAACCTGGAGCAGGTGCTCACGAGATTGCAGGAATATGGGCTACGAGCCAACCGTCCCAAATGCGAGTTCTTCAGGAGACAAATCTCGTATTGTGGCCACATGATTGATGAGGAAGGGTTGCATAAGTCGCCGGACAAGATTGAGGCTGTAGTCAAGGCTCCAGCACCGGAAAATGTGTCGCAACTGAGGTCGTTCCTCGTCTTGGTGAACTACTACCATAAGTTCTTGCCGAATTTATCTACAATTCTGCACCCACTCAACGCCCTACTGCAAACTGGAGTAACATGGAAATGGAGTGATGAGTGTAAGCGTGCATTTCAGAAATGTAAATGCCTAATCACTTCAAAAGAAGTATTGGCCCACTACAATCCAACACTACCGATTCAGTTAGCATGTGATGCGTCTCCCTACGGCATCGGAGCGGTGCTGTCACACAAACTCCTTGACGGTTCAGAGAGGCCAATAGCCTTTGCGTCGCGCTCGTTAACCTCAGCCGAGCGTAACTATGCCCAGATTGACAGGGAGGCCCTCAGCCTGGTGTGGGGGGTGAAGAAGTTCAATCACTATCTGCACGGGCAGAAATTCACCCTACCGACTGATCATCAGCCCCTGGTCTCCATTTTTAACCCAAAGAAGGGCGTTCCGGTGATGACGGCGCAACGGCTGCAAAGATGGTCACTTTTGCTAGGGGCACATCAGTACGACATAGAGTACAAGGGTACGAAACAGCATGGAAATGCTGATGGGCTGTCGCGCCTACCGTTGCCTACGGTAGAGGAAGCACCTGCAGTGGACCCTGTTGAGATATTCCATGCGACCATAGTCGAATGTCTACCTGTTACAAACTGAAGTATAGAGAAGGAAACCCGAAATGACCCGACACTCTCTCGGGTCTATGATTTGACGGTGAAGGGATGGCCAGCACATGGCGACTCACTGTTGCCAGCATTCTTGCCAAGGAGAGAACAGCTGTCAGTGTGCCGGGGGACCTTGATGTGTGGATCCCGAGTGGTAATTCCACCCAAGTTGAGAGATAGAGTGCTCAATGAGCTTCATGAGGGTCATCTAGGAGGGGTAAAAATTAAGAGCCTAGCCAGGGCGTTTGTGCGGTGGCCGGGAATCGATAAAGAAATCGAGGATATGACCAAGAGATGCACAGGATGCCAGAAGGTCCAAAACGCTCCACCACAGGCCCCGCTACATCCATGGGAGTGGCCCTCATCTCCATAGCAACGGGTACACATTGATTTTGCTGGTCCATTTATGGACTCAATGTTCCTAATCGCTGTGGATGCCCATTCAAAATGGCCAGAGGTCATCAAAATGTCCTCCACCACCACGGAGAAAACTATTGCAGTCCTACGGACCATCTTCGCCAGGAATGGCTTGCCAGAACAGATTTGCTCCGACAATGGGCCACAGTTTGTGTCCGAGGATTTCCGGGAGGTTTCTGAGGAATAATGGGGTGAAACATTACACATCTGCCCCATATCATCCAGCCACAAATGGATTGGCTGAGAGGTTTGTTCAGACCTTTAAAAAGGCAATAAAGGCAATGCATAATGACGACATACCACTACAACACAAGGGGCTATTGCATTGTTCCAATGAAGCTCAACGTAAGTTCGAGGAACAGCACCTCATCTTTCGATTGGGCACTTTGCAGCCTGCCGGACTCAACATTGAGTTCAACAATTTCAGATAATTATCCCTGCCCCCATTTTTCATGCAGTATGATTTTTGCCATTCCCATTTGCAACATTTTATCTTTCCTGCCTCTTACAAACGTACAGGATGTTCTTTCTATTTCTTCCTCCCCTCCTAACGCCCCCACTGTCTCTGCACCTGCTTAATATCTGTTACATCTCCAGCTTTTTCCAGTTCTGATGAAGGGTCCCAGACCTGAAACGTTAATTCTGTTTCTCTCTCCACGGATGCTGCCTGGCCTGCTGAGTATTTCCAGCATTTTCTGTTGTTATTTCAGATTTCCAGCATCCGCAGTATTTTGCAATTATATTGTGGATAATTTCTTGTTTGCTTACCGGAATGCGACACATGCAGTCACCAACCAAACTCCAGCCATAATGTTCTTCAACCGAAGGCTAAGATGTCGCCTGGATTTGCTCAAACCAAACATAAGACGAGATGTTGAGGATAAGCAATTCTAGCACATAAATGAGAAGCCAACCAGGAGCTTCAAGATCGGGCAACCAGTCTTGGCCCGCGACTACCGAACAGAAAAATGGCAGCCAGGAACGATATGCACACAGCAGGGACCACTAATGTACACAGTGGACGTTGGAGAGAGCATCGTGAGATGCCATGCTGACCAGATTCTAGAGTCACAGGAACAAGCCAAACCCATACCACGAGCAGGTGCACCTGGTAATCAACCCGAAGTACAGATTGCGTCTACCTCAGAAGCAGTGGTATTGGAAGCTGACGAACCAACCAATGACAATGAGCCAGAATCAACTCCGCTGCAAGAAGAGGATACTCGAGAAAGGCGTTATCCAGTCAGGATCAGGAAGCCTCCTCAAAGACTGAACTTATAAATGATTATTTCAGTTGATGTATATAGTACAGAGAAAATTGTAATTAGTTATTATTTAGTTGTTAAATGAATGTTATGTACTGTTTATCTAAAAGGGGAGGAATTGTTGTGTATGTACCTTTAAGAGAACAATTGATTCTATACTGCAGTACCGGCAGTGACCACCCCTGTATATAAAGCCATAGCAGGCTTCTGTACTTCAGTCTTGAATTACTCTCTGTTCAGTAAATACCTGTTTTATTGTTCTCCTGCAGTCTGAGTATTATTGATCCTCGGACACTACAAGTAGGATTAGCAGAAATGAAAGTAGCAATAAGTGGAATGAGGGGTGGGAAAAGCCCAGGGTCCGAAGGACTAATTGCAGAATTTTATAAAGAATTTTTTGAGATTTTAAGTCCATTGCTCTTAGGAGTTTTTAAGGAAATTAAAATTGAGGGAAGCCTGGCCCCATCTATGAGGAGAGGTGGCATAAGCTTGGCTTATAAAAATAAAGGGGATAGAAGGGATCTGAAGAATTGGAGGCCCATCACATTATTAAATGTGGATTATAAGATCTTGGCGAGGGTTATGGCAAATTGTATGAAGGAGGTGTTGCCGCAAATAGTTTTGCCCCCTCAGTCCTATGGAGTCATAGGCCGGGACATCGCAGACTCTGTGGTCTCAATCCGAGATGCGATAGAGCTCATGGAAGAGAGTGGGAGGGAGGCTTATGTATTAAAGATAGATCAAGAGAAAGCCTTTGATAGGCTGTCTCATGAGTTTTTATTGAAGGTTTTGGAAGCATTTGGTTTCGGGGAAAATTTCATTGAGTGGATAAGGATTTTTTATTCAAACATATTTAGCTAATGGTTTTTTATCCAAGTATTTTCCATTCCAGAGATCAGTGAGACAGGGTTGTCCCCTGTCCCCATTTTTGTACACATTGGTAGCAGAACCATTAGGCTATGTGATGCAAAAGAAACAAGGTGTAGCTGGGATTGTGGTTCCCAGTTCCAGGCTGGTGTCGGTGATACACCAATATGCAGATGACACAACCTTAACATTGAGAAATGGGGAGTCAGTGAGGGAAGCTATGGATGTAGTGGAGGAATATAGTAGAGCTTCAGGAGCCAGAGTGAATTATAGTAAGTCCCAATGCCTGGTTGAAGGAAGGGGTAGGGGGGAATGGTTGGAGGAAAGTCCCTTTAAGGTGGTGGAGGTTTTGGAAGTTCTGGGGGTGCACATGGAGTACAAGAAAGACAGGGATGAAGTGGATCGATTAAATTGGGAACCGCAGGTTATGAAAATTAAAAAGATTTTGGGAAGATGGGAAAGAAGGTGGTTGAAAGTGCAAGGCAGAGTGACAGCGGTGTCCGCTCTCCTGCTATCTAAGCTATGGTACTTATTGACGGTGGAGGATATTCGCGAGTGGGCAGAAAAGTCCATCCGAGAGGCTTGTGTGAGGTTTTTATGGGAAGGGAAACCAGCCTTGGTGGCTTACAATACCATAATTGGACAGAGAAATCAGGGAGGACTCAATTTCCCAGATAATGATTTGAAGAAAAAATCCTTTAGAATCAAATGGTTGAAGAGATTTCTTCAGAAGTCAAATACAAGTTTTTGGAAGAGTTGTTTTGAGCATTTTTTTAAATGAAGTGGGATAGGAGGGCAGTTTATGCCCAAGGGGGCTGAGGAATTTTTAGAACAGCCCTCATTTTTCAACAGGTGGGGCAACATCGAAGGAGAGGTTTTATTTAATCAAGCTTTTATAAAAGCTGGTATTATATGTGTGAAAGATGTATTATACGAGGTAATTCCTGGTGGGTTGCCGGAAGCGATAGTGAGGAACATGGTGTGGGAGGAGGATCAGGAGGTAAAGGAAAAAGCAATAGGGATCATGTATGAGAAGATTGTGAGGGCAATGCCACAGGATTGGATGGAAGAAATAAATGCGGAAATCTCCAAAGGAATTAAAATGCATCCCGCTTTTCCAAGCTTTCTGCTGGAGAAAGGGGGAGAGTTGGTCCAATTTGACAACTGTAATACTCGAGATTTATATGAGGTATTTAGAGAATGGAGATTCAGGACACCTGCTGGTCAGGAGTTTTGGCAGAGTATATACCCACAGCTGGACTTCAACAGGATTTGGAAGGGAGTGTGGGCGAATTTTAAGGGCTAGATTTTCGTGGAGCCGTCAGGCGGGGTTTCAGGCATGTGGGGGGGGGGGGGGGGGAAATCCCGAATTTGGGGGTCCCGACACTATCACGCCCAAAACACCGCCCCACGTAAGTTTCAGGGGCGGCGGGTACCCGCCCCACACTGGGACCCGCCGAAACCAGGCGGGAAGGGATTAGTGCGAATTAACTGCCTGTTAACAGGTAGTTAACAGGCAGTTTTTAGCCTAATCCCTATTTTGAGGGGTTTCGTGTGGGTTTCCCGACGGCTCCAAACCATGCCAGGTTAGAGCAGGCGGGCCATCGGGTTGAAGGAGTTGGAGGGGTCGCGATGTTGGCGCTCAGGTGAGTGATGGGTGCATGAGTGTAAAGGTAAGTGTGTTTGGTGTGTCTAAAGTGTGTAAAGAACTTTTACTTACTTGTACTTACCTTCACAGCCTTTCTTCCTGTAGCCGTCGGGAGCGCATCACTCAGCCGGTACTTAAAGCTGAACGGCTGCGATCTGTGAAAAGTGACAGCCTTCAGCTTTGAGTGCCGGTAAGAGTTCTAACTGAGTCTGTGCAGAATGACTCATGTCAGAATTCAGACTGTCGGTGTTTGACAGCTTCAAACAGCTGTGAAACACTGATATTTCATTTGTCAAGAACGCTTGACAGATGAAATTGCAGTCTGTGACGTCACCTGTTGCCGGGTGGCCCTTAATTGGCCTGCTGAGCCCGCTGGGTGGGCTCATCAAGGTCAATCAAGGGAAAATCGCGCGGATAGTAGATGCACTGCGCATGCGCGGGAAACCGGCACTTCCGTTCCCCTGAAAGAAGGGGTTCAGAGTTCGAACGCGTGCACAGGAGAGGCTGCACGTCCCCAACGAACTTAGGCTTCTTTTGCAGGTTTTCCCGGAAGGGTAAGTCTCCAGAAGTTACACATTTAAAAAGCAGGCGTAAGGCCTGCTTTTTACAAGGTAAGTGGTGAATTAATTAAAATTAAAACATTTTTTCCACAGGTTTATTATTTTTAAATACTTTAAAGAAAGCTCCGTTAGAAAATAAAATTATTTTTTTCAAAAATTTAAATTATTGTTTAAAATAGTTATTTCATGTAATTTATAGTTTATTTTAAAAATGTGATTTAAAAAAAAATTTATTTGAAGATTTAGTGATGTTTTGGGGCCCGTAGTATTTATAAATTTTGACAGCTCTTCTTGTCATACTTATGAATGGAGCATTCCCTGCTCCGATTGGCTCCCCATGGCCCACGTGATCCCAGGGGACGCATCGAACTAACTGCGCCCCTGGGATATGCAAGCACTGCGCACCGGCAGTTGGAGCAGGCCCAGGATCGGAATCCCACGCGGGCCCACAGCTCAAAGGCCGGCGCGCTAGGTACGTGCAGATCGGGGGCTTACACCCGTGGGAAGCCCCCGACCCGAATTTCTGGGCCAATGTTTTTTTTTGCTGGGTGGGGACCGAAGAGCGAGAATGGGAATCCTGTGGGACTCAATTTTGAGATGGGGATTGCAGGCGAGTCTGCCCGAGTCTAGCGGAGCGGCAATTAATTTAATGTTCAGTTTGGCTAGATTTGTGATTGCGCAAAGAAGGAATGCTCTGTTTTTTAAGGGGAGGAGAATCAATCTAAAAGAGTATTTTAAATATAAGCTAAAAGATCATTATAAAGCTCTGTGGATGTTTTATTCAGAAAGGAATTTAAAGATAGTATTTTACAATCAATTTTTAAAGTGCAATCGATTAATATATGTTACAGGAGACAAATTAAACTTCAGGTTTTGATGTTAAAATGTGGTGGCGGAATGGCTGTGCAAAGCGGTGGAATTGATTTGTATGATACAATGAAATGATCACGATGTTGTAAATGTTCCTAATGTCCAATAAAGTATATTAAAAAAAAAGTTGGTAGCACTCTGGCCTGAGTCAGGAAGGTTGTGGGTTCAAATCCCACTCCAGGGACTATGAGCACAATATCTAGGCTGACACTCTCAGACTAGTACTGAGGGATTGCTGCACTGTCATAGGTGTTGTCTTTTGGATGAAACGTTAAATTGAGGTCCCGTCTGCCCTCTCAGGTGGCACTATTTCAAAGAAGCGCAGGGGAATTATCTCTGGTACAAAGCAAAATAATGCGGATGCTGGAAATACTCAGCAGGTCAGGCAGCATCAGAGCTAACGTTTCAGGTCGATGACCTTTCGTCAGATTTATCCCTGGTGTCCTGGCCAACATTTATCCCTCAACCAACATCACAAACAGATTATCTGGTCATTATCACATTACTATTTGTGGGACTGCAAATTAGCCACAGTGTACTTCATTGGCTGTAAACTGCTTTGAGACGTCCTGAGGTAGTGAAAGGCGTTACTTTTTTTCTTTTATGAAAAAACAGTTTAAGAATTTTCATCCCATTATTAGTAGTTTTCAGTTTAAAACCAAAGATCAGAATTCCTAACTTTGACTCACAGGCAGTAGGCTGTACATGAATGGAATTCATGTCCCACCAGAAAATACACAAGAAATGTGGAGGTTTGAAATGTATAATGTATAAAATGAATGGTAAAGTCCAACTGAAACCACATCATACCCTTAACATGGTGTACCACATATTTGACATCAAAAAGATTATAATCTTTACAGAAACGGGCAGTTTAAAAACAAGTTTTTTTTGAGGTCATGGGACTCACTGCCAGTAATCTGTGAGTCATCAAATCCCTTGGAGTTTTATTTTCAACCTGTCACATCGCGCAAACAGTTTGCATACCGAAGACAGAGAGGTTTTATATGTTTAGGTTACACACTCACCCGTGGGAATCCTAGCCATAATTAGCAAAGGGATGCTACTAGAGATGCCAAGCAGACCGTAGCTAAATCCGCTAAGTATCAGGGTGACCAATAATATGCTTCGTCTTCCTACAACATCACTCCAGGAACCCTAGTCAAAAGAAATAGAAGTTTAACTGCTTGTAATTTGAATTACCATCTTGCACCTTAATCATAAGATCCACATTGTGAGCGTGGCTCTAAGCATTCAGAAATACTAACTCCTGTTGCAAAAACCACTGTGTGGCTGTTTCACTAATAGGAGAGTAGCAGCTGCCATCCAGGAGAAAAAAAGATAGGCTGTGGCAGCTAAGTTCATTTACTGTCAACATTTTAAACCATTGGAGCTCCACCTTTAGAGAATTAGAAATAACAAGATTAATTTATTGTGAATGTTCTCAGCTTGTAATGTTTAACATATGGCATTCCAAATAATTTTTTCAGCAATTTGGCTCCATTTATCCACTACAAGTATAGGTTCCTTAAGGCAGAAGACAGCAGCATGCCAAGCCTAGATAGTGGGGGCCCTCTGCTGGCTAGCTGAGAGTTATGCTAAACCTCTTAAGAGTGTGGAACAGCGTTTAAGAACAGTAAACAAGGTAGATCTCAAAGAAAAAGAATAGTCAAAAGCAGCAGCTGGTAATTTTAAGGTAACCTTAAAATTTAGTACAAAAGTTTCACCACTTTGTAAGCCGCAACTCTATTTTGGTTACCTTTTTAGTATTAGAAGTAAAAAGCTAAATCAATTGACAATTTGTATCTATATCTAGAGGGTATCAGAATGTACAGCAGGTTACACTCAAACTCAGATTATAGTTCTTTTTTAAAAATGATACAACAACTTGAATTTATATAGCACCTTTAACGTAATAAAACGTCCCAAGGCACTTAAGAGCAATATCAAGAAAAAATATTTTTGACACTGAACCACAGGAGATATCAGGACAGATGACCAAAAGCTTGGTCAAAGTGGTAGGTTTTAAGGAGTATCTTAAAGGAGGAGAGAGAGATAGCAAGGCAAACAGGTTTAGGCAGGGAATTCCAGAGCTTAGGTCCAAGGTAACCGAAAGCACAGCCGCCAATGGTGGAGCGATTAAAATCAGGGATATGCAAGAGACCAGAATTGGAGAAGCACAGAGATTTCGAAGGCTTGAAGGACTGGAGGAGGTTACAGAGATAGGGCAGGGTGAGGCCATGGAGGGATTTGAAAACAAGGATGAGAATTTTAAAATTGAGGCGTTGCCGGACCGGTAGCCAGTGTAGGTCAACAAGCACAGGCGTGATGGGTAAACGAGACTTGGAGCTAGTTAAGAGACGGGCAGCTGAGTTTTGGATGAGCACAAGTTTATATAGGGTGGAAGATGGCAGACCGGCCGGGAGAACATCGGAATAGAAACATAGAAGATAGGAGCAGGAGTAGGCCATTCGGCCCCTCGAGCCTTCTCCGCCATTCAATGAGATCATGGCTGATCATCCAAATTCAGTACCCTGTCTTAAGGCTAAAGGGATCTCGTAACTGGAGATCAAGGGATATGGGGAGAGGGGTGATGACAGCAGATTTGAAGGGTTGGGGGGACAGTACCTGAGGAGAGGGAACCGTTAACAATATCATCTAACATGGGGCCCAGGAAGGGAAGTTGGGTTGTCAATAGTTTGGTCGGATTAGGATCGAGGGATAAGAAGGTGGATCTTATGGACAAGATGAGCTTGGAGAGAGCAAGGCAGGAGATGGGATAGAATCCAAAGACAGACACGAGGTCAGCGGAAACATTAGAGGAAGTTTGGCCCAGTGGGAGAGGGGATGGAAGGGAAGTGGCAGGCAACTAAATGGATGGTTTCGATCTTTGTGGCAAATAATTCCACGGGCTTCTCGCACTTGTTGTTGGAGGTGAGGGTGGAGGAGGCAGGGGAGGGTGGTTTAAGGCGGCGGTTTGTGGTGGAGAAGATAAGCCGGAGGTCATCTTGGCATTCCGGGATGATCTTTGAATAGTGAGCAATTTTCACAATGTAGAGCAGGACCCAATAATGCTTTATTTGGTCCAGCCAGATCTGGCGATGGACGGTTAAACCAAAGACGTTCAAATCTGCGTCCCTTGGACTTAAGGGAACGGAGATGAGGGATATACCGGGGGAATGACTAGGGAGAGAGAGTAATGGTTTTAATAAGGACAAGGGCATCAAAGGTGGTGTGGTTTACAGAACGGAAGCTGCAGAAATATCATGATGAATTGTGGGCCAAAGGCTAGATAGTTGGGAATTTGAAAGTGGCGTGGTAAGTGACTTGAGGGAAAGTATTTTCCAGGGGCGGAGATAGAAAGAAGTGGGGATGGGATGGGGAAGGGGACTAAGGGTGGAGAGCAATACAAGGAAATGATCAGAGATTGCCTTATCACTGATAATTACAATGGGAGTAGCGAGGCCATGTGAGAAGGCAAGATCGAGGGGGTGGCCGTGAATATGGGTAGGAGAGTTTATATGGAGGGAGAGATTTAGGGAGGAAAGGAGAGCAGTGAACTCAGAGGAAAGCGAGCAAGAAGAGTTTAGATGAAAGTTGAAATCACCAAGGATGAGAAGTCGCTCAGTGCAGAGGCTGAGGGAGGCAAGCAGAGAAGATATCTCAGTGGGAAACTTGGGTGGGCGGTACAGAACAAGGACTTTAAATAAAAGGCGTGAGGGGTGGAACAAGGCGAGATGCTCAAAGGAGGAGAAGTTGCCAGAGGAATAGTTGACTGTTGCTTCTGCCCATCACTTCATCCATAATAGAGCTGGATAATTTAAGGATTAAATCAAACCTAGGCTAACTGTCTTAGTTCAATGTAGACAATTTAATGCAAAAGGGGTATTTATTTTGGGGGTTATCAGTCATATATAATTTATTTTTAAAATTGTGTAAAATGTAAATTGTGCTCATGAACATGGTAGATTCAGAAATTCAATGCAAAGTGGTCAAATTTACAGATATAATCAAACTAGGAGGGGTAGTGGAATTTGGAGGACGCAGCACCGAAATTACAGAAAGCGTTGGACAAAATACCTAACTGGACAGAAGTACAGCAAATTAAATGTAATACAGACAAGTTTAAAGTGCTGTAAACAGAAAAGAATAATGGGCAAGCCTATTCCACTAATGGTGTTGAAATATTTAAGGAGGAAGCTGAAAGAAAACAAGGGGTCTTAATAGACTCAACACTAAATAACTTGACAAGAAATAATAGGAGCTTGTAAAAAAGGCAATGCAATAATCGTGGGGGACTTTAATCTTCATATAGACTGGGCAAATCAAACTGGCAAAGGTAGTCTGGAGAACAAGTTCATGGAATGCATTCAAGACAGTTTCCTAGAGCAATGCATCATGGAACCAATCAGGGAACAGGCTATTTTAGATCTTGTATTGTATAATGAGACAGGGTTAATTAGTAATCTCATAGTGAAGAATCCCCGGGGAAGAGTGATCATAATATGATAGAATTTCACACTGAGCTTGAGAGTGACAGACTTAAATACGAGACTAGAGTCTTAAACTTAAATAAAGCCAATTACATAGGTATGAGTTGGCCAAGGTAGATTGGGAAATTAGATTAAAAGGTATGGCAGTAGATAAGCAGTGGCAAACATTTAAAGAAATATTCCAAAATTCTCAGTGAATATACATTCCATTGAGAAATAAAAACTCCACAGGAAAAGTGATCCATCTGTGGCTCACTAAAGAAGTTAAGGATAGTATTAGACTAAAAGACTTACAATGTTGTGAAGAATAGTAGCAAGCCTGAGGATTGGGAGAGCTTTAGAAACCAACAAAGCATGACCAAAAATTTATAAAAGGAAGAAAATAGAAGATGAGAGTAAACTAGCATGAAATACAAAAACAGATTGTAAGAGCTTCTACAAGTACGTAAAAAGGAGAATAGCAAAAGTAAGCATCGGTCCCTTAGAGGCTGAGACCGGAGAAATTATAATGGGGAATAAGGAAATGGCAGAGACTTTAAACAAATATTTTGTATCTGTCTTCACAGTAGAAGACACAAAAAGCATACCAAAAATAGTGAGGAACCAAGGGGCTTATGAGAGTGAGGAACTTAAGGTAATTAGTATCAGTAGAGAAAAAGTACTTGAGAAACTAATGGGACTAAAAGCCGACAAATCCCCTGGACTTGATAGCCTACATCCTCGGGTTCTAAGAGGTGGTTGCATAGATAGTGGATGCATTGGTTGTAATATTCCAAAATTTCCTAGATTCTAGAATGGTCCTAGTGGATTGGAAGGTAGCAAATATAACGCCACTATTCAAGAAAGGAGGGAGAGAAAAAACGGAATGACAAGCCAGTTAGCTTGATATCAGTCATTGGGAAAATGCTAGGATCCATTATGAAGGAACTGGTAATAAGGCATAATATGATTCGGCAGAGTCAACATGGTTTTATGAAAGGGAAATCGTATTTGACAAATTTATGAGTGTGTTTTGAAGATGCAATTAGCAGGGTAGTCAAAGAGGAACCAATGGATGTAGCATATTTGAATTTCCAAAAGGCATTCGATAAGGTGCCACATAAAAGGTTGTTATGCAAGATAACGGTGCATGGGGGTTGGGGCTAATATATTAGCATGGATAGAGGATTGGTTAACATACAGAAAACAGAGAGTAGGGATATACGGGTCATTTTCAGGTTGGCAGGCTGTAACTAGTGGGGTGCCACAAGGATCAGTGCTTGGGTCTCAGCTATTTAAAATCTATATTAATGACTTAGATGAAGGGACCGACTGTAATGTATCCAAGTTTGCTGATGTTACAAAGCTAGGTGGGAAAGTAAGCTGTGAGGAGGAAAAAAGAGCCTGTAAAGGGATATAGACAGGTTAAGTGAGTGGGCAATGAGGCGGCAGATGGAGTATATTGTGGGGAAATGTGAGTTTATTCACTTTGGTACGAAGAATAGAAAAACAGAATATTTTTTAAATGGTGAGAAACTATTAAACGTTGGTGTTCAGAGAGATTTAGGTGTCCTCGTACAGGAAACACAGAAATTAGCATGCAGGTACAGCAAGCAATTAGGAAGGCAAATAGCACGTTGGCCTTTATTGCAAGGGGATTGGAGTACAAGAGTAAGGAAGTCTTGCTACAATTGTACAGGGCTCTGGTGAGACCACACCTGGAGCACTGTGTAAAGTTTTGGTCTCCTTATCGGAGGAAGGATATTCTTGCCTTAGAGGCGGTGCAACGAAGGTTCACTAGATTGATTCCTGGGATGAGAGGGTTGTCCAATGAGGAGAGATTGAGTAGATTGGGCCTATGCTCTCTGGAGTTTAGAAGAATAAGAGGTGATCTCATTGAAACATATAAGGTTCTGAGGTGGATTGACAGGGTAAATGCTGAGAGGTTGTTACCCCTGGCTGGAGAGTCTAGAACTAGGGGGCATCGTCTCAGGATAAGAGGTCTCCTCAGCCACTCCCTGTGGTAGCGGACTATCCTATATTGATGGCCTCTACATTTGCTCTTCCCTGGTCTGTAGGCAGCACTAATTAATACAGACTGGAAGGTTGCAGGTTTGATTCTTGATCTGTACTGTGAGCTGTCAACTAGAGCTACAGTTGGAACCCTACACTTACTGGCCTCGGCATCCCTGGGTTAGGGAGAGAAAGAGGAAAAAGCTACTCATTGCAACCCAGTAACACCTGCTAAAGTATGTGTGTGGATATCACGTGATGGGCTCAACTCTGCTACCTCTCACCATCTGCGCATACATACTGTGGACTGCTAATACCTTAATGAATAGAAAAAAATAGGCACTATTGAGTTTATGTGTTTCACACTTTCGGGCATCGAGGGGAAACCAGGCTTGGGGGGGTGCAGTTAAAATGGAGCAAGGGAATTACCATTTCATTGCCATCCCAATATGACCGACTGCAATTTTAAATTTCAGTCGCCAAGGACAACCGTCCCATTGTGACAGGGTCTTCTTTGAATATGCAGATTGGGCTCTCATGGCATCATTTGATATTTTAAGCTGAGGTCTGAGTGGGGGAGCAGTAGAGCCTTCCCTGCCAGGCCAAACCTGCCAGGAACAGGAGTGCACCTCTGGACCCCACAAGGAAACCTTGGGCATCTCCTTCCCCACACCCCACTGCCGACCGGGATCCTCTCCTCCATATATCCATTTACCTTAGTGCTGGGGACCATTTTCTCCGATCCCTGCAGCTGCTTCCGATTGGCCCGACTGACCTGATTTTAACAGCCGGGCAGCTGCTTCCCACCAACTACCCAGTCGTTTCAGTCAGGAGTCAGTAAGCGGCATGCAAATGAGACCTGACCATTAAATTTGGCCAGGTCTCGACGTTACCTTTGCTTCGGGGCTCTCACACACCTTTCCTGCACTCCCACTATATTCGGGGTCTCGGTCTCTAATACAACTGGAGTTTGCTACTTGCCCTTCCCTTTGTATTGCAACTTTATCATGTACTTTCTCCTTGTCCTCCATTACTGCATTATTTTATATAGTTTTATTTTAAATTTCCCCTCCTCATTGTGATGAGCCTAGACAGGTAAACCTGGTGGGCTATTTGACAGTGGAGGCCATCGCACAAATACAAACCCAGCTAATCTTTTACTTGATGTCCTAGAGATTAGGAGTGGGAAACTTGGATGACTTTCCCCTCTTTAACCCATTGGTTTTAAGGCCAATTGTATCACCACTGCTGTCCCAATTAAGATCAGCTAACTCAGAACAGAGCTGGCATCAACCTGGGACTTCTGGATTTGCAAGCTTAGTGCTCACCGAGTGAATCTTTTAAACTGTAAATCCATGATTAACAGAAAACATTACGTGACGATGAGGTTTATTCCAGAAAATAACCAGGAGCGACTGGTTAATTAGTAATCTCATAGTAAAGGATCCTCTGTGGCAGAGTGATCATAATATGATAGAATTTCACGTTAATTTTGAGAGTGACTTGCCTAAGTCCGAAATTAGAGTCTTAAGCTTAAATAAAGACAATTACATAAGCATGAGGGATGAGTTTGCTAAGGTAGATTGGAAAAATAGATTAAAAGGTATGGTGGTAGATAAGCAGTGGCTAGCATTTAAAGAAATATTTCATAATTCTCAACAAAAATACATTCCATTGAGAACAAAAACTCCACGGGAAAAGTGATCCAACCGTGGCTAACTAAAGAAGAAAAGGATAGCATTAGATTGAAAGAAGAAGCTTATAATGTTGCAAAGAATAATAGTAAGCCTGAGGATTGGGAGAGTTTCAGAAACCAGCAAAGATTGACCAAAAATTGACAAAAAGGGAAAAAATAGAATGAGAGAAAACTAGCAAGAAATATAAAAGCAGATTGTAAGAGTTTCTACAAGTATGTAAAAAGGAAAAGAGTAGCAAAAGTAAACTTTGGTCCCTTAGAGGCTGAGACAGGAGAAATTATTTTGGGGAATAAGGAAGTGGCAGAAACATTAAACAAATATTTTGTATCTGTCTTCACAGTAGAAGACACAAAAAGCATACCAAAAATGGTGGGGAACCAAGGGTCTAATGAGGGTGAGGAACTTAACATAATTAATAAAAGTAGAGAAAAAGTACTAGAGAAACTAATGGGACTAAAAGCCGACAAATCCCCAGACCTGACGGCCTACATCCTTGGGTTCTAAAAGAGGTAGCTGAAGAGATAGTGGTTGCATTGGTTTTGATCTTCCAAAATTCCCTAGATTCTAGAATGGTCCCAGCGGATTGGAAGGTCGCAAATGTAACACCGCTATTTAAGAAAGAAGGGAGAGAAAAAAAAAACAGGGAACTACAGGCCAGTTAGACTGACATCAGTCGTCGGGAAAATGCTGGAATCCATTGTTAAGGAAGTGGTATCAGGGCACTTAGAAAATCATAACATGATTAGGCAGAGTCAACATGGTTTTATGAAAGGGAAATCGTGTTTGACAAATTTATTAGAGTTTTTTGAGGATGTAACTAGCAGGATGGATAAAGGGGAACCAGTGGATGTAATATATTTGGATTTCCAAAAGGCATTTGATAAGGTGCAACCTAAAAGGTTATTACACAAGATTAGGGCTCATGGGGTTAGGGGTGATATAGTAACATGGATAGAGGATTGGTTAATGGACAGAAAACAGAGAGTAGGGATAAACAGATCTTTTTCAGGTTGGCAGGCTGTAACTTGTGGGGTGTCGCAAGGATCAGTGTTGGAGCCTCAGCTATTTACAATCTATATTAATGACCCAGATGAAGGGACCGAGTGTAATGTATTCAAGTTTGCTGATGATACAAAGCTAGGTGGGACAGTAAGCTGTGAGGAGAACACAAAGAGTCTGCAAAGGGATATAGATAGACTAAGTGAGTGGGCAGTAAGGTGGCAGATGGAGTATAATGTAGGGAAATGTGAGGTTATTCACTTTGGTAGGAAGAGTAGAAAAACAGAATATTTTTTAAATGGTGAGAAACGTTCAAATTTTGGTGTTCAGAGAGATTTGGGTGTCCTTGTGCAAGAAACACAGAAAGCTAGCATACAGGTACAGCAAGCAATAAGGAAGGTCAAAGGCATGCTGGCCTTTATTGCAAGGCGGTTGGAGTATAAGAGTAAGGAAGTCTTGCTACAATTGTACAGGGCCTTGGTGAGACCACACCTGGAGTACTGTGCACAGCTTTGGTCTCCTTATCTAAGGAAGGATATACTTGCCTTGGAGGCGGTGCAACAAAGGTTCACTAGATTGATTCCTGGGATGAGAGGGCTGTCCTATGATCAGAGATTGTGTAGAATGGGCCTATACTCTGGAGTTTACAAGAATGAGAGGTGATCTCATTGAAACATACAAGATTTGGAAGAGAATTGACAGGGTAGATGCTGAGACGTCGTTTCCTCTGGCTGGAGTGTCTAGAACTAGGGGGCATGGTCTCAGGATAAGGGGTTGGCCATTTAGGACTGAGGAGGAATTTCTTCACTCAGAGGGTTGTGAATCTTTGGAATTCTCTGCCCCAGAGGGCTGTGAATGCTGAGTCTTTGAGTATATTCAAGGCTGAGATAGATAGATTTTTGGACTCTAGGGGGATCAAGAGATACGGCAATCGGGCGGGAAAGTGGAGTTGAGGTGGATGATCTTATTGAATGGCGGAGCAGGCTCGAGGGGCCGAATGGCCTACTCCTACTCTTATTTCTTATGTTCTTATGTTAGGGTAGAATGTCCTACAAACAATAGATGCCTTTGTACATATACTTTTAAAGAACAGTGTGGACCAACTGCAAATTTTATTAAGTGCCTGACATTTTTAAAGTAATTCTTTAAAAGCTTAACCATATTTAGAGTTACTTTAGCTGTAAGCATAGCACCAGTTTCATTCCCACTTCAGACTGCAAACCAATTCTGTTCTATTTAAAGACATGTGTCACATTGAATCAAATGATTCATTTCAGTGGGGCAAATTTCAAACATTGCTTCAAACAGCTGCTCGCTGACATGTCAAGAAGAGACAGAACATGTGGTGCAGTGGATTCCCATTGAATTAATATGTTCATTACAAACATTTCTTCCTAAAAGAATTCAGAGACTGTAGTTTTGCTTTGGTGAACACAGCGGTAGTTATAAGACACTCAATGAAGAATATAACTGCATAAAGTATTGAGTGAAAACATGCTAATTGAATAATGTTTATAGTATAACCAAAACAAGATCCTCTTTCTTTTTACTGTGACGGGACTGAAATGCCAGTACTAACATGTGAATAATTGGTGTACTGCCAGTTATACATATGGCTGAAAAGTTGTTATTCCTAGGTGTAAACAGTCCAAAACAGAAATGTTCTCATTTACTCACAATGAAAAACACACCATGATGAACAATAATGTCATTTTCAAAGACCAAGGAAAGCAATTGATTACAGCAGGGGCTTCAGTGCATACCATGAAGCCTCATATAAAGCTTATATTAATGGATCCATTTATTTGTAAATATCTAAAGCCAGTTATAACAACAGATTTTGCTGATCTGATTTAGGATTCATCCACCAACGAGGCAACAGCACAAAGAACACCCATCCAGGCTCATGAAATTCAAACAGGATGAACTAGCCAGTGAGAAATACATAAATAGAACTGCCTTGCCATGGCCTTGTGGACCAGATTGCCAGGGCTCAAAGGCAGGAAATGGTTTATAGGTCATAGTTTGCACATCCCTGATTTAAATGAAGTCTATCAATATAATTGATTGTGTGGCCAGATCTACACAAGAAAGCATGTAATGAAGAAAATGCCATCAGGCCATCATTCCACACTCTGCCTGGTCATGCCGAGGAAAAATTCTGCAACATTTCTCCCTGATCCCCGAAGTAATTTATTAAAACCCCAGAATATTTATCTAATTTTACCTAAATTACTCAATCTAGGTTGTTGCTTTACACAGTGGCCATTTTGGTGATCCGAGCAACAAATGAACCATTGTGTTCTGTGGAGTCATTAATATCTGTAGCTGCTTTAGTAGTGGCACTGTTTTAGTCTAGAATCCAGCAGACCAGCCTGCGTAAGTCAGCTCCTAGCATTTACACTGTTAAACTTAGTTCCTTTGTCCAGGCAACTGACTTGGAAGCCGATGAAAAACTGGATCCATGAGCTTGTTGCCAGGATTTGGCAGTGCAAATGCCAGGAGCTTGCTTAAATTAGTCCTCCGGAATAAGAACTAAAACAGCTTTTGGCTGGGTTCTCCCAATTATGGTGGGAGATTGGGAGAACTCCCGTAAAAAAATTTCCACTTTATGTCTATTCTCATGCTTCAATCCCACTCCTACCCAAGTATTTAACTTGGCTAATTTTTAAAAGGAGTTATTGACATGTCATCTCCTGCTTCAATGACACATCCCTAGCAGGTCTTATAAAACTCAAACCTGTGACCATAGTCAAGCAACATCAATAATATAGCCCTTGTCTATTTAAACTTTTATTCTAACAATGCTGTAAGGTGCTTTGAGAAATGTTTTGCTGCTTGTGAATAAAAACATCCAAAATAAAAAGAAGAGATGAATGCTAAACAGAATACCACTTAATAATTTTAGGTAGAGGTTCCGCAAGAGCTCAGTGTGCAAGTGTGCTATGTGGTGTGGTACTGAGCAGTACTGATCAGGAATGTCCCAGGTTCAATCCCTGGTCTGTGCTGAGTTATCTGGCATCAGCCAGGGAAGCATAGGACCTGCTACAATAGGCTTGTGTCCACGGGATAAGGAAGGTAAAAAAAAAAAATTCAGCCAAGGTTTCACTTCTGATCACTATTCAGTCATCTGTGCACACCTAGATAAGGCCATGGTCAAACTTGTTCAATAGGTTGCTGATACCGCCACATGAATAATGGCCATTTGGTGAGGTACTGAAGGGCTATTGACACCCGTCGCAACCTACAGCAGAAAGGGGAGGGGATATAGCAAAAGAAAAATACATTCGCCTTGCTGAATAATGAAGTCTACTTCGGATGGAAAGTTTCACTTGGCTGAGGAATTGAAAATGACAAGATCAGTTAAATTTTCTAAAATGCTAATCACAATTTTAACACCTATTACAATACTACTGAGATGTGATACTTACAATTACTGTACTGGAAAATAGTTGTAGCAGTCCATAGACAGAACCTGAAATAAAGATACGTCCACTCAGTTTTAATGCAACATGCTATTATTTGTATAAAGTCAATAATCCTGATAATAACGGAGGTAGGAAGGGAGCTGGGGGTGGGGTGTTTGGGGTGGGGGGAGATTTACTGGTTGGATCCCAGGGTGGGGGGCCGGCCAATCGAGGGGGTCAGATCACGGGGTAGTTTACAGGGTAGCTTGTGGGGGCGAGATGGGCCAGGGGAAGCACTCCTGCTCCTCCTGGCCCACAAGCACTTACCTGTTCCATCCAGCCGTTCTCGCCTCCCAACAGTTGCTGGGTTTTCTGAACCCTGGGATACACGTGCCAGAGACGTTAAATTTGAAGGTCAGTGAAATTCAATTTAAAAAGACCTCATTAATGTCTCCTAAGGACGTTAATTACTGCAATAAATACCGATCCACCTGCACGAATTAAGGTCTCGACTGTGCCGAGCAGGTTACTCGCAGGCATCCAAAAGCGTCTCCGTTAAACCCAGAAGTGGCCACGTTGGAGCCAGGTTGCAGTCGCGATCCAAAAATCAATCATTTTAACTACCCACTTGCTCCCAACCCGCCTGTTCTTGGGGGTTAAAATTCACCCCTACTTCTACCCTCCCGAAATCATATTAAAAGTAATCAAACCCATGATTATATATTGGCCCGTATTTCCCGATGCCTACGGGTGAGTACAGGCTGTGTACACACTCGTAGGAACATCGGAAATGCCGGTTTCAGGCATGCGAAGCGCATGCACTGAAAACTGGCATTTCCGATCTGTCAAGAATGCTCTTGACAGATCGGACGCCTGCCCTGGAGAAGGGTCTCTGCGGGCGGATAGTTCCGCTTTCTGCAGAGCCTCCGCCCGCAGAAAACCCTTAGAAATCTTACGCCTGGTAAAAGCAGGTGTAAGGCCTGCTTTTACCAGCATAAAAGAGTTGAAAAAATAAATAAATAAATAAATATTCACTCATTTTTATTTTAAAATACTTTTAAAAAAGGTAAGTTTATTTTTAGCCCCGTAAAAAACTTTAATTATTTTTTTCAAAAAATTAAATTTTTGTTTACAATATTTAATTTATTGTAATTTAAACTAATTTTAAAAATGTGATGGTTTTTTAAAAATTTATTTAATGTTTTACTGTGTTTTTGGGGTGATCTCCATTCATATATTTGACAGGTCTATCTGTCAAAAGTCTGAAGGGAGATTCCCTTCTCCTATTGGCTCCCCATGGCCCACGTGATCCCAGGGACGCTTGCGAACTGCATGCACCTCTGGGATACCTGGAGAGGTCCAGGAGCGGAAGTGTCCGGACCTCGGGAGCCCTCAGGTAAGTTCGTTGATTTTTTTCCGATAGGAGGCATCTGCACGCAGGAAGCCTCCTATCGGAAATTACGGGCCATTATCTTACATGTAAGCAAGTTAAACTGACTAAAAAAAAACCATCTTCTGAAAAATAAAGGCAGATGCTCCTTGAGTTAGAAAGGATGGCAGAAACTAGTACCAAATATTCTATGGCAAACTCTAGTCCTCCAGGTGGACATCTATCAATGACTAACAAGTGTGGAATTGAAGTAAGTTACAAATGCGTTCACAAAAGGAAGTCCAAAAGGAAGTCCTCACACTCCCAATGTCTCCTAGAAAAGTAGTTGAGCCAAAATTTATATTTAAAATCTGAAACAAAATTAGTCCCACCAGCACAATATCGATAGTGGGGAATCTGGTCCAGTGGCAAAGTGTGAACTGGAAGAATGTTATGAATAATAAAGAAAAGTATCAGACAATTGGAGTTGATTTCCATGGAACGCTCAGGAGCACTAAAATGGCAATCACTGAAAAAAGACTACCTGGACTTAGGCCTAATTACGACAGCTGAATATAGGGCAGTAATCAAGTTACCTATCTGTAAATCTACCCTCTCCCCAAACATTTAAACATACAAACAAGGTACTCAAAATAGTTACAGTGAATAAGATATTTCAAAGCCAGTTGATCTGTACAGCAAAAAAAAAAATTTCTCTCCCTATTTTCCCTTCATACTGTACCTCCTTTTCTGATGGGGTCATGCTACTTTATAGTTCCATGGCTGACCACAGTTCCCTTGTACCTCACTCAAGTTTATACTTGAGCCTGGAAAGTGAGTGTTGGCAGGCCATTTGAACATGAGGAGCGTCAAAACTGAGCTCAGTGCTGTTCTGATAAGTAATCCACTCATGCATACGAAGTTGCTGAATAGAAGGAACCATGGCCAATTTTTGTACTCTTTTACCTGGAGTGCTGAGGCAATTGCAATGTCCTCGAGACCAGGCATCAAATCTGGAATCTCACTGCTCCATGTTGTTCAGCACCACAGCACATTATCCACTGAGCCATCAGGGACGTTCATTGCTTATCTTTTTTTAAAACAAACTCCCTTCAAAAATGTTTTATAAAGTAAATAATGAAACAATAAAGGGCAGTTCAAGTACTAATTATTTATTGAATACGTTACATATAGGGTGTGTTAACATACTGACCTACTAGTCCTGCTACTGTTGAGCTTCCTCCGAGAAGCTTGATGTGGCGACTTAATAAAGGAACTACCATACTCACAGCAAATAAGTCCTAAAAAAAACACACACAAAATAAATAAAAATGAAAAGTATCTTGATAAATACAAACATAGACACTTTCAGCATGGATTGTATAGAGTGGGGCTTCAATATCATTTCAACCAGCTATCAGGAGATACAGCTAAGGTGGACAGGATCTGCTTCCAGCCCTATCCATGAAAATTTTACTTCAGTCAAAAACCATTGAAAAGCACTGAACTGAAGCAAGCAAATCTGTATAGGAATCACATGGGGCTTCTTATGTGCTGCAATGGCGCATGTCCAACCTCACAAGATCAGAACTTTTAGGAACAGGAAAAGACAATTAGGCCAAGCAAACCTCGTCATTTTTAAATTGATCAAATCTATCTGCGCACCACATTTCCCAATCCTTTCTCTCGCACCAGAAATACATCTAGTTGTCCCTTGAACCCACTTATAAGGGGCAATTTTAACATGGAGCAGTGTGTGGGCGGAGGGGTTCAAGTGGCCGACTTTTGGGTTTAACTCGGCCGAGATCAGCAGGTTGTGCGTCACCCCCTCCGCCAAGGCGGGTTACCAATTTAAATATGTTAATCACGCCATTGTAGCGATATTTCAACCTACATTCGAATTTAACGCCACATCCCGGGTTTCCTGGGCTTCCCGAAACTCACCATTGAAACCAAGGTGAGAAAAGAATGGCAATTAAAGGGGCTCATTAAAAGTCAGGCAAATACTGCAATAAATACTGAGTGCTCACAGCTACTTTCTTACTTACCACTGGGGAAGGGTTTATTCAGAATACTTGTGACGAGCGGTTATTTTCTACACTAAAAAGGTTTTGAGACTTAGATCAGGATGGGTGGCACCTTGGCTGCCTTAGATTGGACCTAAGACGAGGAGCAAGATGACCATCAGCAGCAGCAACAACCTTCTGTGGAGATCTGCAGGTGGTGAGCAGAAAGGGGAGCAGCAGAGGGATCGAGCTCACAGGAGGCACTACCCGCTTAACAGGGTGCACAGGCAGAGGCTGAGCATCCTAGGCCTCTCGGAAGAGCAGCGCTTCAGAAAGCTCAGGTTGTCGCGTCAGGTGATGGCAGTAGATGTCTGCAGCCTCCTAGAAGACCTGCTCGCTGCTGGACCTGGTGGCCATGCATTACCAGTAGCTGTGAAAGTGACCACTGCCCTCAACTTTTTTGCCTCCGGATCATTCCAGGGCGCTGCCGGAGACGTAGCCAGGATCTCCCAGTCGGCTGCACACAAAACAGGCAGGTCACTGATGGGATGTTTGCCAGGGCCGGCAATTATGTCAACTTCGCCCATGATGACCCCAGTTACAACGAGCGGGCACTTGGGTTTGCGTCTCTGGCTGGCTCCCCACAGGTGCAGGGCATCATCGACTGCACATACGTGGCAATCCGTGCAACCCCAGATCAATCAGGAGTATTCATCAACCGCAAAGGCTGCCACTCCATCAATGTGCAGCTGGTGTGCAACCACAGGAAAAGTTTTATGCAGGTGTGCACCAGATTCCCAAACTCCCTGATGTCCTTGGAACAGAAAGCAGACTTAAGGGGTAGCTACAAGGAGACAAAGGATACCCCCTTCAAACTTGGCTGATGACACTGAGAAACCCAACTAATGAAGCCCAGGAGCGGTACAATGAAAACCATATGACAACTAGATGTGTCACTGAGCAAACGATCGGAGCACTCAAGATGCGCTTCAGGTGCCTGGACAGATCTGGAGGCGTCCTTCAGTACTCAAGAGCGAAGGTCTCCAACATGATCGTGGTGTACTGTGCTCTGCACAACATTGCACAGCAGCGAGGATTGGAACTGCAGGAGGAACAAGGCACCGAACACACATCTTCTGCGGACAAATCCGAGGAGGAGGAAGAGAAAGAGGAAAAGGAGGAGGATGGCAACCCCAGTGCAGCACAAGCTGCTTAATTTGCTGCCCGGATGCCAGGTATTCCCATATAGCTGTACAGTTCAGTTAGTTACCACCACTGGAGCCATGTAACGACCATATCCAATGGCTACTCTCATTTCCGCCCCTACCACCCCCCCATCCCACTGACTAAAGTTCTACTAAAGAATGGAAACTTAACAGCATAACATTTCTCAAACATCCATGTGCAACCACAAAGCTTTACACTTCCTTTGCCTACTGCACCTACATGGGGCATCCCCTGTGCCTTCAGCAGAGGTAGAGGCAGGCTGCTCAGATCTCTGCTCCGACGGCTGAGATGCTCTTGGCCGACGTCCTCTGGGTTTTGGAGCCCGTGAGAGCCGCACCAAAGACTGCTCCAGCTGCACCTGTGCAGGGGCAGACTCGGCCATCTAGAGAGGAGGCAGAATGTCAGGTACTCACTGAGGGGGAGCAACGGGTGAGAAGTGGAAGCGCTGAGTGGAGTCCCCACTTCCATGTCCTCTATCACCATCATCCCACTCCTGGGCCAGCGCACTTCACTCTTACCACTGTTTTGGAGAGTAGTTTGGCGCAGATCAGTGACGCGCTGTAAGGCCAAGGTGTCAGTCATCCTATTTAAGGCGCCAAACATGTTGGCATTCAAAGTCCGCACGGCCGTGGTCAAGGCCTGCATCTACTCATTTGATTGCCGCGACTGATGTTCCATGGAGTTGGCCACTCTGTCGATGGAAGTTGACATCCTTGCAATGCCAATGACATCAATTAATGCATGCTCGAGGTGGATTCCTCCATTCTCTCTGCAATCATGGTCCGTGTGCTTGGAAGACCTGTCAGTACGTCGCAGATTTTCTGCTGCCCCTCAGTGATTCTCCTTTTCATCGATGGCCCCCAGGGGACAGCATCTGTGTCTAGCTGAGCGGAGCTTGGAGAGGGCTGCACCCACCGACGCAGATTCTCTACTGTTGTTCCTGCCACCACTGTCTGCTCTTGCTCACTTGTGAACTGTGAATCACCAGGTGAAAACCCAACTATCTGTCTAGCTGGACCCACCCACCGAAGTGTGAGTATCTGTGCTGGTGCATGGTAAGGGCAAGTCCTGTGACTGTGCACCCTCAGAAGGTATGGGCTCCTCTGAGGATCCTTCGTCCGTGAGGTCTACCGAATGCTGCTACATGCGAAGGCCCTGGCGGAGATAAAAGATGTGAATTAGTACCGGCAAGTTAAATGTTGCGTCATGTGGGGCCACATTACACCTGCTGCCGAGCTATCGACACCAAACCAGGAAGTAAAATTTTGCTGACTTCCTTCCTAACTTCTAACATCCTAAATTTTTAACTTCTGCCCCTAGTATTTGAACTTTCATTACAGTGAACAACGTGTGAACAGATATATAGCAACCTCATAATTTAACATAAGCAATATACCAAAATAAAGAACAGTATCAATGTTTGAATCACACCTCACAAACACACTAGTTTTAAAATGAGTGGGTAGTAGAGTATAATGCACTATTACTGCAGTGTACTTGTTATCTGCATTGTGTAACTAACTCATGTTAAAATCAAGGCATACGTTATATATGTGAACTCAGATGTGGCTGAGAGGATATGTGACAAGTCATTTACATAGGCTTCCATAGTTTAAATACCAAAGTAAAATAACCTGTATCTACAGTTAACAGCAAATGCCGCTACTTGATGCCACCAGATTCTTGCTACAAACCTACGCAGTTGGAATTCCAAGAGTAGGTTGTGTGAACTCTGCTGATCCCAAACTGATAGCTAGCCATTAATGGGGATGTGGTAGTAGAGGTCTCACACTAGTCACTTTGAGTAATGCTAATGGCTTGATTAAATGCTAACTGGAATGTAAGAAAATAAAAGCTAACAACAAGAAAAGGTTGAACAAAAAGTGAAATACTGCAGATGCTGGAAATCTGAAACAAAACAGAAAACACTCAGCAGGTCAGGCAGCATCTGTGGAGAGAACAAAAGTCAATATTTCAGGTGTCAGCCTTGGCTCAGTGGTAGTGCTCCATCTGAGCCAGAAACTTGAGCGCATAATCTAGGCTGACACTTCAGCGCAGTACTGAGCGAGTGCTGCACTGTCAGCGGTGTCGTCTTTCAGATTCAATGTGAAACCGAGGTCCCATCTGCCTTCCCAAATGGATATAAAAGATCCCTCTATTCGAAGAAAAGCAGAAAGTTCTCCCGGTGTCCAAATAATTTTTATCCCTCAACCAACATCACTAAAACTGATAATCTCGCCAATTATCTCATTGCGGATTGTGGAACATGCTGTATGCAAATTATCTGCTGCATTTCCCTCCATTCCATCAGTGACTACACTTCAAAAATTACTTAATTGGCTGTGATTAATTGGGGGTGGGGGGGAGGGGGTTGGAGGAGGGGGGTCCCACTGCAAGTACTGAGCCAATCCTTCCCTGGCCAGAGCTGCCATCATTTGGATGAGACATTAAACCCAGGCTCCATCTGTCCTCCTGGGTGGATGTAAAAGATTCCATGACACTATTCAAAGAAAGGGGAGGTTTTCCTCATGTCCTAGCCAACATTGGTCCCTCAACCAGCATCACCGAAAACAGATGGATTGATCATTTATATCATTACTTTTTGTGGGACCTTGCTGTGTGCAAATGTGCCTACATTACATTAATGACTACAGATTAAAAAAAAGGTACTTCATTGGCTATGAAGTGCTGAGGATGGAAGCGCTATATAAATGCATTTTCTTTCTTTAATGCTAGCTCTTGGAGGGAAAAAAAGGGGGGGAAAATATGCCAAATTTCAGGAAAACTCTGGGAAATTTCTCACTGACTCCATAAGCTCCAGGAGACGATGGTAATCAATGACACATCACTAGACATACTTATATAACTCTCACAACCCCCACACAATGGCCGGAATTTCCACAGAAAAGTGGGTGGGTGGTTAAATGCGCTGAAATTGACAGCACGTCGGGAAACGGGTTTCAACCCGACGGCTTCCGCATTTCACTCGAACGCGTTCGGCTGCGAGCGAGAAACCTCCTCGGGAGAGGTGGGTTAAAGCAATTAAGAGCTAGTTAAGAGGCTATTAAGAGCATTTTTTACATGGGTTTTCAAGTTTAACTGTATGTGCACAGGATTCCCGGGTTTCCTGGACCTCGCCAATGAGAGCAAGGCGAGAGCACAGTGGCAATTGAGGGGGCTGAACAAAGGAGAGGCAAAAAAAAAATCACATAAGTACTGAAACCTCACACCTGCTTCCTTGCCTAAGTGAAAGGCTTTTGCTCACAGCACTTAGTCTGAGAGTTTGCTTTCAATTCTTTGCAGGTGATTTGTACAATTTTGGAGGTCACTTTCACTACTTCGGAGGATTGTACAGGGGGTACATCTGATCTGCACTTTATATCCGTCATACATCAGTTCCACATGGGCGCCGCTTATGCTGTTTCACCTTGGACCTCAGATGAGGACCAAGATGAGCACCAGCAGCAACAACACCAGCAGAAGCCTTCTCTTCACTGACCTGCCGCTCCACAGGAGGGGATGAGCACAGGGGAGCGGCTCGCAGGAGGCGATACCCCAACACAGGGTATATAGGCAAAGGTTCAGCTTCCAGGACATGATTGAACACCAGTGACTCAGGAGGCTCAGGGCATCGTGTCAGGTTGTGGCAGACATTTGTAGCCTGCTGGAAGAAGACCTGCTGCCAAGTGGACCTGGTGAACACCCGTTACCAGTGGCTGTCAAAGTGACCACCGCCCTCAACTTCCTCGCGGCTGGCGATGCAATTGAGACAATTATCAGGTAGCTTACAGGCACTTAAGAGCCGTTTTTCACTTACTTTTTAAATTTCTCTTGCATGGCCACGGGATTCACACAGCTTGGGAACAACGTCTGTCAACCTGAGGCGGGAGTTCCGTGGCCATTGCTCCAGCTGATTACTTGACAGCATGAAATGTACAGTAAAAGCTCCCACCTGATAGATGATCACTTTCCTCAGGCAGAAGCTGTTGCTCAGTCCATTTCCAGCACAGATTCTGCAGGCTGAAAGTTTTTCCAGCAAAGTCTCTATCCGGTGTCACCTCATTGGAAGAACTCTCTCACTATTGACAGAATGCTTCTGTCATCTGTACTTCACCTGCCATCTATTCCATCAACATGGGTGCCGTTTATACTGTCTCACCGTGGTCCTCAGAATCGGACCACGATGAGCCCCAACACCAACAACACCAACCTTCTCCACAATCAACTGATTCTGCACAGGACAGAGGGCAACAGCACCCAACCACATTGCTGCCCGGGAGGCCAGGGATGTCCTCATCATGGCCAGATTTAGTTAACTTTATGCTGTACACCAATGTGGCTGCCACATGATGCGCCAGGTTGGCACCACCCCACACCAACACCTTAAAGCACCCCTACAATGACCAAGCCATTCCTTTCACACTCATCACCATTGCGGGGGGTTCCGTTATGTCTCACCATTCACTGCAGCTCACTAAGCCACTTCCAAAGGTGCACAAAAATCTGTCCAAGACCGGAAAGTGTTGAAAATAAAGATTTTTATGTTTGACACCACATTAACAGAAACTTTACATAAACATTGGATAAAACACCCAAGTGCCTACCCTTGTGTGTTGTTAAGTTGGTATGATTGCACCAGGATGAGGGTGAGTGTGAGGGGTGGCTAGTGAGATGGGGATGTGATAATATAGATAGAGAGGGATAGGTGGAGGTGCAAGGTATGTTGGTGTGAGTAAGGATGTGCAGGAGTAGGGTTGGGAAGGCAGAGTGATGGGGATGTGATGAGAGGCACAGCAGGATGAAGTTGAGTGTGGCTTTGTACTAACGTTTCCTGATCTAATGAGATCATTGAAACGTGTGCGGCACTGCACCCAGGTCCTCCTGAACACATCCCTGCTTGTGACCTCCTCTGCAATCTGCAACCAGGCTATCTTGGTCTCCTGGGGAGGTCTCTTCCGCCCATCGGAAGGGGAAAGAACCTCCCTGCATGCTCCGACTCACTCCATAATCATATGGAGGGAGTCATCGGAGAACCTGGGTGCAGCCCTTTGTCACTGTGCAGTCATTGTCAGTGTTTGCAACACTCTAATGCTGTAGTGCAATGACAGCACTGTTAAATTAAACTTCAAATCTAATAGGGCCATGGTCCCTTTAAAGATCCCAGCTGAAAACACGTTATGAATGACGTCACCAGACCCGCTCCATCTCATTGGGCCGGGTAACGCGCTGGGCGGGCTTAATAGGCTCCATTAAGGGAAGTTCATTTTCAACAGCGGGATGGAGCCAGCAGTGGGGTCATGACCCGCCATGGTAGGCAAAATTCCGGCCGCGGCCCCGTCTGCTCTCTCATGTGGACGTAAAAAATCCCATGGCACTATTTCGAAGAAGAGGAGGGGAGTTCTCCCCAGCGTCCTGGCCAATTTTTATCCCTCAACCAACATCACTAAAACAGATTATCTGGGCATTATCACGTTGCTGTTTGTGGGAGCTTGCTGTGCACAAATTGGCTGTCACATTTTCTACATTACAACAGTGACTACACTCCAAAAGTACTTCATTGGCATGCAAGTCTTTCTTTCTTTTCTTTCATCACGCCCGCTAGTGTTAATTGGTCGGGAAACCCGGAAGTCAGATGCAAATGCAGTGTCTTTGTTAAAAAGCCACTGACAAACGCACCACTGAAACTTGCGCTCCAGGGCTCCCCCACTGCCTGCACACATCAGGCAGTGAAAATTTCGGGCGATGAAAATTCCGACCAGTATGTCCTATTACACTAAGGAATAGACGATTGTGCATGATCAGAAAAGACTATTTATATCCATCAGGTTTATACTCTTCAATAGACTAAACTGCCAAAAATATATCTATCACCCTCTTGAAATTTATAACATCCTGTACTTCCACTACCACTCTGGGTTAAAAGAAAGACTTGCATTTATATAGCACCTTTCACGACCACCGGACATCTCAAAGCGCTTTACAGCCAATGAAGTACTTTTGGAGTGTAGTCACTATTGTAATGTGGGCAACACGGCAGCCAATTTGCACACAGGAAGCTCCCAAAAACAGCAATGTGATAATGACCAGATAATCTGTTTTTGTTATGTTGATTGAGGGATAAATATTGGCCAGGACACCCGGGATAACTCCCCTGCTCTTCTTCGAAATAGTGCCATGGGATCTTTTATGTCCACCTGAGAGAGCAGACAGGGCCTTGGTTTAACGTCTCATCCAAAAGACGGCACCTCCGACAGTGCAGCACTGCACTGGAGTGTCAGCCTAGATTTATGTGCTTAAGTCTCTGGATGGGACTTGAACCCACGACCTTCTGACTCAGAGGCGAGTGTGCTACCCACTTTTTTTTAAATTAATATACTTTATTGAACATTAAGAACATTTACAACATCGTGATCATTTCATTGTATCATACAAATCAATTCCGCCGCTCTGCACAGCCATTCCGCCACCACATTTTAACATCAAAACCTGAAGTTTAATTTGTCTCCTGTAACATATATTAATCGATTGTACTTTAAAAATTGATTGTAAAATACTATCTTTAAATTCCTTTCTGAATAAAACATCCACAGAGCCTTATAATGATCTTTTAGCTTATATTTAAAATACTCTTTTAGATTGATTCTCCTCCCCTTAAAAAACAGAGCATTCCTTCTTTGCGCAATCACAAATCTAGCCAAACTGAACATTAAATTAATTGCCGCTCCACTAGACTTGGGCAGACTCTCCTACAATCCCCATCTCAAAATTGAGTCCGACGGGATTCTCATTCTCGCTCTTCGGTCCCCACCCAGCAAAAAAGCTTCACACAACTGTCGAACATAGTACTTAAAATCATTTAACTGCGGACATAACGCCAGTAAATGGGACAGAGTCTTATCCCGTGTCCCACACACTGGGCAAGTTGCCCCCTCCACTCGCCCAATCTTGCACAAGACCGTCATGGTAAAAATCCGGTTATGAGCCAATTTGAAATCCAGTTCAATCCACTCTGGACATTTAAAATTCGCTCACACTCCCTTCCAAATCCTGTTGAAGTCCAGCTGTGGGTATATACTCTGCCAAAACTCCTGACCAGCAGGTGTCTTGAATCTCCATTCTCTAAATACCTCATAGAAATCTCGAGTATTACAGTTGTCAAATTGGACCAACTCTCTCCCTTTCTCCAGCAGAAAGCTTGGAAAAGCAGGACGCATTTTACTTCCTTTGGAGATTTCCACATTTATTTCTTCCATCCAATCCTGTGACATTGCCCTCACAATCTTCTCATACATGATCCCTATTGCTTTTTCCTCTACCTCCTGATCCTCCTCCCACACCATGGGGTCGATTTTCATTCAGCAGTCGGGAAGGAGGCGGGACTACAACTTTCGGGTTTTAGTCCCGCCTACATCGACGTCTGGCCAATCCACGCAATTTTCCCAGCGGGCTCAGCAGGCCAATTAAGGGCCACCCGGCAACAGGTGACGTCACAGACTGAAATTTCATCTGTCAAGACGTCTTGACAGATGAAATATCAGTGTTTCACAGCTGTTTGAAGCTGTCAAACACTGACAGTCTGACTTCTAACCCGAGTCCTTCTACACAGACTCAGTTAGAACTCTCACCGGCAATGAAAGCTGAAGGCTGTCACTTTTGACAGCTCGCAGCCATTTTGCTTTCAGTGCCGGCTGAGTGATGGACTCCCGAAACCTGGAGGAAGAAAGGCTGTAAAGGTAAGTACAGGTAATTTAAACTTCTTTACACACTTTAGACACACCAAACACACTTACCTTTGCACTCATGCACCCATCACTCACCTGAACACCGACATCGCAACCCTTCCAAGTCCTTCAACCCGACAGCCCGCTTGCTCTAACCTGGCGTGGTTTGAAACCGCCGGGAATCCCACACGACACCCCTCAAAATAGGGATTAGGCTAAAAACTGCCTGTTAACTACCTGTTAACAGGCAGTTAATTGGCACTAATCCCTTCCCGCCTCGGGTCGGCGGGTCCCAGTGCAGGGCGGATACCCGCCTCCTGTGAAACTTATGTGGAGGCGGGTTTTGGGCGGGATGGTGTCGGGACCCCCGAATTCGGGATTTTAGCCCCACGCACGCCTAAAAGCCCGCCTCATGGCACACTGAAAATCGAGGCCCATGTCTCTCACTATCGCTTCCGGCAACCAACCTGGAATTACTTCGTATAATACATCTTTCACACATATAATAGCAGCTTTTATAAAAGCTTGATTAAATGAAACCTCTCCTTCGATGTTGACCCACCTGTTCAAAATTCCGCAGACCCCTTGGGCATAAACTGCACACTTTTTAAAAATTGGGCCCAAGTCTCTACAACCCCCTTATAAAACCTAGGGAGAAGTTTAATCGATTTCAAAAACATATTATTGTATTCCATATACAATATCCCCTGCCCTCCTATCCCACTTCATTTTTAAAAATGCTCAAAACAACTCTTCCAAAAACTTGTATTTGACTTCTGAAGAAATCTCTTCACCCATTTGATTCTAAAGGATTTTTTCTTCAAATCAATATCTGGCAAATTGAGTCCTCCCTGATTTCTCTGTCCAATGATGGTATTGTAAGCCACCAAGGCTGGTTTCCCTTCCCATAAAAACCTCACACAGGCCTCTCAGATGGACTTTTCCGCCCACTCAGGAATATCCTCCACCGTCAACAAGTACCATAGCTTAGATAGCAGGAGAGCAGACACCACTGTCGCTCTTCCTTGCACTTTCAACCACCTTCTTTCCCATCATTCACAAAATCTTTTTAATTTTCATAACCTTCAGTTCCCAATTTAATTGATCCACTTCATCCCTGTCTTTCTTGCACCCCATATGCACCCCCAGAACTTCCAAAACCTCCACCACCTTAAAGGGACTTTCCCCCAACCATTCCCCCCTACCCCATCCTGCAACCAGGCATTGGGACTTACTATAATTCACTCTGGCTCCTGAAGCTCTACAATATTCCTCCACAACATCCATACCTTTCCTCACTGACTCCCCATTTCTCAATGTTAAGGTTGTGTCATCTGCATATTGGTGTATCACCGACACCAGCCCGGAACTGGGAACCACAATCACAACTACACCTTGTTTCTTTCGCATCATGTAACCTAATGGTTCTGCTACCAAAGTGTACAACAATGGGGACAGGGGACAACCCTGTCTCACTGATCTCTGTATCAGAAAATACTTGGATAAAAAACCATTACATTTAACACAGCTAAATATGTTTGAATAAAAAATCCTTATCCACTCAATGAAATTTCCCCCGAAACAAAATGCTTCCAAAACCTTCAATAAAAGCTCATGAGAGACCCTATCAAAGGCTTTCTCTTGATCTATCTTTAGCACATAAACCTCCCTCCCACTCTCTTCCATGAGCTCCATCGCATCTCGGATTGAGACCACAGAGTCTGCGATGTCCCGGCCTATGACTCCATAGGATTGAGAGGGCAAAACTATCTGCAGCAACACCTCCTTCAAACGATTTGCCATAACCCTCACCAAGATCTTATAATCCACATTTAATAATGTGATGGGCCTCCAATTCTTCAGATCCCTTCTATCCACTTTATTTTTATATAAGCTAAGCTTATGACACCACTCCTCATAGATGGGGCCAAGCTTCCCTCAATTTTAATTTCCTTAAAAACTCCTAAGTGCAATGGACATAAAATCTCAAAAAATTCTTTATAAAATTCTGCACTTAGTCCATCAGACCCTGGGTTTCCCCCTCCCCCCCATTCCACTTATTGCTACTTTCATTTCCGCTAATCCTACTTCTTTGTCACACATGCTTCTCTCATTCTCCTTTAAACCCTCTTCAAAAAAAGCACTAACCTTCTCCATTGCCAAATTGGAAATGTCTTCTTTTGTATATAACTCTTGATAAAAGCTGCTAACCACCCCTAAAATCTCCCCACTTTCATGAATGATCTTCTCCCCAACCTTCAACTCTTCAATTAATGATAATCTCTGTCGCAGCTTCTCTTGCTCTAGAAAATATCTAGTGCATCTTTCGCCCTCCAATGCATCTCTAGCCTTTGCACGGAGAATGGCCCGCTTGCATTTTTCAGCTTGCAATAATTCCCACTCTTCCTTTAGCACCCAGAATTTAGTCTCAGCTTCCTTATCCCCTCCGTCAACTGCTTTACAGACATCCGTAAACCTTTTGTTTATATTCTCTTCTCGACGCCGGTTAGCTGCTGCTCTTTTTCCCATAACATACCGAAAAAACTTTTACCTCATATTTGAAATTGTCCCACCAAACTCTTCTTTCTTTCAAGAACAAAGGTTCCTTCCGAGCATTCTTTATTATATTTAAAATCCCTTCTTTATCAGCAATTTCTTTCAGGTATTGATTGTTTAAAATCCACACCCCTGAACCGATCTTAACTCTGCTGTTCCTAATTCTAAGAACCAAAGCCGAGTGGTCACTAAAAAATACTTTTTTATAATAAATCTCCATCACCTCAGAACTTAAACCCTTCCCACATTAACACAAAACCTATTTGGCTCTTTTTTTAAATTAATTGATGGGATGTGGGCGTCGCTGGCTAGGCCTGCATTTAGTGCCCATCCCGAATTGCCCTTGAGAAGATGGTGGTGAGCCACCTTCTTGAACCGCTGCAGTCCATATGGTGTAGGTACACCCACAATGCTGTTAGGAAGGGAGTTCCAGGATTTTGGCCCAGCGACAGTGGATATACACAATACACAGGCTTATATAGCCCAAGTGGCAATTACCGGCATTACGCACACCTGGGGCTCTTAAAGGCACATACACCACAATTGCTCCCCTTCTAGCTAACTAGTACATCATATTTTAAGTAATTATTAATTACATGTTATATGCAAAATAATATACATTGCTGTATTAATTAATTATAAGTTAGTCTCTCAGGAGGCTTCCTGACTCGGTCCGGATAACGCCTCGGGGGTGTAGTAGTTTCTGGTGGTGTAGTAGGTTCTTCTGGCAAGGCTGATTCGGCTTGAAGGCCAGTGTCGGGTTCATCGGGCTCCAGTATCACCGGATCGGAGGTAGATATGGGTATCTCTACTTCATCGTTAGATGTATAGAGTGGTGGTGTAAGTTGTCCCTTTTCGGATGACTTGATGATTTGGTCAGCATGGCGCCTTATTATGCTGTCTCCGATGTCCACGGTATACATCAGTGGTCCTAATCGTGCGCAGATAGTTCCAGGCTGCCATTTCTCGGTACGGTAGTCCCGGGCCAAAACCGGTTGGCCTATCTGGAAGGCCCCAGTTGGCCTTTCATTCATGCCCTGAAACTGCCGGTTCTCCACGTCCCTTCGGATGTTGGGCTTGACCAAATCCAGCCGGCATCTTAGGTTTCTATTGTAGAACATCGTGGCGGGAGTTTGGTTAGTAACCATATGCGTTGCATTCCTATATGCAAATAAGAAGTTATCCACCTTGTGCTGAAGTTTTATGTCTTCATTACCCATGGCCTTGATGGCCTTCTTGAAGGTCTGGACAAACCTTTCAGCCAATCCATTGGTGGCGGGATGGTATGGGGCGGACGTGTAGTGCTTTACCCCATTGTTCTTTAAGAACTTTCTGAATTCTTCGGACACAAATTGCGGTCCATTATCAGAACATATCTGTTCCGGCAGCCCATTCCTGGCAAATATGGTCCTTAATACTGTGATGGTTTTTTCCGTGGTGGTGGAGGACATCTTTATTACCTCCGGCCACTTGGAGTGTGCATCAACTGCGATTAAGAACATTGAGTCCATAAATGGACCAGCAAAGTCGATGTGCACCCTTTGCCAGGGAGATGAGGGCCACTCCCATGGATGTAGAGGGGCCTGTGGCGGAGCATTTTGGACCTTCTGGCATCCTAGGCAGCTCTTGGTCATGTCTTCGATGTCTCCATCGATACCTGGCCACCATACAAACGCCCTAGCTAGGTTCTTCATTTTCACTCCACCCAGATGCCCCTCGTGAAGCTCCTTTAGCACTTTATCCTGGAGTTTGGGTGGAATCACCACTCTGGATCCACACATCAAGGTTCCTCGGCACACTGACAGCTGTTCTCTTCTTTGCGAGAATGCTGGCAACAGTGGTTCGCCATGTGCTGGCCATTCCTTCACTGTTAAATCGTAGACCCGTGAGAGAGTAGGGTCATTTCTTGTCTCCCTTTCAATGGCAAAATTTGTCACCGGTAGACATTCCACTATGGTAGAGTGGAATATCTCTACTGGGTCTACTGTAGGTGCCTCTTCTATCGTTGGCAACGGTAGGCGTGATAAACCGTCAGCATTCCCATGCTGTTTTGACCCTTTGTATTCAATGTTGTATTGGTGTGCCCCTAGAAAAAGGGACCACCTCTGTAGTCTTTGTGCCGTCATAATGGGGACACCTTTTTTAGGGTTGAATATGGAGATGAGGGGTTGATGGTCAGTCAGCAAGGTAAATTTTTGTCCGTGTAGGTAATGGTTGAATTTCTTCACTCCCCATACCAGGCTGAGTGCTTCCCTGTCTATCTGGGCATAGTTACGCTCAGCTGAGTTCAATGAGCGTGACGCAAAAGCTATCGGCCGTTCCGAGCCATCAGGGAATCTATGGGACAATACCGCTCCTATGCCGTAAGGGGATGCATCGCACGCCAGTCTGATTGGTAGTGATTGGTTGTAATGAGCCAAAATTTTCTTGGATGTGATTAAGTCTTTACATTTATGGAAGGCACATTTACAGTCTTCGTTCCATTTCCAAATCACTCCTGTCTGTAGAAGATCATTAAGAGGGTATAGAATAGTTGAGAAGTTCGGTAAAAATTTATGATAGTAATTTATTAATCCCAGGAATGACCTTAATTGTGAAACATTTTCAGGTGCTGGGGCTTTTATAACTGCTTCAATTTTTTCAGGTGACTTATGCAACCCTTCCTTATTAATTATGTGGCCACAATATGATATCTGATTTTGGAAAAATTCGCACTTGGGGCGATTTGCTCGTAGGCCCCGTTCTTTCAGCCTAGTGAGCACCTGCTCCAAATTGGCAAGGTGCTCGTTGTCATTTTCTCCTGTTATAAGGATGTCGTCTAGGTAGCATTGAGTCCCCGGAATCCCTTGCAGGACTTGCTCCATAGCTCTTTGCCAGATAGCTGGAGCTGATGCTATTCCAAAAACCAGTCGATTGTACTGGTACAGGCCTTTGTGTGTGTTTATTGTGAGATACTTTTTAGAGGTCTCCTCAACCTCCATCTGTAGATATGCCTGTGCCAAGTCAATTTTTGTGAAACGTTTCCCTCCGGATAGTGAGGCGAAAATATCTTCTATCCTCGGAAGAGGATACTGTACCGTGTGAAGGACCGGGTTTACAGTCACCTTAAAGTCCCCAAAGTCCCCACAGATGCGAATTTTTTCCTGTTCCTCAGAGTTATTTTTCAATGTTTTTTTCGTGACTGGAACGATGGGTGTTGCCCATTCGCTCCAATCTATTTTGGATAATACGCCTGCCTTTTCCAAATTCTTCAGCTCTGCCTCGACTGCCGGACGTATTGCGTATGGCACCGGTCTTGCCTTAAAAAATTTTGGAATTGCTGTATCTTCCACTTTTATTGAGGCGGTGATGCCTTTCAAGGTTCCTAGTTTCTCTTGAAACGCTTCTTTGGCGTTGGCCAAGATGTCTTTTAATCGTTCAGGTATGATGTCATCATTGTTTTTTTCCTTACTGGTCACCGTCAGTGCCTGAATGGAGTGCCAGTCTAAACGTATCTTCCTTATCCATTCACGTCCCAACAACGGTGGACCACCATCTTGTAGAATGTATAAATACAACTTTTATATTTCTTTGCCGTTGTATACCACAGGCACCCTTATTTTTCCTTTGGGGTAGACTTTCTGCCCCGTATATGTTTTTAAGATAATGGATGTGTCTTTTAGAGGTATATGCGAAACTAGCCTCTCGTAATCTCGTCGATTTATTACGGTTAGAGCTGATCCTGTATCTAGCTCCATTTTAACTGGGGACCCTGCTATTGTGAGGGTAACCCAAATGGTTTGGTAATCCTCTTTGGCAAGTACATTATGTAATTTGAGACAGCTTAGTCTCTTGTTTCCGGAGTCGCTATCGCTATTCTGGTCTTCGGAGCTATTGTCCGTCATCATTTGTACCTTCCTGTACTTTTCTTTATTGATTTTTTGTTTTCTGTCAGTGGATTTATTTTGTCCAGATTGGCATACCCGTGCAATGTGTCCAATCTTACCACATTGCCTGCATGCTTTGCCCTTGAACCAGCAGTCCCTCTGGTTATGGGTGGCTCTGCCGCAGCGATAACATCTTCCGAACTCCTGTGTCATTTTATGGGTGCCGAAGTCCTGTGTCTCTTGTTGTATCTCTGCAGCTCCTTTTGCTGCTGCTTCGTATGATACAGCTATACTGAAAGCTTTGTCCAATGTTAAATCTTTTTCAGAAAGCAGTCTTTTTTGTGTTCCTTCACTTAAGAGACTGCAAACAAATTTGTCTCGAAGATAATCCGATAGTCCTGCTCCGAATTGGCAGTACTTTGATAGCTTTCTTAACTCGTTTAGGTAATCAGCGTTACTTTCATTCTTGTGTTCATTTCTCTTGAAGAACTTGAATCGTTCCGCTATCAGCGGCGGTGTTGGGTTTAAATGCTCCTGCAGGGTATCAACAATTTCTTTAAAAGTCTTGTCCTTTGGTTTGGCTGGAGTGATTAAATTTCGTAACAGCCCGTATGTCTTCGCGCCCATTAAGTTCAGAAGTACTGAAGCTTTTTTTTCAATCTGTTATTCCATTTGCAGTGCAATAAACCTCTACTCTTTCCACGTATGTGGTCCAATCTTCTATTTTGCCATCAAAAGCCTCAATATTACCAGATTTAGGCATTTCAGAAAAGATATGGCGCTTCCCGCGCTTTTTTTTTCTCTCTGTAGCAACGATATGGCGCTTCCCGCGCTTTCCCGCCGCTGCTTTACTGTGGTTTCCGTTTATTCACTTTTGGAGACTCGTTCCCGACGGAGGTCTAAACGCTGACCTGCTTGCCGCGCCGGCCGTCTCTCGAGTGCACCCTCCCAGTCCGTTATTGCTTGCCTCCGATTTCGCTGCCTGTCTCAGCTGTAGAGCCCGCCGCTGGAGCTCCAGCCTGACGCCCAGGAAGGATTAGCGCAGTACCTGTCACCAGCTTGGCCAGCTGGTGAAACCACAGTTTCTCTTACTTCCTTGAGTCTTCTGGACGCTGGAGGAATCGATGTCCTTGAGGTGCTGCCAAATTGCAGGTAAGTCCGTTTCCACTTCGTCGCCACTGTAGTGTCCGTGTGTAGATAAAGACACTGAAGACAGGAGTTGGTTCATAGGTATTTACTAAGCAAGTCTGGGGGGGGTTTCTAAAGGATATACACAATACACAGGCTTATATAGCCCAAGTGGCAATTACCGGCATTACGCACACCTGGGGCTCTTAAAGGCACATACACCACATTTACCAGCTGTGTCCTCCAACTGCTCCGCTCCTCCGGCCATTCCACTCACACCTCTTGCTCCTTCTCCCATCTCCTCGTCACTCATAGAGCTTCCTTCTGCCTCACACTCACAGCGGCTGGGGCCCTTGTGACACACCCCACAGATCTCCGCCTTGCAGCTCCGAGCGATGTGTCCAGACTCGTCGCAATTATAACAGTACAAGTCTGGACAGTTTCTTACAAGATAGTCGTGTCCAGGACAATAATAACAAACCTTTACTTGGTTATCATGCAGTACTTGAAAGTACTGCACTCCTTCCATTGTCTCAAATTTCATGCTGTACGGTAATGACTTCACCTCCTCTGGGAACCGCACCTTTACATAACGGGTTCCATCTGCTACCCGTGTTCCTGGATAGTACCTTCTCTTTATTGCTAAGCAAATTTTAACGTCCAACGACTCCAACTTTTTGATTAGCACATCATCCTCAATATAAACTGGCAAGTATAAGAATGAGACCACCACCTCTTCCGAATATAACAGAGATACCTCCAAGAACTTATCGCCAACTTTCAGACTGAGTAAAAGTCTTTCCACCTCCTCTTGGCCACTGACCGTCACCTCGAACCCAACATTCCGCTTTGGTCGGCAGGCAAAGCAGCTTCCCTCGCCACAGTCCTCATGTACCGCTTGGATAATATCCCAAGCTCGTATCTCCTTATCCTCGCACTGAACCACCACCGTGTTTTCTTTTCCAAATCTCCTGGGGTCCCGGCCCAAATCTTTGGGCCTTTTTCTTTCCCTTCCAACCACAGTTTCTTCCCTAATTAAATTCATCTTGGGAACACTGTCCTCTGAGGGGCCTGGCATTCCGGACCCCTCAGCAGCCATCTGGCTGTTTTTTATGGGCTAAAAAGGCCCTAAAACTTGAAAACAAAAACCCCAAAACCCACCACCAACTTTATACAAACTCACTCCAACTCCCTGCTGCAATCAGGCAACCAGTAACACCTGCTCACTCCTAGCCCCTCCCACCTAGAGTGTGCCACCCACTAAGCCACAGCTGACACAGCCATTTCATGTATTCACCACCTTCTGTATGAAAATTTATACCTTCAAATACATCTTAATTTGTTTGTCTAATGTTGAAGCCATGTACCCTTATCCTACAGCTTGTTAATATTGAAAATATCTCTCTGATCCAGTTTATCAATTTTGTCTTTCTTCTTAGCCCAATCATATTTATTAACTTAGTTGCCTACCTTTGTATTCCCTCCAAGGCAAGAATGTCCCCTTCCCAGTGGTGCAATGCCCTGAATTACACACACAACTCAAGATGGCTGTTTTGACATTGATTCTACATGGCCAGTGTTAAGCTGGGTTTCTCCTCCCCTCAAACATCACTAATCCCAGAAACCAAGACCAAATAGGTTGACTTGTATTACTTCTGGTGCAAGTACAATCATGCCAAGAAACTTGGATGTGTTAATGTACTCCCCCTGCAAGCACCATGCAACTGAAATGTACAATGGCTTCATAAAACATGTCAATGTTAAAAAAAGTGGCTAGTATACCATTATGCCCATGTTCCTTTCTAAGCCTTGCTGTGCTAATTCTGTCCCCTTCATTGTATATCTGTCACTAATTTTTTGCCAAATATGCAATGCTTTATATTTGTCAGTATTAAAATGTTATTGCCATTTCTCTGGTCATGGGAACAGAGAAACAGGAACCTCTCAAGTCTGTTGGATGATCAAGATTGCACATAAAGGTCCAAGTAAAAAAATATGTTTGTAACTTTGTGTTACTTCATTAGTTCTTAAACTTAGAATAGTTTTCAAATGTGGGGGATTACTATGGATGCACACATAATTTAAACATTTCCAGTAAAGGCAGTTTAAAAGTTAATGTAAGCAGAATGTGAGAGGGAGAGGAATTTATGAATTATGGACAGGCTTGGTGGGTATACATCAGAAGTGTTGACAATCCAGTGATAGCAGGAGTCCAAATCCCTGTCCATCCAGTGGAGATTTACCAAATTGGCAACTCGTGAAATTGAAACTTCAAATTATGAATATCCAGATTTTTAACTCTTGGAATCCTACTTGTATATGTATCTAAATGCTCACCTAGACCAAATCTGTCAAGGTTTGGTTGGGGTGTCCCACTGCAGCAGGGCTTCCCAGTTATATTTACTTTATTCACTTCCTCCTGTACGCAATGCTAATTTTTCATTTAACCAAATATAGCTAAAAAGGCTTTACCAATTGTTACACGTGACCACAGCCGGAACAGCTGTGTAAACAATACTTCAGCTATTTCAAAATCATGGAGTATATTTCGGCCTTTTTGTTTCATCAATCTTGATTTTACTTCAAGTAGGACCCCTACGGCAAAGTGATTATATCTCAGTGTTTAAAAAAATCGGTCAGCATCTGAAAATATGTTAATGCTTGGGGCTCAAGGTCGTGAGGATTTACTAAGACAAAATTTTTTTGACAGCATTGCACAGAAGTTGCTGTCAGAACATATGAAGAATGCTGTTCTCGCGGACTAGTGACTGACCAGTCTTTCAAAAGGGGGTTTGCAAATTCGGTCTTTAAGTCTCCACTTCCTGTTTGCAGAATGTCACAGGCATAAACTCAGCCGTGCAAGATCAAGATGCTACTTCCTAAAAACAGTGCAGGCCCGCTGAGGAGGGGAGGCACATGACATGTGTAACTTACCAGAAATCCCACCACATACAGACACAGCACGAGAGGCGGGCGGCGCGCGCCGTCCCACACCATTGTCCGGGTGTCCGCCGCGCGCCAGCTCCCGTCACTGCCGCCGAGAGGGCTAGGCGCATGCGCACGCGGCCGCTGCTGCCAACAAATGGAACGCGGCGACGTGGTCCGGATGGAGCCATTCGCAGCAAGCGGAACTGCACATGCGCATTTCATCCAGCTGCTCAATCCACAGACCACATTGCAGCTGTTACAAAGCAAATGATAACATTTTGCAGTGGGGCAAAGGAATGGATTAAAATTGGCCTTTTGTTGTACTTACATTGTCGACTTTTTACATTAGAAATGTTCAGTTCATTCCAGATGAAACATGTTACTTTTCTATGAGTAGGTCATCGAATTAGAGTTTTACAGCAGGAGGTGGGTATTCACAGAAAGTAATTTGCCCTTCTTGACTGCACTGAATTGATGTCCCTCTTGACATGCATGGCAACTGTCACCTTTTCACAAGCTGGTCCATATGTCCCCCTCTACTCTCAGGGCTGCTCCTACGAATGGAAGTCGGTTCCAGCCCCTGTACATTTTAGGCAGTAATTCTCACATAAACAAAAGTTCCCACCTACAGTATGCAGCGGCTGGAATTACTCCTAGCAGCAAGACTCAGGAGCAATGCTGAGAGCGAGGGAAGGACAGGAATTGATGACAGTTGGCAATAGCGGGTAGAGGAGAAATGAAGGAGAGAGTAAAATGATCAAGAACTGAGCAGTACTTTAGGGAGGAAGAGGAGAGAAGCTGGGAGAGGCACTTTTGGTGACAGCATTAATTGAGAGGGAATGAAAATGTCAGCATTAATTGATTGGGGAGGGGAACAATGAACTGAAGGTAGGAATAGTTCCCGCTTGAACAGGGGGAGGGAGGAAAGAAGAGTTGTGAGGGAAGAGAGGGAAAAGAGTATCAGCTTGAACAGGCCAAGGTGGAAAAAGGGTGACATTTTGAGGTGATGAGAATTTCCTTTTTGTTATGCAGAGGCTTGTGAGGACATGGATTATCCTTTCAGAAAATTAGTGGAAGCAGAATCTATAACAAAGGAGAAGCGGATAATAAATATATATTTTTAAAATCAAATATTAAAAGGGTATGGGGAATGCACAAGGAAATGAAACTAAATAGATTGCTCTTTTAGAGAGCTGACACAGATGCAATAGAATGAATGGCCTCTTCCTGTGCTGTAAGCTTCTATCATTCTATGAATTTGAAGAAAGAAGAATGCCAGATTGAATGGAAAGGCAGAAGAGGGAAAGTGCCTGTATGAATTGGGAGGGTTGGTGGAGGAGAGATTATCTTTGTGAAAGGTTGGGGAATTGATTGGTGTCCAACATGAACTAGGCCCAAAGAGGGTATATTGCCTCTATGAACTGGGGCTGGATTAAAAGCAAACGGTTTAGCTGAAATAGTGAGGAAGTATCATAGAAGAAAGAAAAAGACAGTAAGCAATAAGATAATGTTAAAGAAGGAGCATGGGATATTAAAAAGTTAAATGATAAAATTGGGAAAAAGAATAAGGGTCAATATTCCAAACTGAACATAAATGGTATGCACATTATTGCAAAAAACATTCAAAACCAAATTAGGGAGAAGCATGAATAACTATGGCAAGATTTAATATAGTAGCAATAACAGAGATGTGGCTTAGGTTTGGACAGAACTGGAAAGTTAATATTCCTGGTTATAACATTTTTGGGAGAGAGGAGAGGGAAAAAGGATGTCCTAAGGAAATGGTACAATGCTCAGTGTGCATTACAGGACATCAAACAGTGGAGATCACATAGAGGTGGAGATCTTCAGACAGTTTAGAGAGATATGTAAAAATAACAAATCAGTAATACTGGGTAATTTTAACTATCCCAAGATAGACTGGAATAAAGGTAATTAACATATGTGGTCAAAATGGGGAACACTTATTAGAATGCATCCAGAGCTGCTTCCTAGATCAGAATATTTCTAATCAACAAGGGAACAAGCATAGCTCAATTTAGTTCTAGGAAATGAGGTGAGGCAAACAAATGACATAAGAGTAGGAAAATATTGGGTAAATAGTTAAGTTCAATATAAGAATAGAAAAGAATAATAATAAGTCATAAATAAGAGTGCTACACTGGAAAACGGCAGTTTGGTGAGATGAATCTTCATAAAGAGAGGAAGTGAGAATGACCTCAAAAGTGCTTAAAAGGAAAACAGGAGATGGTGAAATGGCTAAAGTGATATTAACAGGAAGTGATGTCTACCAGAAACCTCAACCAGGTCCGTCCCTTTCCCAAGCTCTGCTCTCACAACCGTGACTGGGTCCCTCATGTCCTCATCTTCCCCCTACCAGTCTCTGCATTCATCTTCTGCTGTTTCTGCCACCTGTGATATAATTCCACCACCAAACACATCTCCTCCTACCCTCCCTTTGCTCTCCAAAGGGGCCATTGCCTTTGTGACACCGTGGTTCACTCTTCCACCACCCCACTACCTGCTTCCTACCCCTGGCAAGTCCAGGAGATGCAGCACCTGCCCATTCACTTTCTCCCACACCAATGTCCAGGGCTACAAACACTATTTGAATGTGCACTTCTTCAACCTAGTATACTGTATCCTCTACATTGGGAAAACCAAATGCAGATAAGGTGACCACTTGGCCAATGATCTCCATTCTGTCTGCAAGTGTAAGCCCTGGTGCTTGCTACTTCAAATTCTCGTCCCACTTTCACTCTGTCCTCGCTGTCTTTGGCCTTTTACACTTATCAAACTTGAGGAAAAGCTCCTTGGGGGTTATTTTGGTGAAAGGGTGAAAACAGATGCAATTTGGGTGCTGTACTAATAAGACACGCCTGTTTGAAAGTGTGGATTTAGCATGCAATTTTGGTCCTAATTGCATATGACCATAATTGAACTTGCCTGGAGGTGCTAAAACAGACGCCTGCATGTTTAGTATTCAAGTGCTGATTAGATGCAATTTTCATAGAGCAGTATATGTGGGCTCCACACACCCACTTCCATTGAAGGTGGAGTGCGCTGGCTAACACACAGCAGCAGGTTTCATGATGGCACATGGACCAAGTGAGAGGTTGCATAGGTTCTCAGATGCGGCACTGGAGGTCCTGGTGGAGGAGGTCCAGAGGAGGAGGGATGTCCTGCACACGTAGGGGAGAAGGAGTCCACCTCACCCTCCTGTCCTTTACTCCTGCAGTAGCTGGTGCTGCTCTGTCTGGCTTAGTCTCCTCCTCCCATTCCTCCTGCAGACCAAGGGAGATCCCCAGCAAGATGCCCATGACCAAGCACTCCCTTTCTCCGTGTGACTCCTATAAAGTGTCCAATAATGTAGAGTAGCACAGTACTCACTCTTTTTAAGTGACGTCCTCAGAAAATTTCCGGAATAAATGTTGATAGAGTGTTGGTAGAGTCTTGACAAAGTGTGCCAGACAGTCTCCCTATGTGTTTCAAAAGTGCTCTTCAACAATTCAGCAGCAAGTAAGCAGTGAAAGGTGATATACCTTTAAGTAGCGCTTGAAAACAAGTATTAAGGGGTTTAGCAGCTTTAAAGGTGGATAAATCCCCAGGCCCGGATGACATGTATCCGAGGCTGTTAAGCGAAGCAAAAGAGGAAATAGCAGAGGCCCTGACCATCATTTTCCAATCCTCTCTGGCTTCAGGTGTGGTGCCAGAGGACAGGAGGACTGCTAATGTGGTACCCTTGTTTAAAAAGGGAGAAAAGGATAGACCGAGTAATTACAGGCCAGTCAGCCTAACCTCGGTGGTGGGAAAATTAGTGGAAAAAATTCTGAAGGACAGGATAAATCTTCATTTAGAAAGACATGGATTAATCAAGGATAGTCAGCACGGAATTGTTAAGGGAAGGTCGTGTCTGACAAACTTGATTGAATTTATTGAGGCGGTTACAAGGAGGGTAGATGAGGGTAATGCATTTGATGTAGTGTATATGGACATAAGCAAGGCTTTTGATAAGGTTCCACATGGCAGACTGGTCACGAAGTTAAAAGCCGATGGGATCCAGGGCAAAGTGTCAAGTTGGATTCAAAACTGGCTCAGAAACAGGAAGCAGAGGGTAATGGTTGATGGGTGTTTTTGTGACTGGAAGGCTGTTTCCAGTGGGGTTCCGCAGGGCTCAGTACTAGGTCCCTTGCTTTTTGTGGTATATATCAATGATCTAGACTTGAATATAGGGGGTATGATTAAGAAGTTTGCAGATGATACTAAAATTGGCTGTGTGGTTGATACTGAAGAAGGAAGCTGTAGACTGCAGGAAAATTTCAATAAATTAGTCAGGTGGGCAGAACAGTGGCAAATGGAATTCAATCTGGAGACATGTGAGGTAATGTATTTGGGGAGGGCTAACAAGGAAAGGGAATACACATTAAATGGTAGGACACTGAATAGTGTAGAGGAACAAAGGGACCTTGGAGTGCATGTCCACAGATCCCTGAAGGTAGCAGGCCAGGTATATAAGGTGGTTACGAAGGCATACGGAATGCTTGCCTTTAATAGCCGTGGCATAGAATACAAGAGGGGGGCTATGCTTCAACTGTATAAAACACTAGTTAGGCCTCAGCTAGAGTACTACATGCAGTTCTGGTCACCACATTACAGGAAAGATGTGATTGCACTAGAGACGGTACAGAGGAGATTTACAAGGATGTTGCCGGGAGTAGAGAATCTTAGCTATGAGGAAAGACTGGATAAGCTGTGTCTGTTTTCCTTGGAACAGAGGGGGCTGAGGGGAGACCTTATTGAGGTGTATAAAATTATGAGGGGCCTGGATAAAGTGAATAGAAAGGACCTATTTCCCTTAGCAGAGGGGTCAAAAACCAGGGGGCACAGATTTAAAGCAATTGGTGGAAGGTTTAGAGGGGATTTGAGGGGAAATTTCTTTATCCAGAGGGTTGTGGGGGTCTGGAACTCATTGCCTGAAAGGATGGTAGAGGCAGAAACCCTAACCACATTTAAAAAGTACTTGGATGTGCACTTGGAATGCTGTAACCTGCAGGGCTATGGATCAAGAGCTGGGAAGTGGGATTAGGCTGGATAGCTCTTTGTTGGCTGGTGCGGACATGATGGGCCAAAATGACCTCCTTTCGTGCTGTAACTTTCTATGATTCTATGAAATCCTCTGCAACAACTTGTTTATTCCCAATCAGCTGGTCACTGTTAGGAGAGGGTGTTAGGTCAAGTGCTATCCACCAAAATGCTGTGCAACCTCCTTAATGAGTGCTAGCAGACAATTTATGTGGCAATCAGCCCCTTAACGATCCCCCAGGCAGCCACCCCTAGTGCAAGCTTCAACTCCTTTACCAAGATGGCGTCTTGCATTAAACCTGAGCTAAACCAGCGTTCCAGCTCAAGACCCCATCTTGACCACCTTGGAGGCTCTTTAGCACCTGAAGGAGCTGTCAATAATTGTGTCCCTTATCTTTCTATTAGGCCTCCATGGCGGCAGACTCACAGAGCTTATATGATCAAACTAATAGTAGGGTAGGTTTTCAACTTGCCGCCCAGACAAAAAGTCGCATTGTGGATAGGTTGTCCGTTATGATTTTCATTTCCATTGAAATAAGTGAAAATGAAAATCAAGTGGTTTCTATAACAGGCAGCTCATCAGTTTTATGCCCAGGCAGCAAGTTGAAAATCTAACCCATAGCCTATTTTTAAGCATTGTTTTCCTCTTAAACTTCATTTTATTTAATTATTCCTATGGAAAGTGATTTGGAGTCATGTGATGTTATGTAACAAATCTTTGAAGAGTGATTTGCATAAAAAGTCTCAAAAGCAATGAAAACATAGATCTGAGTGACAACAAATCACTTTCCATAACAAACCACTGGCCCTATTCATTGCCAGTATTGTGTGTGTGGAACTAAGTATGAAAAAGAAATTGAAGAAACTACTTTTACAAAATCACAAAAAATGGAGGCAGCTCAGCGGCAGATGCTGATTTACTGTAATACTTTCCACAGCTGCTACCATTTGGTGTCACAGCCTTCCTCCATTGGGGATCTGAACATTTTTGAGAGACTAGAAGGACCATATGAGAGCCTTTTGATATTGATAGGAAGGTTAGTAAATATATACACTTGGCTAACACTCAAAATGATGAGCAACCAAAACTACTTAAATTTACAGACCTTTGACTTCTGTAACTGAGCAATAATTGTTAAATTGGCTTGGGATGTTTTTCTACATTAAAGGCACTATATAAATGCAAGTTATTGTTGTTGCTGTTTAAATGTTTTAGATCTAATAGTGCACATTTTATCTACATCCAATGTCTTTATTTACTAATAATAATAGCAATAATTCATCGTCAATTACAGTTTGAATCCAAGACCTGGAAACTAGAAGCTGTGGAATTCATAATTATCTTAATGTTAATAGGAATAAAAAGTCCTTTTTTTTCTTTCTTTTTCATCTTTTGGTTAAATATACTAAGTTGATATCATTACAGACATTGAATATTGTTAATTAAAGTATGTGTATGTAAAATAACAACAGAAAATGCTGGAAAAACTCAGCAGGCCAGGCAACATCCGTGAAGAGAAATTAGAGTCGACGTTTCGGGTCAAAACCCTTTATCAAGACTAAAGAGGCACAGGGAATGAAATAGATTAAGAGGCCGGGCTGGGAGAGAATAAAAGTTGTCCCTATTGTAAATTCACCTTCAATCGTAGGGAAGTATCAGAATTCATTGCTGTATATAATGCTTTTATAATTGACAGTAAGGGCAGTCACATTTACAATGAAACTGGATATATTGGCATTTGCATGTGTCTCTTTAGAGAGTCCACAAATTCACATGGGGTGGTTAATGAAGGAGATTCAAACATCTCCCTGCTAATTGCAGTATCACAGTTTTGTTTATTAAGATGTATTGTGGCCATCTTGTGTAAAATGTGCCATATTTGTGACAAATACATCTAAATACTATGGAATTCTGAGGACTTCAATTATTCATTTTATTACATGTTCTTTATTTTGAAATAAAAGGGTGTATTTCATTATTAATGAGACAAAATGGGTTGCAACTTAAAAGGGATGAGCAAGTAATACTTACACTCCCTGTATATATTGCCGATGCAAACCTATTTAGGAATATCTAAAAGCTGAGAGCATACACAAATGCTTCTGAGCAGAATGGAAGAAACAAGACAGCTGCTATTCAAAGGAATTGTCTGGCAAAATGACATGCAAGACAATTTACTTGGTGTGGGTAATAACATAATCAATGGCAGTGTATGAGCACATCACGCCTTCCACTGGCAAATTAAGAAAAGGAATGCATTACAAATAAAACAGTACGTGCTGGAAACTCATCAGGTCAGGCACCATCCAGCAAGAAAACATGAGTCAGTTGATGTTTCCGGTATAAACTCTCCCTCAGAACTGAAAGATATTGCAAATAAACAGCAGTTAAGAAGGGGAAGGGGGGAGAAAAAAGCACACACTGACCACAAACACAGGAAAAGACAGAATGACCTGTAAAGTGCTATGGTGCGAACCAGGAGATGGTAAAAGGGCAGAAGTGATAAACGCAGGAAACAAAAAGAGGCATAATGAGAGAAATAAAAGACATATACAAGAGAATGAAGGAGGAATTTTAGCTCCCGGGTGAGAAGCCGCCAGCAGCTGCAGTGGGAGACCTGGTCCATTTTAATGGCCAGCTGCCGGCCTAAAACAGGCATCCACAGGCAGCTCAGCAGCTTTGGTCCTACGAAGCTCGAGCAGCCCAGAGGCCGCCAAGCCGGCAGTCATGTAAGTCGTAGGGGGTGGGGGTTCGGCAGAGTTTCACACTTGAGAAAGGAGAAGCCTGGGACATCGGCTGCCCATACTTTCTCCATGGAGTCCAGAGGAGTACTGAATGGGGTGCCCCTCAGATCAGTATTGGCACCACTACTGTTCCTAATTTACATGAACAACTTGAATTCAGAAGCTCAATACCAACTAGGGGGGTCATTAGATTCAGAGGAGGTAGCTGCTTAGAAATTACAAAATAAATTGGACAAAACTTGTAAGTGGGCAGAACAATAGTGGATGAAATTTAATGTGGCCAAGTGTAAACTATGGCACATAGGAAGGCTGATACATGTATTCGGTCATGGGGCAAAGGAATGGTGACGAAATAGCTATGGGTGAAGTTGAAAAAGACCTAGGAATCTTAGTAGACTCTTTGCTTAACATATCCTAGTTAATGCAGAGTCATTTTAGAAACAATTGAATGACACAGTGAAGGGATTTTAGGGTCAATTTTTAATAGATGAGCTACAATGGGCCAAATGCCCCTCCCGCATAATGGCAAATTATGAAGTTGGGTTGAAAAATGATTTTGCAATAGAAAGAAGGCAATAATATATGGACAGGGCTCTTGATTAGTAACATTCTGCTCAAATCTGTTCTGGATCATCTACTTCTCATAAATTATATGGAGAAGGCTGTGACAAAATAGGGAGATTTCTGTGTTTTATGGTGTATAACTTCACATAGATAGAATAAATCCGATTTTTAAAATGGCTTCAGCCAACTGTACTCCTAAGGAAATCTCATTGTTTCTGTGGCATTGATGACCAATGCATGCAGCTTGTCAAACCTATCTACTCATTTAATGAAAAAGCGTCTACTCTTACATAAGAACATAATAAGAAGTAGGAGCAGGAGTAGGCCATACGGCCCCTCGGGCCTGCTCTGCCATTCAATAGGATCATGGCTGATCCAAACCTAGACTCACGTCCACTTCCCTGCCCTCTCCCCATAACCCCTTATTCCCTTATCAGCTAGGAAACTGTCTATCTCCGTTTTAAATTTATTTAATGTCGCAGCTTCCACAGCTATCTGAGGTAGCAAATTCCATAGATTTACTACCCTCTGAGTGAAGAAGTTTCTCCTCATCTCAGTTTTGAAATGGCAGCCCCTTATTCTAAGATTATGCCCCCTAGTTCTAGTCTCACCCATCAGTGGAAACATCCTCCCTGCATCCACCCGATCAAGCCCCCTCACAATCACAGAAATCACAGAAACCCCACAGTGCAGATAGAGGCCATTTCAGCCCATCGAGCCTGCACCAACACATATCCCACCCGATCCCCGTAAACCCCTACACCAACACATATCCCACCCTATCCCCGTAACCCCACGTATTTAATCCCCCTAACACTAAGGGTCAATTTATCATAGCCAATCAACCTAACCCGCACATCTTTGGACTGTGGGAGGAAACCGGAGCACCCGGAGGAAACCCACGCAAACACGGGGAGAATGTGCAAACTCCACACAGACAGTCACCCGAGGCTGGATTTGAACCCGGGTCCCTGGCGCTGTGAGGCAACAGTGCTAACCACTATGCCACCGTGCTGCCTCTCATTCTTCTGAATTCCAATGAGTAGAGGCCCAACCTACTCAACCTTTCCTCATAACTCAACCCTCTCATCTCCGGAATCAACCGAGTGAACCTTCTCTGAACTGCCTCAAGAGCAAGTATATCTTTTCTTAAATATGGAAACCAAAACTGCGCGCAGTATTCCAGGTGTGGCCTCACCAGTACCCTATATAACTGAAGCAAGACTTCCCTGCTTTTATACTCCATCCCCCTTGCAATAAAAGCCAAGATTCCATTGGCCTCCCTGATCACCTGCTGTACCTGCATACTAACCTTTTGTGTTTCATGCACCAGGACCCCCAGATCCCTTTGTAATGTAGCACTTTGCAGTTTCTTTCCATTTAGATAATAACTTGCTCTTTGATTTTTTCTGCCAAAGTGCATAACCTCACACTTTCCAACGTTATATTCCATCTGCCAAATTTCTGCCCACTCACTTAGCCTGTCTATGTCCTTTTGCAGGTTTTTTATGTCCTCCTCACTCACTGTTTTCCCTCCTATCTTTGTATCATCGGCAAACTTGGATACGTTGCACTTGGTCCCCTCCTCCAAATCGTTAATATAGATTGTAAAGAGTTGGGGTCTCAGCACTGACCCCTGCGGAACACCACTAGTTACTGATTGCCAACCCAAGAATGAACCATTTATCCCTGCTCTCTGTTTTCTGTTAGATAGCCAATCTTCCACCCATGCCAGTATATTACCCCCAATCCCGTGATTTTTTATCTTATGCAGTAATCTTTTGTGTGGCACCTTGTCAAATGCCTTTTGGAAGTCCAAATACACCACATCCACTGGTTCCCCTTTATCCACCCTGTTTGTTACGTCCTCAAAGAATTTGAGCAAATTTGTCAAACATGACTTCCCCTTCATAAAACTATGCTGACTCTGTCCGATTAAATTATGCTTATCCAAATGTCCTGTTACTGCTTCCTTAATAATGGACTCCAACATTTTACCAACCACAGATGTTAGGCTAACTGGTCTATAGTTTCCAGCCTTTTGTCTACCTCCCTTTTTAAATAAGGGCGTTACATTAGCAGTTTTCTAATCTGCTGGGACCTTTCCTGAATCCAGGGAGTTTTGGAAAATTACCACCAATGCATCCGCAATCCCTACCGTTACTTCTCTCAAGACCCTAGGATGTAAGCCATCTGGTCCAGGGGGTTTATTTGCCTTAAGTCCCATTATCTTACCGAGTACCATATCCTCAGTGATTTTAATCGTGTTTAGCTCCTCCCCCCTATAGCCCCCTGTTTGTCCAGTGTTGGGATATTTTTAGTGTCCTCTACTGTAAAGACTGATACAAAATATTTGTTCAGCGTATTTGCCATCTCCATGTTCCCCACTACTAATTTCCCGGTCTCGTCCTCTAAGGGACCAACATTCACTTTAACCACCCTTTTTCTTTTTATATAACTGTAGAAACTCTTGCTATCTGTTTTTATATTTTTTGCTAGTTTACTTTCATAATCTACCTTCCCTTTCTTAATTAATCTTTTAGTTATTCTTTGCTGGCTTTTAAATGCTTCCCAATCTTCTATCCTCCCACTAGATTTGGCTACTTTATATGCCCTTGTTTTCAGTCGGATACTGTCCTTTATTACTTTACTTAGCCATGGATGGCTGTCTTTTCTTTTATGCCCCTTTTTCCTCAGTGGAATATATTTTTCTTGAAAGTTGTGAAATATCTCCTTGAATGTACACCACTGCTCTTACGCCTTAATCTATTTTCCCAGTCCACTTTAGTCAACTCTGCTCTCATACCTTCATAGTCTCCTTTATTTAAGCTTAGTACGCTGGTTTGAGATCCAACTCTCTCACCCTCCAACTAAATTTGGAATTCAACCATGTTATGGTCACTCATTCCAAGGGGATCCTTTACTAGGACATTTTTTATTAATCCTGTCTCATTACACAGGACCAGATCTAAGATTGCCTGCCCCCTGGTTGGTTCAGTAACATACTGCTCAAGGAACCCATCCCTAATGCACTCTATGGACTCTTCCTCAAGGCTGCCCTACCCAATTTGATTTGTCCAGCCAATATGAAAGTTAAAATCTCCCATGATTATAGCTGTTCCCTTATTACAAGCCCCAACTATTTCCTGATTTATACTCCAACCAATAGAGTTGCAACTGTTAGGAGGCCTATAGACTACGCCCACTAGTGACTTTCCCCCCTTATTATTCCTTATCCACCCAAACTGTCTCACTATCCTGATCCTTTGTCCCAATATAATTTCTCACTATTGCAGTGATTCCATCCTTTATTAACATAGCCACCCCACCTCCCTTTCCTTCCTGTCTGTCCTTCCTAATAGTCAAATACCCCTGGATGTTTAGTTCCCAGTCATGGTCACCTCGCAGCCATGTTTCTGCAATGGCCACCAGATCATACCCATGTGTAGTTATTTGTACCGTCAACTCGTCTATTTTGTTACGACTGCTGCGTGCATTCAGATAAAGAACTTTTAAATATGTTTTGTGACAATTTATTCCTGCTTTTACCCCCTTTACTACTTTACCTTTATCTTTATATAGTCTGTCCCTTCCTGACACGCTCTGGTTTTTAATTTCCCCACTGCTACTTTGCTCTATTGCCTTCCCTGCTGACATTTTTATTTTCCGCTCTCTTGAAACCTCCCCCCCCCCCACTAATTAGTTTAAAGCCCTCTCTACAGCCCTAGTTATTCGATTCACCAGGATTCTAGTCCCAGCACTGGCCAAGTGAAGTCCGTCCCAACAGAACAGCTCTCTCCTGTCCCAGTACTGGTGCCAGTGTCCCAAGAAGCAAAACCCATTTCTCCCACACCAGTCTTTGAGCCACCCTTGAGGGGTCTTCTTTGTGTCTATGCCTTCATTCAGGAATTAAGTCAAAAAATGTAAACATGCAGATTGACAGACCATGGAACAGACAAGTTGAATGTTTCCAATTGCTGAACCATTAAGGGAAATATTTGAAGAAGCCAATAACATCCAGACATCTTACTTTGCAAGGTGTGGGATCTGCTGTACTCTCAGTTTGATGGTTGACTTCAAACAAAGATTGTAACATGAAATAATTCCCACAGCATAAGCCACAGCTCAGGGTACTCAGTTTCAGCTCTGGTTGGCAATCTGAACTCTGAATGCATTGGAAATTTGCATCATTGCATTGTGAAGGTCTATGAAAGACTGTCTCATCCAAGTCCTGTTATTAATTGCTCCTGTCTGTTTGGTGGGTCCATGTTCTTCCCACAGTCCCCAATGGAACTCAGTGTCGCCCTTGTGGGTGATGACCCAAACAGGAGCACAATTCAAAGATGTCTCATCCTTCTCTCCCCTTCTTCTCCTTCAAGCTCATCCCAATAATTTGGATTAACGATCTGTCTGAAATGGTGGTATAAGCAGATTTAATAGTAATTTTCAAAAAGGAATTGGATACTTACTTGAAAAGGAACATTTTCAGGGCTATGGGTAAAGAGGTAGTGGAATTTATTGGATAGCTCTTTCAAAGAGGGTCGAATGGCCTCCTTCTGTGCTGTAAGATTCTATGATTGGAACGGTATAAGAAATACATTAATTCCTTTGTGCATGGATTTTTTTTAGGTATTGTTCTCTAAGTATCTTGAAATGTCTCACTGCTTCTATCTATTACTCAAACAGTAAGTAAATCAGATCGTTGGGTTGATAGTATGTTATTTGCTGCTTTTCAAAACAGTCAGGGGACTGTGGAGAACATCCCACATAATCTCCAGTGATCGGTACAACAATTGGGGGAGATGGTTAATCATTGGCTCGCTTTCTCAGACATGGTGGTATAAGGTGTGGGCTTGGATCATTGTCTTGGAATTCCTGCCTGTAGTTATTCACTTTACTCTGGTAATTAAATAAATTAGGGAGAGTCCATAACAGTGCATAACATGGTATGTTGTCAGAAGTAGGCTCAATGGGCCGAAAGGCCTGTTCTCGTTCCATGCTGTGTCTTAATCTTATCCTTTTGTTCCTCTCTATATCGCCAGCATTTTAAAGGAACATTCACAAACCTAGCGTGTGCTAGGCAAGCGGCGTAACAGGTTTAGATATGAGGCACTCCTGCAATATCGTGCTACATTTAGACGTGGCACTAAAACACACAGTTGCAGGCTTACAAACGCTTCCCACAAATACTTATTACAGCTGTTTGCAGAGGTGCGATGTAATTTCTCAGTGAATTGCATTCTCCAGTATCTTAATACTTTTGAGATCAAAACGAAAAGGGAGAGGTCAGCAAGGCCTTTCTAAACCCTGCTCTGATATGCACATGGGAATTGTAATATGTCCCTCTCATGGTTACAAGAAGGTCGGTTATTTTTGAATCACCGCACCCGTGTGCAAAGAGGAGGGAAGCAGGATCAGATTCCTAAAACAGGGCAGAGACGGAGAGTGAGCGTGAAAGAGGGATCTTCCTGTGCAACGTCCTTCGGTCAATTAGACAACGGTTAATAGTACAGAATAAACCAAGTGGGTCACTATGAAACTCAGTGTGGCCCTATTCTTCGCCGGGGTGTTTGGAGCTCTCGGAGTTCTACTCTTTTTACTGGCTTTCGGCACAGATTACTGGCTGCAGGCCACTGAAACATGTCCCTCTGTCCGAAATAGAACGGATTCAATCTCTGCAGAGGTTAGTGTCAATCTCCGTTACTTTGCAGACTTCTGCAACCAGAACTAGTGGAGGAGCAAATAATAAAATGGTTCAAACAGCAGTAATCTGATGTATTGATTGCGGTGCATGAAAACTAAAACATGTGGTAGTTTCATTCATTTATATTCATCTATTCACACAATCTGAAAGCATGCATTGAATTTTGTTCAGGAGCGCTCCAAAGCGGTTCCGGCGGAAAAAAAAGTGATCAATTTAAAGTGTGTAACATGTATTCAAACTTTAAACCCCTCAATATGCCGCTCAGCTTCCTATAGATACGACTATCTGTCGTCCTAAGACTTTTATGATTTAACGTGCAGTATAATACTTGTGCAGTCGGGTCGTTCATTTCTCTAAAGAAGACATTTACATTAAATGCTGCCAGTTTACAGCAAGTCACCATTTTAACATGAGCATTTTTAAAATAATTATATAAAATGCATTATATTATTAATTATGAGTTACATTTCTTATAACTGAATTATTGTATTGGAGACACCATTAACAACGGTAATACAACGGTTTTAAGATACATAAATATATGGGGAAATTAAACCCGTCTCCTAAGTACAAAAGCAAAATATTGCGGATGCTGGAAATCTGAAATAAAAACAGAAAATGCTGGAAATATTGAGCAGGTCAGGCAGCATCTGTAGAGAGAGAAACAGAGCAAACGTTTCAGGTCCGTGACCTAATAAGTACCTTGCGTTATTAACCACAAAGATTGCAACAGGTCTTCCTACAGGATCTTTATGGCTTCAGTCCCTAGCAATCAAAATTCCATTATATACTGGCTACACCCTGGTCCACTCCTCTATCACCCCAAATACCCCTTCCCCTTCGCCCTGCACCTTCCTGTGCAAGCGCAGGAGATGCAACACATCCCTTTTACCTCCACCCTTCCCACTGTCCAGGGCCCCAAACACTCCTTCCAGGTGAAACAGTGATTTACTTGTACTTCTTGCAATTTAGTATACTGTATTCGCTGCTCACGATGCAGTCTCCTCTACATTGGGGAGACCAAACGCAGATTGGGTGACCGCTTTGCGGAACACCTCTGTTCAGTCCATAAGGGTGACCCTGAGCTTCCGGTCGCCTGTCACTTTAATTCTCCGCTCCACTCCCACTCGGACCTCACCGTCCTCAGCCTCTTACACTGTTCCAATGAAGCTCAATGTAAGCTCGAGGAACAGCACCTCATCTTTCGATTAGGCACTTTACAGCCTTCTGGACTCAACATAGAATTCAACAATTTCAGACCATAACCTCTGCCCCTATCTTTTTTTTCCATTTAGTTTTTTTTCTCTCTCCCACATGGCAGCTGTCTTTCATTCCACCAGTGCCATTTACACTTCATCTAGGGACATCTTTTGTTTTTTAACTTGTCCCATTACCATCTCCTTTTGCCTTGCACCATCTCTTAATGTCTCTTAATCTCTCCTACCTTCCATCCTATCACAGACCTTCCCGTTTGTTCTTATCTCCCCTCCCCCTTTCCCTGCCCCTGCACTTGCTTAAAAACCTGTTTGACCTCCAGCTTTTTCCAGTTCTGACAAAGGGCCATCGACCTGAAATGTTAACTCTGTTTCTCGCTCCACAGATGCTGCCTGACCTGCTGAGTATTTCCAGCATTTTCTGTTTTTATTCCATTATATACTCTCCAGCACAGTGGAAATGTCTTCAAATTCTTTAAAATCACGTGATCATAGCTCCGAGTCTTGGTCATGTTTTATGATAGAGTGAAAAATAATTGAATTAAGAGAGGAGTGCCTATCACCACCTATTCATTAAAAATAGTTTCAAGGTCTGAAGGTATGAGAATGTTAGGAAGGGCACAGTAGGTGGTTTTTGGAGAGGATGTGGAGTTGGAATCTCACACTGAGGTTGCAAGCAGCCTGGCTCACACTGAGATAAGGGCTGGGCAGGGGGATGAAATATGCTGTAAGGAAACAGAGTTTGTTCTGGGGCCAAAGAGGATGGATTTAGTCCTCCCAATGTTTAACTAGAGGAAACTGCAGCTCATCCAAGACTGGATGTTGGATAAGCAGTCTGACAACATAGAGACAGTGGAAGGGTTGAGCGGGGTGATGGAGAGGTGGAGCTGGGTGTTGTCAGTGTACACATGGGATCTCACCCCATGTCAGCGGATGATGTCACTAAGGTAATATGTAGTTGAGGAAGGGGCCAAAAATAGAATCTTGGGGTCTCCAAAGTAATGACACAGGGTTGGGAAGAGAAACCATTGCTGAAGATGTTCTGGCTACAATCAGATAGGTAAGAGTATAACCAAGTGAGGGCAGTCCACTGAGCTGGACAATAGAAGAGAAGTTTTGGAGGAGGATGGTGTGGTGAACTGTGTCAAAGGCTGCAGAGAGGTTGAGGAAGGATAATGCACCACTAAATAGAATGCTGAGAATTTCCTCAGGGGCCCTCCCAATTGGTCGCTGTTAGTTCAGGAGAAGTTTGGCAGATACCTCGGATAGCTGAGTAAACGGAATTTCTGTCAAAGGTATGGTGCCTGTTTTGGAAAACCCCTGAGGAAATAATTGGCGTAATAATTGTGTGTGACTATAGGAAAAATATAAAAGCAATGGAAAAGGTGCAGCATAGGTTCACTAGGCTGTTACCAGGGATGAGGGGCTACAAGTATAAAGAGATGCTTGAGAAACGTAACTTTCCTGTTGGGTTTGGGGTGGTTGTCGGAAGCTCTGTCCAAAGCAGTAGTTTAATTACCTTATGCAAAAGGGGGCATGGAAAGCCAATTCTAAAGCACAGTCAGGAAACCTGACATCCAGGATTGCTAGGGGTAGACTTCTTGGACAAGAGGCCATTTGAAAAGCAAGATTTTGAAAGTAAATGTTTTTAGGGCATTTCTGTGTCCTTATTGTGGATGACTGCATTGGCATCATGACTTTGATGGAAACTTGCCTCATGAGTAGTGATACCCCCGGGGGCACTAACCAGGCACAAAGCTCCTAGCAACCGGGCACGGCGCCGCTAACCCCTCTCGCAAAATTCAGCGGGAGGTTAGCAGCAGCGGTAGCCGGTAGCACCCCGCTCGCGCCCTGGCCACAAACCTCGACTGCACCCACTGACCTATCGTTGGACGATATGTCCGATAGGGTCAGGGTGGCATTTTTGCAGCCGCGGCAGCACAAGTTAAAGGGCAGGTGTCAGGCGGCCATTTTTTTTGGTCAACTGCCAGCACCTGCCCCCTTCCCCTTTTTTCTTCGGGGTGCCGGCTGCGATCGCTCAGCCAGGCACTCCTCTTGAGTGCCAGGCTGTTTTCCTGGCACCCCGCTCCCCGGTGGTCTAGCAGGGCCCCGGTGCGCGCAGTGCTAGGCCCCGCCCCTTTAATCAGAGGAGGAAGGCCTGCAATGACACGGTGCTACGTGCCAACGTGCGTGGCGCTGTAGCACGTAGCGCCACAAAATTGACTGGTTGCGCCCCAAGAAGGAGGGGGAGCACTTCCAGCAGCGCCCCGCCTCCTGCTGAGGGTGCTACCACTGAATTTACGGTGCAGGGGCGCTAACATTTTTGGGGCACCACTGAATTTCTCCCCCCTTGTTCCTTTACTGGGACCTCCCTGTCTGGGTATGCTTTCCACCACTTGCCCCACCCAGACTGTTGTGGTGCCACATTGTAAATAACACATTGATTTCTCCCCCTACTCCTCAGGCATTTTACTTTGAGCACCTCACCTTGTTCCAACCTTCTTGCCTCTCCCTTAACATCCTACTGCCCTCCAAGCCCCACCTAGCTGTCTTGCATGGCCTCTCTACTGCCTTCATCGTTTGACCATTATTTCAAGCATCAACTGAGTTATTTAAAAAATGTGCTACTTAGTTGATGCTTGATTTAAGGGGGTTAATTTCTGAGGGCAGTTCCCATATGGGATGTGAATCAGAAGCCATGAAGTTAGATGGTCTCAGACAATAGGAATCCATTAAAATACTTTCCAGCATACATTCACACCTTAGGGATTTGAATGTCTCATTCTTTCAAGTTTTGCATGGAGATAATTTCAAGAGGGGGATCTAGACAGAATTGATTGATAATTCCACTGGTCAGCCCATGGTCCAGAAAGTGTCAGAAAAAAAAACCAACCTAACTTCTTGTCCAGGAGAACTTTTGAAGCAGCAAGGCACACAGTCTATTGTTAAAGAAAAAAGCCTTTGATGAGACGAAGAGGTCACAAATATGGGAAGATTAACTAGAAAATCTCTTGTTTAGGTTAAGTAAGAGCACCCACCCAAATGGGGTAGTGTTGTCTGTTCTTTATTTTGCATTCTTACAAGAATATAAGGTGTACAGATTGAACTAAATGATTCTGATCGCACCTATTGCTCTGTACGTTTCATCATACTGTGGAATAAAGAAGTTTATGATTCAAACCAAACTTTGGCTCATTTAGTGTTAACTTAGTCCACCTTCAGAGAGATTGAAGAACCACATGTGCAAGAGACATGAGCATTCTGCTCAAATTGCGTGGTGATGCTATTGTTACATTCCCGTGTTACGTTATGCTGTAAGTAGATGTAGGGAAGTGTGAGCCAGCTCCCATAAATTTTGATGGGGTGAATAGGGAAAAACTATTTCCTATGGTTGGAGAATCAGTGACAAGGGGGGGGGGGGGTCATCAATTTAAAATGATACAATGGGAAGAAAGGTTAGAAGAAATTTCCTTATACAGACAGTTAAAGCATGGAATGCTTTATTAGAGGGAGTAGAGAGGCAGAAACTTGCACATCATTTGAGAAAAAAGTAGACAAATGTTGGAGGCAGAGAAAGAAACAGGACTACGAGGAGAGAGCAGGACAGTGGGATTAGTGTTGGATTGTTCCAAGAGCGGGCACAGATGTGGCAGACTGAATGACCTTCTTTTGTGCTGTAAAGATCTATCTATGGCTCTATGATATCCTAAGACAACTACCAGACTTCTACCCTGCACCTACTCACTTCTCATCACCCCTCACCTCCTTTGCTCCGCCATCACTAGTGCCCTGTATTCACCCAGTCTTTCCTCAAAACCACGACGAGTTGCATTTCAAAAGCTTGAGCTTTGTTTGGTGCAAGTGTCAGTAGGCATGGATGCTACTATGGTAAATGTTCCTGTGCAGACGACTAGATGCTCCTCCATCTGTGAAAAGACAAAATGAGATTATAAATACATAAGCACTCTTGTCCATTTTATTGTCATTACACAAAGGCAGGGAATTTCTTCAGAGCTGCTCCCTCCCTGTCATTTCACTGGGAGTGCAGCTGAAACCTTGTTTAGATGTGTGAAGGGAGTTTTCACTACACTTCCCTGGAATTTCGCCGGTGCTCAGAGGGCGGGTTTGGAGGCGGGTCTGCTGTCAAAATCAAAAAGATTGACAGCGGGGCGGTATCCCGCTCGGAACCCGCCTCCTTGTGAGTTTCCCGAGTGCTGGCTCAGCCTGCGCTTTGCAGACCCGGCACCACGCGGCGGGTCAGGCAATTCAGATAGTTAAGAGGGTGTTTTAAGCAATTTAATCAGCATTTTACCAGGTACAAACCATTTTCCTAAGTTTTCCACGAGGTTTACATCGCTCGGGGATCACGGCAGGTAAGTTAGTCGGGTTTTAAACAACTCTCCATTTCTTTGAACAGGTGACAGCTGCAAAAGTGGTATAAGACCTACCATTTCACAGCTGGTCACTTTCCAATCTTAGAGGCTGGAGCCTTCAGGATTTGGGATACTCTTTTCAGCTCTATGGAGGTTTGAACTGTTTGTAGCAAACTCTCTATCCAGTGTCACCTCCTTGGAGCAACCTGGCTCACCATTGACAGATCGCTTCTGTCACCTCAACTTCAGCTGCCAGCTATTCCATCAGCATCGGTGCCCTTGAAAAAATCTCACCTTGGTCCTCTGAATTCCTCCACGATCAGCCCCAACACCAACATCGCCAGGCACACCAGCATCACCAGGCACACCAGCATCACCAACAACAGCATCAGCCTTCTCCGCAATCACCTGATGCTGCACAGGACAGAGGGCATCAGCACCCAAGCACATTGCTGCCTGGGAGGCCAGGGATGGCCTCACCATGGCCAGGTTTACTTCACTTGACGCTGTACATACTGGCTGACACATGATGCGCCAGGTTGGCATCACTCCATACCAACAGCATAAAGCATCCCTACAATGCCCAAGCCATTCCTTTCACAGTCATCACCATTGGTGGGGGGGGGGGGGGGGGTGTTATCGTTATGTCTCACCATTCACTGCAACTGGTGCACACGGATCTGTCCAAGAAGGCAAAGTGTTGAAAATAAAGATTTAATTGTTTGACAACACATTAACAGAAACTTTACATGAACATTGACGATAACACCCAAGTGGCTACCCTTGTGTGTTGTTAGTTGATATGATTGGGCAAGGATGAGGGTGAGTGTGAGGGGTGGCTAGTGAGATGGATATGTGATAATGTAGATAGAGGGAGAGGGTTGAGTGGAGGTGCAAGGTAAGTTGGTATGAGTAAGGATGTGCAGGAGTAGGGTAAGGAAGGCAAAGTGATGGGGATGTGATGAGTGGCACAGCAGGATGAGGTTGAGTGTGGCTTTGCAGTAACGTTTTGTGATCTACTGAGATCATTGAAAGGTTTGTGCCACTGCAGCCTGGTCCTCTTGACAGCATCCCTGCTTGTGTCCTCCTGTGCAATGTACAACCAGGCTGCCTTAGTGTCCTGGGGAGGTCTCTTCCACCCATTGGAAGGGAAGAGAACCTCCCTGCATGCTGTGACTCCCTCCAGAAGCATATGGAGGGAGTTATGGGAGAGCCTGGGTGCAGCCCTGCACCTTTGTGCAGTGTTTGTCAGTGTTTGCAGCATCTCAATGCTGTAGAACATGGACAGCACAAATGTCAAAATGATTGTGGACATCGTCCCTTTAAGGAAACCGGCTGATGATGCGTCATCAAATGATGTCATCAGACCTGCTTCCTATTAATTGGCTGGGAACCTCACAGGGCGGGCTTAACAAGCCCCATCAACGGAATATCTTGTTGGAGGCTGGGATTGACACAGATGCGGGTTCTCCACACACCACGGACAGCGTCTGCCCTGGACCCGCCGAGGTTGGAAAAATCCAGCCCTTCCAGTGTAGTTATGGATACAGACTGGGAGCAGCTCCAAGGAAATTCCAGCCAAACTATTAAGTATATGTGCACAATTAGACTGCATGAACATAGAGTCATAGAGTCATAGAGTTTTACAGCACAGAAAGAGGCCCTTCGGCCCATCGTGTCTGCGCCGCCCATCCATCCCTGTCCAGTCTAATCCCATTTTCCAGCATTTGGTCCATAGCCTTGTATGCAATGGCATTTCAAGTGCTCATCCAAATGCTTCTTGAATGTTGTGAGGGTTCCTGCCTCTACCACTCTTTTAGGCATTGAGTTCCACATTCCAAGCACCCTCTGGGTGAAAAAGTTCCTCCTCAAATCCCCTCTAAATCTCCTGCCCCTTACCCTGAATCTATGCCCTCTTGTTATTGACCCCCCTACTAAGGGGAAAAGTTCCTCTTTGTCTACCCTATCTATGCCCCTCATCATTTTGTACACCTCAATCAGGTCCCCCCTCAGCCTTCTTTGCTCCAAGGAAAACAACCCCAGCCTGTTTAGTCTTTCTTCATAGCTGAGGCGCTCCATCCCAGGTAACGTCCTGGTGCTGCTGTATAATATAGAATATCATAATATACTCGTTGATCTGTGCACCTGTGCTCATCTGCAACTTCATCAGCTGCAACTCCTTCAAATGATGTCCTTATCATTGCAACAAGTTTCCTCTCTAATTATTTTCCTGGGAGCATCCACTAGGTGTTGCACAGGATTACATAGGATATACAGCACAGAAGCAGGCTATTCAGCCCAACCAGTCCATGCCAGCATTCATGGCCCAGAAATTCGGCTCTCCCCGGGTGAGTACGCACGGGGTACTCACCCGTAGGCCCGATGGAAGTGCCGGCTTCCTGCATGCACTGTGCATGCGCGGGAAACCGGCACTTCCGTTCCTCTGAACGAAGGGGTTCAGAGGTCGAACGCGTGCGCACAGGAGTCTGCGCGTGCGCTTTGAACTTGCTTTTTTTTTACAGGTTTTTCCGTGAGGGTAAGTCTTTAGAATTTAGAAATTTAAAAAGCAGGTGTAAGGCCTGCTTTTTTACAAGGTAAGTGGTCAATTAATTAAAATTACAATACTTTTTCCACAGATTTATTATTTTTAATACTTTAAAGCAAGGTAAGTTTATTTTTAGCCCCGTTAGAATATAAAATTATTTTTTCAAAAATTTAAATTATTGTTTAAAATAGTTATTTAATGTAATTTATAGTTTATTTAAAAAGTGTGATTTAAAAAAAAAATTATTTGAAGGTTTACTGCTATTTTGGGGCTGTAGTATTTATAAGTCTTGACAGGTCTTCCTTGACAGGTAGAGAGGTTTAGGGAGGGAATTCAAGAGCTTAGGGCCTTGGCACCAATGGTTTTTAAATGGAATATTGTGACCACTAGTTAATTTTAATATATTATAGATGCTTTAATACAATTCATGAATTCAAACATAATTTCATATAAAACATATCGATGAAATATTCCACTTTAGTAGAAAGTGGTGCAAAATATATTTGAAAAGTTTTTGTCATGGTAAAATTGATTTTAGTAGCTTTTGTATTCAGTCAATTTAACTGAAAAAATCAGCAGAAACCTGAGAGAGTAAAATTGTAACACAATAAAGATGATATTATAAGTAATTTATTTTTGTAAATTAGAATGCTGCAAGTGATGAAATGACTAAACATTCCCTTTTGTGTTTAGAAGGGAGATATCATTATATCTCCCCATAAAGCTGGGGCCACTTTTCATCATGAGGGCTTTTTCTGGAGATGCTGGTTTAATGAAGCAGTGGTCGATGACAACATCTGGAAATTCTGGTTCAGTGAGTAAAATAATCTTTTAATTTAGAAAATAAAAAAATAACGTGAGGGCTTTCTAAATTTTAGTTGCAGCCTTAGTAATTTTTAAAACTAAGCGTAACAGGCCAGATAGCCTGATATCAGTAGCAGGGAAAATGCGAGAATCCATTATTAAGGATGTGGTAACAGGGCACTTGGAAAATCACAATATGATTAGGCAGAGTCAGCACGGTTTTATGAAAGGGAAATCATGTTTGACAGATTTATTAGAATTATTTTGAGGTTATAACTAGCAGGTTGATAAGACGGAACCAGAGAATGTAATATATTTGGATTTTCAGAAGGCATTTGATAAGGTGCCACACAAGAACCAAAAAAAAGATCAACATGCATGTATGTGCCAGATTCCCTGGGAACTGTCATGACTCTTTCGTCCTGCGCCAGTCCACTCTCCCTCAGCTCTTCACACCTCCAAACAGACTTACCGGCTAGCTGCTTGGAGACAAGGGCTATTCTACTGAAGACATGGCTGATGACACCATTGAGGAGGCTAAGCAATGACACTGAGGAGCACTATAATGAAAGCAACATGTCCACCAGATGTTTCATGGAGCAAGCAATCGGCATGCTGAAGCTGCGCTTCAGATGCCTTGACAGATCTAGAGGAGCCATTCAGTATGCACCAGCCAGAGTCTCCAGAATCATCGCCACATTCTGCACAACATAGCGCAGCAGTGAGGATTGGAGCTGCAGGAGGAGCAAGGCGCAGAGCACACAGCCTCTTCAGAGGAGGAACAAATGGAACACGAGGAGGAGGAGGAGGAACCTGAGGTGGAGATGGCACATTACTACCTGGGAGGCCCGGGATGGCCTCTTAATGGCCCAATTTACTTGAGTTGCACCAGTGCACCCATCTGGCTCCCTGATGCTGTACCAACATCCCCCACACCACCACCAATGCCACAAAGCCGTCCTAAAATGACCAAACCATTCCTGTCAACCAAACACCCATTGCTCGAGGTTAAGTAATGTCTCAACATTCACTCCAAGTGACAAGGCCACTTCCCAGGTAGCAGCCATCCTCTTTCTGTTTTTCACCTACAAAATGGAACAATGGGTGCCCTGTGGGAACCTCTCTGTATATCTGTTTAAAGGAAGCAGCAGAGGATGGAGGGATGCCAGGCACATGAGATTGTATCAGAGGGTACTGTTATTCTGCAAACTGCACATACAGACAAAGGCAGACTTACCTGGACCTGTCTGAGGAACAGTGTATGCGTAGGCGAAGATTCATCAGGGAGGTTATGACAGAGCTATTCCACATGCTGTAATGCTAACCTACACTGCCAGTGGCTGTCAAGGTAACTTAAGCCTTGAAGTTTACGCCTTAGCCTCATTCAGACTGCCACATGGTTATCGACAATATCACTACAGTATACAGGTGTATCAAGCTAGTATCTGATGAATTGTTTTCTAAAGTTACTACCATCACTTCTTTCACCATGGGCAACCAGCACAGCATGAAAGGGTACTGCTCATGGTACTTCCACAACATGCAACTACAGGCATCAGCATAAAACACACTACAGATATGTTAAACAGAGATTCAGACATCTAGATGGATCAGGGGTGTCCTACAATACAGCACAATCAAAGTTGCCCACATCTTTATAATCTGCTAAATGTTACATAACTTTTGCATCTAATGAATCATCAATGTGGAGCACTCGGAGGAGAAAGGCACTAAACAGCAGCAAGGACCTACAGGAGATGAAAGAGGCTGAAGATGCAGCTGCAGAAGCACCTTTGCTACAGCTGTGTGCCAGGCTCTCTCTGATGAGTTAAGTACCCATTCACCCATTGCATAAACAGCCCTCCCTACATCCTCACCTTCCCCTCAACAAAGATGCTTTCACTTAAATTGCCTTGAGCCACTATACCTGTCACATTATGCAACACCAGCACAACTGGTCTCAGTACAACTTCAGTGCAACCACATTTTGATGTGTGTGTCTGATGACTGTTTCACACGCTGCTGTTTTCCCTTGGTAATAGCGTGTGTCTGATATGCTCTGTAACCTAATCTACAGCTTCTTTTATATACTCCTCAGTATCAAGAGTATGTGAGGTGGCTGGTTGCTCTGTGTCCATGGGATTGCTCTTGGGATTGTCTCTCGACCCCCTAAGATGGCTCAGCTAAAGGGTCTGTCACTTTCACTGCTAAATGGTAGTCTGGCCCTACCTGTTTTAATGCACATGTGCAATCATCGGGTAGGAGGGTCTAAATGTGTTGGTATCTTGAGATACAGCATCATCTTCTCTACCCATTTTATTTACTATTGGACACTATTTTAATACTCCCACTGATACGCATAAAGCAAATCTGATGGCAGCAATGACATTTTTGAAGTTTCTATCAATGGCTCTTTCCACATGATCCCCAAGCTTGTCCAAGGTGGAGAAGGGAGCTTGTTGCACACTGGAGTCCAAGGCCTCTAAGACAACAGTTTGCACATTCACGAGCGATGTTGTAACTGGTCTTCAGTTCTCTGCCATAGAGGCTGGGGAGGGGGCTCAGATGGAGTTGTCACATGCTCCATAGTGGATCTCAATTTTTCAATTCCTTGCATTAACACAGTACAGATGCAAATAGTGAACTTCGCTAGACCATCCTTCATCTGTTTCTGGCTGCTTGGCATAATCTATGATCGCAGCAATCTATAAGGCTCAGCAATTTTCTTCCTTTTAAAAACAGGTCTTCTGAGATCTGAATCTGTGGTCTGATCAGCTGAGAAAGGATATGAACTGGCCTTCTGGATAGCAGGTTCCTGTGCCTTCTCTGTTACCATCACCTGCTTCAGCTCACTCATGCTCTGTGTATCAAACTAGAACACCTTCCTCTACCTCAGTTCTGAAATCTCGTAGAATAGAGGTACCTGAATTTGGAAAGTTAGTTGAGTGACATTGCATACTGTGAGGTGTTGCGTTGCTCAGTGTCATTAGGCACTTACTTACTGTTCTTATTCTGGCACAAAAAAAGAGAAGAGAAACATATGTTATAATAATGTTGTCCTTATGAGACCCTTCAGTTTTGGCTTTCAGAAGAATGAGTGACATGTTTTGGGCTTTAGTGCCAGTGAGAGAGTGAATAGACTGAGAAGAAAAGCAGGAGGAGCCTAATATAACTATGAGCTGCGGCCATACCTCCCTACTTTCTCATTTATTGCCTCTTTTCCCAGTATTGCCCAGAGCTGCCTCCTCAAATGGGATAAGAAGACATACAATGGGACTGTTCTCGGGTGTAGGTTCTCTTCCTCTTATGTGCTGTCTTCTCCTGCAAGCAGAGTAAAATTGTGGACAAATTTAAAATGTCAGTAAGAGATATATGTAACACCACAGAGCCTATAATGGGTGTGATTACATGTACACTGATTATGTAGCTACATTACATGTGAGGATTCGTATGGGGGAAATGTAGTTACAGTTATGAATGAAGGAACACTTACATTGGAAGACTGCTGCTATGAAATGTGCCCTGGTGCATATTTAGCATTCATAATTAGCATTTAAAATACTGTAAGACTGTGTGAGGGGAAAGCAACTCTAAATGCCATGCAACTTAGTACATAGTATTGGCCCAGATATTCCAATCCCTACGGGTGTGTACGCACTGTGTACCCACCCGTAAGGACATCGGAAATGCCAGTTTCAGACATGCACTGTGCATGCGCTGAAAACCGGCATTTCCGATCTGTCAAGAATGCTCTTGACAGATCCTCCGGCTGCCCTGGAGAAGGGCCTCTGCGGGCAGATAGTTCCGCTTTTAGGAGACCCTCCGCCCGCAGAAAACCCTTACAATTCTTATGCCTGGTAAAAGCAGACATAAGGCTTGCTTTTACCAGGATAAGAGTTGAACAAAGTAAAAAAAACAATGTTTTCACTGATTTATCATTTAAAAATACTTTTAAAAAAGGTAAGTCTATTTTTAGCCCTGTAAAAAACTTTATATTTTTGTTTAAAATACTTAATTTATTGTAATTTCAAGTCATTTTAAAAATGTGATAAAAAAAAAATTATTTAAAGTTTTACAGTACTATGTTTTTGGGGTGATCTCCATTCATATATTTGACAGGTCTTCCTGTCAACTGTACGAAGGGAGATTCCCTTCTTTGATTGGCTCCCCATGGCCCACGTGATCCCAGGCATGCTGCAAACTACATGCGCCTCTGGGATACGTGTGCCCTGCGCACCAGCAGTTTGGAGAGGCCCAGGAACGGAAGCGTGTGCGTCCTGGGAGCCCTCAAGTAAGGGCATAGATTGTCCAGATCGCAGGCCTCCGCCCGTGGGAGGCCTGCGATCAGAAAATACGGTCCATTAATATAAGGTTATATGGGGAACTACTACCTTGGCTAACCTAGGAAGATATTTTAACTTTTTCTGGCACCAGGTACAATACATAGTGCCCTGGATATTGAGATTCGTTGTCATCTCCAGGTGGATACCCTGAGCTACGTGTCTTGGGACCTACCGTCTATCACTTCGAAGAAACATATATTCTGACCAGATTTCTACAACCCATCAGAAAATTGGGGCGTTCTGTATCTAGAATAACTTTGAATAGACATCCCTAATAGCTTGTTAATAATTGTACAGAATCAAAAATTGATGCTTTTAAACTGATGCGGGCCTGCAAATGGGAAAGCTCCAAATAAAAGATGTTATTCATTTTGGGCACTTGCCGACAGATATTATTTAGGCTGACCACAAAACTAAAGACCACGGGGGAAAAATTCAGTATCGCCCCATTTGGGGCGCGATTATCGGCCGGGCGCAAAGATTAGCGCCTGGCGCTAATTATCGCCTCTGACTGCAAAATTGGCTTTTATCGCCCCTGGAGGTGATTGGAGCGCTAAATCAGGCGCTTCACACCTGTCTTAAGATGCAAAGGCCGAGGAGTGAGGCGCTACCTCAGAGTGCTGGCGGAGCTCATGTGATGTCAGTCAGCAATGGAACACAGGCACAATGGCGCCGGCCAGTTCTTAACGGGGAGGGTTGATCTTGCTCTCCATCCACATTCTGCTCATTGAAGCCTTGAACCTCGGCCTGGAGAAACCTGTATGTCAAATCTGCTGGAAAGAACAATGGAGAGACCCAGGGAAAGAGCTCAGAGTGCAGCACCCACAGTCTCTTCTAAATCGATACAAGGAAGGGCAAATCAAAATGAACCTGCAAAGTGCTGCTCAGTACCCAAAACTCCTTCACACAGTGTTGAATCTCTCCAGAAGACTCTCTCTCTCTCTCTCTCTCTCAGAATGCATGGTGCAAAATGTCACCAACAAAAAAAGCCAGGAAGCGGTCGCCTTTAAATAGCGCTCCCCCAGCCCCTTCCTGATGCAAAACGCTCCCCTCAACCTGTCGTTGTTAGCGGCAGGCGGTAAGGCAGGGGGCGCCACTCAATATGCGGTCTGGGGTGCTACTGGGGCATTGCACACTCGACTGACCTCATGATCTGATGGCGCAGGAGATCGTGGCGGTAGTGTTTAGCGCCGCCACACAATGTCTAGTTAATTTTGTGAGCGGAGTAAACATTGTCACGCATGGGCACTAGTTGCTTTGCGCCCTCTTAAGGCGCTAACGGGAGGCGCAAACCAACTGAATTTTCCCCCCCTAGGAGGTTATTTTGGTCAAAGGGTGAAAACAGGCACTAAATGGGTGCAGTACTAATAAGACTAGCCTCTTTGAAAGGCTGGATTTAGCACATAATTTTGGACCTAATTCCGGATTACCATAATTTGAACTTGCCTGGAAGTGATAACCAGAAAACTCCTTTACCAAGGTGGCACCTTTTGCTAAATGCAGGCTAAACCAGCGTTACAGTTTAAGACCCTGTTATGTATTGTGTGTTCTCCCACCTGTGGTGGCGCTGTCACAGGAGATAAATGGTTGGGTCTTCTCGGTTAAGTTTAGCTCTCTTTGTTCGGAACTTTCCAGAACTTCCTTTCCTTCCAATAAAGCACTTCATGTTTGAATCTCTGAGTTCTGAGTCCTAAATTGTGTCTAGGTAGAAAGGTACCGACACAACAAGTGGCGACGAGGATCGGATGAATCTGCGTTGTGGGAACTTTCTTGTTTTCGACTACAAAACACTCGGAACAGAGATTGCAGCATCACAGTAACATTACGGCAGTGAGTAAACAGAAATTTTAATTTGAAACGTGAGATGGCTACTTGAGATAAAGAATAGATTTGCCTTCCAAAGTTAGGCTTTATTAACTTTAAAATCGGCAGCATATCTTTCTACATCCAGTCCCAACTAAAGCTAGAAAAGGACTGAATTTAAGGTAGCCACTACACATCATGTGATCATCAACTACCAATGAGATTACAACACATATCCCAAGGCAGTTAACAAACAACGAATCACAATACTTTTACTAATCAAGGAATAATCACCACATTCACCCTTCCTTTAAAATATACTCTAACCTAATAACTTTTACAATTTACAATTAATTATTTACAACTAAACTATGCACGAGAATAAAACTATTTACATAACACAATACTAAAGGAACAACAACAAATAATAACATTACGCATAAGTATTAAGTATCTCTCAACTAAAACAATATACTATAATATTTCAACAATTTTTAAAACATTACTATCAATTTAAAAGTCCATTTTCAATCGGTCGACCGGATATCTTGTTCGTGTCGACCTTCTTAACTTTGGTGAAATTCCTTGCCCTCCCACGCCAGAAGGCACAGAAGTATCTTCAACAGGAAGGCTATCCATATCCCGATCCTCAACGGTTTCCGGATTAGAAATCCCATCAGAAGATGAACTGGGACGGTCATAAACATCTATCAAAGGCTGACTAATAGAAGTATGATTATCTGCAAACGGATTGGAAATATTCGTAGTATCTGTAACAGCATCCACATTATCCGAATCATGACCATTATTATTATCCTCAGAAGAGGGCTGGCCCCCACAAGGAGCCAAGTCTTTAATTGAAACAGTACTTTCTTTCCCATCTTGGAATCGAATATGAGCATATTGGGAATTTGCCTCCAACAGCTCCACCTCCTCCACCAAGGGGTCATATTTTGACAATCTAACATGGCGTCGAAGCAACACAGGTCCCTGCATAGTAAGCCATGAAGGTACCGAATATCCCGTAGTAGATCTCCGCGGATAGTTAAAGAGCCTTTCATGGGGGGTCACATTAGTAGCCGTTGAAAGCAATGATCTAATGGAATGCAGGGCATCAGGCAGTACCATTTCCCACTGTGTATTCTTAAGGTTCCGGGATGTCAACGCCAACATAACTGCCTTCCAGATCACCCCATTGTATCGTTCGCACTGTCCATTACCCTGGAGATTATACGGGGTAGTTCGACTAGTAGAAATTCCCCGACTCTGAAGGTATTCCTTCAACTGGGAAGACATGAAAGAACTTCCCTGATCCGAATGGATATATGCAGGCATCCCAAAGATGACAAAAAGTTGAGTCAAACATTTAATAACTGTAGCAGCTAATACATCTGCACAAGGAAAAGCAAAAGGGAACCTTGAAAACTCATCCACAACAGTAAATATATATCGGTTTTGATTAGTTGAAGGAAGAGGTCCCTTAAAATCAACACTCAAACGTTCAAAAGGAGAAGTAGCCTTTATAAGATGAGCTCGTTGAGGCTTAAAGAAATTCGGTTTACACCGAGCACAGATAGAACATGATGAAGTCATCCGCTTGACGTCTTCAACTGAAAAAGGCAAGTTCTTACTGCGTACAAAGTGCATCATCCTCGTAACCCCAGGATGACATAAGGCATTGTGAAGATTAATAAGCGTATCTCCGTGAATCACAGAACAATAAGCCCTCGACAGTGCATCAGCAGCAACATTATCCTTCCCCGGACGATAAACTATGTCAAAATGGTAACATGCCAACTCAATCCTCCATCTCATTATTTTATCATTGTTAATCTTTCCAAAATGTTTAACATCAAACATAAAGGACAGAGATTTTTGGTCAGTTACCAACGTGAAATGTCGCCCCGATAAATAATGTCTCCATTTACGCAATGCTTCTACTATTGCGTATGCCTCTTTTTCTATTGAGGAATGTCTTTTTTCACTATTATTCAAAGTACGTGAGAAAAAGGCCACAGGTCTTCCATTTTGGTTCAAAGTAGCCCCAATTGCAAAATCCGAAGCATCCGTCTCAATCACAAAGGGAACCTGCTCATCAATGGAATGCACAACTGCTCCTAAAATATCCTTTTTAAAATTCTCAAAACATGTCCTGGCCTCCCATGATAGAGGATATGTCGTAACCCGAATAAGAGGCCGGATCTTCCGTGAAAAATTTGCAATCCAATTAGAATAATAAGAAAACAGTCCAACAACTCGTTGCAAAGCCTTAGAATTAGTAGGACAAGGTAAATCGATCAATGGTCGCAGACGTTCTGGATCTGGTTTAATCTTATTTCCCGAAATAATATACCCCAATAGATTTACCTCAGTAGTCGAAAAGACACATTTCTCTTTGTTAAAAGTTAAACCAACTTTTTCCGCAGCTTGAAGGAATCTTTTTAAATTAGAATCATGCTCCACCCTTGATTTGCCACACACTGTGATGTCATCTAAGTATGAAAAGGTGTCAGAGAGGGAGTTATCACTTATAAAAGCATCCATTGCCCGTTGAAAACAAGCAACACCATTAGTAACACCAAATGGTATTCGGCAAAACTGATACAGCTTTCCACCAGCCTCAAAGGCCGTATATGGTTGATCCTTCTTAACAATAGGAATCTGATGATGAGCACTAAGTCAATAGTGCTAAAAACTTTATACTGAGATACTTTATTGATAAGCTCATCAATCTTAGGCAAAGGGTACGCATCTAATCAAGTATACCTATTAATAGTTTGGGAATAGTCTATCACCATTCGTTTCTTGTGTCTCTCGTTAGTTGTGACAACTACCCGTGTTCGCCAAGGCGAACAACTAGGTTCAATGATTCCTTCCAATAAGAGACGTTGAACTTCAGAATTAATAAATTCTCTATCCTGACTACTATATCTTCTTGACTTGGTAGCAATTGGCTTACAATCCGACATCAAATTGGAAAAAAGTGATAATGGAGGAATAGATAAAGAGGTTAATCCACAAATAGATAAAGGTGGCTTAGTCCCTCCAAATGAAAGACTAAGAGACTCGTGTAACTGAAGCACATCATGTCCAATCAAAATATCCGCACAGAGATTAGGTAAAACAGATAGGCGTATATCAGTATACGTATTACCTAGAAGAACCATTTTCACAAAGCAACAACCAGCTATTTGTGAAGTAAGGGTCGTCTGAGCCATACACACCTGATACGTAACAGGCGAAATTTTCAAATGCTTCTCCTTCGCAAACTGAAGACTTATAAAACTCTCAGTACTGCCCGTATCTATAAGGGCCTTCACTTCCAACCCATTAACTTGAGCCGTAACTATAGCTTTGTTTAGGCCATGAGCAAATGCAGCAGAAATTGATGCAATAAACGCCCTATCTAAAGGCTGAATAGTCACAGAAGAGGTAGTGGAGGAAGACCCTCCCACACCAGGAGAAGGGAAGGTAATTGAACCTGATGATTTGCACACACGTGCATAATGACCTCTCTTGCCGCATTTACTACACACAGCCTCCCGAGCAGGACACTTCAGACGAGGGTGCCGGATATTCCCACAAAAATAACACTTCTGAATCCTAGAGGCAACGGCCGCCGAAGTAGAAACTGTTTCAAAATCTAGTAAACCACTCCCATTAAGTCCACATAATTCCTTTTCATCCGAAACTGCCAAAACCATAGTCGCAGGCCGATTAAAAAGAGCATAAGAATCCGAACTTCTCTGAGCCATATCCAATGTAGAAGCTTGCTCAAAAGCACTTTTAAGATCCAGAGTCTTATTTTCTAACAACCGCTGATGAATTGATCTAGACAGTAATCCATTAATAAAAGCATCCCGTACCGATTCGTCCTTATATTCTTCAGCCGTCACAGCCTTATAATTACAGTCAACACTAAGGCACCGAAGTGCTTGTAAATAAGTATCCAAAGATTCTCCCACCTGCTGCCTACGGGCAGATAGAAGATGACGTGCAAATACCTCATTCTTTGGTTTAACAAAAATCTTTTCCAATGTAGAAGTAGCCTCTTCATAAGTTTTACAGTGCAAAATATATTTATATACATCCGGGTCAATGTAGTTGATCAGCATATTCAGCTTATTTAGAGCCTCTTGATCCAACACGCCCAAAAAGTTTTTAAATGTACAATACCAATGTTTCCATTTATCATCCACTCCAGCAGAATTGGGGTCAGCCTTGAATCGTTCTGGTTGAAGATATCGCTCCATTCTAACATAAAGTTAATAAATTGAGATAAAAAATAGATTTGCCTTCCAAAGTTAGGCTTTATTAACTTTAAAATCAGCAGCATATCTTTCCACATCCAGTCCCCACTAAAGCTAGAAAAGGACTGAATTTAAGGTAGCCACTACACATCATGTGATCATCAACTACCAATGAGATTACAACACATATCCCAAGGCAGTTAACAAACAACGAATCACAATACTTTTACTAATCAAGGAATAATCACCACACTACTATATTAGGAAACATCGGTGATTTTGATGAAAATGTGGAGCAATGGAGCACATACGGAACGTTTTGACTATTTTGTATTGGCGAATGCGGTGGCAAATGAAAAGGTCATGCCTACCTTTTTGAGTGTAATCGGGCCGAAGACATTCAATTTACTTTGCAGCCTCGTACAGCCAGATAAGCCAGGAACTAAAACATATAAGCAACTAGTGGAAATTCTTGGAGCACATTTTTCACCAAAACCTCTGGTTATTGCTGAGAGATTTAGATTTCACAAACGGAATCAAGAGGAGGGGGAATCAGTGACGATGTTTATTGCTGTTTTAAAAAGGGTGTCAGAACACTGCGAGTTCAAGGAGGTGCTGAAGGACACCATTAGAGACAGACTCGTGTGTGTGGTCTGCAAAATGCAGCCACACAGATGCGCCTTCTTACTGAGGACAACCTTACTCTTGAAAAGGCCATTGAAGTTAGTGTCTCCATGGAGATGGCGGAAAAGGAGGCTCGCCAGTTGAGTTCAACAGGGAGAGTTCACAAGGTGTCGTCTGGGCCTAAAGGTGCGCGGAACGGCACATGTTACCGTTGTGGGAAAACGGACCATCACGCTAATGACTGCTGGTGTACGGAGCTGGAATGCCGAAATTGTGGCAAAAAGGGTCACATTGAACGTGCCTGTAGAGGTAAAAAAAGAACAGACAGAGCTGGGAAGCATGGAAGCAAAATGTCTGTATTTGGACAAGAGAGGAAAAAGAGTGTTCATTCAATGCAGTATGATGGAACGAGCAAAACAGAGGGGAGCGAGACCTCTGAGGAGGAAGAGGTGCACATACTGACGGTTGCAGGTGATTCAAATGGCTACTGGGTGTCACCACTGGTGGAGGGACAATCAGTGCGGATGGAGGTGGACACAGGCGCGGCTGTGTCCCTTGTTTCAGACACCGTCTACAACAAAATGCTAAAGCATCTTACCCTTCAGCCAACAAACATTGTGCTAAAGACGTATACCGGCGAACCTGTGGCCATGAGAGGCGCCATTGAGGTGACAGTTAAATTGAACGGACAGACTGCAAAACTGCCACTATATGTGGTAAAGGGAAATTACCCATCGCTACTGGGACGTGCGTGGCTAGAGAAAATCACGCTGGACTGGCCTGCAGTCCGCATGATGTCAAAAGGGGAGTCAGGTCTGACTGCAGTGTTAAACAAACATGCAGAACTCTTCAATGGGTAACTTGGGAGCATGAAAAAGATCAGCGTGAGACTGGACATTAAACCTGACAGCAAGCCGAAGTTTCACAAAGCCCGACCTGTACCCTATGCAATTAGGCCAAAAGTTGAGGTTAACTTGGAGGCCTTAGTTGAGAATGGAGTCCTGGAGCCTGTGAGCATGAGCAAATGGGCCACACCCATTGTCCTGTCCTGAAAATGGATGGATCTGTTCGAATCTGCGGGGATTTTAAAGTGACTATTAACCTGGTGCTGTCTGCGGAACAGTACCCTCTTCCCCTCATTGATCTTTTTACGGGCCTGGCCAGAGGGCAAAAGTTCAGCAAAATAGACTTACGCCAGGCTTATCTACAAATGCATGTCGTGACAAATCAAAGGAGCTGCTGACAATTGTGACACATAAGGGGCTATACAGGTACTGCCGCCTTCCGTTTGGAATTACGTCAGCCCCTGCTCTATTCCAAAGGGCAATGGATCAGATTTTGAGTGGACTGCCAGGAGTCCAGTGCTACCTGGACGACATCCTTGTCACTGGGGCAAATGAGGAGGATCATCTTCTGAACTTGGATGCGACACTACAATGACTGAAAGAGTACGGACTCAGAGTTCGTAAAGACAAATGTGAATTCTTTCAGTCTTCAGTTGAGTACCTGGGGCATGTGATTGACGCTACTGGCCTGCATAAGGCGCCGTCAAAGGTCAAGGCGATCGTGGAGGCCCCAGCACCCCAGAATGTGAACCAGTTACGTTCATTTCTGGGGCTACTTAACTACTATGGGAAGTTTATTCCAGACTTAGCAACATTGCTGAAGCCGTTACATCAGTTGCTATGTCAAGGCAAAACATGGAAATGGACTGAACTGTGCAACGAAGCTTTCGCCCAAGCAAAGAAAGCATTGCTGAAATCGGAGGCCCTGACACTTCGACCCAAAGCTACCCATGCAGCTAGCATGTGATGCATCACCATATGGTGTGGGAGCAGTCATATCCCACATCATGCCTTCGGGTGAAGAGAAACCTATCGCCTTCGCATCACGCACCTTGAACAAGGCCAAGAGTAACTATGCGCAGATCGAGCGCGAGGCCTTGGGAATCGTTTTTGGAATTCGAAAATTTCATCAGTACCTGTTTGGGAGAAGGTTCACACTCCTGACGGACCACCGTCCATTGACTTCAATCTTCGGGCCCCACACCGGAATTCCATCTCTCGCTGCAAGCAGGATGCAAAGGTGGGCTTTACTGTTGTCAGGACACACATACGACATCAAATATCGCAAATCAGACTTGCACGGCAACGCAGACGGTCTCTCGAGGCTACCCTTGCCTGTTACTCCCCCAGAGCCTCGTCAGATAGACATCTTCTACTTTAGACAAGTGGAGGGAGCACCTGTCACTGCAGTTCAGGTGCGAAGGTACACCCGCAACGATCCAGTCCTGTCTGAGGTAATGGACGATGTCATTCGAGGGAGAGCGATAGGAGATTCTCCTAGTTTGAAACCTTACGTTTCAAAAAGAAATGAACTCTCCGTCCAGGCAGGTTGTCTTCTTTGGGGACGCCGTGTCATCATTCCGCCACCTCTGAGGGAACCTATACTGCAACAACTTCATACAGGCCACAGTGGGATGGTTCGGATGAAGGAAATGGCAAGAAGCTACTTCTGGTGGCCAGGTCTCGATGGGAATATTGAGGAGAAAGCCAAAACATGTTCCCCATGTCAAAGGGTCCGGAATGTTCCACAGCTGGCAACCCTACACCCCTGGGATTGGCCTGCAGAAGTGTGGCAGCGAGTACATGTGGACTTCGCCGGTCCTTTCGAAGAGAAGATGTTTATGGTGGTTGTGGATGCTCGTAGCAAGTGGCCGGAGGTCGCTGTGATGCGGTCTACCACGGCAGAGAAAACAATTGAGAAACTTGGTGAGATGTTCAGCCATTATGGCTCACCGGAACAACTCGTAAGTGACAACGGTCCACAATTTGTATCACAGGAGTTTGCAACTTTCCTGCATGTGAATGGTGTCCAACACATCAGGTCTGTGCCCTATCATCCCTCTACTAACGGCCAGGCAGAAAGGTTTGTGCAAACTTTGAAGCACGCCTTGAAGGCATCGCAAGGTCAGGGCTCAATCCACCAACGTCTGAACAGCTTCCTGTTGTCCTACAGGAACGAGCCGCATGCCACAACCAAAGCTTACCCCGCTTCGCTCATGATGAAGAGGCAGTTGCGGACAAGTTTTGACTTACTCAAACCTCCAAGGGCAGAGCAGGTTGTCCATCGTCAACAACAAGCTCAAGTTGAAAAGAGAGAGAAAAGAGCCAAGGAGAGACGGTTTCATCCGGGAGAGCACGTCCTAGCTCGAAACTACAACACTGGACCGAACTGGGTTCCTGCTACGGTGATCGCGCAGACGGGCCCTGTGTCTTACACGGTTGAGACTGCTGAGGACGTCATCTGGAGAAGACACACAGATCAACTGTTGCTAGGAGCAGAGACAGCCACAGAGGCTCCAACGGCTGGTTGGTCTGAACTGTTTCCGGATGATACCGCAAACCAGCATCCTTTGCCACAGTGCTCTTCTCCAACACAGGAAGTCAAAGAGACTGTTCCACCTGTGCAAACTCCTGACTTTCAACTGACACAGGCACCTTCTCCATCTAGGCCTGTGTCAATGCCTACTGCTGTGGAAGCCAGCGATGACCGCCGGTATCCTGTCAGAGAGCGGCGGCCTCCAAAACGCTTGGATCTGTAGGCTTAGTGACTTACCCACAAGACTGGGGCAGTATAAACCCCAGGGTAAAGTCAGGGTTTGAGGCAGTCTACCTCTACCCTAGGTTCGTTGAGTGCATTGAAAGTAACTTACCTGTTGAGGAATAATGTGGACCTTCCATTTAAGAGGGGAGGAAATGTTATGTATTGTGTGTTCTATTGTGTGTTCTCCTCCCACCTGTGGTGGCGCTGTCACAGGAGATAAATGGTTGGGTCTTCTCGGTTAAGTTTAGCTCTTTTTGTTCGGAACTTTCCAGAACTTCCTTTCCTTCCAATAAAGCACTTCATGTTTGAATCTCTGAGTTCTGAGTCCTAAATTGTGTCTAGGTAGAAAGGTACCGACACAACAAACCCCATCTTGGCCACCTCTTTAACGCCTAAACTATTTGGTGAAAATCACCCCCACAGTCAGCACATTAATGTTGAGGTATGTACTAATTACATACTGCCTCCTCCAAGGGAATGTTGGGAATATCTTTTTTAAGGCCTTCCTTAGTTTAGGTCTGTTCCCTTATATTCTGTGCTATCTTGTCATGCAAGCATAGAACTACTCTTCATATTGTGTAAGTTGTTGGAGTACATACACAGTGACTGACATATGCCCAAGCTGCATGTCAGTGAGTGACCATCATACAGTTAGGTTGCATTACAATGCTTTTATCTGTGAAGCCCTTTGAAGATATGAATAAGTCAAAGCTTTTATTGCAACTTGCCATTTGAATATGTGTCCTGTTGAAGTATAGGTATACATGGTCAGCAATGAAAGAGCTGTATGAGAGTTTGGCATGGGCCAGTAATAAATGAAGTACAGCTTGAGAAGCAACACTTTGTGATATGCATACTTGGGCTATCTGCCTAATAAATGGCATAGTCTTGACTTGGCATCTTCCTTAAGATATGCCATCTTCTTCTGCATCTATTTCCAGGTCATTCATGCAATGTTGATCCAGGCTGCTAACTCCTGCTAGGCATGCTGCACTGCAGTCATCTGGCAACAGTGCCCAGTACTGTTAAGCATCATAACCATCCTCATAGACACTCATGTAACTACACCTCCACTTTGCCAGCCTTCAAGCAGGGGGTTTGGATACTGTACCTTTACATCACTTACTCACAGACTCCGTTTTCTCTCTCCACATTTATTGTGTCTGCTGTTGATTTTGTCCGATGCTTTTTACCCAATGCAGTTTTTGCAAAGACTGAGAATTAAACTTGTAATAGTTATAGTTTTTGTAAAGAACATAAAATTTTTCGTCCCGTGTTTGAGTACACTTATATTTAAGTGGCTTATTCCCTTTAAATTTTTGCAGTACCTCTATATGGGTTACTGATGCTTTAGCACTGGCTGGGACCAGACAATTTACACTCCAGGGTGAATAGTACCCACCAAATTCCGTTCTGTAAGACAATATCTTTACAAATCTGAAAGTGCATTGTTACAATCTTATATATATATATATAAATATATAAACGAATCGATCTGTCTGTCTGTCTTTCCTTCTGTCCTCGGGTGTGCGTCTGTCCGGCTATGCGCTCGAAAGTTATAGAGCGTACCTACACGCGCGTTACCTCCGAAGAAAGCTTACGGTTCCGGGACGGTCGTAAGCATATTTACTTTTCGGTTGGATGAAAATTGTTCGCGCCTTATGCAAAAAACCTTCAAAATTAAACTCATTATCTGCTACTTAGCATTGATTGACTGACATCAAGGTTCGACCAATCCTGTGCCATCACGATTGACCAATCCTACAGTACAGTCCCCTGATGGTTGGCCAATCGGTGTGTGTGTGTGGGCGGGACTGATCGTTTTCATCTCAGGGATGTGGCAGCCATTGTTTCACTGCTTCTAGCTCAAACTACTCTGGTCATCCAGCTTTGAAAAAGTTAGTATCTCTTATAAAACGTTTTTGGTAAATGTTATGTTATTTTTAAAAGTACTTTCACTTTCATCTTTCAAGGTATTAAAAGGTAGAAATGTTGCCCGGCAGCAGATTGAGAGAGGGACACAGACAGGGCCCAAAAGCCTGGGACTCATTTTAAAATGTTGCCCAGCAGCAGATTCACAGAGGGACACAGAGAGGCCCCAAAGCCTCGCACTTGATTTAAACCGCCCGGCCCAAAACAGCCCTGGCAAAGCCGGGCTCCCCCAACTAGTCTATATATAAAAAACAGTATGTCTCTCTGTCTGTCTTTCTGTCTCTCTGTCCGGCTATACAATCAAAAGTTATAGAGCGTACCTACACATATATGTTATATCAAAAGAAAGCTCATCATTAGAGGACTCTTGTAGGCATATTTACTTTTTGGTCGGACAAAAATTGTTCCGATGGTATCCAAAAAACGTTCAAAATTCCGCTCATTATCCGCTCATTAGCATTGAGTGACGTGAAGGTTGACCAATTGTACAGTCGAGCGACCCGACGGTCGACCAATCGCTGCGTCACAGGGGCGGGTTCATTGTGTGTGCGGGTGGGCCATCCTACAGTCGAGTGACAGGACGATTGACGAATCCTACAGTTCAGTGACCTGACGGTTGACCAATTGGTGCGTGTGTGGGCGGGCCTTATCATTCTGAACCGAGGTGAGTGGCCGCCATCTTGATTCCAAACTGTTCATTTCTTTTTCCCACTTTCTGCGTGTTTCTTTTCAAATCTACATTTCCAGCAAAAAAAAAAGTTGCTTTTGAAACACAAATTGTTTTTAAAAAAAGTTAATTAATTTGTAAATCTTTTCTCTAACATCTAGAATTTTCCTACCTTTCACCGTTTTTCCAGGCCTGTAAGCCTGGGCCTCTGTTGCCCAGCCACGTCCGAGCTAGGCACTTCCCGTCGCGCTCAACAAGCGGCTCGCGATCGCCGCCATCTTTGTGAAGGCTGGAGGGGGCGGGCCTGAGCCGAGTGTCACCACCGCCGCCATCTTAGTAAAGGCGGGTGGGGCAGGAGTCAGCGCGCGCGACCTAAGTCCGGCCTGGCCTCACGCGGTAGGTTGCGCGGTGGCGTCTCTCTGCTCTTGAAGCCGGCTGGGGCGGGGGGCGGGGGGCGGGGCTCGGGAGATCGTGGGGGGGGCGGGCCTCGGGAGATTGGGGGGGGCGGGGCCCGGGAGCGCAGGGGGGGGCGGGCCTCGGGAGATTGGGGGGGGTGGGGGGGCGGGCCTCGGGAGATCGGGGGGGGCCTCGGGAGATCGGCGGGGGGGAGCCTCGGGAGATCGGGGGGGGGGAGCCTCGGGAGATCGGGGGGGGCGAGCCTCGGGAGATCGGGGGGGGGAGCCTCAGGAGATCGGGGGGGGCGAGACTCAGGAGATCGGGGGGGCGAGCCTCGGGAGATCGGGGGCAGGGCTCGGGAGATCGGGGCTCAGGGGGCGGGGCTCGGGAGATCGGGGGCGGGGCTCGGGAGATCGGGGGCGGGGCTCAGGATATCGGGGGCGGGGCTCGGGGAGGTGGGGGGGGCGGGGCTCGGGGGGGCGGGGCTCGGGGGGGGCAGGGCTCGGGGAGGCAGGGCTCGGGCTGATGGGGCGCTCCCCTCCCCCTTCTCCCCCTTCCCCTTCTCCCCCCTTCCCCCTTCCCCCCTTCTTCCCCCTTTTCCACCCCTCCCCCTCCCACCCCTCCCCCTTCTTCCCCCCCCTTCTTCCCCCCTCCCCTTTCTTCTCCCTCCCCCTTCCCCGCTCCCCCTTCTTCCCCCTCCCCTCCCCCT